>NC_134483.1:291267339-291894547 GCF_040206685.1 Ascaphus truei | reverse complement strand
AGCCATAATGTTGTGAGAGTGAAATTATGTCTAAGTCCAGCTTTGGTACATTAGAAGCAACTCTGAAAATTAACCTAAGCGTTTTTCGAAGATACTTTTTAGCTAACTTCTTATAGGAAGGTCTAGGAGCGCTGAAAATGAACGTGCGCGTCTTTCACTCTTCCCGAGGGACTTAGAAGAATTTTGTGATATTTTTTATTAAAATGGTGTATAAGGGTATATACTGCACCGACACACTTTATTCGAGCAAATACCCGGTATGTACCTGGCAGATACCTGGAATGCACCACTCCTCACCTCTGACAAGCCCCGTTGCATTTGCTTTCCCAGCCTGGGTTCATGACTGGCTGATGGGCGGCTGATCTGTTAAATGATAATGATTAGGATTTAATAGGCTGCAATGCTTCGCGTGTCTACCAGATGGCATAAATTCATGAATTGTAATGCAGTATATATATATATACTGTGCATTATTGCAGCCAGCGGGAATAAAATGCTTCAATCCCTGCTTGGAAAATACCTCAATGCACTCGGGCAGAAAACAGTCACAAACCTCAATACACCCGGGTATACCCGAATTCGTGGGACTAGCCAAGCTCGAATAAAGTGTGTCGCCAGTGTATATAAATATATTTTATGCACTGTATATGAGCTGGCGATTTCTAAGTCTGTGGTTCCGAGAGGGGGTAACCAGGCTCACTAATAAAGGTCAAGCCACTTGGCTGCCAGAATGCCCTGCTTCAGCACAGACCAGAAATGCATTGTGATAAGCGTATCCCCGGTATAGTCAGGGGTTAATGGGAGTCGTCCCCGTCCCCCCAGTATACGCCCAGAACCATCGACCCGGTACTTGTGGTTCGGACTGTCTCCAACCAGCCATAATGTTGTGAGAGTGAAATTATGTCTAAGTCCAGCTTTGGTACATTAGAAGCAACTCTGAAACTTAACCTAAGCGTTTTTCGAAGATACTTTTTGGCTAACTTCTTATAGGAAGGTCTAGGAGCGCTGAAAATGAACGTGCGCGTGTTTCACTCTTCCCGAGGGACTTAGAAGAATTTTGTGCTATTTTTTATTAAAATGGTGTATAAGGGTATATATATAAATATATTTTATGCACTGTATATGAGCTGGCGATTTCTAAGTCTGTGGTTCCGAGAGGGGGTAACCAGGCTCACTAATAAAGGTCAAGCCACTTGGCTGCCAGAATGCCCTGCTTCAGCACAGACCAGAAATGCATTGTGATAAGCGTATCCCCGGTATAGTCAGGGGTTAATGGGAGTCGTCCCCTTCCCCCAGTATACGCCCAGAACCATGGACCCGGTACTTGTGGTTCGGACGGTCTCCAACCAGCCATAATGTTGTGAGAGTAAAATTATGTCTAAGTCCAGCTTTGGTACATTAGAAGCAACTCTGAAACTTAACCTAAGCGTTTTTCGAAGCTACTTTTTGGCTAACTTCTTATAGGAAGGTCTAGGAGCTCTGAAAATGAACGTGCGCGTCTTTCACTCTTCCCGAGGGACTTAGAAGAATTTTGTGATATTTTTTATTAAAATGGTGTATAAGGGTATATATATAAATATATTAAATAAATATATTTTATGCACTGTATATGAGCTGGCTATTTCTAAGTCTGTGGTTCCGAGAGGGGGTAACCAGGCTCACTAATAAAGGTCAAGCCACTTGGCTGCCAGAATGCCCTGCTTCAGCACAGACCAGAAAGGCATTGTGATAAGCGTATCCCAGGTATAGTCAGGGGTTAATGGGAGTCGTCCCCGTCCCGCCAGTATACGCCCAGAACCATGGACCCGGTACTTGTGGTTCGGACTGTCTCCAACCAGCCATAATGTTGTGAGAGTGAAATTATGTCTAAGTCCAGCTTTGGTACATTAGAAGCAACTCTGAAACTTAACCTAAGCGTTTTTCGAAGCTACTTTTTGGCTAACTTCTTATAGGAAGGTCAAGGAGCTCTGAAAATGAACGTGCGCGTCTTTCACTTTTCCAGAGGGACTTAGAAGAATTTTGTGATATTTTTTATTAAAATGGTGTATAAGGGTATATATATAAATATATTTTATGCACTGTATATGAGCTGGCGATTTCTAAGTCTGTGGTTCCGAGAGGGGGTAACCAGGCTCACTTATAAAGGTCAAGCCACTTGGCTGCCAGAATGCCCTGCTTCAGCACAGACCAGAAAGGCATTGTGATAAGCGTTTCCCCGGTATATTCAGGGGTTAATGGGAGTCGTCCCCGTCCCCCCCGTATACGCCCAGAACCATGGACCCGGTACTTGTGGTTCGGACTGTCTCCAACCAGCCATAATGTTGTGAGACTGAAATTATGTCTAAGTCCAGCTTTGGTACATTAGAAGCAACTCTGAAAATTAACCTAAGCGTTTTTCGAAGCTACTTTTTGGCTAACTTCTTATACTGTAGGAAGGTCTAGGAGCGCTGAAAATGAACGTGCGCGTCTTTCACTTTTCCCGAGGTACTTAGACGAATTTTGTGATATTTTTTATTAAAATGGTGTATAAGGGTATATTTATAAATATATTTTATGCACTGTATATGAGTTGGCGATTTCTAAGTCTGTGATTCCGAGAGGGGGTAACCAGGCTCACTAATAAAGGTCAAGCCACTTGGCTGCCAGAATGCCCTGCTTCAGCACAGACCAGAAATGCATTGTGATAAGCGTATCCCCGGTATAGTCAGGTGTTAATGGGAGTCGTCCCCTTCCCCCAGTATACGCCCAGAACCATGGACCCGGTACTTGTGGTTCGGACTGTCTCCAACCAGCCATAATGTTGTGAGAGTGAAATTATGTCTAAGTCCAGCTTTGGTACATTAGAAGCAACTCTGAAACTTAACCTAAGCGTTTTTCGAAGCTACTTTTTGGCTAACTTCTTATAGGAAGGTCTAGGAGCGCTGAAAATGAACGTGCGCGTCTTTCACTCTTCCCGAGGGACTTAGAAGAATTTTGTGATATTTTTTATTAAAATGGTGTATAAGGGTATATATATAAATATATTTTATGCACTGTATATGAGCTGGCGATTTCTAAGTCTGTGGTTCCGAGAGGGGGTAACCAGGCTCACTAATAAAGGTCAAGCCACTTGGCTGCCAGAATGCCCTGCTTCAGCACAGACCAGAAATGCATTGTGATAAGCGTATCCCCGGTATAGTCAGGGGTTAATGGGAGTCGTCCCCTTCCCCCAGTATACGCCCAGAACCATGGACCCGGTACTTGTGGTTCGGACTGTCTCCAACCAGCCATAATGTTGTGAGAGTGAAATTATGTTTAAGTCCAGCTTTGGAACATTAGAAGCAACTCTGAAAATTAACCTAAGCGTTTTTCGAAGCTACTTTTTGGCTAACTTCTTATAGGAAGGTCTAGGAGCTCTGAAAATGAACGTGCGCGTCTTTCACTCTTCCCGAGGGACTTAGAAGAATTTTGTGATATTTTTTATTAAAATGGTGTATAAGGGTATATATATAAATATATTAAATAAATATATTTTATGCACTGTATATGAGCTGGCGATTTCTAAGTCTGTGGTTCCGAGAGGGGGTAACCAGGCTCACTAATAAAGGTCAAGCCACTTGGCTGCCAGAATGCCCTGCTTCAGCACAGACCAGAAATGCATTGTGATAAGCGTATCCCCGGTATAGTCAGGGGTTAATGGGAGTCGTCCCCGTCCCCCCAGTATACTCCCAGAACCATCGACCCGGTACTTGTGGTTCGGACTGTCTCCAACCAGCCATAATGTTGTGAGAGTGAAATTATGTCTAAGTCCAGCTTTGGTACATTAGAAGCAACTCTCAAACTTAACCTAAGCGTTTTTCGAAGCTACTTTTTGGCTAACTTCTTATAGGAAGGTCTAGGAGCGCTGAAAATGAACGTGCGCGTCTTTCACTCTTCCCGAGGGACTTAGAAGAATTTTGTGATATTTTTTATTAAAATAGTGTATAAGGGTATATATATAAATATATTATATAAATATATTTTATGCACTGTATATGAGCTGGCGATTTCTAAGTCTGTGGTTCCGAGAGGGGGTAACCAGGCTCACTAATAAAGGTCAAGCCACTTGGCTGCCAGAATGCCCTGCTTCAGCACAGACCAGAAAGGCATTGTGATAAGCGTATCCCCGGTATAGTCAGGGGTTAATGGGAGTCGTCCCCGTCCCCCCAGTATACGCCCAGAACCATCGACCCGGTACTTGTGGTTCGGACTGTCTCCAACCAGCCATAATGTTGTGAGAGTGAAATTATGTCTAAGTCCAGCTTTGGTACATTAGAAGCAACTCTGAAACTTAACCTAAGCGTTTTTCGAAGCTACTTTTTGGCTAACTTCTTATAGGAAGGTCTAGGAGCTCTGAAAATGAACGTGCGCGTCTTTCACTCTTCCCGAGGGACTTAGAAGAATTTTGTGATATTTTTTATTAAAATGGTGTATAAGGGTATATATATAAATATATTATATAAATATATTTTATACACTGTATATGAGCTGGCGATTTCTAAGTCTGTGGTTCCGAGAGGGGGTAACCAGGCTCACTAATAAAGGTCAAGCCACTTGGCTGCCAGAATGCCCTGCTTCAGCACAGACCAGAAAGGCATTGTGATAAGCGTATCCCCGGTATAGTCAGGGGTTAATGGGAGTCGTCCCCGTCCCCCCAGTATACGCCCAGAACCATCGACCCGGTACTTGTGGTTCGGACTGTCTCCAACCAGCCATAATGTTGTGAGAGTGAAATTATGTCTAAGTCCAGCTTTGGTACATTAGAAGCAACTCTGAAAATTAACCTAAGCGTTTTTCGAAGATACTTTTTAGCTAACTTCTTATAGGAAGGTCTAGGAGCGCTGAAAATGAACGTGCGCGTCTTTCACTCTTCCCGAGGGACTTAGAAGAATTTTGTGATATTTTTTATTAAAATGGTGTATAAGGGTATATATATAAATATATTTTATGCACTGTATATGAGCTGGCGATTTCTAAGTCTGTGGTTCCGAGAGGGGGTAACCAGGCTCACTAATAAAGGTCAAGCCACTTGGCTGCCAGAATGCCCTGCTTCAGCACAGACCAGAAATGCATTGTGATAAGCGTATCCCCGGTATAGTCAGGGGTTAATGGGAGTCGTCCCCTTCCCCCAGTATACGCCCAGAACCATGGACCCGGTACTTGTGGTTCGGACTGTCTCCAACCAGCCATAATGTTGTGAGAGTGAAATTATGTCTAAGTCCAGCTTTGGTACATTAGAAGCAACTCTGAAACTTAACCTAAGCGTTTTTCGAAGCTACTTTTTGGCTAACTTCTTATAGGAAGGACTAGGAGCGATGAAAATGAACGTGCGCGTCTTTCACTCTTCCCGAGGGACTTAGAAGAATTTTGTGATATTTTTTATTAAAATGGTGTATAAGGGTATATATATAAATATATTAAATAAATATATTTTATGCACTGTATATGAGCTGGCGATTTCTAAATCTGTGGTTCCGAGAGGGGGTAACCAGGCTCACTAATAAAGGTCAAGCCACTTGGCTGCCAGAATGCCCTGCTTCAGCACAGACCAGAAAGGCATTGTGATAAGCGTATCCCCGGTATAATCAGGGGTTAATGGGAGTCGTCCCCGTCCCGCCAGTATACGCCCAGAACCATGGACCCGGTACTTATGGTTCGGAATGTCTACAACCAGCCATAATGTTGTGAGTGAAATTATGTCTAAGTCCAGCTTTGGTACATTAGAAGCAACTCTGAAACTTAACCTAAGCGTTTTTCGAAGCTACTTTTTGGCTAACTTCTTATAGGAAGGTCAAGGAGCTCTGAAAATGAACGTGCGCGTCTTTCACTTTTCCCGAGGGACTTAGAAGAATTTTGTGATATTTTTTATTAAAATGGTGTATAAGGGTATATATATAAATATATTTTATGCACTGTATATGAGCTGGCGATTTCTAAGTCTTTGGTTCCGAGAGGGGGTAACCAGGCTCACTAATAAAGGTCAAGCCACTTGGCTGCCAGAATGCCCTGCTTCAGCACAGACCAGAAAGGCATTGTGATAAGCGTATCCCCGGTATAGTCAGGGGTTAATGGGAGTCGTCCCCGTCCCCCCAGTATACGCCCAGAACCATCGACCCGGTACTTGTGGTTCGGACTGTCTCCAACCAGCCATAATGTTGTGAGAGTGAAATTATGTCTAAGTCCAGCTTTGGTACATTAGAAGCAACTCTGAAAATTAACCTAAGCGTTTTTCGAAGATACTTTTTGGCTAACTTCTTATAGGAAGGTCAAGGAGCGCTGAAAATGAACGTGCGCGTCTTTCACTCTTCCCGAGGGACTTAGAAGAATTTTGTGATATTTTTTATTAAAATGGTGTATAAGGGTATATATATAAATATATTAAATAAATATATTTTATGCACTGTATATGAGCTGGCGATTTCTAAGTCTGTGGTTCCGAGAGGGGGTAACCAGGCTCACTAATAAAGGTCAAGCCACTTGGCTGCCAGAATGCCCTGCTTCAGCACAGACCAGAAAGGCATTGTGATAAGCGTATCCCCGGTATAGTCAGGGGTTAATGGGAGTCGTCCCCGTCCCGCCAGTATACGCCCAGAACCATGGACCCGGTACTTATGGTTCGGAATGTCTCCAACCAGCCATAATGTTGTGAGAGTGAAATTATGTCTAAGTCCAGCTTTGGTACATTAGAAGCAACTCTGAAACTTAACCTAAGCGTTTTTCGAAGCTACTTTTTGGCTAACTTCTTATAGGAAGGTCAAGGAGCTCTGAAAATGAATGTGCGCGTCTTTCACTTTTCCCGAGGGACTTAGAAGAATTTTGTGATATTTTTTATTAAAATGGTGTATAAGGGTATATATATAAATATATTTTATGCACTGTATATGAGCTGGCGATTTCTAAGTCTGTGGTTCCGAGAGGGGGTAACCAGGCTCACTAATAAAGGTCAAGCCACTTGGCTGCCAGAATGCCCTGCTTCAGCACAGACCAGAAAGGCATTGTGATAAGCGTATCCCCGGTATAGTCAGGGGTTAATGGGAGTCGTCCCCGTCCCCCCCGTATACGCCCAGAACCATGGACCCGGTACTTGTGGTTCGGACTGTGTCCAACCAGCCATAATGTTGTGAGAGTGAAATTATGTCTAAGTCCAGCTTTGGTACATTAGAAGCAACTCTGAAACTTAACCTAAGCGTTTTTCGAAGCTACTTTTTGGCTAACTTCTTATAGGAAGGACTAGGAGCGCTGAAAATGAACGTGCGCGTCTTTCACTCTTCCCGAGGGACTTAGAAGAATTTTGTGATATTTTTTATTAAAATGGTGTATAAGGGTATACTGTATATATAAATATATTTTATGCACTGTATATGAGCTGGCGATTTCTAAGTCTTTGGTTCCGAGAGGGGGTAACCAGGCTCACTAATAAAGGTCAAGCCACTTGGCTGCCAGAATGCCCTGCTTCAGCACAGACCAGAAAGGCATTGTGATAAGCGTATCCCCGGTATAGTCAGGGGTTAATGGGAGTCGTCCCCGTCCCCCCAGTATACGCCCAGAACCATCGACCCGGTACTTGTGGTTCGGACTGTCTCCAACCAGCCATAATGTTGTGAGAGTGAAATTATGTCTAAGTCCAGCTTTGGTACATTAGAAGCAACTCTGAAAATTAACCTAAGCGTTTTTCGAAGATACTTTTTGGCTAACTTCTTATAGGAAGGTCAAGGAGCGCTGAAAATGAACGTGCGCGTCTTTCACTCTTCCCGAGGGACTTAGAAGAATTTTGTGATATTTTTTATTAAAATGGTGTATAAGGGTATATATATATAAATATATTAAATAAATATATTTTATGCACTGTATATGAGCTGGCGATTTCTAAGTCTGTGTTTCCGAGAGGGGGTAACCAGGCTCACTAATAAAGGTCAAGCCACTTGGCTGCCAGAATGCCCTGCTTCAGCACAGACCAGAAAGGCATTGTGATAAGCGTATCCCCGGTATAGTCAGGGGTTAATGGGAGTCGTCCCCGTCCCGCCAGTATACGCCCAGAACCATGGACCCGGTACTTATGGTTCGGAATGTCTCCAACCAGCCATAATGTTGTGAGAGTGAAATTATGTCTAAGTCCAGCTTTGGTACATTAGAAGCAACTCTGAAACTTAACCTAAGCGTTTTTCGAAGCTACTTTTTGGCTAACTTCTTATAGGAAGGTCTAGGAGCTCTGAAAATGAACGTGCGCGTCTTTCACTCTTCCCGAGGGACTTAGAAGAATTTTGTGATATTTTTTATTAAAATGGTGTATAAGGGTATATATATAAATATATTATATAAATATATTTTATACACTGTATATGAGCTGGCGATTTCTAAGTCTGTGGTTCCGAGAGGGGGTAACCAGGCTCACTAATAAAGGTCAAGCCACTTGGCTGCCAGAATGCCCTGCTTCAGCACAGACCAGAAAGGCATTGTGATAAGCGTATCCCCGGTATAGTCAGGGGTTAATGGGAGTCGTCCCCGTCCCCCCAGTATACGCCCAGAACCATCGACCCGGTACTTGTGGTTCGGACTTTCTCCAACCAGCCATAATGTTGTGAGAGTGAAATTATGTCTAAGTCCAGCTTTGGTACATTAGAAGCAACTCTGAAAATTAACCTAAGCGTTTTTCGAAGATACTTTTTAGCTAACTTCTTATAGGAAGGTCTAGGAGCGCTGAAAATGAACGTGCGCGTCTTTCACTCTTCCCGAGGGACTTAGAAGAATTTTGTGATATTTTTTATTAAAATGGTGTATAAGGGTATATATATAAATATATTTTATGCACTGTATATGAGCTGGCGATTTCTAAGTCTGTGGTTCCGAGAGGGGGTAACCAGGCTCACTAATAAAGGTCAAGCCACTTGGCTGCCAGAATGCCCTGCTTCAGCACAGACCAGAAATGCATTGTGATAAGCGTATCCCCGGTATAGTCAGGGGTTAATGGGAGTCGTCCCCTTCCCCCAGTATACGCCCAGAACCATGGACCCGGTACTTGTGGTTCGGACTGTCTCCAACCAGCCATAATGTTGTGAGAGTGAAATTATGTCTAAGTCCAGCTTTGGTACATTAGAAGCAACTCTGAAACTTAACCTAAGCGTTTTTCGAAGCTACTTTTTGGCTAACTTCTTATAGGAAGGTCTAGGAGCTCTGAAAATGAACGTGCGCGTCTTTTACTCTTCCCGAGGGACTTAGAAGAATTTTGTGATATTTTTTATTAAAATGGTGTATAAGGGTATATATATAAATATATTATATAAATATATTTTATACACTGTATATGAGCTGGCGATTTCTAAGTCTGTGGTTCCGAGAGGGGGTAACCAGGCTCACTAATAAAGGTCAAGCCACTTGGCTGCCAGAATGCCCTGCTTCAGCACAGACCAGAAAGGCATTGTGATAAGCGTATCCCCGGTATAGTCAGGGGTTAATGGGAGTCGTCCCCGTCCCCCCAGTATACGCCCAGAACCATCGACCCGGTACTTGTGGTTCGGACTGTCTCCAACCAGCCATAATGTTGTGAGAGTGAAATTATGTCTAAGTCCAGCTTTGGTACATTAGAAGCAACTCTGAAAATTAACCTAAGCGTTTTTCGAAGATACTTTTTAGCTAACTTCTTATAGGAAGGTCTAGGAGCGCTGAAAATGAACGTGCGCGTCTTTCACTCTTCCCGAGGGACTTAGAAGAATTTTGTGATATTTTTTATTAAAATGGTGTATAAGGGTATATATATAAATATATTTTATGCACTGTATATGAGCTGGCGATTTCTAAGTCTGTGGTTCCGAGAGGGGGTAACCAGGCTCACTAATAAAGGTCAAGCCACTTGGCTGCCAGAATGCCCTGCTTCAGCACAGACCAGAAATGCATTGTGATAAGCGTATCCCCGGTATAGTCAGGGGTTAATGGGAGTCGTCCCCTTCCCCCAGTATACGCCCAGAACCATGGACCCGGTACTTGTGGTTCGGACTGTCTCCAACCAGCCATAATGTTGTGAGAGTGAAATTATGTCTAAGTCCAGCTTTGGTACATTAGAAGCAACTCTGAAACTTAACCTAAGCGTTTTTCGAAGCTACTTTTTGGCTAACTTCTTATAGGAAGGACTAGGAGCGATGAAAATGAACGTGCGCGTCTTTCACTCTTCCCGAGGGACTTAGAAGAATTTTGTGATATTTTTTATTAAAATGGTGTATAAGGGTATATATATAAATATATTAAATAAATATATTTTATGCACTGTATATGAGCTGGCGATTTCTAAATCTGTGGTTCCGAGAGGGGGTAACCAGGCTCACTAATAAAGGTCAAGCCACTTGGCTGCCAGAATGCCCTGCTTCAGCACAGACCAGAAAGGCATTGTGATAAGCGTATCCCCGGTATAATCAGGGGTTAATGGGAGTCGTCCCCGTCCCGCCAGTATACGCCCAGAACCATGGACCCGGTACTTATGGTTCGGAATGTCTACAACCAGCCATAATGTTGTGAGTGAAATTATGTCTAAGTCCAGCTTTGGTACATTAGAAGCAACTCTGAAACTTAACCTAAGCGTTTTTCGAAGCTACTTTTTGGCTAACTTCTTATAGGAAGGTCAAGGAGCTCTGAAAATGAACGTGCGCGTCTTTCACTTTTCCCGAGGGACTTAGAAGAATTTTGTGATATTTTTTATTAAAATGGTGTATAAGGGTATATATATAAATATATTTTATGCACTGTATATGAGCTGGCGATTTCTAAGTCTTTGGTTCCGAGAGGGGGTAACCAGGCTCACTAATAAAGGTCAAGCCACTTGGCTGCCAGAATGCCCTGCTTCAGCACAGACCAGAAAGGCATTGTGATAAGCGTATCCCCGGTATAGTCAGGGGTTAATGGGAGTCGTCCCCGTCCCCCCAGTATACGCCCAGAACCATCGACCCGGTACTTGTGGTTCGGACTGTCTCCAACCAGCCATAATGTTGTGAGAGTGAAATTATGTCTAAGTCCAGCTTTGGTACATTAGAAGCAACTCTGAAAATTAACCTAAGCGTTTTTCGAAGATACTTTTTGGCTAACTTCTTATAGGAAGGTCAAGGAGCGCTGAAAATGAACGTGCGCGTCTTTCACTCTTCCCGAGGGACTTAGAAGAATTTTGTGATATTTTTTATTAAAATGGTGTATAAGGGTATATATATAAATATATTAAATAAATATATTTTATGCACTGTATATGAGCTGGCGATTTCTAAGTCTGTGGTTCCGAGAGGGGGTAACCAGGCTCACTAATAAAGGTCAAGCCACTTGGCTGCCAGAATGCCCTGCTTCAGCACAGACCAGAAAGGCATTGTGATAAGCGTATCCCCGGTATAGTCAGGGGTTAATGGGAGTCGTCCCCGTCCCGCCAGTATACGCCCAGAACCATGGACCCGGTACTTATGGTTCGGAATGTCTCCAACCAGCCATAATGTTGTGAGAGTGAAATTATGTCTAAGTCCAGCTTTGGTACATTAGAAGCAACTCTGAAACTTAACCTAAGCGTTTTTCGAAGCTACTTTTTGGCTAACTTCTTATAGGAAGGTCAAGGAGCTCTGAAAATGAATGTGCGCGTCTTTCACTTTTCCCGAGGGACTTAGAAGAATTTTGTGATATTTTTTATTAAAATGGTGTATAAGGGTATATATATAAATATATTTTATGCACTGTATATGAGCTGGCGATTTCTAAGTCTGTGGTTCCGAGAGGGGGTAACCAGGCTCACTAATAAAGGTCAAGCCACTTGGCTGCCAGAATGCCCTGCTTCAGCACAGACCAGAAAGGCATTGTGATAAGCGTATCCCCGGTATAGTCAGGGGTTAATGGGAGTCGTCCCCGTCCCCCCCGTATACGCCCAGAACCATGGACCCGGTACTTGTGGTTCGGACTGTGTCCAACCAGCCATAATGTTGTGAGAGTGAAATTATGTCTAAGTCCAGCTTTGGTACATTAGAAGCAACTCTGAAACTTAACCTAAGCGTTTTTCGAAGCTACTTTTTGGCTAACTTCTTATAGGAAGGACTAGGAGCGCTGAAAATGAACGTGCGCGTCTTTCACTCTTCCCGAGGGACTTAGAAGAATTTTGTGATATTTTTTATTAAAATGGTGTATAAGGGTATACTGTATATATAAATATATTTTATGCACTGTATATGAGCTGGCGATTTCTAAGTCTTTGGTTCCGAGAGGGGGTAACCAGGCTCACTAATAAAGGTCAAGCCACTTGGCTGCCAGAATGCCCTGCTTCAGCACAGACCAGAAAGGCATTGTGATAAGCGTATCCCCGGTATAGTCAGGGGTTAATGGGAGTCGTCCCCGTCCCCCCAGTATACGCCCAGAACCATCGACCCGGTACTTGTGGTTCGGACTGTCTCCAACCAGCCATAATGTTGTGAGAGTGAAATTATGTCTAAGTCCAGCTTTGGTACATTAGAAGCAACTCTGAAAATTAACCTAAGCGTTTTTCGAAGATACTTTTTGGCTAACTTCTTATAGGAAGGTCAAGGAGCGCTGAAAATGAACGTGCGCGTCTTTCACTCTTCCCGAGGGACTTAGAAGAATTTTGTGATATTTTTTATTAAAATGGTGTATAAGGGTATATATATATAAATATATTAAATAAATATATTTTATGCACTGTATATGAGCTGGCGATTTCTAAGTCTGTGGTTCCGAGAGGGGGTAACCAGGCTCACTAATAAAGGTCAAGCCACTTGGCTGCCAGAATGCCCTGCTTCAGCACAGACCAGAAATGCATTGTGATAAGCGTATCCCCGGTATAGTCAGGGGTTAATGGGAGTCGTCCCCGTCCCCCCAGTATACTCCCAGAACCATCGACCCGGTACTTGTGGTTCGGACTGTCTCCAACCAGCCATAATGTTGTGAGAGTGAAATTATGTCTAAGTCCAGCTTTGGTACATTAGAAGCAACTCTCAAACTTAACCTAAGCGTTTTTCGAAGCTACTTTTTGGCTAACTTCTTATAGGAAGGTCTAGGAGCGCTGAAAATGAACGTGCGCGTCTTTCACTCTTCCCGAGGGACTTAGAAGAATTTTGTGATATTTTTTATTAAAATAGTGTATAAGGGTATATATATAAATATATTATATAAATATATTTTATGCACTGTATATGAGCTGGCGATTTCTAAGTCTGTGGTTCCGAGAGGGGGTAACCAGGCTCACTAATAAAGGTCAAGCCACTTGGCTGCCAGAATGCCCTGCTTCAGCACAGACCAGAAAGGCATTGTGATAAGCGTATCCCCGGTATAGTCAGGGGTTAATGGGAGTCGTCCCCGTCCCCCCAGTATACGCCCAGAACCATCGACCCGGTACTTGTGGTTCGGACTGTCTCCAACCAGCCATAATGTTGTGAGAGTGAAATTATGTCTAAGTCCAGCTTTGGTACATTAGAAGCAACTCTGAAACTTAACCTAAGCGTTTTTCGAAGCTACTTTTTGGCTAACTTCTTATAGGAAGGTCTAGGAGCTCTGAAAATGAACGTGCGCGTCTTTCACTCTTCCCGAGGGACTTAGAAGAATTTTGTGATATTTTTTATTAAAATGGTGTATAAGGGTATATATATAAATATATTATATAAATATATTTTATACACTGTATATGAGCTGGCGATTTCTAAGTCTGTGGTTCCGAGAGGGGGTAACCAGGCTCACTAATAAAGGTCAAGCCACTTGGCTGCCAGAATGCCCTGCTTCAGCACAGACCAGAAAGGCATTGTGATAAGCGTATCCCCGGTATAGTCAGGGGTTAATGGGAGTCGTCCCCGTCCCCCCAGTATACGCCCAGAACCATCGACCCGGTACTTGTGGTTCGGACTGTCTCCAACCAGCCATAATGTTGTGAGAGTGAAATTATGTCTAAGTCCAGCTTTGGTACATTAGAAGCAACTCTGAAAATTAACCTAAGCGTTTTTCGAAGATACTTTTTAGCTAACTTCTTATAGGAAGGTCTAGGAGCGCTGAAAATGAACGTGCGCGTCTTTCACTCTTCCCGAGGGACTTAGAAGAATTTTGTGATATTTTTTATTAAAATGGTGTATAAGGGTATATATATAAATATATTTTATGCACTGTATATGAGCTGGCGATTTCTAAGTCTGTGGTTCCGAGAGGGGGTAACCAGGCTCACTAATAAAGGTCAAGCCACTTGGCTGCCAGAATGCCCTGCTTCAGCACAGACCAGAAATGCATTGTGATAAGCGTATCCCCGGTATAGTCAGGGGTTAATGGGAGTCGTCCCCTTCCCCCAGTATACGCCCAGAACCATGGACCCGGTACTTGTGGTTCGGACTGTCTCCAACCAGCCATAATGTTGTGAGAGTGAAATTATGTCTAAGTCCAGCTTTGGTACATTAGAAGCAACTCTGAAACTTAACCTAAGCGTTTTTCGAAGCTACTTTTTGGCTAACTTCTTATAGGAAGGACTAGGAGCGATGAAAATGAACGTGCGCGTCTTTCACTCTTCCCGAGGGACTTAGAAGAATTTTGTGATATTTTTTATTAAAATGGTGTATAAGGGTATATATATAAATATATTAAATAAATATATTTTATGCACTGTATATGAGCTGGCGATTTCTAAATCTGTGGTTCCGAGAGGGGGTAACCAGGCTCACTAATAAAGGTCAAGCCACTTGGCTGCCAGAATGCCCTGCTTCAGCACAGACCAGAAAGGCATTGTGATAAGCGTATCCCCGGTATAATCAGGGGTTAATGGGAGTCGTCCCCGTCCCGCCAGTATACGCCCAGAACCATGGACCCGGTACTTATGGTTCGGAATGTCTACAACCAGCCATAATGTTGTGAGTGAAATTATGTCTAAGTCCAGCTTTGGTACATTAGAAGCAACTCTGAAACTTAACCTAAGCGTTTTTCGAAGCTACTTTTTGGCTAACTTCTTATAGGAAGGTCAAGGAGCTCTGAAAATGAACGTGCGCGTCTTTCACTTTTCCCGAGGGACTTAGAAGAATTTTGTGATATTTTTTATTAAAATGGTGTATAAGGGTATATATATAAATATATTTTATGCACTGTATATGAGCTGGCGATTTCTAAGTCTTTGGTTCCGAGAGGGGGTAACCAGGCTCACTAATAAAGGTCAAGCCACTTGGCTGCCAGAATGCCCTGCTTCAGCACAGACCAGAAAGGCATTGTGATAAGCGTATCCCCGGTATAGTCAGGGGTTAATGGGAGTCGTCCCCGTCCCCCCAGTATACGCCCAGAACCATCGACCCGGTACTTGTGGTTCGGACTGTCTCCAACCAGCCATAATGTTGTGAGAGTGAAATTATGTCTAAGTCCAGCTTTGGTACATTAGAAGCAACTCTGAAAATTAACCTAAGCGTTTTTCGAAGATACTTTTTGGCTAACTTCTTATAGGAAGGTCAAGGAGCGCTGAAAATGAACGTGCGCGTCTTTCACTCTTCCCGAGGGACTTAGAAGAATTTTGTGATATTTTTTATTAAAATGGTGTATAAGGGTATATATATAAATATATTAAATAAATATATTTTATGCACTGTATATGAGCTGGCGATTTCTAAGTCTGTGGTTCCGAGAGGGGGTAACCAGGCTCACTAATAAAGGTCAAGCCACTTGGCTGCCAGAATGCCCTGCTTCAGCACAGACCAGAAAGGCATTGTGATAAGCGTATCCCCGGTATAGTCAGGGGTTAATGGGAGTCGTCCCCGTCCCGCCAGTATACGCCCAGAACCATGGACCCGGTACTTATGGTTCGGAATGTCTCCAACCAGCCATAATGTTGTGAGAGTGAAATTATGTCTAAGTCCAGCTTTGGTACATTAGAAGCAACTCTGAAACTTAACCTAAGCGTTTTTCGAAGCTACTTTTTGGCTAACTTCTTATAGGAAGGTCAAGGAGCTCTGAAAATGAATGTGCGCGTCTTTCACTTTTCCCGAGGGACTTAGAAGAATTTTGTGATATTTTTTATTAAAATGGTGTATAAGGGTATATATATAAATATATTTTATGCACTGTATATGAGCTGGCGATTTCTAAGTCTGTGGTTCCGAGAGGGGGTAACCAGGCTCACTAATAAAGGTCAAGCCACTTGGCTGCCAGAATGCCCTGCTTCAGCACAGACCAGAAAGGCATTGTGATAAGCGTATCCCCGGTATAGTCAGGGGTTAATGGGAGTCGTCCCCGTCCCCCCCGTATACGCCCAGAACCATGGACCCGGTACTTGTGGTTCGGACTGTGTCCAACCAGCCATAATGTTGTGAGAGTGAAATTATGTCTAAGTCCAGCTTTGGTACATTAGAAGCAACTCTGAAACTTAACCTAAGCGTTTTTCGAAGCTACTTTTTGGCTAACTTCTTATAGGAAGGACTAGGAGCGCTGAAAATGAACGTGCGCGTCTTTCACTCTTCCCGAGGGACTTAGAAGAATTTTGTGATATTTTTTATTAAAATGGTGTATAAGGGTATACTGTATATATAAATATATTTTATGCACTGTATATGAGCTGGCGATTTCTAAGTCTTTGGTTCCGAGAGGGGGTAACCAGGCTCACTAATAAAGGTCAAGCCACTTGGCTGCCAGAATGCCCTGCTTCAGCACAGACCAGAAAGGCATTGTGATAAGCGTATCCCCGGTATAGTCAGGGGTTAATGGGAGTCGTCCCCGTCCCCCCAGTATACGCCCAGAACCATCGACCCGGTACTTGTGGTTCGGACTGTCTCCAACCAGCCATAATGTTGTGAGAGTGAAATTATGTCTAAGTCCAGCTTTGGTACATTAGAAGCAACTCTGAAAATTAACCTAAGCGTTTTTCGAAGATACTTTTTGGCTAACTTCTTATAGGAAGGTCAAGGAGCGCTGAAAATGAACGTGCGCGTCTTTCACTCTTCCCGAGGGACTTAGAAGAATTTTGTGATATTTTTTATTAAAATGGTGTATAAGGGTATATATATATAAATATATTAAATAAATATATTTTATGCACTGTATATGAGCTGGCGATTTCTAAGTCTGTGTTTCCGAGAGGGGGTAACCAGGCTCACTAATAAAGGTCAAGCCACTTGGCTGCCAGAATGCCCTGCTTCAGCACAGACCAGAAAGGCATTGTGATAAGCGTATCCCCGGTATAGTCAGGGGTTAATGGGAGTCGTCCCCGTCCCGCCAGTATACGCCCAGAACCATGGACCCGGTACTTATGGTTCGGAATGTCTCCAACCAGCCATAATGTTGTGAGAGTGAAATTATGTCTAAGTCCAGCTTTGGTACATTAGAAGCAACTCTGAAACTTAACCTAAGCGTTTTTCGAAGCTACTTTTTGGCTAACTTCTTATAGGAAGGTCTAGGAGCTCTGAAAATGAACGTGCGCGTCTTTCACTCTTCCCGAGGGACTTAGAAGAATTTTGTGATATTTTTTATTAAAATGGTGTATAAGGGTATATATATAAATATATTATATAAATATATTTTATACACTGTATATGAGCTGGCGATTTCTAAGTCTGTGGTTCCGAGAGGGGGTAACCAGGCTCACTAATAAAGGTCAAGCCACTTGGCTGCCAGAATGCCCTGCTTCAGCACAGACCAGAAAGGCATTGTGATAAGCGTATCCCCGGTATAGTCAGGGGTTAATGGGAGTCGTCCCCGTCCCCCCAGTATACGCCCAGAACCATCGACCCGGTACTTGTGGTTCGGACTTTCTCCAACCAGCCATAATGTTGTGAGAGTGAAATTATGTCTAAGTCCAGCTTTGGTACATTAGAAGCAACTCTGAAAATTAACCTAAGCGTTTTTCGAAGATACTTTTTAGCTAACTTCTTATAGGAAGGTCTAGGAGCGCTGAAAATGAACGTGCGCGTCTTTCACTCTTCCCGAGGGACTTAGAAGAATTTTGTGATATTTTTTATTAAAATGGTGTATAAGGGTATATATATAAATATATTTTATGCACTGTATATGAGCTGGCGATTTCTAAGTCTGTGGTTCCGAGAGGGGGTAACCAGGCTCACTAATAAAGGTCAAGCCACTTGGCTGCCAGAATGCCCTGCTTCAGCACAGACCAGAAATGCATTGTGATAAGCGTATCCCCGGTATAGTCAGGGGTTAATGGGAGTCGTCCCCTTCCCCCAGTATACGCCCAGAACCATGGACCCGGTACTTGTGGTTCGGACTGTCTCCAACCAGCCATAATGTTGTGAGAGTGAAATTATGTCTAAGTCCAGCTTTGGTACATTAGAAGCAACTCTGAAACTTAACCTAAGCGTTTTTCGAAGCTACTTTTTGGCTAACTTCTTATAGGAAGGTCTAGGAGCTCTGAAAATGAACGTGCGCGTCTTTTACTCTTCCCGAGGGACTTAGAAGAATTTTGTGATATTTTTTATTAAAATGGTGTATAAGGGTATATATATAAATATATTATATAAATATATTTTATACACTGTATATGAGCTGGCGATTTCTAAGTCTGTGGTTCCGAGAGGGGGTAACCAGGCTCACTAATAAAGGTCAAGCCACTTGGCTGCCAGAATGCCCTGCTTCAGCACAGACCAGAAAGGCATTGTGATAAGCGTATCCCCGGTATAGTCAGGGGTTAATGGGAGTCGTCCCCGTCCCCCCAGTATACGCCCAGAACCATCGACCCGGTACTTGTGGTTCGGACTGTCTCCAACCAGCCATAATGTTGTGAGAGTGAAATTATGTCTAAGTCCAGCTTTGGTACATTAGAAGCAACTCTGAAAATTAACCTAAGCGTTTTTCGAAGATACTTTTTAGCTAACTTCTTATAGGAAGGTCTAGGAGCGCTGAAAATGAACGTGCGCGTCTTTCACTCTTCCCGAGGGACTTAGAAGAATTTTGTGATATTTTTTATTAAAATGGTGTATAAGGGTATATATATAAATATATTTTATGCACTGTATATGAGCTGGCGATTTCTAAGTCTGTGGTTCCGAGAGGGGGTAACCAGGCTCACTAATAAAGGTCAAGCCACTTGGCTGCCAGAATGCCCTGCTTCAGCACAGACCAGAAATGCATTGTGATAAGCGTATCCCCGGTATAGTCAGGGGTTAATGGGAGTCGTCCCCTTCCCCCAGTATACGCCCAGAACCATGGACCCGGTACTTGTGGTTCGGACTGTCTCCAACCAGCCATAATGTTGTGAGAGTGAAATTATGTCTAAGTCCAGCTTTGGTACATTAGAAGCAACTCTGAAACTTAACCTAAGCGTTTTTCGAAGCTACTTTTTGGCTAACTTCTTATAGGAAGGACTAGGAGCGATGAAAATGAACGTGCGCGTCTTTCACTCTTCCCGAGGGACTTAGAAGAATTTTGTGATATTTTTTATTAAAATGGTGTATAAGGGTATATATATAAATATATTAAATAAATATATTTTATGCACTGTATATGAGCTGGCGATTTCTAAATCTGTGGTTCCGAGAGGGGGTAACCAGGCTCACTAATAAAGGTCAAGCCACTTGGCTGCCAGAATGCCCTGCTTCAGCACAGACCAGAAAGGCATTGTGATAAGCGTATCCCCGGTATAATCAGGGGTTAATGGGAGTCGTCCCCGTCCCGCCAGTATACGCCCAGAACCATGGACCCGGTACTTATGGTTCGGAATGTCTACAACCAGCCATAATGTTGTGAGTGAAATTATGTCTAAGTCCAGCTTTGGTACATTAGAAGCAACTCTGAAACTTAACCTAAGCGTTTTTCGAAGCTACTTTTTGGCTAACTTCTTATAGGAAGGTCAAGGAGCTCTGAAAATGAACGTGCGCGTCTTTCACTTTTCCCGAGGGACTTAGAAGAATTTTGTGATATTTTTTATTAAAATGGTGTATAAGGGTATATATATAAATATATTTTATGCACTGTATATGAGCTGGCGATTTCTAAGTCTTTGGTTCCGAGAGGGGGTAACCAGGCTCACTAATAAAGGTCAAGCCACTTGGCTGCCAGAATGCCCTGCTTCAGCACAGACCAGAAAGGCATTGTGATAAGCGTATCCCCGGTATAGTCAGGGGTTAATGGGAGTCGTCCCCGTCCCCCCAGTATACGCCCAGAACCATCGACCCGGTACTTGTGGTTCGGACTGTCTCCAACCAGCCATAATGTTGTGAGAGTGAAATTATGTCTAAGTCCAGCTTTGGTACATTAGAAGCAACTCTGAAAATTAACCTAAGCGTTTTTCGAAGATACTTTTTGGCTAACTTCTTATAGGAAGGTCAAGGAGCGCTGAAAATGAACGTGCGCGTCTTTCACTCTTCCCGAGGGACTTAGAAGAATTTTGTGATATTTTTTATTAAAATGGTGTATAAGGGTATATATATAAATATATTAAATAAATATATTTTATGCACTGTATATGAGCTGGCGATTTCTAAGTCTGTGGTTCCGAGAGGGGGTAACCAGGCTCACTAATAAAGGTCAAGCCACTTGGCTGCCAGAATGCCCTGCTTCAGCACAGACCAGAAAGGCATTGTGATAAGCGTATCCCCGGTATAGTCAGGGGTTAATGGGAGTCGTCCCCGTCCCGCCAGTATACGCCCAGAACCATGGACCCGGTACTTATGGTTCGGAATGTCTCCAACCAGCCATAATGTTGTGAGAGTGAAATTATGTCTAAGTCCAGCTTTGGTACATTAGAAGCAACTCTGAAACTTAACCTAAGCGTTTTTCGAAGCTACTTTTTGGCTAACTTCTTATAGGAAGGTCAAGGAGCTCTGAAAATGAATGTGCGCGTCTTTCACTTTTCCCGAGGGACTTAGAAGAATTTTGTGATATTTTTTATTAAAATGGTGTATAAGGGTATATATATAAATATATTTTATGCACTGTATATGAGCTGGCGATTTCTAAGTCTGTGGTTCCGAGAGGGGGTAACCAGGCTCACTAATAAAGGTCAAGCCACTTGGCTGCCAGAATGCCCTGCTTCAGCACAGACCAGAAAGGCATTGTGATAAGCGTATCCCCGGTATAGTCAGGGGTTAATGGGAGTCGTCCCCGTCCCCCCCGTATACGCCCAGAACCATGGACCCGGTACTTGTGGTTCGGACTGTGTCCAACCAGCCATAATGTTGTGAGAGTGAAATTATGTCTAAGTCCAGCTTTGGTACATTAGAAGCAACTCTGAAACTTAACCTAAGCGTTTTTCGAAGCTACTTTTTGGCTAACTTCTTATAGGAAGGACTAGGAGCGCTGAAAATGAACGTGCGCGTCTTTCACTCTTCCCGAGGGACTTAGAAGAATTTTGTGATATTTTTTATTAAAATGGTGTATAAGGGTATACTGTATATATAAATATATTTTATGCACTGTATATGAGCTGGCGATTTCTAAGTCTTTGGTTCCGAGAGGGGGTAACCAGGCTCACTAATAAAGGTCAAGCCACTTGGCTGCCAGAATGCCCTGCTTCAGCACAGACCAGAAAGGCATTGTGATAAGCGTATCCCCGGTATAGTCAGGGGTTAATGGGAGTCGTCCCCGTCCCCCCAGTATACGCCCAGAACCATCGACCCGGTACTTGTGGTTCGGACTGTCTCCAACCAGCCATAATGTTGTGAGAGTGAAATTATGTCTAAGTCCAGCTTTGGTACATTAGAAGCAACTCTGAAAATTAACCTAAGCGTTTTTCGAAGATACTTTTTGGCTAACTTCTTATAGGAAGGTCAAGGAGCGCTGAAAATGAACGTGCGCGTCTTTCACTCTTCCCGAGGGACTTAGAAGAATTTTGTGATATTTTTTATTAAAATGGTGTATAAGGGTATATATATATAAATATATTAAATAAATATATTTTATGCACTGTATATGAGCTGGCGATTTCTAAGTCTGTGTTTCCGAGAGGGGGTAACCAGGCTCACTAATAAAGGTCAAGCCACTTGGCTGCCAGAATGCCCTGCTTCAGCACAGACCAGAAAGGCATTGTGATAAGCGTATCCCCGGTATAGTCAGGGGTTAATGGGAGTCGTCCCCGTCCCGCCAGTATACGCCCAGAACCATGGACCCGGTACTTATGGTTCGGAATGTCTCCAACCAGCCATAATGTTGTGAGAGTGAAATTATGTCTAAGTCCAGCTTTGGTACATTAGAAGCAACTCTGAAACTTAACCTAAGCGTTTTTCGAAGCTACTTTTTGGCTAACTTCTTATAGGAAGGTCTAGGAGCTCTGAAAATGAACGTGCGCGTCTTTCACTCTTCCCGAGGGACTTAGAAGAATTTTGTGATATTTTTTATTAAAATGGTGTATAAGGGTATATATATAAATATATTATATAAATATATTTTATACACTGTATATGAGCTGGCGATTTCTAAGTCTGTGGTTCCGAGAGGGGGTAACCAGGCTCACTAATAAAGGTCAAGCCACTTGGCTGCCAGAATGCCCTGCTTCAGCACAGACCAGAAAGGCATTGTGATAAGCGTATCCCCGGTATAGTCAGGGGTTAATGGGAGTCGTCCCCGTCCCCCCAGTATACGCCCAGAACCATCGACCCGGTACTTGTGGTTCGGACTTTCTCCAACCAGCCATAATGTTGTGAGAGTGAAATTATGTCTAAGTCCAGCTTTGGTACATTAGAAGCAACTCTGAAAATTAACCTAAGCGTTTTTCGAAGATACTTTTTAGCTAACTTCTTATAGGAAGGTCTAGGAGCGCTGAAAATGAACGTGCGCGTCTTTCACTCTTCCCGAGGGACTTAGAAGAATTTTGTGATATTTTTTATTAAAATGGTGTATAAGGGTATATATATAAATATATTTTATGCACTGTATATGAGCTGGCGATTTCTAAGTCTGTGGTTCCGAGAGGGGGTAACCAGGCTCACTAATAAAGGTCAAGCCACTTGGCTGCCAGAATGCCCTGCTTCAGCACAGACCAGAAATGCATTGTGATAAGCGTATCCCCGGTATAGTCAGGGGTTAATGGGAGTCGTCCCCTTCCCCCAGTATACGCCCAGAACCATGGACCCGGTACTTGTGGTTCGGACTGTCTCCAACCAGCCATAATGTTGTGAGAGTGAAATTATGTCTAAGTCCAGCTTTGGTACATTAGAAGCAACTCTGAAACTTAACCTAAGCGTTTTTCGAAGCTACTTTTTGGCTAACTTCTTATAGGAAGGACTAGGAGCGCTGAAAATGAACGTGCGCGTCTTTCACTCTTCCCGAGGGACTTAGAAGAATTTTGTGATATTTTTTATTAAAATGGTGTATAAGGGTATATATATAAATATATTAAATAAATATATTTTATGCACTGTATATGAGCTGGCGATTTCTAAATCTGTGGTTCCGAGAGGGGGTAACCAGGCTCACTAATAAAGGTCAAGCCACTTGGCTGCCAGAATGCCCTGCTTCAGCACAGACCAGAAAGGCATTGTGATAAGCGTATCCCCGGTATAATCAGGGGTTAATGGGAGTCGTCCCCGTCCCGCCAGTATACGCCCAGAACCATGGACCCGGTACTTATGGTTCGGAATGTCTACAACCAGCCATAATGTTGTGAGTGAAATTATGTCTAAGTCCAGCTTTGGTACATTAGAAGCAACTCTGAAACTTAACCTAAGCGTTTTTCGAAGCTACTTTTTGGCTAACTTCTTATAGGAAGGTCAAGGAGCTCTGAAAATGAACGTGCGCGTCTTTCACTTTTCCCGAGGGACTTAGAAGAATTTTGTGATATTTTTTATTAAAATGGTGTATAAGGGTATATATATAAATATATTTTATGCACTGTATATGAGCTGGCGATTTCTAAGTCTTTGGTTCCGAGAGGGGGTAACCAGGCTCACTAATAAAGGTCAAGCCACTTGGCTGCCAGAATGCCCTGCTTCAGCACAGACCAGAAAGGCATTGTGATAAGCGTATCCCCGGTATAGTCAGGGGTTAATGGGAGTCGTCCCCGTCCCCCCAGTATACGCCCAGAACCATCGACCCGGTACTTGTGGTTCGGACTGTCTCCAACCAGCCATAATGTTGTGAGAGTGAAATTATGTCTAAGTCCAGCTTTGGTACATTAGAAGCAACTCTGAAAATTAACCTAAGCGTTTTTCGAAGATACTTTTTGGCTAACTTCTTATAGGAAGGTCAAGGAGCGCTGAAAATGAACGTGCGCGTCTTTCACTCTTCCCGAGGGACTTAGAAGAATTTTGTGATATTTTTTATTAAAATGGTGTATAAGGGTATATATATAAATATATTAAATAAATATATTTTATGCACTGTATATGAGCTGGCGATTTCTAAGTCTGTGGTTCCGAGAGGGGGTAACCAGGCTCACTAATAAAGGTCAAGCCACTTGGCTGCCAGAATGCCCTGCTTCAGCACAGACCAGAAAGGCATTGTGATAAGCGTATCCCCGGTATAGTCAGGGGTTAATGGGAGTCGTCCCCGTCCCCCCCGTATACGCCCAGAACCATGGACCCGGTACTTGTGGTTCGGACTGTGTCCAACCAGCCATAATGTTGTGAGAGTGAAATTATGTCTAAGTCCAGCTTTGGTACATTAGAAGCAACTCTGAAACTTAACCTAAGCGTTTTTCGAAGCTACTTTTTGGCTAACTTCTTATAGGAAGGACTAGGAGCGCTGAAAATGAACGTGCGCGTCTTTCACTCTTCCCGAGGGACTTAGAAGAATTTTGTGATATTTTTTATTAAAATGGTGTATAAGGGTATACTGTATATATAAATATATTTTATGCACTGTATATGAGCTGGCGATTTCTAAGTCTTTGGTTCCGAGAGGGGGTAACCAGGCTCACTAATAAAGGTCAAGCCACTTGGCTGCCAGAATGCCCTGCTTCAGCACAGACCAGAAAGGCATTGTGATAAGCGTATCCCCGGTATAGTCAGGGGTTAATGGGAGTCGTCCCCGTCCCCCCAGTATACGCCCAGAACCATCGACCCGGTACTTGTGGTTCGGACTGTCTCCAACCAGCCATAATGTTGTGAGAGTGAAATTATGTCTAAGTCCAGCTTTGGTACATTAGAAGCAACTCTGAAAATTAACCTAAGCGTTTTTCGAAGATACTTTTTGGCTAACTTCTTATAGGAAGGTCAAGGAGCGCTGAAAATGAACGTGCGCGTCTTTCACTCTTCCCGAGGGACTTAGAAGAATTTTGTGATATTTTTTATTAAAATGGTGTATAAGGGTATATATATATAAATATATTAAATAAATATATTTTATGCACTGTATATGAGCTGGCGATTTCTAAGTCTGTGGTTCCGAGAGGGGGTAACCAGGCTCACTAATAAAGGTCAAGCCACTTGGCTGCCAGAATGCCCTGCTTCAGCACAGACCAGAAAGGCATTGTGATAAGCGTATCCCCGGTATAGTCAGGGGTTAATGGGAGTCGTCCCCGTCCCGCCAGTATACGCCCAGAACCATGGACCCGGTACTTATGGTTCGGAATGTCTCCAACCAGCCATAATGTTGTGAGAGTGAAATTATGTCTAAGTCCAGCTTTGGTACATTAGAAGCAACTCTGAAACTTAACCTAAGCGTTTTTCGAAGCTACTTTTTGGCTAACTTCTTATAGGAAGGTCAAGGAGCTCTGAAAATGAATGTGCGCGTCTTTCACTTTTCCCGAGGGACTTAGAAGAATTTTGTGATATTTTTTATTAAAATGGTGTATAAGGGTATATATATAAATATATTTTATGCACTGTATATGAGCTGGCGATTTCTAAGTCTGTGGTTCCGAGAGGGGGTAACCAGGCTCACTAATAAAGGTCAAGCCACTTGGCTGCCAGAATGCCCTGCTTCAGCACAGACCAGAAAGGCATTGTGATAAGCGTATCCCCGGTATAGTCAGGGGTTAATGGGAGTCGTCCCCGTCCCCCCCGTATACGCCCAGAACCATGGACCCGGTACTTGTGGTTCGGACTGTGTCCAACCAGCCATAATGTTGTGAGAGTGAAATTATGTCTAAGTCCAGCTTTGGTACATTAGAAGCAACTCTGAAACTTAACCTAAGCGTTTTTCGAAGCTACTTTTTGGCTAACTTCTTATAGGAAGGACTAGGAGCGCTGAAAATGAACGTGCGCGTCTTTCACTCTTCCCGAGGGACTTAGAAGAATTTTGTGATATTTTTTATTAAAATGGTGTATAAGGGTATACTGTATATATAAATATATTTTATGCACTGTATATGAGCTGGCGATTTCTAAGTCTTTGGTTCCGAGAGGGGGTAACCAGGCTCACTAATAAAGGTCAAGCCACTTGGCTGCCAGAATGCCCTGCTTCAGCACAGACCAGAAAGGCATTGTGATAAGCGTATCCCCGGTATAGTCAGGGGTTAATGGGAGTCGTCCCCGTCCCCCCAGTATACGCCCAGAACCATTGACCCGGTACTTGTGGTTCGGACTGTCTCCAACCAGCCATAATGTTGTGAGAGTGAAATTATGTCTAAGTCCAGCTTTGGTACATTAGAAGCAACTCTGAAAATTAACCTAAGCGTTTTTCGAAGATACTTTTTGGCTAACTTCTTATAGGAAGGTCAAGGAGCGCTGAAAATGAACGTGCGCGTCTTTCACTCTTCCCGAGGGACTTAGAAGAATTTTGTGATATTTTTTATTAAAATGGTGTATAAGGGTATATATATATAAATATATTAAATAAATATATTTTATGCACTGTATATGAGCTGGCGATTTCTAAGTCTGTGGTTCCGAGAGGGGGTAACCAGGCTCACTAATAAAGGTCAAGCCACTTGGCTGCCAGAATGCCCTGCTTCAGCACAGACCAGAAAGGCATTGTGATAAGCGTATTCCCGGTATAGTCAGGGGTTAATGGGAGTCGTCCCCGTCCCGCCAGTATACGCCCAGAACCATGGACCCGGTACTTATGGTTCGGAATGTCTCCAACCAGCCATAATGTTGTGAGAGTGAAATTATGTCTAAGTCCAGCTTTGGTACATTAGAAGCAACTCTGAAACTTAACCTAAGCGTTTTTCGAAGCTACTTTTTGGCTAACTTCTTATAGGAAGGTCAAGGAGCTCTGAAAATGAATGTGCGCGTCTTTCACTTTTCCCGAGGGACTTAGAAGAATTTTGTGATATTTTTTATTAAAATGGTGTATAAGGGTATATATATAAATATATTTTATGCACTGTATATGAGCTGGCGATTTCTAAGTCTGTGGTTCCGAGAGGGGGTAACCAGGCTCACTAATAAAGGTCAAGCCACTTGGCTGCCAGAATGCCCTGCTTCAGCACAGACCAGAAAGGCATTGTGATAAGCGTATCCCCGGTATAGTCAGGGGTTAATGGGAGTCGTCCCCGTCCCCCCCGTATACGCCCAGAACCATGGACCCGGTACTTGTGGTTCGGACTGTGTCCAACCAGCCATAATGTTGTGAGAGTGAAATTATGTCTAAGTCCAGCTTTGGTACATTAGAAGCAACTCTGAAACTTAACCTAAGCGTTTTTCGAAGCTACTTTTTGGCTAACTTCTTATAGGAAGGACTAGGAGCGCTGAAAATGAACGTGCGCGTCTTTCACTCTTCCCGAGGGACTTAGAAGAATTTTGTGATATTTTTTATTAAAATGGTGTATAAGGGTATACTGTATATATAAATATATTTTATGCACTGTATATGAGCTGGCGATTTCTAAGTCTTTGGTTCCGAGAGGGGGTAACCAGGCTCACTAATAAAGGTCAAGCCACTTGGCTGCCAGAATGCCCTGCTTCAGCACAGACCAGAAAGGCATTGTGATAAGCGTATCCCCGGTATAGTCAGGGGTTAATGGGAGTCGTCCCCGTCCCCCCAGTATACGCCCAGAACCATCGACCCGGTACTTGTGGTTCGGACTGTCTCCAACCAGCCATAATGTTGTGAGAGTGAAATTATGTCTAAGTCCAGCTTTGGTACATTAGAAGCAACTCTGAAAATTAACCTAAGCGTTTTTCGAAGATACTTTTTGGCTAACTTCTTATAGGAAGGTCAAGGAGCGCTGAAAATGAACGTGCGCGTCTTTCACTCTTCCCGAGGGACTTAGAAGAATTTTGTGATATTTTTTATTAAAATGGTGTATAAGGGTATATATATATAAATATATTAAATAAATATATTTTATGCACTGTATATGAGCTGGCGATTTCTAAGTCTGTGGTTCCGAGAGGGGGTAACCAGGCTCACTAATAAAGGTCAAGCCACTTGGCTGCCAGAATGCCCTGCTTCAGCACAGACCAGAAAGGCATTGTGATAAGCGTATCCCCGGTATAGTCAGGGGTTAATGGGAGTCGTCCCCGTCCCGCCAGTATACGCCCAGAACCATGGACCCGGTACTTATGGTTCGGAATGTCTCCAACCAGCCATAATGTTGTGAGAGTGAAATTATGTCTAAGTCCAGCTTTGGTACATTAGAAGCAACTCTGAAACTTAACCTAAGCGTTTTTCGAAGCTACTTTTTGGCTAACTTCTTATAGGAAGGTCAAGGAGCTCTGAAAATGAATGTGCGCGTCTTTCACTTTTCCCGAGGGACTTAGAAGAATTTTGTGATATTTTTTATTAAAATGGTGTATAAGGGTATATATATAAATATATTTTATGCACTGTATATGAGCTGGCGATTTCTAAGTCTGTGGTTCCGAGAGGGGGTAACCAGGCTCACTAATAAAGGTCAAGCCACTTGGCTGCCAGAATGCCCTGCTTCAGCACAGACCAGAAAGGCATTGTGATAAGCGTATCCCCGGTATAGTCAGGGGTTAATGGGAGTCGTCCCCGTCCCCCCCGTATACGCCCAGAACCATGGACCCGGTACTTGTGGTTCGGACTGTGTCCAACCAGCCATAATGTTGTGAGAGTGAAATTATGTCTAAGTCCAGCTTTGGTACATTAGAAGCAACTCTGAAACTTAACCTAAGCGTTTTTCGAAGCTACTTTTTGGCTAACTTCTTATAGGAAGGTCTAGGAGCTCTGAAAATGAACGTGCGCGTCTTTCACTCTTCCCGAGGGACTTAGAAGAATTTTGTGATATTTTTTTTTAAAATGGTGTATAAGGGTATATATATAAATATATTATATACAGTAAATATATTTTATGCACTGTATATGAGCTGGCGATTTCTAAGTCTGTGGTTCCGAGAGGGGGTAACCAGGCTCACTAATAAAGGTCAAGCCACTTGGCTGCCAGAATGCCCTGCTTCAGCACAGACCAGAAATGCATTGTGATAAGCGTATCCCCGGTATAGCCAGGGATTAATGGGAGTCGTCCCCTTCCCCCAGTATACGCCCAGAACCATGGACCCGGTACTTGTGGTTCGGACTGTCTCCAACCAGCCATAATGTTGTGAGAGTGAAATTATGTCTAAGTCCAGCTTTGGTACATTAGAAGCAACTCTGAAACTTAACCTAAGCGTTTTTCGAAGCTACTTTTTGGCTAACTTCTTATAGGAAGGTCTAGGAGCTCTGAAAATGAACGTGCGCGTCTTTCACTCTTCCCGAGGGACTTAGAAGAATTTTGTGATATTTTTTATTAAAATGGTGTATAAGGGTATATATATAAATATATTATATACAGTAAATATATTTTATGCACTGTATATGAGCTGGCGATTTCTAAGTCTGTGGTTCCGAGAGGGGGTAACCAGGCTCACTAATAAAGGTCAAGCCACTTGGTTGCCAGAATGCCCTGCTTCAGCACAGACCAGAAAGGCATTGTGATAAGCGTATCCCCGGTATAGTCAGGGGTTAATGGGAGTCGTCCCCGTACCCCCAGTATACGGCCAGAACCATGGACCCGGTACTTGTGGTTCGGACTGTCTCCAACCAGCCATAATGTTGTGAGAGTGAAATTATGTCTAAGTCCAGCTTTGGTACATTAGAAGCAACTCTGAAACTTAACCTACTGTAAGCGTTTTTCGAAGCTACTTTTTGGCTAACTTCTTATAGGAAGGTCTAGGAGCTCTGAAAATGAACGTGCGCGTCTTTTACTCTTCCCGAGGGACTTAGAAGAATTTTGTGATATTTTTTATTAAAATGGTGTATAAGGGTATATATATAAATATATTTTATGCACTGTATATGAGCTGGCGATTTCTAAGTCTGTGGTTCCGAGAGGGGGTAACCAGGCTCACTAATAAAGGTCAAGCCACTTGGCTGCCAGAATGCCCTGCTTCAGCACAGACCAGAAAGGCATTGTGATAAGCGTATCCCCGGTATAGTCAGGGGTTAATGGGAGTCGTCCCCGTCCCCCCCGTATACGCCCAGAACCATGGACCCGGTACTTGTGGTTCGGACTGTGTCCAACCAGCCATAATGTTGTGAGAGTGAAATTATGTCTAAGTCCAGCTTTGGTACATTAGAAGCAACTCTGAAACTTAACCTAAGCGTTTTTCGAAGCTACTTTTTGGCTAACTTCTTATAGGAAGGACTAGGAGCGCTGAAAATGAACGTGCGCGTCTTTCACTCTTCCCGAGGGACTTAGAAGAATTTTGTGATATTTTTTATTAAAATGGTGTATAAGGGTATACTGTATATATAAATATATTTTATGCACTGTATATGAGCTGGCGATTTCTAAGTCTGTGGTTCCGAGAGGGGGTAACCAGGCTCACTAATAAAGGTCAAGCCACTTGGCTGCCAGAATGCCCTGCTTCAGCACAGACCAGAAAGGCATTGTGATAAGCGTATCCCCGGTATAGTCAGGGGTTAATGGGAGTCGTCCCCGTCCCGCCAGTATACGCCCAGAACCATGGACCCGGTACTTATGGTTCGGAATGTCTCCAACCAGCCATAATGTTGTGAGAGTGAAATTATGTCTAAGTCCAGCTTTGGTACATTAGAAGCAACTCTGAAACTTAACCTAAGCGTTTTTCGAAGCTACTTTTTGGCTAACTTCTTATAGGAAGGTCAAGGAGCTCTGAAAATGAATGTGCGCGTCTTTCACTTTTCCCGAGGGACTTAGAAGAATTTTGTGATATTTTTTATTAAAATGGTGTATAAGGGTATATATATAAATATATTTTATGCACTGTATATGAGCTGGCGATTTCTAAGTCTGTGGTTCCGAGAGGGGGTAACCAGGCTCACTAATAAAGGTCAAGCCACTTGGCTGCCAGAATGCCCTGCTTCAGCACAGACCAGAAAGGCATTGTGATAAGCGTATCCCCGGTATAGTCAGGGGTTAATGGGAGTCGTCCCCGTCCCCCCCGTATACGCCCAGAACCATGGACCCGGTACTTGTGGTTCGGACTGTGTCCAACCAGCCATAATGTTGTGAGAGTGAAATTATGTCTAAGTCCAGCTTTGGTACATTAGAAGCAACTCTGAAACTTAACCTAAGCGTTTTTCGAAGCTACTTTTTGGCTAACTTCTTATAGGAAGGTCTAGGAGCTCTGAAAATGAACGTGCGCGTCTTTCACTCTTCCCGAGGGACTTAGAAGAATTTTGTGATATTTTTTATTAAAATGGTGTATAAGGGTATATATATAAATATATTATATACAGTAAATATATTTTATGCACTGTATATGAGCTGGCGATTTCTAAGTCTGTGGTTCCGAGAGGGGGTAACCAGGCTCACTAATAAAGGTCAAGCCACTTGGCTGCCAGAATGCCCTGCTTCAGCACAGACCAGAAATGCATTGTGATAAGCGTATCCCCGGTATAGCCAGGGGTTAATGGGAGTCGTCCCCTTCCCCCAGTATACGCCCAGAACCATGGACCCGGTACTTGTGGTTCGGACTGTCTCCAACCAGCCATAATGTTGTGAGAGTGAAATTATGTCTAAGTCCAGCTTTGGTACATTAGAAGCAACTCTGAAACTTAACCTAAGCGTTTTTCGAAGCTACTTTTTGGCTAACTTCTTATAGGAAGGTCTAGGAGCTCTGAAAATGAACGTGCGCGTCTTTCACTCTTCCCGAGGGACTTAGAAGAATTTTGTGATATTTTTTATTAAAATGGTGTATAAGGGTATATATATAAATATATTATATACAGTAAATATATTTTATGCACTGTATATGAGCTGGCGATTTCTAAGTCTGTGGTTCCGAGAGGGGGTAACCAGGCTCACTAATAAAGGTCAAGCCACTTGGTTGCCAGAATGCCCTGCTTCAGCACAGAGCAGAAAGGCATTGTGATAAGCGTATCCCCGGTATAGTCAGGGGTTAATGGGAGTCGTCCCCGTCCCCCCAGTATACGGCCAGAACCATGGACCCGGTACTTGTGGTTCGGACTGTCTCCAACCAGCCATAATGTTGTGAGAGTGAAATTATGTCTAAGTCCAGCTTTGGTACATTAGAAGCAACTCTGAAACTTAACCTACTGTAAGCGTTTTTCGAAGCTACTTTTTGGCTAACTTCTTATAGGAAGGTCTAGGAGCTCTGAAAATGAACGTGCGCGTCTTTCACTCTTCCCGAGGGACTTAGAAGAATTTTGTGATATTTTTTATTAAAATGGTGTATAAGGGTATATATATAAATATATTTTATGCACTGTATATGAGCTGGCGATTTCTAAGTCTGTGGTTCCGAGAGGGGGTAACCAGGCTCACTAATAAAGGTCAAGCCACTTGGCTGCCAGAATGCCCTGCTTCAGCACAGACCAGAAAGGCATTGTGATAAGCGTATCCCCGGTATAGTCAGGGGTTAATGGGAGTCGTCCCCGTCCCCCCCGTATACGCCCAGAACCATGGACCCGGTACTTGTGGTTCGGACTGTGTCCAACCAGCCATAATGTTGTGAGAGTGAAATTATGTCTAAGTCCAGCTTTGGTACATTAGAAGCAACTCTGAAACTTAACCTAAGCGTTTTTCGAAGCTACTTTTTGGCTAACTTCTTATAGGAAGGACTAGGAGCGCTGAAAATGAACGTGCGCGTCTTTCACTCTTCCCGAGGGACTTAGAAGAATTTTGTGATATTTTTTATTAAAATGGTGTATAAGGGTATACTGTATATATAAATATATTTTATGCACTGTATATGAGCTGGCGATTTCTAAGTCTGTGGTTCCGAGAGGGGGTAACCAGGCTCACTAATAAAGGTCAAGCCACTTGGCTGCCAGAATGCCCTGCTTCAGCACAGACCAGAAAGGCATTGTGATAAGCGTATCCCCGGTATAGTCAGGGGTTAATGGGAGTCGTCCCCGTCCCGCCAGTATACGCCCAGAACCATGGACCCGGTACTTATGGTTCGGAATGTCTCCAACCAGCCATAATGTTGTGAGAGTGAAATTATGTCTAAGTCCAGCTTTGGTACATTAGAAGCAACTCTGAAACTTAACCTAAGCGTTTTTCGAAGCTACTTTTTGGCTAACTTCTTATAGGAAGGTCAAGGAGCTCTGAAAATGAATGTGCGCGTCTTTCACTTTTCCCGAGGGACTTAGAAGAATTTTGTGATATTTTTTATTAAAATGGTGTATAAGGGTATATATATAAATATATTTTATGCACTGTATATGAGCTGGCGATTTCTAAGTCTGTGGTTCCGAGAGGGGGTAACCAGGCTCACTAATAAAGGTCAAGCCACTTGGCTGCCAGAATGCCCTGCTTCAGCACAGACCAGAAAGGCATTGTGATAAGCGTATCCCCGGTATAGTCAGGGGTTAATGGGAGTCGTCCCCGTCCCCCCCGTATACGCCCAGAACCATGGACCCGGTACTTGTGGTTCGGACTGTGTCCAACCAGCCATAATGTTGTGAGAGTGAAATTATGTCTAAGTCCAGCTTTGGTACATTAGAAGCAACTCTGAAACTTAACCTAAGCGTTTTTCGAAGCTACTTTTTGGCTAACTTCTTATAGGAAGGTCTAGGAGCTCTGAAAATGAACGTGCGCGTCTTTCACTCTTCCCGAGGGACTTAGAAGAATTTTGTGATATTTTTTATTAAAATGGTGTATAAGGGTATATATATAAATATATTATATACAGTAAATATATTTTATGCACTGTATATGAGCTGGCGATTTCTAAGTCTGTGGTTCCGAGAGGGGGTAACCAGGCTCACTAATAAAGGTCAAGCCACTTGGCTGCCAGAATGCCCTGCTTCAGCACAGACCAGAAATGCATTGTGATAAGCGTATCCCCGGTATAGCCAGGGGTTAATGGGAGTCGTCCCCTTCCCCCAGTATACGCCCAGAACCATGGACCCGGTACTTGTGGTTCGGACTGTCTCCAACCAGCCATAATGTTGTGAGAGTGAAATTATGTCTAAGTCCAGCTTTGGTACATTAGAAGCAACTCTGAAACTTAACCTAAGCGTTTTTCGAAGCTACTTTTTGGCTAACTTCTTATAGGAAGGTCTAGGAGCTCTGAAAATGAACGTGCGCGTCTTTCACTCTTCCCGAGGGACTTAGAAGAATTTTGTGATATTTTTTATTAAAATGGTGTATAAGGGTATATATATAAATATATTATATACAGTAAATATATTTTATGCACTGTATATGAGCTGGCGATTTCTAAGTCTGTGGTTCCGAGAGGGGGTAACCAGGCTCACTAATAAAGGTCAAGCCACTTGGTTGCCAGAATGCCCTGCTTCAGCACAGACCAGAAAGGCATTGTGATAAGCGTATCCCCGGTATAGTCAGGGGTTAATGGGAGTCGTCCCCGTCCCCCCAGTATACGGCCAGAACCATGGACCCGGTACTTGTGGTTCGGACTGTCTCCAACCAGCCATAATGTTGTGAGAGTGAAATTATGTCTAAGTCCAGCTTTGGTACATTAGAAGCAACTCTGAAACTTAACCTACTGTAAGCGTTTTTCGAAGCTACTTTTTGGCTAACTTCTTATAGGAAGGTCTAGGAGCTCTGAAAATGAACGTGCGCGTCTTTCACTCTTCCCGAGGGACTTAGAAGAATTTTGTGATATTTTTTATTAAAATGGTGTATAAGGGTATATATATAAATATATTATATAAATATATTTTATGCACTGTATATGAGCTGGCGATTTCTAAGTCTGTGGTTCCGAGAGGGGTTAACCAGGCTCACTAATAAAGGTCAAGCCACTTGGCTGCCAGAATGCCCTGCTTCAGCACAGACCAGAAAGGCATTGTGATAAGCGTATCCCCGGTATAGTCAGGGGTTAATGGGAGTCGTCCCCGTCCCCCCAGTATACGCCCAGAACCATCGACCCGGTACTTGTGGTTCGGACTGTCTCCAACCAGCCATAATATTGTGAGAGTGAAATTATGTCTAAGTCCAGCTTTGGTACATTAGAAGCAACTCTGAAACTTAACCTAAGCGTTTTTCGAAGCTACTTTTTGGCTAACTTCTTATAGGAAGGTCAAGGAGCTCTGAAAATGAACGTGCGCGTCTTTCACTTTTCCCGAGGGACTTAGAAGAATTTTGTGATATTTTTTATTAAAATGGTGTATAAGGGTATATATATAAATATATTTTATGCACTGTATATGAGCTGGCGATTTCTAAGTCTGTGGTTCCGAGAGGGGGTAACCAGGCTCACTAATAAAGGTCAAGCCACTTGGCTGCCAGAATGCCCTGCTTCAGCACAGACCAGAAAGGCATTGTGATAAGCGTATCCCCGGTATAGTCAGGGGTTAATGGGAGTCGTCCCCGTCCCCCCAGTATACGCCCAGAACCATCGACCCGGTACTTGTGGTTCGGACTGTCTCCAACCAGCCATAATGTTGTGAGAGTGAAATTATGTCTAAGTCCAGCTTTGGTGCATTAGAAGCAACTCTGAAAATTAACCTAAGCGTTTTTCGAAGATACTTTTTGGCTAACTTCTTATAGGAAGGTCAAGGAGCGCTGAAAATGAACGTGCGCGTCTTTCACTCTTCCCGAGGGACTTAGAAGAATTTTGTGATATTTTTTATTAAAATGGTGTATAAGGGTATATATATAAATATATTTTATGCACTGTATATGAGCTGGCGATTTCTAAGTCTGTGGTTCCGAGAGGGGGTAACCAGGCTCACTAATAAAGGTCAAGCCACTTGGCTGCCAGAATGCCCTGCTTCAGCACAGACCAGAAATGCATTGTGATAAGCGTATCCCCGGTATAGTCAGGGGTTAATGGGAGTCGTCCCCTTCCCCCAGTATACGCCCAGAACCATGGACCCGGTACTTGTGGTTCGGACTGTCTCCAACCAGCCATAATGTTGTGAGAGTGAAATTATGTCTAAGTCCAGCTTTGGTACATTAGAAGCAACTCTGAAACTTAACCTAAGCGTTTTTCGATGCTACTTTTTGTCTAACTTCTTATAGGAAGGTCTAGGAGCTCTGAAAATGAACGTGCGCGTCTTTCACTCTTCCCGAGGGACTTAGAAGAATTTTGTGATATTTTTTATTAAAATGGTGTATAAGGGTATATATATAAATATATTTTATGCACTGTATATGAGCTGGCGATTTCTAAGTCTGTGGTTCCGAGAGGGGGTAACCAGGCTCACTAATAAAGGTCAAGCCACTTGGCTGCCAGAATGCCCTGCTTCAGCACAGACCAGAAAGGCATTGTGATAAGCGTATCCCCGGTATAGTCAGGGGTTAATGGGAGTCGTCCCCGTCCCCCCCAGTATACGCCCAGAACCATGGACCCGGTACTTGTGGTTCGGACTGTCTCCAACCAGCCATAATGTTGTGAGAGTGAAATTATGTCTAAGTCCAGCTTTGGTACATTAGAAGCTACTCTGAAACTTAACCTAAGCGTTTTTCGAAGCTACTTTTTGGCTAACTTCTTTTAGGATGGTCTAGGAGCTCTGAAAATGAACGTGCGCGTCTTTCACTCTTCCCGAGGGACTTAGAAGAATTTTGTGATATTTTTTTATTAAAATGGTGTATAAGGGTATATATATAAATATATTTTATGCACTGTATATGAGCTGGCGATTTCTAAGTCTGTGGTTCCGAGAGGGGGTAACCAGGCTCACTAATAAAGGTCAAGCAACTTGGCTGCCAGAATGCCCTGCTTCAGCACAGACCAGAAAGGCATTGTGATAAGCGTATCCCCGGTATAGTCAGGGGTTAATGGGAGTCGTCCCCGTCCCGCCAGTATACGCCCAGAACCATGGACCCGGTACTTATGGTTCGGAATGTCTCCAACCAGCCATAATGTTGTGAGAGTGAAATTATGTCTAAGTCCAGCTTTGGTACATTAGAAGCAACTCTGAAACTTAACCTAAGCGTTTTTCGAAGCTACTTTTTGGCTAACTTCTTATAGGAAGGTCAAGGAGCTCTGAAAATGAATGTGCGCGTCTTTCACTTTTCCCGAGGGACTTAGAAGAATTTTGTGATATTTTTTATTAAAATGGTGTATAAGGGTATATATATATAAATATATTTTATGCACTGTATATGAGCTGGCGATTTCTAAGTCTGTGGTTCCGAGAGGGGGTAACCAGGCTCACTAATAAAGGTCAAGCCACTTGGCTGCCAGAATGCCCTGCTTCAGCACAGACCAGAAAGGCATTGTGATAAGCGTATCCCCGGTATAGTCAGGGGTTAATGGGAGTCGTCCCCGTCCCCCCCGTATACGCCCAGAACCATGGACCCGGTACTTGTGGTTCGGACTGTGTCCAACCAGCCATAATGTTGTGAGAGTGAAATTATGTCTAAGTCCAGCTTTGGTACATTAGAAGCAACTCTGAAACTTAACCTAAGCGTTTTTCGAAGCTACTTTTTGGCTAACTTCTTATAGGAAGGTCAAGGAGCTCTGAAAATGAATGTGCGCGTCTTTCACTTTTCCCGAGGGACTTAGAAGAATTTTGTGATATTTTTTATTAAAATGGTGTATAAGGGTATATATATAAATATATTTTATGCACTGTATATGAGCTGGCGATTTCTAAGTCTGTGGTTCCGAGAGGGGGTAACCAGGCTCACTAATAAAGGTCAAGCCACTTGGCTGCCAGAATGCCCTGCTTCAGCACAGACCAGAAAGGCATTGTGATAAGCGTATCCCCGGAATAGTCAGGGGTTAATGGGAGTCGTCCCCGTCCCCCCCGTATACGCCCAGAACCATGGACCCGGTACTTGTGGTTCAGACTGTGTCCAACCAGCCATAATGTTGTGAGAGTGAAATTATGTCTAAGTCCAGCTTTGGTACATTAGAAGCAACTCTGAAACTTAACCTAAGCGTTTTTCGAAGCTACTTTTTGGCTAACTTCTTATAGGAAGGACTAGGAGCGCTGAAAATGAACGTGCGCGTCTTTCACTCTTCCCGAGGGACTTAGAAGAATTTTGTGATATTTTTTATTAAAATGGTGTATAAGGGTATACTGTATATATAAATATATTTTATGCACTGTATATGAGCTGGCGATTTCTAAGTCTTTGGTTCCGAGAGGGGGTAACCAGGCTCACTAATAAAGGTCAAGCCACTTGGCTGCCAGAATGCCCTGCTTCAGCACAGACCAGAAAGGCATTGTGATAAGCGTATCCCCGGTATAGTCAGGGGTTAATGGGAGTCGTCCCCGTCCCCCCAGTATACGCCCAGAACCATCGACCCGGTACTTGTGGTTCGGACTGTCTCCAACCAGCCATAATGTTGTGAGAGTGAAATTATGTCTAAGTCCAGCTTTGGTACATTAGAAGCAACTCTGAAAATTAACCTAAGCGTTTTTCGAAGATACTTTTTGGCTAACTTCTTATAGGAAGGTCAAGGAGCGCTGAAAATGAACGTGCGCGTCTTTCACTCTTCCCGAGGGACTTAGAAGAATTTTGTGATATTTTTTATTAAAATGGTGTATAAGGGTATATATATAAATATATTAAATAAATATATTTTATGCACTGTATATGAGCTGGCGATTTCTAAGTCTGTGGTTCCGAGAGGGGGTAACCAGGCTCACTAATAAAGGTCAAGCCACTTGGCTGCCAGAATGCCCTGCTTCAGCACAGACCAGAAAGGCATTGTGATAAGCGTATCCCCGGTATAGTCAGGGGTTAATGGGAGTCGTCCCCGTCCCGCCAGTATACGCCCAGAACCATGGACCCGGTACTTATGGTTCGGAATGTCTCCAACCAGCCATAATGTTGTGAGAGTGAAATTATGTCTAAGTCCAGCTTTGGTACATTAGAAGCAACTCTGAAACTTAACCTAAGCGTTTTTCGAAGCTACTTTTTGGCTAACTTCTTATAGGAAGTTCAAGGAGCTCTGAAAATGAATGTGCGCGTCTTTCACTTTTCCCGAGGGACTTAGAAGAATTTTGTGATATTTTTTATTAAAATGGTGTATAAGGGTATATATATAAATATATTTTATGCACTGTATATGAGCTGGCGATTTCTAAGTCTGTGGTTCCGAGAGGGGGTAACCAGGCTCACTAATAAAGGTCAAGCCACTTGGCTGCCAGAATGCCCTGCTTCAGCACAGACCAGAAAGGCATTGTGATAAGCGTATCCCCGGTATAGTCAGGGGTTAATGGGAGTCGTCCCCGTCCCCCCCGTATACGCCCAGAACCATGGACCCGGTACTTGTGGTTCGGACTGTGTCCAACCAGCCATAATGTTGTGAGAGTGAAATTATGTCTAAGTCCAGCTTTGGTACATTAGAAGCAACTCTGAAACTTAACCTAAGCGTTTTTCGAAGCTACTTTTTGGCTAACTTCTTATAGGAAGGTCTAGGAGCTCTGAAAATGAACGTGCGCGTCTTTCACTCTTCCCGAGGGACTTAGAAGAATTTTGTGATATTTTTTATTAAAATGGTGTATAAGGGTATATATATAAATATATTATATACAGTAAATATATTTTATGCACTGTATATGAGCTGGCGATTTCTAAGTCTGTGGTTCCGAGAGGGGGTAACCAGGCTCACTAATAAAGGTCAAGCCACTTGGCTGCCAGAATGCCCTGCTTCAGCACAGACCAGAAATGCATTGTGATAAGCGTATCCCCGGTATAGCCAGGGGTTAATGGGAGTCGTCCCCTTCCCCCAGTATACGCCCAGAACCATGGACCCGGTACTTGTGGTTCGGACTGTCTCCAACCAGCCATAATGTTGTGAGAGTGAAATTATGTCTAAGTCCAGCTTTGGTACATTAGAAGCAACTCTGAAACTTAACCTAAGCGTTTTTCGAAGCTACTTTTTGGCTAACTTCTTATAGGAAGGTCTAGGAGCTCTGAAAATGAACGTGCGCGTCTTTCACTCTTCCCGAGGGACTTAGAAGAATTTTGTGATATTTTTTATTAAAATGGTGTATAAGGGTATATATATAAATATATTATATACAGTAAATATATTTTATGCACTGTATATGAGCTGGCGATTTCTAAGTCTGTGGTTCCGAGAGGGGGTAACCAGGCTCACTAATAAAGGTCAAGCCACTTGGTTGCCAGAATGCCCTGCTTCAGCACAGACCAGAAAGGCATTGTGATAAGCGTATCCCCGGTATAGTCAGGGGTTAATGGGAGTCGTCCCCGTCCCCCCAGTATACGGCCAGAACCATGGACCCGGTACTTGTGGTTCGGACTGTCTCCAACCAGCCATAATGTTGTGAGAGTGAAATTATGTCTAAGTCCAGCTTTGGTACATTAGAAGCAACTCTGAAACTTAACCTAAGCGTTTTTCCAAGCTACTTTTTAGCTAACTTCTTATAGGAAGGTCTAGGAGCGCTGAAAATGAACGTGCGCGTCTTTCACTCTTCCCGAGGGACTTAGAAGAATTTTGTGATATTTTTTATTAAAATGGTGTATAAGGGTATATATATAAATATATTTTATGCACTGTATATGAGCTGGCGATTTCTAAGTCTGTGGTTCCGAGAGGGGGTAACCAGGCTCACTAATAAAGGTCAAGCCACTTGGCTGCCAGAATGCCCTGCTTCAGCACAGACCAGAAATGCATTGTGATAAGCGTATCCCCGGTATAGTCAGGGGTTAATGGGAGTCGTCCCCTTCCCCCAGTATACGCCCAGAACCATGGACCCGGTACTTGTGGTTCGGACTGTCTCCAACCAGCCATAATGTTGTGAGAGTGAAATTATGTCTAAGTCCAGCTTTGGTACATTAGAAGCAACTCTGAAACTTAACCTAAGCGTTTTTCGAAGCTACTTTTTGGCTAACTTCTTATAGGAAGGACTAGGAGCGCTGAAAATGAACGTGCTCGTCTTTCACTCTTCCCGAGGGACTTAGAAGAATTTTGTGATATTTTTTATTAAAATGGTGTATAAGGGTATATATATAAATATATTAAATAAATATATTTTATGCACTGTATATGAGCTGGCGATTTCTAAATCTGTGGTTCCGAGAGGGGGTAACCAGGCTCACTAATAAAGGTCAAGCCACTTGGCTGCCAGAATGCCCTGCTTCAGCACAGACCAGAAAGGCATTGTGATAAGCGTATCCCCGGTATAATCAGGGGTTAATTGGAGTCGTCCCCGTCCCGCCAGTATACGCCCAGAACCATGGACCCGGTACTTATGGTTCGGAATGTCTCCAACCAGCCATAATGTTGTGAGTGAAATTATGTCTAAGTCCAGCTTTGGTACATTAGAAGCAACTCTGAAACTTAACCTAAGCGTTTTTCGAAGCTACTTTTTGGCTAACTTCTTATAGGAAGGTCAAGGAGCTCTGAAAATGAACGTGCGCGTCTTTCACTTTTCCCGAGGGACTTAGAAGAATTTTGTGATATTTTTTATTAAAATGGTGTATAAGGGTATATATATAAATATATTTTATGCACTGTATATGAGCTGGCGATTTCTAAGTCTTTGGTTCCGAGAGGGGGTAACCAGGCTCACTAATAAAGGTCAAGCCACTTGGCTGCCAGAATGCCCTGCTTCAGCACAGACCAGAAAGGCATTGTGATAAGCGTATCCCCGGTATAGTCAGGGGTTAATGGGAGTCGTCCCCGTCCCCCCAGTATACGCCCAGAACCATCGACCCGGTACTTGTGGTTCGGACTGTCTCCAACCAGCCATAATGTTGTGAGAGTGAAATTATGTCTAAGTCCAGCTTTGGTACATTAGAAGCAACTCTGAAAATTAACCTAAGCGTTTTTCGAAGATACTTTTTGGCTAACTTCTTATAGGAAGGTCAAGGAGCGCTGAAAATGAACGTGCGCGTCTTTCACTCTTCCCGAGGGACTTAGAAGAATTTTGTGATATTTTTTATTAAAATGGTGTATAAGGGTATATATATAAATATATTAAATAAATATATTTTATGCACTGTATATGAGCTGGCGATTTCTAAGTCTGTGGTTCCGAGAGGGGGTAACCAGGCTCACTAATAAAGGTCAAGCCACTTGGCTGCCAGAATGCCCTGCTTCAGCACAGACCAGAAAGGCATTGTGATAAGCGTATCCCCGGTATAGTCAGGGGTTAATGGGAGTCGTCCCCGTCCCGCCAGTATACGCCCAGAACCATGGACCCGGTACTTATGGTTCGGAATGTCTCCAACCAGCCATAATGTTGTGAGAGTGAAATTATGTCTAAGTCCAGCTTTGGTACATTAGAAGCAACTCTGAAACTTAACCTAAGCGTTTTTCGAAGCTACTTTTTGGCTAACTTCTTATAGGAAGGTCAAGGAGCTCTGAAAATGAATGTGCGCGTCTTTCACTTTTCCCGAGGGACTTAGAAGAATTTTGTGATATTTTTTATTAAAATGGTGTATAAGGGTATATATATAAATATATTTTATGCACTGTATATGAGCTGGCGATTTCTAAGTCTTTAGTTCCGAGAGGGGGTAACCAGGCTCACTAATAAAGGTCAAGCCACTTGGCTGCCAGAATGCCCTGCTTCAGCACAGACCAGAAAGGCATTGTGATAAGCGTATCCCCGGTATAGTCAGGGGTTAATGGGAGTCGTCCCCGTCCCCCCAGTATACGCCCAGAACCATCGACCCGGTACTTGTGGTTCGGACTGTCTCCAACCAGCCATAATGTTGTGAGAGTGAAATTATGTCTAAGTCCAGCTTTGGTACATTAGAAGCAACTCTGAAAATTAACCTAAGCGTTTTTCGAAGATACTTTTTGGCTAACTTCTTATAGGAAGGTCAAGGAGCGCTGAAAATGAACGTGCGCGTCTTTCACTCTTCCCGAGGGACTTAGAAGAATTTTGTGATATTTTTTATTAAAATGGTGTATAAGGGTATATATATAAATATATTAAATAAATATATTTTATGCACTGTATATGAGCTGGCGATTTCTAAGTCTGTGGTTCCGAGAGGGGGTAACCAGGCTCACTAATAAAGGTCAAGCCACTTGGCTGCCAGAATGCCCTGCTTCAGCACAGACCAGAAAGGCATTGTGATAAGCGTATCCCCGGTATAGTCAGGGGTTAATGGGAGTCGTCCCCGTCCCGCCAGTATACGCCCAGAACCATGGACCCGGTACTTATGGTTCGGAATGTCTCCAACCAGCCATAATGTTGTGAGAGTGAAATTATGTCTAAGTCCAGCTTTGGTACATTAGAAGCAACTCTGAAACTTAACCTAAGCGTTTTTCGAAGCTACTTTTTGGCTAACTTCTTATAGGAAGGTCAAGGAGCTCTGAAAATGAATGTGCGCGTCTTTCACTTTTCCCGAGGGACTTAGAAGAATTTTGTGATATTTTTTATTAAAATGGTGTATAAGGGTATATATATAAATATATTATATACAGTAAATATATTTTATGCACTGTATATGAGCTGGCGATTTCTAAGTCTGTGGTTCCGAGAGGGGGTAACCAGGCTCACTAATAAAGGTCAAGCCACTTGGCTGCCAGAATGCCCTGCTTCAGCACAGACCAGAAAGGCATTGTGATAAGCGTATCCCCTGTATAGTCAGGGGTTAATGGGAGTCGTCCCCGTCCCCCCCGTATACGCCCAGAACCATGGACCCGGTACTTGTGGTTCGGACTGTGTCCAACCAGCCATAATGTTGTGAGAGTGAAATTATGTCTAAGTCCAGCTTTGGTACATTAGAAGCAACTCTGAAACTTAACCTAAGAGTTTTTCGAAGCTACTTTTTGGCTAACTTCTTATAGGAAGGTCTAGGAGCTCTGAAAATGAACGTGCGCGTCTTTCACTCTTCCCGAGGGACTTAGAAGAATTTTGTGATATTTTTTATTAAAATGGTGTATAAGGGTATATATATAAATATATTATATACAGTAAATATATTTTATGCACTGTATATGAGCTGGCGATTTCTAAGTCTGTGGTTCCGAGAGGGGGTAACCAGGCTCACTAATAAAGGTCAAGCCACTTGGCTGCCAGAATGCCCTGCTTCAGCACAGACCAGAAATGCATTGTGATAAGCGTATCCCCGGTATAGCCAGGGGTTAATGGGAGTCGTCCCCTTCCCCCAGTATACGCCCAGAACCATGGACCCGGTACTTGTGGTTCGGACTGTCTCCAACCAGCCATAATGTTGTGAGAGTGAAATTATGTCTAAGTCCAGCTTTGGTACATTAGAAGCAACTCTGAAACTTAACCTAAGCGTTTTTCGAAGCTACTTTTTGGCTAACTTCTTATAGGAAGGTCTAGGAGCTCTGAAAATGAACGTGCGCGTCTTTCACTCTTCCCGAGGGACTTAGAAGAATTTTGTGATATTTTTTATTAAAATGGTGTATAAGGGTATATATATAAATATATTATATACAGTAAATATATTTTATGCACTGTATATGAGCTGGCGATTTCTAAGTCTGTGGTTCCGAGAGGGGGTAACCAGGCTCACTAATAAAGGTCAAGCCACTTGGTTGCCAGAATGCCCTGCTTCAGCACAGACCAGAAAGGCATTGTGATAAGCGTATCCCCGGTATAGTCAGGGGTTAATGGGAGTCGTCCCCGTCCCCCCAGTATACGGCCAGAACCATGGACCCGGTACTTGTGGTTCGGACTGTCTCCAACCAGCCATAATGTTGTGAGAGTGAAATTATGTCTAAGTCCAGCTTTGGTACATTAGAAGCAACTCTGAAACTTAACCTAAGCGTTTTTCCAAGCTACTTTTTAGCTAACTTCTTATAGGAAGGTCTAGGAGCGCTGAAAATGAACGTGCGCGTCTTTCACTCTTCCCGAGGGACTTAGAAGAATTTTGTGATATTTTTTATTAAAATGGTGTATAAGGGTATATATATAAATATATTTTATGCACTGTATATGAGCTGGCGATTTCTAAGTCTGTGGTTCCGAGAGGGGGTAACCAGGCTCACTAATAAAGGTCAAGCCACTTGGCTGCCAGAATGCCCTGCTTCAGCACAGACCAGAAATGCATTGTGATAAGCGTATCCCCGGTATAGTCAGGGGTTAATGGGAGTCGTCCCCTTCCCCCAGTATACGCCCAGAACCATGGACCCGGTACTTGTGGTTCGGACTGTCTCCAACCAGCCATAATGTTGTGAGAGTGAAATTATGTCTAAGTCCAGCTTTGGTACATTAGAAGCAACTCTGAAACTTAACCTAAGCGTTTTTCGAAGCTACTTTTTGGCTAACTTCTTATAGGAAGGACTAGGAGCGCTGAAAATGAACGTGCGCGTCTTTCACTCTTCCCGAGGGACTTAGAAGAATTTTGTGATATTTTTTATTAAAATGGTGTATAAGGGTATATATATAAATATATTAAATAAATATATTTTATGCACTGTATATGAGATGGCGATTTCTAAATCTGTGGTTCCGAGAGGGGGTAACCAGGCTCACTAATAAAGGTCAAGCCACTTGGCTGCCAGAATGCCCTGCTTCAGCACAGACCAGAAAGGCATTGTGATAAGCGTATCCCCGGTATAGTCAGGGGTTAATGGGAGTCGTCCCCGTCCCCCCAGTATACGCCCAGAACCATCGACCCGGTACTTGTGGTTCGGACTGTCTCCAACCAGCCATAATGTTGTGAGAGTGAAATTATGTCTAAGTCCAGCTTTGGTACATTAGAAGCAACTCTGAAAATTAACCTAAGCGTTTTTCGAAGCTACTTTTTGGCTAACTTCTTATAGGAAGGTCAAGGAGCGCTGAAAATGAACGTGCGCGTCTTTCACTCTTCCCGAGGGACTTAGAAGAATTTTGTGATATTTTTTATTAAAATGGTGTATAAGGGTATATATATAAATATATTAAATAAATATATTTTATGCACTGTATATGAGCTGGCGATTTCTAAGTCTGTGGTTCCGAGAGGGGGTAACCAGGCTCACTAATAAAGGTCAAGCCACTTGGCTGCCAGAATGCCCTGCTTCAGCACAGACCAGAAAGGCATTGTGATAAGCGTATCCCCGGTATAGTCAGGGGTTAATGGGAGTCGTCCCCGTCCCGCCAGTATACGCCCAGAACCATGGACCCGGTACTTATGGTTCGGAATGTCTCCAACCAGCCATAATGTTGTGAGAGTGAAATTATGTCTAAGTCCAGCTTTGGTACATTAGAAGCAACTCTGAAACTTAACCTAAGCGTTTTTCGAAGCTACTTTTTGGCTAACTTCTTATAGGAAGGTCAAGGAGCTCTGAAAATGAATGTGCGCGTCTTTCACTTTTCCCGAGGGACTTAGAAGAATTTTGTGATATTTTTTATTAAAATGGTGTATAAGGGTATATATATAAATATATTTTATGCACTGTATATGAGCTGGCGATTTCTAAGTCTGTGGTTCCGAGAGGGGGTAACCAGGCTCACTAATAAAGGTCAAGCCACTTGGCTGCCAGAATGCCCTGCTTCAGCACAGACCAGAAAGGCATTGTGATAAGCGTATCCCCGGTATAGTCAGGGGTTAATGGGAGTCGTCCCCGTCCCCCCCGTATACGCCCAGAACCATGGACCCGGTACTTGTGGTTCGGACTGTGTCCAACCAGCCATAATGTTGTGAGAGTGAAATTATGTCTAAGTCCAGCTTTGGTACATTAGAAGCAACTCTGAAACTTAACCTAAGCGTTTTTCGAAGCTACTTTTTGGCTAACTTCTTATAGGAAGGACTAGGAGCGCTGAAAATGAACGTGCGCGTCTTTTACTCTTCCCGAGGGACTTAGAAGAATTTTGTGATATTTTTTATTAAAATGGTGTATAAGGGTATATATATATAAATATATTAAATAAATATATTTTAAGCACTGTATATGAGCTGGCGATTTCTAAGTCTTTGGTTCCGAGAGGGGGTAACCAGGCTCACTAATAAAGGTCAAGCCACTTGGCTGCCAGAATGCCCTGCTTCAGCACAGACCAGAAAGGCATTGTGATAAGCGTATCCCCGGTATAGTCAGGGGTTAATGGGAGTCGTCCCCGTCCCCCCAGTATACGCCCAGAACCATCGACCCGGTACTTGTGGTTCGGACTGTCTCCAACCAGCCATAATGTTGTGAGAGTGAAATTATGTCTAAGTCCAGCTTTGGTACATTAGAAGCAACTCTGAAAATTAACCTAAGCGTTTTTCGAAGATACTTTTTGGCTAACTTCTTATAGGAAGGTCAAGGAGCGCTGAAAATGAACGTGCGCGTCTTTCACTCTTCCCGAGGGACTTAGAAGAATTTTGTGATATTTTTTATTAAAATGGTGTATAAGGGTATATATATATAAATATATTAAATAAATATATTTTATGCACTGTATATGAGCTGGCGATTTCTAAGTCTGTGGTTCCGAGAGGGGGTAACCAGGCTCACTAATAAAGGTCAAGCCACTTGGCTGCCAGAATGCCCTGCTTCAGCACAGACCAGAAAGGCATTGTGATAAGCGTATCCCCGGTATAGTCAGGGGTTAATGGGAGTCGTCCCCGTCCCGCCAGTATACGCCCAGAACCATGGACCCGGTACTTATGGTTCGGAATGTCTCCAACCAGCCATAATGTTGTGAGAGTGAAATTATGTCTAAGTCCAGCTTTGGTACATTAGAAGCAACTCTGAAACTTAACCTAAGCGTTTTTCGAAGCTACTTTTTGGCTAACTTCTTATAGGAAGGTCAAGGAGCTCTGAAAATGAATGTGCGCGTCTTTCACTTTTCCCGAGGGACTTAGTAGAATTTTGTGATATTTTTTATTAAAATGGTGTATAAGGGTATATATATAAATATATTTTATGCACTGTATATGAGCTGGCGATTTCTAAGTCTGTGGTTCCGAGAGGGGGTAACCAGGCTCACTAATAAAGGTCAAGCCACTTGGCTGCCAGAATGCCCTGCTTCAGCACAGACCAGAAAGGCATTGTGATAAGCGTATCCCCTGTATAGTCAGGGGTTAATGGGAGTCGTCCCCGTCCCCCCCGTATACGCCCAGAACCATGGACCCGGTACTTGTGGTTCGGACTGTGTCCAACCAGCCATAATGTTGTGAGAGTGAAATTATGTCTAAGTCCAGCTTTGGTACATTAGAAGCAACTCTGAAACTTAACCTAAGCGTTTTTCGAAGCTACTTTTTGGCTAACTTCTTATAGGAAGGTCTAGGAGCTCTGAAAATGAACGTGCGCGTCTTTCACTCTTCCCGAGGGACTTAGAAGAATTTTGTGATATTTTTTATTAAAATGGTGTGTAAGGGTATATATATAAATATATTATATACAGTAAATATATTTTATGCACTGTATATGAGCTGGCGATTTCTAAGTCTGTGGTTCCGAGAGGGGGTAACCAGGCTCACTAATAAAGGTCAAGCCACTTGGCTGCCAGAATGCCCTGCTTCAGCACAGACCAGAAAGGCATTGTGATAAGCGTATCCCCTGTATAGTCAGGGGTTAATGGGAGTCGTCCCCGTCCCCCCCGTATACGCCCAGAACCATGGACCCGGTACTTGTGGTTCGGACTGTGTCCAACCAGCCATAATGTTGTGAGAGTGAAATTATGTCTAAGTCCAGCTTTGGTACATTAGAAGCAACTCTGAAACTTAACCTAAGCGTTTTTCGAAGCTACTTTTTGGCTAACTTCTTATAGGAAGGTCTAGGAGCTCTGAAAATGAACGTGCGCGTCTTTCACTCTTCCCGAGGGACTTAGAAGAATTTTGTGATATTTTTTATTAAAATGGTGTATAAGGGTATATATATAAATATATTATATACAGTAAATATATTTTATGCACTGTATATGAGCTGGCGATTTCTAAGTCTGTGGTTCCGAGAGGGGGTAACCAGGCTCACTAATAAAGGTCAAGCCACTTGGCTGCCAGAATGCCCTGCTTCAGCACAGACCAGAAATGCATTGTGATAAGCGTATCCCCGGTATAGCCAGGGGTTAATGGGAGTCGTCCCCTTCCCCCAGTATACGCCCAGAACCATGGACCCGGTACTTGTGGTTCGGACTGTCTCCAACCAGCCATAATGTTGTGAGAGTGAAATTATGTCTAAGTCCAGCTTTGGTACATTAGAAGCAACTCTGAAACTTAACCTAAGCGTTTTTCGAAGCTACTTTTTGGCTAACTTCTTATAGGAAGGTCTAGGAGCTCTGAAAATGAACGTGCGCGTCTTTCACTCTTCCCGAGGGACTTAGAAGAATTTTGTGATATTTTTTATTAAAATGGTGTATAAGGGTATATATATAAATATATTATATACAGTAAATATATTTTATGCACTGTATATGAGCTGGCGATTTCTAAGTCTGTGGTTCCGAGAGGGGGTAACCAGGCTCACTAATAAATGTCAAGCCACTTGGTTGCCAGAATGCCCTGCTTCAGCACAGACCAGAAAGGCATTGTGATAAGCGTATCCCCGGTATAGTCAGGGGTTAATGGGAGTCGTCCCCGTCCCCCCAGTATACGGCCAGAACCATGGACCCGGTACTTGTGGTTCGGACTGTCTCCAACCAGCCATAATGTTGTGAGAGTGAAATTATGTCTAAGTCCAGCTTTGGTACATTAGAAGCAACTCTGAAACTTAACCTAAGCGTTTTTCGAAGCTACTTTTTGGCTAACTTCTTATAGGAAGGTCAAGGAGCTCTGAAAATGAACGTGTGCGTCTTTCACTCTTCCCGAGGGACTTAGAAGAATTTTGTGATATTTTTTATTAAAATGGTGTATAAGGGTATATATATAAATATATTATATAAATATATTTTATGCACTGTACATGAGCTGGCGATTTCTAAGTCTGTGGTTCCGAGAGGGGTTAACCAGGCTCACTAATAAAGGTCAAGCCACTTGGCTGCCAGAATGCCCTGCTTCAGCACAGACCAGAAAGGCATTGTGATAAGCGTATCCCCGGTATAGTCAGGGGTTAATGGGAGTCGTCCCCGTCCCCCCAGTATACGCCCAGAACCATCGACCCGGTACTTGTGGTTCGGACTGTCTCCAACCAGCCATAATATTGTGAGAGTGAAATTATGTCTAAGTCCAGCTTTGGTACATTAGAAGCAACTCTGAAACTTAACCTAAGCGTTTTTCGAAGCTACTTTTTGGCTAACTTCTTATAGGAAGGTCAAGGAGCTCTGAAAATGAACGTGCGCGTCTTTCACTTTTCCCGAGGGACTTAGAAGAATTTTGTGATATTTTTTATTAAAATGGTGTATAAGGGTATATATATAAATATATTTTATGCACTGTATATGAGCTGGCGATTTCTAAGTCTGTGGTTCCGAGAGGGGGTAACCAGGCTCACTAATAAAGGTCAAGCCACTTGGCTGCCAGAATGCCCTGCTTCAGCACAGACCAGAAAGGCATTGTGATAAGCGTATCCCCGGTATAGTCAGGGGTTAATGGGAGTCGTCCCCGTCCCCCCAGTACACGCCCAGAACCATGGACCCGGTACTTGTGGTTCGGACTGTCTCCAACCAGCCATAATGTTGTGAGAGTGAAATTATGTCTAAGTCCAGCTTTGGTACATTAGAAGCAACACTGAAACTTACCCTAAGCGTTTTTCGAAGCTACTTTTTGGCTAACTTCTTATAGGAAGGTCTAGGAGCTCTGAAAATGAACGTGCGCGTCTTTCACTCTTCCCGAGGGACTTAGAAGAATTTTGTGATATTTTTTATTAAAATGGTGTATAAGGGTATATATATAAATATATTTTATGCACTGTATATGAGCTGGCGATTTTTAAGTCTGTGGTTCCGAGAGGGGATAACCAGGCTCACTAATAAAGGTCAAGCCACTTGGCTGCCAGAATGCCCTGCTTCAGCACAGACCAGAAAGGCATTGTGATAAGCGTATCCCCAGTTTAGTCAGGGGTTAATGGGAGTCGTCCCCGTCCCCCCCAGTATACGCCCAGAACCATGGACCCGGTACTTGTGGTTCGGACTGTCTCCAACCAGCCATAATGTTGTGAGAGTGAAATTATGTCTAAGTCCAGCTTTGGTACATTAGAAGCAACTCTGAAACTTAACCTAAGCGTTTTTCGAAGCTACTTTTTGGCTAACTTCTTATATGAAGGTCTAGGAGATCTGAAAATGAACGTGCGCGTCTTTCACTCTTCCCGAGGGACTTAGAAGAATTTTGTGATATTTTTTATTAAAATGGTGTATAAGGGTATATATATAAATATATTTTATGCACTGTATATGAGCTGGCGATTTTTAAGTCTGTGGTTCCGAGAGGGGTAACCAGGCTCACTAATAAAGGTCAAGCCACTTGGCTGCCAGAATGCCCTGCTTCAGCACAGACCAGAAAGGCATTGTGATAAGCGTATCCCCGGTATAGTCAGGGGTTAATGGGAGTCGTCCCCGTCCCACCCAGTATACGCCCAGAACCATGGACCCGGTACTTGTGGTTCGGACTGTCTCCAACCAGCCATAATGTTGTGAGAGTGAAATTATGTCTAAGTCCAGCTTTGGTACATTAGAAGCAACTCTGAAACTTAACCTAAGCGTTTTTCGAAGCTACATTTTGGCTAACTTCTTATAGGAAGGTCTAGGAGCTCTCAAAATGAACGTGCGCGTCTTTCACTCTTCCCGAGGGACTTAGAAGAATTTTGTGATATTTTTTATTAAAATGGTGTACTGTATAAGGGTATATATATAAATATATTTTATGCACTGTATATGAGCTGGCGATTTCTAAGTCTGTGGTTCCGAGAGGGGGTAACCAGGCTCACTAATAAAGGTCAAGCCACTTGGCTGCCAGAATGCCCTGCTTCAGCACAGACCAGAAAGGCATTGTGATAAGCGTATCCCCGGTATAGTCAGGGGTTAATGGGAGTCGTCCCCGTCCCCCCAGTATACGCCCAGAACCATGGACCCGGTACTTGTGGTTCGGACTGTCTCCAACCAGCCATACTGTTGTGAGAGTGAAATTATGTCTAAGTCCAGCTTTGGTACATTAGAAGCAACTCTGAAACTTAACCTAAGCGTTTTTCGAAGCTACTTTTTGGCTAACTTCTTATAGGAAGGTCTATGAGCTTTTAAAATGAACGTGCGCGTCTTTCACTCTTCCCGAGGGACTTAGAAGAATTTTGTGATATTTTTTATTAAAATGGTGTATAAGGGTATATATATAAATATATTTTATGCACTGTATATGAGCTGGCGATTTCTAAGTCTGTGGTTCCGAGAGGGGGTAACCAGGCTCACTAATAAAGGCCAAGCCACTTGGCTGCCAGAATGCCCTGCTTCAGCACAGACCAGAAAGGCATTGTGATAAGCGTATCCCCGGTATAGTCAGGGGTTAATGGGAGTCGTCCCCGTCCCCCCAGTACACGCCCAGAACCATGGACCCGGTACTTGTGGTTCGGACTGTCTCCAACCAGCCATAATGTTGTGAGAGTGAAATTATGTCTAAGTCCAGCTTTGGTACATTAGAAGCAACTCTGAAACTTAACCTAAGCGTTTTTCGAAGCTACTTTTTGGCTAACTTCTTATAGGAAGGTCTAGGAGCTCTGAAAATGAACGTGCGCGTCTTTCACTCTTCCCGAGGGACTTAGAAGAATTTTGTGATATTTTTTATTAAAATGGTGTATAAGGGTATATATATAAATATATTTTATGCACTGTATATGAGCTGGCGATTTCTAAGTCTGTGGTTCCGAGAGGGGGTAACCAGGCTCACTAATAAAGGTCAAGCCACTTGGCTGCCAGAATGCCCTGCTTCAGCACAGACCAGAAAGGCATTGTGATAAGCGTATCCCCGGTATAGTCAGGGGTTAATGGGAGTCGTCCCCGTCCCCCCAGTACACGCCCAGAACCATGGACCCGGTACTTGTGGTTCGGACTGTCTCCAACCAGCCATAATGTTGTGAGAGTGAAATTATGTCTAAGTCCAGCTTTGGTACATTAGAAGCAACACTGAAACTTACCCTAAGCGTTTTTCGAAGCTACTTTTTGGCTAAATTCTTATAGGAAGGTCTAGGAGCTCTGAAAATGAACGTGCGCGTCTTTCACTCTTCCCGAGGGACTTAGAAGAATTTTGTGATTTTTTTTATTAAAATGGTGTATAAGGGTATATATATAAATATATTTTATGCACTGTATATGAGCTGGCGATTTCTAAGTCTGTGGTTCCGAGAGGGGGTAACCAGGCTCACTAATAAAGGTCAAGCCACTTGGCTGCCAGAATGCCCTGCTTCAGCACAGACCAGAAAGGCATTGTGATAAGCGTATCCCCGGTATAGTCAGGGGTTAATGGGAGTCGTCCCCGTCCCCCCAGTACACGCCCAGAACCATGGACCCGGTACTTGTGGTTCGGACTGTCTCCAACCAGCCATAATGTTGTGAGAGTGAAATTATGTCTAAGTCCAGCTTTGGTACATTAGAAGCAACACTGAAACTTACCCTAAGCGTTTTTCGAAGCTACTTTTTGGCTAAATTCTTATAGGAAGGTCTAGGAGCTCTGAAAATGAACGTGCGCGTCTTTCACTCTTCCCGAGGGACTTAGAAGAATTTTGTGATTTTTTTTATTAAAATGGTGTATAAGGGTATATATATAAATATATTTTATGCACTGTATATGAGCTGGCGATTTCTAAGTCTGTGGTTCCGAGAGGGGGTAACCAGGCTCACTAATAAAGGTCAAGCAACTTGGCTGCCAGAATGCCCTGCTTCAGCACAGACCAGAAAGGCATTGTGATAAGCGTATCCCCGGTATAGTCAGGGGTTAATGGGAGTCGTCCCCGTCCCCCCAGTATACGCCCAGAACCATGGAACCGGTACTTGTGGTTCGGACTGTCTCCAACCAGCCATAAAGTTGTGAGAGTGAAATTATGTCTAAGTCCAGCTTTGGTACATTAGAAGCAAGTCTGAAACTTAACCTAAGCGTTTTTCGAAGCTACTTTTTGGCTAACTTCTTATAGGAAGGTCTAGGAGTTCTGAAAATTAACGTGCGCGTCTTTCACTCTTCCCGAGGGACTTAGAAGAATTTTGTGATATTTTTTATTAAAATGGTGTATAAGGGTATATATATAAATATATTTTATGCACTGTATATGAGCTGGCGATTTCTAAGTCTGTGGTTCCGAGAGGGGGTAACCAGGCTCACTAATAAAGGTCAAGCCACTTGGCTGCCAGAATGCCCTGCTTCAGCACAGACCAGAAAGGCATTGTGATAAGCGTATCCCCGGTATAGTCAGGGGTTAATGGGAGTCGTCCCCGTCCCCCCAGTACACGCCCAGAACCATGGACCCGGTACTTGTGGTTCGGACTGTCTCCAACGAGCCATAATGTTGTGAGAGTGAAATTATGTCTAAGTCCAGCTTTGGTACATTAGAAGCAACACTGAAACTTACCCTAAGCGTTTTTCGAAGCTACTTTTTGGCTAAATTCTTATAGGAAGGTCTAGGAGCTCTGAAAATGAACGTGCGCGTCTTTCACTCTTCCCGAGGGACTTAGAAGAATTTTGTGATTTTTTTTATTAAAATGGTGTATAAGGGTATATATATAAATATATTTTATGCACTGTATATGAGCTGGCGATTTCTAAGTCTGTGGTTCCGAGAGGGGGTAACCAGGCTCACTAATAAAGGTCAAGCAACTTGGCTGCCAGAATGCCCTGCTTCAGCACAGACCAGAAAGGCATTGTGATAAGCGTATCCCCGGTATAGTCAGGGGTTAATGGGAGTCATCCCCGTCCCCCCAGTATACGCCCAGAACCATGGAACCGGTACTTGTGGTTCGGACTGTCTCCAACCAGCCATAATGTTGTGAGAGTGAAATTATGTCTAAGTCCAGCTTTGGTACATTAGAAGCAACTCTGAAACTTAACCTAAGCGTTTTTCGAAGCTACTTTTTGGCTAACTTCTTATAGGAAGGTCTAGGAGCTCTGAAAATGAACGTGCGCGTCTTTCACTCTTCCCGAGGGACTTAGAAGAATTTTGTGATATTTTTTATTAAAATGGTGTATAAGGGTATATATATAAATATATTTTATGCACTGTATATGAGCTGGCGATTTCTAAGTCTGTGGTTCCGAGAGGGGGTAACCAGGCTCACTAATAAAGGTCAAGCCACTTGGCTGCCAGAATGCCCTGCTTCAGCACAGACCAGAAAGGCATTGTGATAAGCGTATCCCCGGTATAGTCAGGGGTTAATGGGAGTCGTCCCCGTCCCCCCAGTACACGCCCAGAACCATGGACCCGGTACTTGTGGTTCGGACTGTCTCCAACCAGCCATAATGTTGTGAGAGTGAAATTATGTCTAAGTCCAGCTTTGGTACATTAGAAGCAACACTGAAACTTACCCTAAGCGTTTTTCGAAGCTACTTTTTGGCTAAATTCTTATAGGAAGGTCTAGGAGCTCTGAAAATGAACGTGCGCGTCTTTCACTCTTCCCGAGGGACTTAGAAGAATTTTGTGATTTTTTTTATTAAAATGGTGTATAAGGGTATATATATAAATATATTTTATGCACTGTATATGAGCTGGCGATTTCTAAGTCTGTGGTTCCGAGAGGGGGTAACCAGGCTCACTAATAAAGGTCAAGCAACTTGGATGCCAGAATGCCCTGCTTCAGCACAGACCAGAAAGGCATTGTGATAAGCGTATCCCCGGTATAGTCAGGGGTTAATGGGAGTCGTCCCCGTCCCCCCAGTATACGCCCAGAACCATGGACCCGGTACTTGTGGTTCGGACTGTCTCCAACCAGCCATAATGTTGTGAGAGTGAAATTATGTCTAAGTCCAGCATTGGTACATTAGAAGCAACTCTGAAACTTAACCTAAGCGTTTTTCGAAGCTACTTTTTGGCTAACTTCTTATAGGAAGGTCTTGGAGCTCTGAAAATGAACGGGCGCGTCTTTTACTCTTACCGAGGGACTTAGAAGAATTTTGTGATATTTTTTATTAAAATGGTGTATAAGGGTATATATATAAATATATTTTATGCACTGTATATGAGCTGGCGATTTCTAAGTCTGTGGTTCCGAGAGGGTGTAACCAGGCTCACTAATAAAGGTCAAGCCACTTGGCTGCCAGAATGCCCTGCTTCAGCACAGACCAGAAAGGCATTGTGATAAGCGTATCCCCGGTATAGTCAGGGGTTAATGGGAGTCGTCCCCGTCCCCCCAGTATACGCCCAGAACCATGGACCCGGTACTTGTGGTTCGGACTGTCTCCAACCAGCCATAATGTTGTGAGAGTGAAATTATGTCTAAGTCCAGCATTGGTACATTAGAAGCAACTCTGAAACTTAACCTAAGCGTTTTTCGAAGCTACTTTTTGGCTAACTTCTTATAGGAAGGTCTTGGAGCTCTGAAAATGAACGGGCGCGTCTTTTACTCTTACCGAGGGACTTAGAAGAATTTTGTGATATTTTTTATTAAAATGGTGTATAAGGGTATATATATAAATATATTTTATGCACTGTATATGAGCTGGCGATTTCTAAGTCTGTGGTTCCGAGAGGGTGTAACCAGGCTCACTAATAAAGGTCAAGCCACTTGGCTGCCAGAATGCCCTGCTTCAGCACAGACCAGAAAGGCATTGTGATAAGTGCATCCCCGGTATAGTCAGGGGTTAATGGGAGTCGTCCCCGTCCCCCCAGTATACGCCCAGAACCATGGAACCGGTACTTGTGGTTCGGACTGTCTCCAACCAGCCATAAAGTTGTGAGAGTGAAATTATGTCTAAGTCCAGCTTTGGTACATTAGAAGCAACTCTGAAACTTAACCTAAGCGTTTTTCGAAGCTACTTTTTGGCTAACTTCTTATAGGAAGGTCTAGGAGCTCTGAAAATTAACGTGCGCGTCTTTCACTCTTCCCGAGGGACTTAGAAGAATTTTGTGATATTTTTTATTAAAATGGTGTATAAGGGTATATATATAAATATATTATATAAATATATTTTATGCACTGTATATGAGCTGGCGATTTCTAAGTCTGTGGTTCCGAGAGGGGGTAACCAGGCTCACTAATAAAGGTCAAGCCACTTGGCTGCCAGAATGCCCTGCTTCAGCACAGACCAGAAAGGCATTGTGATAAGCGTATCCCCGGTATAGTCAGGGGTTAATGTAAGTCGTCCCCGTCCCCCCCCCAGTATACGCCCAGAACCATGGACCCGGTACTTGTGGTTCGGACTGTCTCCAACCAGCCATAATGTTGTGAGAGTGAAATTATGTCTAAGTCCAGATTTGGTACATTAGAAGCAACACTGAAACTTACCCTAAGCGTTTTTCGAAGCTACTTTTTGGCTAACTTCTTATAGGAACGTCTAGGAGCTCTGAAAATGAACGTGCGCGTCTTTCACTCTTCCCGAGGGACTTAGAAGAATTTTGTGATATTTTTTATTAAAATGGTGTATAAGGGTATATATATAAATATATTTTATGCACTGTATATGAGCTGGCGATTTCTAAGTCTGTGGTTCCGAGAGGGGGTAACCAGGCTCACTAATAAAGGTCAAGCCACTTGGCTGCCAGAATGCCCTGCTTCAGCACAGACCAGAAAGGCATTGTGATAAGCGTATCCCCGGTATAGTCAGGGGTTAATGGGAGTCGTCCCCGTCCCCCCAGTACACGCCCAGAACCATGGACCCGGTACTTGTGGTTCGGACTGTCTCCAACCAGCCATAATGTTGTGAGAGTGAAATTATGTCTAAGTCCAGCTTTGGTACATTAGAAGCAACACTGAAACTTACCCTAAGCGTTTTTCGAAGCTACTTTTTGGCTAAATTCTTATAGGAAGGTCTAGGAGCTCTGAAAATGAACGTGCGCGTCTTTCACTCTTCCCGAGGGACTTAGAAGAATTTTGTGATTTTTTTTATTAAAATGGTGTATAAGGGTATATATATAAATATATTTTATGCACTGTATATGAGCTGGCGATTTCTAAGTCTGTGGTTCCGAGAGGGGGTAACCAGGCTCACTAATAAAGGTCAAGCCACTTGGCTGCCAGAATGCCCTGCTTCAGCACAGACCAGAAAGGCATTGTGATAAGCGTATCCCCGGTATAGTCAGGGGTTAATGGGAGTCGTCCCCGTCCCCCCAGTACACGCCCAGAACCATGGACCCGGTACTTGTGGTTCGGACTGTCTCCAACCAGCCATAATGTTGTGAGAGTGAAATTATGTCTAAGTCCAGCTTTGGTACATTAGAAGCAACACTGAAACTTACCCTAAGCGTTTTTCGAAGCTACTTTTTGGCTAAATTCTTATAGGAAGGTCTAGGAGCTCTGAAAATGAACGTGCGCGTCTTTCACTCTTCCCGAGGGACTTAGAAGAATTTTGTGATTTTTTTTATTAAAATGGTGTATAAGGGTATATATATAAATATATTTTATGCACTGTATATGAGCTGGCGATTTCTAAGTCTGTGGTTCCGAGAGGGGGTAACCAGGCTCACTAATAAAGGTCAAGCAACTTGGCTGCCAGAATGCCCTGCTTCAGCACAGACCAGAAAGGCATTGTGATAAGCGTATCCCCGGTATAGTCAGGGGTTAATGGGAGTCGTCCCCGTCCCCCCAGTATACGCCCAGAACCATGGAACCGGTACTTGTGGTTCGGACTGTCTCCAACCAGCCATAAAGTTGTGAGAGTGAAATTATGTCTAAGTCCAGCTTTGGTACATTAGAAGCAAGTCTGAAACTTAACCTAAGCGTTTTTCGAAGCTACTTTTTGGCTAACTTCTTATAGGAAGGTCTAGGAGTTCTGAAAATTAACGTGCGCGTCTTTCACTCTTCCCGAGGGACTTAGAAGAATTTTGTGATATTTTTTATTAAAATGGTGTATAAGGGTATATATATAAATATATTTTATGCACTGTATATGAGCTGGCGATTTCTAAGTCTGTGGTTCCGAGAGGGGGTAACCAGGCTCACTAATAAAGGTCAAGCCACTTGGCTGCCAGAATGCCCTGCTTCAGCACAGACCAGAAAGGCATTGTGATAAGCGTATCCCCGGTATAGTCAGGGGTTAATGGGAGTCGTCCCCGTCCCCCCAGTACACGCCCAGAACCATGGACCCGGTACTTGTGGTTCGGACTGTCTCCAACGAGCCATAATGTTGTGAGAGTGAAATTATGTCTAAGTCCAGCTTTGGTACATTAGAAGCAACACTGAAACTTACCCTAAGCGTTTTTCGAAGCTACTTTTTGGCTAAATTCTTATAGGAAGGTCTAGGAGCTCTGAAAATGAACGTGCGCGTCTTTCACTCTTCCCGAGGGACTTAGAAGAATTTTGTGATTTTTTTTATTAAAATGGTGTATAAGGGTATATATATAAATATATTTTATGCACTGTATATGAGCTGGCGATTTCTAAGTCTGTGGTTCCGAGAGGGGGTAACCAGGCTCACTAATAAAGGTCAAGCAACTTGGCTGCCAGAATGCCCTGCTTCAGCACAGACCAGAAAGGCATTGTGATAAGCGTATCCCCGGTATAGTCAGGGGTTAATGGGAGTCATCCCCGTCCCCCCAGTATACGCCCAGAACCATGGAACCGGTACTTGTGGTTCGGACTGTCTCCAACCAGCCATAATGTTGTGAGAGTGAAATTATGTCTAAGTCCAGCTTTGGTACATTAGAAGCAACTCTGAAACTTAACCTAAGCGTTTTTCGAAGCTACTTTTTGGCTAACTTCTTATAGGAAGGTCTAGGAGCTCTGAAAATGAACGTGCGCGTCTTTCACTCTTCCCGAGGGACTTAGAAGAATTTTGTGATATTTTTTATTAAAATGGTGTATAAGGGTATATATATAAATATATTTTATGCACTGTATATGAGCTGGCGATTTCTAAGTCTGTGGTTCCGAGAGGGGGTAACCAGGCTCACTAATAAAGGTCAAGCCACTTGGCTGCCAGAATGCCCTGCTTCAGCACAGACCAGAAAGGCATTGTGATAAGCGTATCCCCGGTATAGTCAGGGGTTAATGGGAGTCGTCCCCGTCCCCCCAGTACACGCCCAGAACCATGGACCCGGTACTTGTGGTTCGGACTGTCTCCAACCAGCCATAATGTTGTGAGAGTGAAATTATGTCTAAGTCCAGCTTTGGTACATTAGAAGCAACACTGAAACTTACCCTAAGCGTTTTTCGAAGCTACTTTTTGGCTAAATTCTTATAGGAAGGTCTAGGAGCTCTGAAAATGAACGTGCGCGTCTTTCACTCTTCCCGAGGGACTTAGAAGAATTTTGTGATTTTTTTTATTAAAATGGTGTATAAGGGTATATATATAAATATATTTTATGCACTGTATATGAGCTGGCGATTTCTAAGTCTGTGGTTCCGAGAGGGGGTAACCAGGCTCACTAATAAAGGTCAAGCAACTTGGATGCCAGAATGCCCTGCTTCAGCACAGACCAGAAAGGCATTGTGATAAGCGTATCCCCGGTATAGTCAGGGGTTAATGGGAGTCGTCCCCGTCCCCCCAGTATACGCCCAGAACCATGGACCCGGTACTTGTGGTTCGGACTGTCTCCAACCAGCCATAATGTTGTGAGAGTGAAATTATGTCTAAGTCCAGCATTGGTACATTAGAAGCAACTCTGAAACTTAACCTAAGCGTTTTTCGAAGCTACTTTTTGGCTAACTTCTTATAGGAAGGTCTTGGAGCTCTGAAAATGAACGGGCGCGTCTTTTACTCTTACCGAGGGACTTAGAAGAATTTTGTGATATTTTTTATTAAAATGGTGTATAAGGGTATATATATAAATATATTTTATGCACTGTATATGAGCTGGCGATTTCTAAGTCTGTGGTTCCGAGAGGGTGTAACCAGGCTCACTAATAAAGGTCAAGCCACTTGGCTGCCAGAATGCCCTGCTTCAGCACAGACCAGAAAGGCATTGTGATAAGCGTATCCCCGGTATAGTCAGGGGTTAATGGGAGTCGTCCCCGTCCCCCCAGTATACGCCCAGAACCATGGACCCGGTACTTGTGGTTCGGACTGTCTCCAACCAGCCATAATGTTGTGAGAGTGAAATTATGTCTAAGTCCAGCATTGGTACATTAGAAGCAACTCTGAAACTTAACCTAAGCGTTTTTCGAAGCTACTTTTTGGCTAACTTCTTATAGGAAGGTCTTGGAGCTCTGAAAATGAACGGGCGCGTCTTTTACTCTTACCGAGGGACTTAGAAGAATTTTGTGATATTTTTTATTAAAATGGTGTATAAGGGTATATATATAAATATATTTTATGCACTGTATATGAGCTGGCGATTTCTAAGTCTGTGGTTCCGAGAGGGTGTAACCAGGCTCACTAATAAAGGTCAAGCCACTTGGCTGCCAGAATGCCCTGCTTCAGCACAGACCAGAAAGGCATTGTGATAAGTGCATCCCCGGTATAGTCAGGGGTTAATGGGAGTCGTCCCCGTCCCCCCAGTATACGCCCAGAACCATGGAACCGGTACTTGTGGTTCGGACTGTCTCCAACCAGCCATAAAGTTGTGAGAGTGAAATTATGTCTAAGTCCAGCTTTGGTACATTAGAAGCAACTCTGAAACTTAACCTAAGCGTTTTTCGAAGCTACTTTTTGGCTAACTTCTTATAGGAAGGTCTAGGAGCTCTGAAAATTAACGTGCGCGTCTTTCACTCTTCCCGAGGGACTTAGAAGAATTTTGTGATATTTTTTATTAAAATGGTGTATAAGGGTATATATATAAATATATTATATAAATATATTTTATGCACTGTATATGAGCTGGCGATTTCTAAGTCTGTGGTTCCGAGAGGGGGTAACCAGGCTCACTAATAAAGGTCAAGCCACTTGGCTGCCAGAATGCCCTGCTTCAGCACAGACCAGAAAGGCATTGTGATAAGCGTATCCCCGGTATAGTCAGGGGTTAATGTAAGTCGTCCCCGTCCCCCCCCAGTATACGCCCAGAACCATGGACCCGGTACTTGTGGTTCGGACTGTCTCCAACCAGCCATAATGTTGTGAGAGTGAAATTATGTCTAAGTCCAGATTTGGTACATTAGAAGCAACACTGAAACTTACCCTAAGCGTTTTTCGAAGCTACTTTTTGGCTAACTTCTTATAGGAACGTCTAGGAGCTCTGAAAATGAACGTGCGCGTTTTTCACTCTTCCCGAGGGACTTAGAAGAATTTTGTGATTTTTTTATTAAAATGGTGTATAAGGGTATATATATAAATATATTTTATGCACTGTATATGAGCTGGCGATTTCTAAGTCTGTGGTTCCGAGAGGGGGTAACAAGGCTCACTAATAAAGGTCAAGCAACTTGGCTGCCAGAATGCCCTGCTTCAGCACAGACCAGAAAGGCATTGTGATAAGCGTATCCCCGGTATAGTCAGGGGTTAATGGGAGTCGTCTCCGTCCCCCCAGTATACGCCCAGAACCATGGAACCGGTACTTGTGGTTCGGACTGTCTCCAACCAGCCATAATGTTGTGAGAGTGAAATTATGTCTAAGTCCAGCTTTGGTACATTAGAAGCAACTCTGAAACTTAACCTATGCGTTTTTCGAAGCTACTTTTTGGCTAACTTCTTATAGGAAGGTTTTGGAGCTCTGAAAATGAACGTGCGCGTCTTTCACTCTTCCCGAGGGACTTAGAAGAATTTTGTGATATTTTTTATTAAAATGGTGTATAAGGGTATATATATAAATATATTATATAAATATATTTTATGCACTGTATATGAGCTGGCGATTTCTAAGTCTGTGGTTCCGAGAGGGGGTAACCATTCTCACTAATAAAGGTCAAGCCACTTGGCTGCCAGAATGCCCTGCTTCAGCACAGACCAGAAAGGCATTGTGATAAGCGTATCCCCGGTATAGTCAGGGGTTAATGGGAGTCATCCCCGTCCCCCCAGTATACAGTACGCCCAGAACCATGGACCCGGTACTTGTGGTTCGGACTGTCTCCAACCAGCCATAATGTTGTGAGAGTGAAATTATGTCTAAGTACAGCTTTGGTACATTAGAAGCAACACTGAAACTTACCCTAAGCGTTTTTCGAAGCTACTTTTTGGCTAACTTCTTATAGGAAGGTCTAGGAGCTCTGAAAATGAACGTGCGCGTCTTTCACTCTTCCCGAGGGACTTAGAAGAATTTTGTGATTTCTTTATTAAAATGGTGTATAAGGGTATATATATAAATATATTTTATGCACTGTATATGAGCTGGCGATTTCTAAGTCTGTGGTTCCGAGAGGGGGTAACCAGGCTCACTAATAAAGGTCAAGCAACTTGGATGCCAGAATGCCCTGCTTCAGCACAGACCAGAAAGGCATTGTGATAAGCGTATCCCCGGTATAGTCAGGGGTTAATGGGAGTCGTCCCCGTCCCCCCAGTATACGCCCAGAACCATGGACCCGGTACTTGTGGTTCGGACTGTCTCCAACCAGCCATAATGTTGTGAGAGTGAAATTATGTCTAAGTCCAGCATTGGTACATTAGAAGCAACTCTGAAACTTAACCTAAGCGTTTTTCGAAGCTACTTTTTGGCTAACTTCTTATAGGAAGGTCTTGGAGCTCTGAAAATGAACGGGCGCGTCTTTTACTCTTACCGAGGGACTTAGCAGAATTTTGTGATATTTTTTATTAAAATGGTGTATAAGGGTATATATATAAATATATTTTATGCACTGTATATGAGCTGGCGATTTCTATGTCTGTGGTTCCGAGAGGGTGTAACCAGGCTCACTAATAAAGGTCAAGCCACTTGGCTGCCAGAATGCCCTGCTTCAGCACAGACCAGAAAGGCATTGTGATAAGTGCATCCCCGGTATAGTCAGGGGTTAATGGGAGTCGTCCCCGTCCCCCCAGTATACGCCCAGAACCATGGAACCGGTACTTGTGGTTCGGACTGTCTCCAACCAGCCATAAAGTTGTGAGAGTGAAATTATGTCTAAGTCCAGCTTTGGTACATTAGAAGCAACTCTGAAACTTAACCTAAGCGTTTTTCGAAGCTACTTTTTGGCTAACTTCTTATAGGAAGGTTTTGGAGCTCTGAAAATGAACGTGCGCGTCTTTCACTCTTCCCGAGGGACTTAGAAGAATTTTGTGATATTTTTTATTAAAATGGTGTATAAGGGTATATATATAAATATATTATATAAATATATTTTATGCACTGTATATGAGCTGGCGATTTCTAAGTCTGTGGTTCCGAGAGGGGGTAACCATTCTCACTAATAAAGGTCAAGCCACTTGGCTGCCAGAATGCCCTGCTTCAGCACAGACCAGAAAGGCATTGTGATAAGCGTATCCCCGGTATAGTCAGGGGTTAATGGGAGTCATCCCCGTCCCCCCAGTATACAGTACGCCCAGAACCATGGACCCGGTACTTGTGGTTCGGACTGTCTCCAACCAGCCATAATGTTGTGAGAGTGAAATTATGTCTAAGTACAGCTTTGGTACATTAGAAGCAACACTGAAACTTACCCTAAGCGTTTTTCGAAGCTACTTTTTGGCTAACTTCTTATAGGAAGGTCTAGGAGCTCTGAAAATGAACGTGCGCGTCTTTCACTCTTCCCGAGGGACTTAGAAGAATTTTGTGATTTCTTTATTAAAATGGTGTATAAGGGTATATATATAAATATATTTTATGCACTGTATATGAGCTGGCGATTTCTAAGTCTGTGGTTCCGAGAGGGGGTAACCAGGCTCACTAATAAAGGTCAAGCAACTTGGATGCCAGAATGCCCTGCTTCAGCACAGACCAGAAAGGCATTGTGATAAGCGTATCCCCGGTATAGTCAGGGGTTAATGGGAGTCGTCCCCGTCCCCCCAGTATACGCCCAGAACCATGGACCCGGTACTTGTGGTTCGGACTGTCTCCAACCAGCCATAATGTTGTGAGAGTGAAATTATGTCTAAGTCCAGCATTGGTACATTAGAAGCAACTCTGAAACTTAACCTAAGCGTTTTTCGAAGCTACTTTTTGGCTAACTTCTTATAGGAAGGTCTTGGAGCTCTGAAAATGAACGGGCGCGTCTTTTACTCTTACCGAGGGACTTAGCAGAATTTTGTGATATTTTTTATTAAAATGGTGTATAAGGGTATATATATAAATATATTTTATGCACTGTATATGAGCTGGCGATTTCTATGTCTGTGGTTCCGAGAGGGTGTAACCAGGCTCACTAATAAAGGTCAAGCCACTTGGCTGCCAGAATGCCCTGCTTCAGCACAGACCAGAAAGGCATTGTGATAAGTGCATCCCCGGTATAGTCAGGGGTTAATGGGAGTCGTCCCCGTCCCCCCAGTATACGCCCAGAACCATGGAACCGGTACTTGTGGTTCGGACTGTCTCCAACCAGCCATAAAGTTGTGAGAGTGAAATTATGTCTAAGTCCAGCTTTGGTACATTAGAAGCAACTCTGAAACTTAACCTAAGCGTTTTTCGAAGCTACTTTTTGGCTAACTTCTTATAGGAAGGTCTTGGAGCTCTGAAAATGAACGGGCGCGTCTTTTACTCTTACCGAGGGACTTAGAAGAATTTTGTGATATTTTTTATTAAAATGGTGTATAAGGGTATATATATAAATATATTTTATGCACTGTATATGAGCTGGCGATTTCTAAGTCTGTGGTTCCGAGAGGGTGTAACCAGGCTCACTAATAAAGGTCAAGCCACTTGGCTGCCAGAATGCCCTGCTTCAGCACAGACCAGAAAGGCATTGTGATAAGTGCATCCCCGGTATAGTCAGGGGTTAATGGGAGTCGTCCCCGTCCCCCCAGTATACGCCCAGAACCATGGAACCGGTACTTGTGGTTCGGACTGTCTCCAACCAGCCATAAAGTTGTGAGAGTGAAATTATGTCTAAGTCCAGCTTTGGTACATTAGAAGCAACTCTGAAACTTAACCTAAGCGTTTTTCGAAGCTACTTTTTGGCTAACTTCTTATAGGAAGGTCTAGGAGCTCTGAAAATTAACGTGCGCGTCTTTCACTCTTCCCGAGGGACTTAGAAGAATTTTGTGATATTTTTTATTAAAATGGTGTATAAGGGTATATATATAAATATATTTTATGCACTGTATATGAGCTGGCGATTTCTAAGTCTGTGGTTCCGAGAGGGGGTAACCAGGCTCACTAATAAAGGTCAAGCCACTTGGCTGCCAGAATGCCCTGCTTCAGCACAGACCAGAAAGGCATTGTGATAAGCGTATCCCCGGTATAGTCAGGGGTTAATGGGAGTCGTCCCCGTCCCCCCAGTACACGCCCAGAACCATGGACCCGGTACTTGTGGTTCGGACTGTCTCCAACCAGCCATAATGTTGTGAGAGTGAAATTATGTCTAAGTCCAGCTTTGGTACATTAGAAGCAACACTGAAACTTACCCTAAGCGTTTTTCGAAGCTACTTTTTGGCTAAATTATTATAGGAAGGTCTAGGAGCTCTGAAAATGAACGTGCGCGTCTTTCACTCTTCCCGAGGGACTTAGAAGAATTTTGTGATTTTTTTTATTAAAATGGTGTATAAGGGTATATATATAAATATATTTTATGCACTGTATATGAGCTGGCGATTTCTAAGTCTGTGGTTCCGAGAGGGGGTAACCAGGCTCACTAATAAAGGTCAAGCAACTTGGCTGCCAGAATGCCCTGCTTAAGCACAGACCAGAAAGGCATTGTGATAAGCGTATCCCCGGTATAGTCAGGGGTTAATGGGAGTCGTCCCCGTCCCCCCAGTATACGCCCAGAACCATGGAACCGGTACTTGTGGTTCGGACTGTCTCCAACCAGCCATAAAGTTGTGAGAGTGAAATTATGTCTAAGTCCAGCTTTGGTACATTAGAAGCAACTCTGAAACTTAACCTAAGCGTTTTTCGAAGCTACTTTTTGGCTAACTTCTTATAGGAAGATCTAGGAGCTCTGAAAATTAACGTGCGCGTCTTTCACTCTTCCCGAGGGACTTAGAAGAATTTTGTGATATTTTTTATTAAAATGGTGTATAAGGGTATATATATAAATATATTTTATGCACTGTATATGAGCTGGCGATTTCTAAGTCTGTGGTTCCGAGAGGGGGTAACCAGGCTCACTAATAAAGGTCAAGCCACTTGGCTGCCAGAATGCCCTGCTTCAGCACAGACCAGAAAGGCATTGTGATAAGCGTATCCCCGGTATAGTCAGGGGTTAATGGGAGTCGTCCCCGTCCCCCCAGTACACGCCCAGAACCATGGACCCGGTACTTGTGGTTCGGACTGTCTCCAACCAGCCATAATGTTGTGAGAGTGAAATTATGTCTAAGTCCAGCTTTGGTACATTAGAAGCAACACTGAAACTTACCCTAAGCGTTTTTCGAAGCTACTTTTTGGCTAAATTCTTATAGGAAGGTCTCGGAGCTCTGAAAATGAACGTGCGCGTCTTTCACTCTTCCCGAGGGACTTAGAAGAATTTTGTGATTTTTTTTATTAAAATGGTGTATAAGGGTATATATATAAATATATTTTATGCACTGTATATGAGCTGGCGATTTCTAAGTCTGTGGTTCCGAGAGGGGGTAACCAGGCTCACTAATAAAGGTCAAGCAACTTGGCTGCCAGAATGCCCTGCTTCAGCACAGACCAGAAAGGCATTGTGATAAGCGTATCCCCGGTATAGTCAGGGGTTAATGGGAGTCGTCCCCGTCCCCCCAGTATACGCCCAGAACCATGGAACCGGTACTTGTGGTTCGGACTGTCTCCAACCAGCCATAAAGTTGTGAGAGTGAAATTATGTCTAAGTCCAGCTTTGGTACATTAGAAGCAACTCTGAAACTTAACCTAAGCGTTTTTCGAAGCTACTTTTTGGCTAACTTCTTATAGGAAGGTCTAGGAGCTCTGAAAATTAACGTGCGCGTCTTTCACTCTTCCCGAGGGACTTAGAAGAATTTTGTGATATTTTTTATTAAAATGGTGTATAAGGGTATATATATAAATATATTTTATGCACTGTATATGAGCTGGCGATTTCTAAGTCTGTGGTTCCGAGAGGGGGTAACCAGGCTCACTAATAAAGGTCAAGCCACTTGGCTGCCAGAATGCCCTGCTTCAGCACAGACCAGAAAGGCATTGTGATAAGCGTATCCCCGGTATAGTCAGGGGTTAATGGGAGTCGTCCCCGTCCCCCCAGTACACGCCCAGAACCATGGACCCGGTACTTGTGGTTCGGACTGTCTCCAACCAGCCATAATGTTGTGAGAGTGAAATTATGTCTAAGTCCAGCTTTGGTACATTAGAAGCAACACTGAAACTTACCCTAAGCGTTTTTCGAAGCTACTTTTTGGCTAAATTCTTATAGGAAGGTCTCGGAGCTCTGAAAATGAACGTGCGCGTCTTTCACTCTTCCCGAGGGACTTAGAAGAATTTTGTGATTTTTTTTATTAAAATGGTGTATAAGGGTATATATATAAATATATTTTATGCACTGTATATGAGCTGGCGATTTCTAAGTCTGTGGTTCCGAGAGGGGGTAACCAGGCTCACTAATAAAGGTCAAGCAACTTGGCTGCCAGAATGCCCTGCTTCAGCACAGACCAGAAAGGCATTGTGATAAGCGTATCCCCGGTATAGTCAGGGGTTAATGGGAGTCGTCCCCGTCCCCCCAGTATACGCCCAGAACCATGGAACCGGTACTTGTGGTTCGGACTGTCTCCAACCAGCCATAAAGTTGTGAGAGTGAAATTATGTCTAAGTCCAGCTTTGGTACATTAGAAGCAACTCTGAAACTTAACCTAAGCGTTTTTCGAAGCTACTTTTTGGCTAACTTCTTATAGGAAGGTCTAGGAGCTCTGAAAATTAACGTGCGCGTCTTTCACTCTTCCCGAGGGACTTAGAAGAATTTTGTGATATTTTTTATTAAAATGGTGTATAAGGGTATATATATAAATATATTTTATGCACTGTATATGAGCTGGCGATTTCTAAGTCTGTGGTTCCGAGAGGGGGTAACCAGGCTCACTAATAAAGGTCAAGCCACTTGGCTGCCAGAATGCCCTGCTTCAGCACAGACCAGAAAGGCATTGTGATAAGCGTATCCCCGGTATAGTCAGGGGTTAATGGGAGTCGTCCCCGTCCCCCCAGTACACGCCCAGAACCATGGACCCGGTACTTGTGGTTCGGACTGTCTCCAACCAGCCATAATGTTGTGAGAGTGAAATTATGTCTAAGTCCAGCTTTGGTACATTAGAAGCAACACTGAAACTTACCCTAAGCGTTTTTCGAAGCTACTTTTTGGCTAAATTCTTATAGGAAGGTCTCGGAGCTCTGAAAATGAACGTGCGCGTCTTTCACTCTTCCCGAGGGACTTAGAAGAATTTTGTGATTTTTTTTATTAAAATGGTGTATAAGGGTATATATATAAATATATTTTATGCACTGTATATGAGCTGGCGATTTCTAAGTCTGTGGTTCCGAGAGGGGGTAACCAGGCTCACTAATAAAGGTCAAGCAACTTGGCTGCCAGAATGCCCTGCTTCAGCACAGACCAGAAAGGCATTGTGATAAGCGTATCCCCGGTATAGTCAGGGGTTAATGGGAGTCGTCCCCGTCCCCCCAGTATACGCCCAGAACCATGGAACCGGTACTTGTGGTTCGGACTGTCTCCAACCAGCCATAAAGTTGTGAGAGTGAAATTATGTCTAAGTCCAGCTTTGGTACATTAGAAGCAACTCTGAAACTTAACCTAAGCGTTTTTCGAAGCTACTTTTTGGCTAACTTCTTATAGGAAGGTCTAGGAGCTCTGAAAATTAACGTGCGCGTCTTTCACTCTTCCCGAGGGACTTACTGCACCGACACACTTTATTCGAGCAAATACCCGGTATGTACCTGGCAGATACCTGGAATGCGCCGCTCCTCACCTCTGACAAGCCCCGTTGCATTTGCCTTCCCAGCCTGGGTTCATGCCTGGCTGATGGGCGGCTGATCTGTTAAATGATAATGATTAGGATTTAATAGGCTGCAATGCTTCGCGTGTCTACCAGATGGCATAAATTCATGAATTGTAATGCAGTATATATATATGTAGTGTGCAGTATTGCAGCCAACGGGAATAAAATGCTTCAATCCCTGCCGGAAAATAACTCAATGCACTCGGGCAGAAAACAGTCACAAACCTCAATACACCCGGGTATACCCGAATTCGTGGGACTAGCCCAGCTCGAATAAAGTGTGTCGCCAGTGTAGAAGAATTTTGTGATATTTTTTATTAAAATGGTGTATAAGGGTATATATATAAATATATTTTATGCACTGTATATGAGCTGGCGATTTCTAAGTCTGTGGTTCCGAGAGGGGGTAACCAGGCTCACTAATAAAGGTCAAGCCACTTGGCTGCCAGAATGCCCTGCTTCAGCACAGACCAGAAAGGCATTGTGATAAGCGTATCCCCGGTATAGTCAGGGGTTAATGGGAGTCGTCCCCGTCCCCCCAGTACACGCCCAGAACCATGGACCCGGTACTTGTGGTTCGGACTGTCTCCAACCAGCCATAATGTTGTGAGAGTGAAATTATGTCTAAGTCCAGCTTTGGTACATTAGAAGCAACACTGAAACTTACCCTAAGCGTTTTTCGAAGCTACTTTTTGGCTAAATTCTTATAGGAAGGTCTAGGAGCTCTGAAAATGAACGTGCGCGTCTTTCACTCTTCCCGAGGGACTTAGAAGAATTTTGTAATTTTTTTTATTAAAATGGTGTATAAGGGTATATATATAAATATATTTTATGCACTGTATATGAGCTGGCGATTTCTAAGTCTGTGGTTCCGAGAGGGGGTAACCAGGCTCACTAATAAAGGTCAAGCCACTTGGCTGCCAGAATGCCCTGCTTCAGCACAGACCAGAAAGGCATTGTGATAAGCGTATCCCCGGTATAGTCAGGGGTTAATGGGAGTCGTCCCCGTCCCCCCCAGTATACGCCCAGAACCATGGACCCGGTACTTGTGGTTCGGACTGTCTCCAACCAGCCATAATGTTGTGAGAGTGAAATTATGTCTAAGTCCAGCTTTGGTACATTAGAAGCAACTCTGAAACTTAACCTAAGCGTTTTTCGAAGCTACTTTTTGGCTAACTTCTTATAGGAAGGTCAAGGAGCTCTGAAAATTAACGTGCGCGTCTTTCACTCTTCCCGAGGGACTTAGAAGAATTTTGTGATATTTTTTATTAAAATGGTGTATAAGGGTATATATATAAATATATTTTATGCACTGTATATGAGCTGGCGATTTCTAAGTCTGTGGTTCCGAGAGGGGGTAACCAGGCTCACTAATAAAGGTCAAGCCACTTGGCTGCCAGAATGCCCTGCTTCAGCACAGACCAGAAAGGCATTGTGATAAGCGTATCCCCGGTATAGTCAGGGGTTAATGGGAGTCGTCCCCGTCCCCCCAGTACACGCCCAGAACCATGGACCCGGTACTTGTGGTTCGGACTGTCTCCAACCAGCCATAATGTTGTGAGAGTGAAATTATGTCTAAGTCCAGCTTTGGTACATTAGAAGCAACACTGAAACTTACCCTAAGCGTTTTTCGAAGCTACTTTTTGGCTAAATTCTTATAGGAAGGTCTAGGAGCTCTGAAAATGAACGTGCGCGTCTTTCACTCTTCCCGAGGGACTTAGAAGAATTTTGTGATTTTTTTTATTAAAATGGTGTATAAGGGTATATATATAAATATATTTTATGCACTGTATATGAGCTGGCGATTTCTAAGTCTGTGGTTCCGAGAGGGGGTAACCAGGCTCACTAATAAAGGTCAAGCAACTTGGCTGCCAGAATGCCCTGCTTCAGCACAGACCAGAAAGGCATTGTGATAAGCGTATCCCCGGTATAGTCAGGGGTTAATGGGAGTCGTCCCCGTCCCCCCAGTATACGCCCAGAACCATGGAACCGGTACTTGTGGTTCGGACTGTCTCCAACCAGCCATAAAGTTGTGAGAGTGAAATTATGTCTAAGTCCAGCTTTGGTACATTAGAAGCAACTCTGAAACTTAACCTAAGCGTTTTTCGAAGCTACTTTTTGGCTAACTTCTTATAGGAAGGTCTAGGAGCTCTGAAAATTAACGTGCGCGTCTTTCACTCTTCCCGAGGGACTTAGAAGAATTTTGTGATATTTTTTATTAAAATGGTGTATAAGGGTATATATATAAATATATTTTATGCACTGTATATGAGCTGGCGATTTCTAAGTCTGTGGTTCCGAGAGGGGGTAACCAGGCTCACTAATAAAGGTCAAGCCACTTGGCTGCCAGAATGCCCTGCTTCAGCACAGACCAGAAAGGCATTATGATAAGCGTATCCCCGGTATAGTCAGGGGTTAATGGGAGTCGTCCCCGTCCCCCCAGTATACGCCCAGAACCATGGACCCGGTACTTGTGGTTCGGACTGTCTCCAACCAGCCATAATGTTGTGAGAGTGAAATTATGTCTAAGTCCAGCTTTGGTACATTAGAAGCAACACTGAAACTTACCCTAAGCGTTTTTCGAAGCTACTTTTTGGCTAACTTCTTATAGGAAGGTCTAGGAGCTCTGAAAATGAACGTGCGCGTTTTTCACTCTTCCCGAGGGACTTAGAAGAATTTTGTGATTTTTTTATTAAAATGGTGTATAAGGGTATATATAAATATATTTTATGCACTGTATATGAGCTGGCGATTTCTAAGTCTGTGGTTCCGAGAGGGGGTAACCAGGCTCACTAATAAAGGTCAAGCCACTTGGCTGCCAGAATGCCCTGCTTCAGCACAGACCAGAAAGGCATTGTGATAAGCGTATCCCCGGTATAGTCAGGGGTTAATGGGAGTCGTCCCCGTCCCCCCCAGTATACGCCCAGAACCATGGACCCGGTACTTGTGGTTCGGACTGTCTCCAACCAGCCATAATGTTGTGAGAGTGAAATTATGTCTAAGTCCAGCTTTGGTACATTAGAAGCAACACTGAAACTTACCCTAAGCGTTTTTCGAAGCTACTTTTTGGCTAACTTCTTATAGGAAGGTCTAGGAGCTCTGAAAATGAACGTGCGCGTCTTTCACTCTTCCCGAGGGACTTAGAAGAATTTTGTGATTTTTTTTATTAAAATGGTGTATAAGGGTATATATATAAATATATTTTATGCACTGTATATGAGCTGGCGATTTCTAAGTCTGTGGTTCCGAGAGGGGGTAACCAGGCTCACTAATAAAGGTCAAGCAACTTGGCTGCCAGAATGCCCTCCTTCAGCACAGACCAGAAAGGCATTGTGATAAGCGTATCCCCGGTATAGTCAGGGGTTAATGGGAGTCGTCCCCGTCCCCCCAGTATACGCCCAGAACCATGGAACCGGTACTTGTGGTTCGGACTGTCTCCAACCAACCATAAAGTTGTGAGAGTGAAATTATGTCTAAGTCCAGCTTTGGTACATTAGAAGCAACTCTGAAACTTAACCTAAGCGTTTTTCGAAGCTACTTTTTGGCTAACTTCTTATAGGAAGGTCTAGGAGCTCTGAAAATTAACGTGCGCGTCTTTCACTCTTCCCGAGGGACTTAGAAGAATTTTGTGATATTTTTTATTAAAATGGTGTATAAGGGTATATATATAAATATATTTTATGCACTGTATATGAGCTGGCGATTTCTAAGTCTGTGGTTCCGAGAGGGGGTAACCAGGCTCACTAATAAAGGTCAAGCCACTTGGCTGCCAGAATGCCCTGCTTCAGCACAGACCAGAAAGGCATTATGATAAGCGTATCCCCGGTATAGTCAGGGGTTAATGGGAGTCGTCCCCGTCCCCCCAGTATACGCCCAGAACCATGGACCCGGTACTTGTGGTTCGGACTGTCTCCAACCAGCCATAATGTTGTGAGAGTGAAATTATGTCTAAGTCCAGCTTTGGTACATTAGAAGCAACACTGAAACTTACCCTAAGCGTTTTTCGAAGCTACTTTTTGGCTAACTTCTTATAGGAAGGTCTAGGAGCTCTGAAAATGAACGTGCGCGTTTTTCACTCTTCCCGAGGGACTTAGAAGAATTTTGTGATTTTTTTATTAAAATGGTGTATAAGGGTATATATAAATATATTTTATGCACTGTATATGAGCTGGCGATTTCTAAGTCTGTGGTTCCGAGAGGGGGTAACCAGGCTCACTAATAAAGGTCAAGCCACTTGGCTGCCAGAATGCCCTGCTTCAGCACAGACCAGAAAGGCATTGTGATAAGCGTATCCCCGGTATAGTCAGGGGTTAATGGGAGTCGTCCCCGTCCCCCCCAGTATACGCCCAGAACCATGGACCCGGTACTTGTGGTTCGGACTGTCTCCAACCAGCCATAATGTTGTGAGAGTGAAATTATGTCTAAGTCCAGCTTTGGTACATTAGAAGCAACACTGAAACTTACCCTAAGCGTTTTTCGAAGCTACTTTTTGGCTAACTTCTTATAGGAAGGTCTAGGAGCTCTGAAAATGAACGTGCGCGTTTTTCACTCTTCCCGAGGGACTTAGAAGAATTTTGTGATTTTTTTATTAAAATGGTGTATAAGGGTATATATATAAATATATTTTATGCACTGTATATGAGCTGGCGATTTCTAAGTCTGTGGTTCCGAGAGGGGGTAACCAGGCTCACTAATAAAGGTCAAGCAACTTGGCTGCCAGTATGCCCTGCTTCAGCACAGACCAGAAAGGCATTGTGATAAGCGTATCCCCGGTATAGTCAGGGGTTAATGGGAGTCGTCCCCGTCCCCCCAGTATACGCCCAGAACCATGGAACCGGTACTTGTGGTTCGGTCGGACTGTCTCCAACCAGCCATAATGTTGTGAGAGTGAAATTGTGTCTAAGTCCAGCTTTGGTACATTAGAAGCAACTCTGAAACTTAACCTATGCGTTTTTCGAAGCTACTTTTTGGCTAACTTCTTATAGGAAGGTCTTGGAGCTCTGAAAATGAACGTGCGCGTCTTTCACTCTTCCCGAGGGACTTAGAAGAATTTTGTGATATTTTTTATTAAAATGGTGTATAAGGGTATATATATAAATATATTTTATGCACTGTATATGAGCTGGCGATTTCTAAGTCTGTGGTTCCGAGAGGGGGTAACCAGGCTCACTAATAAAGGTCAAGCAACTTGGATGCCAGAATGCCCTGCTTCAGCACAGACCAGAAAGGCATTGTGATAAGCGTATCCCCGGTATAGTCAGGGGTTAATGGGAGTCGTCCCCGTCCCCCCAGTATACGCCCAGAACCATGGACCCGGTACTTGTGGTTCGGACTGTCTCCAACCAGCCATAATGTTGTGAGAGTGAAATTATGTCTAAGTCCAGCATTGGTACATTAGAAGCAACTCTGAAACTTAACCTAAGCGTTTTTCGAAGCTACTTTTTGGCTAACTTCTTATAGGAAGGTCTTGGAGCTCTGAAAATGAACGGGCGCGTCTTTTACTCTTACCGAGGGACTTAGAAGAATTTTGTGATATTTTTTATTAAAATGGTGTATAAGGGTATATATATAAATATATTTTATGCACTGTATATGAGCTGGCGATTTCTAAGTCTGTGGTTCCGAGAGGGTGTAACCAGGCTCACTAATAAAGGTCAAGCCACTTGGCTGCCAGAATGCCCTGCTTCAGCACAGACCAGAAAGGCATTGTGATAAGTGCATCCCCGGTATAGTCAGGGGTTAATGGGAGTCGTCCCCGTCCCCCCAGTATACGCCCAGAACCATGGAACCGGTACTTGTGGTTCGGACTGTCTCCAACCAGCCATAAAGTTGTGAGAGTGAAATTATGTCTAAGTCCAGCTTTGGTACATTAGAAGCAACTCTGAAACTTAACCTAAGCGTTTTTCGAAGCTACTTTTTGGCTAACTTCTTATAGGAAGGTCTAGGAGCTCTGAAAATTAACGTGCGCGTCTTTCACTCTTCCCGAGGGACTTAGAAGAATTTTGTGATATTTTTTATTAAAATGGTGTATAAGGGTATATATATAAATATATTATATAAATATATTTTATGCACTGTATATGAGCTGGCGATTTCTAAGTCTGTGGTTCCGAGAGGGGGTAACCAGGCTCACTAATAAAGGTCAAGCCACTTGGCTGCCAGAATGCCCTGCTTCAGCACAGACCAGAAAGGCATTGTGATAAGCGTATCCCCGGTATAGTCAGGGGTTAATGTAAGTCGTCCCCGTCCCCCCCAGTATACGCCCAGAACCATGGACCCGGTACTTGTGGATCGGACTGTCTCCAACCAGCCATAATGTTGTGAGAGTGAAATTATGTCTAAGTCCAGCTTTGGTACATTAGAAGCAACACTGAAACTTACCCTAAGCGTTTTTCGAAGCTACTTTTTGGCTAACTTCTTATAGGAACGTCTAGGAGCTCTGAAAATGAACGTGCGCGTTTTTCACTCTTCCCGAGGGACTTAGAAGAATTTTGTGATTTTTTTATTAAAATGGTGTATAAGGGTATATATATAAATATATTTTATGCACTGTATATGAGCTGGCGATTTCTAAGTCTGTGGTTCCGAGAGGGGGTAACAAGGCTCACTAATAAAGGTCAAGCAACTTGGCTGCCAGAATGCCCTGCTTCAGCACAGACCAGAAAGGCATTGTGATAAGCGTATCCCCGGTATAGTCAGGGGTTAATGGGAGTCGTCCCCGTCCCCCCAGTATACGCCCAGAACCATGGAACCGGTACTTGTGGTTCGGACTGTCTCCAACCAGCCATAATGTTGTGAGAGTGAAATTATGTCTAAGTCCAGCTTTGGTACATTAGAAGCAACTCTGAAACTTAACCTATGCGTTTTTCGAAGCTACTTTTTGGCTAACTTCTTATAGGAAGGTTTTGGAGCTCTGAAAATGAACGTGCGCGTCTTTCACTCTTCCCGAGGGACTTAGAAGAATTTTGTGATATTTTTTATTAAAATGGTGTATAAGGGTATATATATAAATATATTATATAAATATATTTTATGCACTGTATATGAGCTGGCGATTTCTAAGTCTGTGGTTCCGAGAGGGGGTAACCATTCTCACTAATAAAGGTCAAGCCACTTGGCTGCCAGAATGCCCTGCTTCAGCACAGACCAGAAAGGCATTGTGATAAGCGTATCCCCGGTATAGTCAGGGGTTAATGGGAGTCATCCCCGTCCCCCCAGTATACAGTACGCCCAGAACCATGGACCCGGTACTTGTGGTTCGGACTGTCTCCAACCAGCCATAATGTTGTGAGAGTGAAATTATGTCTAAGTACAGCTTTGGTACATTAGAAGCAACACTGAAACTTACCCTAAGCGTTTTTCGAAGCTACTTTTTGGCTAACTTCTTATAGGAAGGTCTAGGAGCTCTGAAAATGAACGTGCGCGTCTTTCACTCTTCCCGAGGGACTTAGAAGAATTTTGTGATTTCTTTATTAAAATGGTGTATAAGGGTATATATATAAATATATTTTATGCACTGTATATGAGCTGGCGATTTCTAAGTCTGTGGTTCCGAGAGGGGGTAACCAGGCTCACTAATAAAGGTCAAGCAACTTGGATGCCAGAATGCCCTGCTTCAGCACAGACCAGAAAGGCATTGTGATAAGCGTATCCCCGGTATAGTCAGGGGTTAATGGGAGTCGTCCCCGTCCCCCCAGTATACGCCCAGAACCATGGACCCGGTACTTGTGGTTCGGACTGTCTCCAACCAGCCATAATGTTGTGAGAGTGAAATTATGTCTAAGTCCAGCATTGGTACATTAGAAGCAACTCTGAAACTTAACCTAAGCGTTTTTCGAAGCTACTTTTTGGCTAACTTCTTATAGGAAGGTCTTGGAGCTCTGAAAATGAACGTGCGCGTCTTTTACTCTTACCGAGGGACTTAGCAGAATTTTGTGATATTTTTTATTAAAATGGTGTATAAGGGTATATATATAAATATATTTTATGCACTGTATATGAGCTGGCGATTTCTAAGTCTGTGGTTCCGAGAGGGTGTAACCAGGCTCACTAATAAAGGTCAAGCCACTTGGCTGCCAGAATGCCCTGCTAAAAGCACAGACCAGAAAGGCATTGTGATAAGTGCATCCCCGGTATAGTCAGGGGTTAATGGGAGTCGTCCCCGTCCCCCCAGTATACGCCCAGAACCATGGAACCGGTACTTGTGGTTCGGACTGTCTCCAACCAGCCATAAAGTTGTGAGAGTGAAATTATGTCTAAGTCCAGCTTTGGTACATTAGAAGCAACTCTGAAACTTAACCTAAGCGTTTTTCGAAGCTACTTTTTGGCTAACTTCTTATAGGAAGGTCTTGGAGCTCTGAAAATGAACGGGCGCGTCTTTTACTCTTACCGAGGGACTTAGAAGAATTTTGTGATATTTTTTATTAAAATGGTGTATAAGGGTATATATATAAATATATTTTATGCACTGTATATGAGCTGGCGATTTCTAAGTCTGTGGTTCCGAGAGGGTGTAACCAGGCTCACTAATAAAGGTCAAGCCACTTGGCTGCCAGAATGCCCTGCTTCAGCACAGACCAGAAAGGCATTGTGATAAGTGCATCCCCGGTATAGTCAGGGGTTAATGGGAGTCGTCCCCGTCCCCCCAGTATACGCCCAGAACCATGGAACCGGTACTTGTGGTTCGGACTGTCTCCAACCAGCCATAAAGTTGTGAGAGTGAAATTATGTCTAAGTCCAGCTTTGGTACATTAGAAGCAACTCTGAAACTTAACCTAAGCGTTTTTCGAAGCTACTTTTTGGCTAACTTCTTATAGGAAGGTCTAGGAGCTCTGAAAATTAACGTGCGCGTCTTTCACTCTTCCCGAGGGACTTAGAAGAATTTTGTGATATTTTTTATTAAAATGGTGTATAAGGGTATATATATAAATATATTTTATGCACTGTATATGAGCTGGCGATTTCTAAGTCTGTGGTTCCGAGAGGGGGTAACCAGGCTCACTAATAAAGGTCAAGCCACTTGGCTGCCAGAATGCCCTGCTTCAGCACAGACCAGAAAGGCATTGTGATAAGCGTATCCCCGGTATAGTCAGGGGTTAATGGGAGTCGTCCCCGTCCCCCCAGTACACGCCCAGAACCATGGACCCGGTACTTGTGGTTCGGACTGTCTCCAACCAGCCATAATGTTGTGAGAGTGAAATTATGTCTAAGTCCAGCTTTGGTACATTAGAAGCAACACTGAAACTTACCCTAAGCGTTTTTCGAAGCTACTTTTTGGCTAAATTATTATAGGAAGGTCTAGGAGCTCTGAAAATGAACGTGCGCGTCTTTCACTCTTCCCGAGGGACTTAGAAGAATTTTGTGATTTTTTTTATTAAAATGGTGTATAAGGGTATATATATAAATATATTTTATGCACTGTATATGAGCTGGCGATTTCTAAGTCTGTGGTTCCGAGAGGGGGTAACCAGGCTCACTAATAAAGGTCAAGCAACTTGGCTGCCAGAATGCCCTGCTTAAGCACAGACCAGAAAGGCATTGTGATAAGCGTATCCCCGGTATAGTCAGGGGTTAATGGGAGTCGTCCCCGTCCCCCCAGTATACGCCCAGAACCATGGAACCGGTACTTGTGGTTCGGACTGTCTCCAACCAGCCATAAAGTTGTGAGAGTGAAATTATGTCTAAGTCCAGCTTTGGTACATTAGAAGCAACTCTGAAACTTAACCTAAGCGTTTTTCGAAGCTACTTTTTGGCTAACTTCTTATAGGAAGGTCTAGGAGCTCTGAAAATTAACGTGCGCGTCTTTCACTCTTCCCGAGGGACTTAGAAGAATTTTGTGATATTTTTTATTAAAATGGTGTATAAGGGTATATATAAAAATATATTTTATGCACTGTATATGAGCTGGCGATTTCTAAGTCTGTGGTTCCGAGAGGGGGTAACCAGGCTCACTAATAAAGGTCAAGCCACTTGGCTGCCAGAATGCCCTGCTTCAGCACAGACCAGAAAGGCATTGTGATAAGCGTATCCCCGGTATAGTCAGGGGTTAATGGGAGTCGTCCCCGTCCCCCCCAGTATACGCCCAGAACCATGGACCCGGTACTTGTGGTTCGGACTGTCTCCAACCAGCCATAATGTTGTGAGAGTGAAATTATGTCTAAGTCCAGCTTTGGTACATTAGAAGCAACTCTGAAACTTAACCTAAGCGTTTTTCGAAGCTACTTTTTGGCTAACTTCTTATAGGAAGGTCTAGGAGCTCTGAAAATTAACGTGCGCGTCTTTCACTCTTCCCGAGGGACTTAGAAGAATTTTGTGATATTTTTTATTAAAATGGTGTATAAGGGTATATATATAAATATATTTTATGCACTGTATATGAGCTGGCGATTTCTAAGTCTGTGGTTCCGAGAGGGGGTAACCAGGCTCACTAATAAAGGTCAAGCCACTTGGCTGCCAGAATGCCCTGCTTCAGCACAGACCAGAAAGGCATTGTGATAAGCGTATCCCCGGTATAGTCAGGGGTTAATGGGAGTCGTCCCCGTCCCCCCAGTACACGCCCAGAACCATGGACCCGGTACTTGTGGTTCGGACTGTCTCCAACCAGCCATAATGTTGTGAGAGTGAAATTATGTCTAAGTCCAGCTTTGGTACATTAGAAGCAACACTGAAACTTACCCTAAGCGTTTTTCGAAGCTACTTTTTGGCTAAATTCTTATAGGAAGGTCTCGGAGCTCTGAAAATGAACGTGCGCGTCTTTCACTCTTCCCGAGGGACTTAGAAGAATTTTGTGATTTTTTTTATTAAAATGGTGTATAAGGGTATATATATAAATATATTTTATGCACTGTATATGAGCTGGCGATTTCTAAGTCTGTGGTTCCGAGAGGGGGTAACCAGGCTCACTAATAAAGGTCAAGCAACTTGGCTGCCAGAATGCCCTGCTTCAGCACAGACCAGAAAGGCATTGTGATAAGCGTATCCCCGGTATAGTCAGGGGTTAATGGGAGTCGTCCCCGTCCCCCCAGTATACGCCCAGAACCATGGAACCGGTACTTGTGGTTCGGACTGTCTCCAACCAGCCATAAAGTTGTGAGAGTGAAATTATGTCTAAGTCCAGCTTTGGTACATTAGAAGCAACTCTGAAACTTAACCTAAGCGTTTTTCGAAGCTACTTTTTGGCTAACTTCTTATAGGAAGGTCTAGGAGCTCTGAAAATTAACGTGCGCGTCTTTCACTCTTCCCGAGGGACTTAGAAGAATTTTGTGATTTTTTTTATTAAAATGGTGTATAAGGGTATATACAGTATATAAATATATTTTATGCACTGTATATGAGCTGGCGATTTCTAAGTCTGTGGTTCCGAGAGGGGGTAACCAGGCTCACTAATAAAGGTCAAGCCACTTGGCTGCCAGAATGCCCTGCTTCAGCACAGACCAGAAAGGCATTATGATAAGCGTATCCCCGGTATAGTCAGGGGTTAATGGGAGTCGTCCCCGTCCCCCCAGTATACGCCCAGAACCATGGACCCGGTACTTGTGGTTCGGACTGTCTCCAACCAGCCATAATGTTGTGAGAGTGAAATTATGTCTAAGTCCAGCTTTGGTACATTAGAAGCAACACTGAAACTTACCCTAAGCGTTTTTCGAAGCTACTTTTTGGCTAACTTCTTATAGGAAGGTCTAGGAGCTCTGAAAATGAACGTGCGCGTCTTTCACTCTTCCCGAGGGACTTAGAAGAATTTTGTGATTTTTTTTATTAAAATGGTGTATAAGGGTATATATATAAATATATTTTATGCACTGTATATGAGCTGGCGATTTCTAAGTCTGTGGTTCCGAGAGGGGGTAACCAGGCTCACTAATAAAGGTCAAGCAACTTGGCTGCCAGAATGCCCTCCTTCAGCACAGACCAGAAAGGCATTGTGATAAGCGTATCCCCGGTATAGTCAGGGGTTAATGGGAGTCGTCCCCGTCCCCCCAGTATACGCCCAGAACCATGGAACCGGTACTTGTGGTTCGGACTGTCTCCAACCAACCATAAAGTTGTGAGAGTGAAATTATGTCTAAGTCCAGCTTTGGTACATTAGAAGCAACTCTGAAACTTAACCTAAGCGTTTTTCGAAGCTACTTTTTGGCTAACTTCTTATAGGAAGGTCTTGGAGCTCTGAAAATGAACGGGCGCGTCTTTTACTCTTACCGAGGGACTTAGAAGAATTTTGTGATATTTTTTATTAAAATGGTGTATAAGGGTATATATATAAATATATTTTATGCACTGTATATGAGCTGGCGATTTCTAAGTCTGTGGTTCCGAGAGGGTGTAACCAGGCTCACTAATAAAGGTCAAGCCACTTGGCTGCCAGAATGCCCTGCTTCAGCACAGACCAGAAAGGCATTGTGATAAGTGCATCCCCGGTATAGTCAGGGGTTAATGGGAGTCGTCCCCGTCCCCCCAGTATACGCCCAGAACCATGGAACCGGTACTTGTGGTTCGGACTGTCTCCAACCAGCCATAAAGTTGTGAGAGTGAAATTATGTCTAAGTCCAGCTTTGGTACATTAGAAGCAACTCTGAAACTTAACCTAAGCGTTTTTCGAAGCTACTTTTTGGCTAACTTCTTATAGGAAGGTCTAGGAGCTCTGAAAATTAACGTGCGCGTCTTTCACTCTTCCCGAGGGACTTAGAAGAATTTTGTGATATTTTTTATTAAAATGGTGTATAAGGGTATATATATAAATATATTTTATGCACTGTATATGAGCTGGCGATTTCTAAGTCTGTGGTTCCGAGAGGGGGTAACCAGGCTCACTAATAAAGGTCAAGCCACTTGGCTGCCAGAATGCCCTGCTTCAGCACAGACCAGAAAGGCATTGTGATAAGCGTATCCCCGGTATAGTCAGGGGTTAATGGGAGTCGTCCCCGTCCCCCCAGTACACGCCCAGAACCATGGACCCGGTACTTGTGGTTCGGACTGTCTCCAACCAGCCATAATGTTGTGAGAGTGAAATTATGTCTAAGTCCAGCTTTGGTACATTAGAAGCAACACTGAAACTTACCCTAAGCGTTTTTCGAAGCTACTTTTTGGCTAAATTATTATAGGAAGGTCTAGGAGCTCTGAAAATGAACGTGCGCGTCTTTCACTCTTCCCGAGGGACTTAGAAGAATTTTGTGATTTTTTTTATTAAAATGGTGTATAAGGGTATATATATAAATATATTTTATGCACTGTATATGAGCTGGCGATTTCTAAGTCTGTGGTTCCGAGAGGGGGTAACCAGGCTCACTAATAAAGGTCAAGCAACTTGGCTGCCAGAATGCCCTGCTTAAGCACAGACCAGAAAGGCATTGTGATAAGCGTATCCCCGGTATAGTCAGGGGTTAATGGGAGTCGTCCCCGTCCCCCCAGTATACGCCCAGAACCATGGAACCGGTACTTGTGGTTCGGACTGTCTCCAACCAGCCATAAAGTTGTGAGAGTGAAATTATGTCTAAGTCCAGCTTTGGTACATTAGAAGCAACTCTGAAACTTAACCTAAGCGTTTTTCGAAGCTACTTTTAGGCTAACTTCTTATAGGAAGGTCTAGGAGCTCTGAAAATTAACGTGCGCGTCTTTCACTCTTCCCGAGGGACTTAGAAGAATTTTGTGATATTTTTTATTAAAATGGTGTATAAGGGTATATATATAAATATATTTTATGCACTGTATATGAGCTGGCGATTTCTAAGTCTGTGGTTCCGAGAGGGGGTAACCAGGCTCACTAATAAAGGTCAAGCCACTTGGCTGCCAGAATGCCCTGCTTCAGCACAGACCAGAAAGGCATTGTGATAAGCGTATCCCCGGTATAGTCAGGGGTTAATGGGAGTCGTCCCCGTCCCCCCCAGTATACGCCCAGAACCATGGACCCGGTACTTGTGGTTCGGACTGTCTCCAACCAGCCATAATGTTGTGAGAGTGAAATTATGTCTAAGTCCAGCTTTGGTACATTAGAAGCAACTCTGAAACTTAACCTAAGCGTTTTTCGAAGCTACTTTTTGGCTAACTTCTTATAGGAAGGTCTAGGAGCTCTGAAAATTAACGTGCGCGTCTTTCACTCTTCCCGAGGGACTTAGAAGAATTTTGTGATATTTTTTATTAAAATGGTGTATAAGGGTATATATATAAATATATTTTATGCACTGTATATGAGCTGGCGATTTCTAAGTCTGTGGTTCCGAGAGGGGGTAACCAGGCTCACTAATAAAGGTCAAGCCACTTGGCTGCCAGAATGCCCTGCTTCAGCACAGACCAGAAAGGCATTGTGATAAGCGTATCCCCGGTATAGTCAGGGGTTAATGGGAGTCGTCCCCGTCCCCCCAGTACACGCCCAGAACCATGGACCCGGTACTTGTGGTTCGGACTGTCTCCAACCAGCCATAATGTTGTGAGAGTGAAATTATGTCTAAGTCCAGCTTTGGTACATTAGAAGCAACACTGAAACTTACCCTAAGCGTTTTTCGAAGCTACTTTTTGGCTAAATTCTTATAGGAAGGTCTCGGAGCTCTGAAAATGAACGTGCGCGTCTTTCACTCTTCCCGAGGGACTTAGAAGAATTTTGTGATTTTTTTTATTAAAATGGTGTATAAGGGTATATATATAAATATATTTTATGCACTGTATATGAGCTGGCGATTTCTAAGTCTGTGGTTCCGAGAGGGGGTAACCAGGCTCACTAATAAAGGTCAAGCAACTTGGCTGCCAGAATGCCCTGCTTCAGCACAGACCAGAAAGGCATTGTGATAAGCGTATCCCCGGTATAGTCAGGGGTTAATGGGAGTCGTCCCCGTCCCCCCAGTATACGCCCAGAACCATGGAACCGGTACTTGTGGTTCGGACTGTCTCCAACCAGCCATAAAGTTGTGAGAGTGAAATTATGTCTAAGTCCAGCTTTGGTACATTAGAAGCAACTCTGAAACTTAACCTAAGCGTTTTTCGAAGCTACTTTTTGGCTAACTTCTTATAGGAAGGTCTAGGAGCTCTGAAAATTAACGTGCGCGTCTTTCACTCTTCCCGAGGGACTTAGAAGAATTTTGTGATATTTTTTATTAAAATGGTGTATAAGGGTATATATATAAATATATTTTATGCACTGTATATGAGCTGGCGATTTCTAAGTCTGTGGTTCCGAGAGGGGGTAACCAGGCTCACTAATAAAGGTCAAGCCACTTGGCTGCCAGAATGCCCTGCTTCAGCACAGACCAGAAAGGCATTGTGATAAGCGTATCCCCGGTATAGTCAGGGGTTAATGGGAGTCGTCCCCGTCCCCCCAGTACACGCCCAGAACCATGGACCCGGTACTTGTGGTTCGGACTGTCTCCAACCAGCCATAATGTTGTGAGAGTGAAATTATGTCTAAGTCCAGCTTTGGTACATTAGAAGCAACACTGAAACTTACCCTAAGCGTTTTTCGAAGCTACTTTTTGGCTAAATTCTTATAGGAAGGTCTAGGAGCTCTGAAAATGAACGTGCGCGTCTTTCACTCTTCCCGAGGGACTTAGAAGAATTTTGTGATATTTTTTATTAAAATGGTGTATAAGGGTATATATATAAATATATTTTATGCACTGTATATGAGCTGGCGATTTCTAAGTCTGTGGTTCCGAGAGGGGGTAACCAGGCTCACTAATAAAGGTCAAGCCACTTGGCTGCCAGAATGCCCTGCTTCAGCACAGACCAGAAAGGCATTATGATAAGCGTATCCCCGGTATAGTCAGGGGTTAATGGGAGTCGTCCCCGTCCCCCCAGTATACGCCCAGAACCATGGACCCGGTACTTGTGGTTCGGACTGTCTCCAACCAGCCATAATGTTGTGAGAGTGAAATTATGTCTAAGTCCAGCTTTGGTACATTAGAAGCAACACTGAAACTTACCCTAAGCGTTTTTCGAAGCTACTTTTTGGCTAACTTCTTATAGGAAGGTCTAGGAGCTCTGAAAATGAACGTGCGCGTTTTTCACTCTTCCCGAGGGACTTAGAAGAATTTTGTGATTTTTTTATTAAAATGGTGTATAAGGGTATATATAAATATATTTTATGCACTGTATATGAGCTGGCGATTTCTAAGTCTGTGGTTCCGAGAGGGGGTAACCAGGCTCACTAATAAAGGTCAAGCCACTTGCCTGCCAGAATGCCCTGCTTCAGCACAGACCAGAAAGGCATTGTGATAAGCGTATCCCCGGTATAGTCAGGGGTTAATGGGAGTCGTCCCCGTCCCCCCCAGTATACGCCCAGAACCATGGACCCGGTACTTGTGGTTCGGACTGTCTCCAACCAGCCATAATGTTGTGAGAGTGAAATTATGTCTAAGTCCAGCTTTGGTACATTAGAAGCAACACTGAAACTTACCCTAAGCGTTTTTCGAAGCTACTTTTTGGCTAACTTCTTATAGGAAGGTCTAGGAGCTCTGAAAATGAACGTGCGCGTCTTTCACTCTTCCCGAGGGACTTAGAAGAATTTTGTGATTTTTTTTATTAAAATGGTGTATAAGGGTATATATATAAATATATTTTATGCACTGTATATGAGCTGGCGATTTCTAAGTCTGTGGTTCCGAGAGGGGGTAACCAGGCTCACTAATAAAGGTCAAGCAACTTGGCTGCCAGAATGCCCTCCTTCAGCACAGACCAGAAAGGCATTGTGATAAGCGTATCCCCGGTATAGTCAGGGGTTAATGGGAGTCGTCCCCGTCCCCCCAGTATACGCCCAGAACCATGGAACCGGTACTTGTGGTTCGGACTGTCTCCAACCAACCATAAAGTTGTGAGAGTGAAATTATGTCTAAGTCCAGCTTTGGTACATTAGAAGCAACTCTGAAACTTAACCTAAGCGTTTTTCGAAGCTACTTTTTGGCTAACTTCTTATAGGAAGGTCTTGGAGCTCTGAAAATGAACGGGCGCGTCTTTTACTCTTACCGAGGGACTTAGAAGAATTTTGTGATATTTTTTATTAAAATGGTGTATAAGGGTATATATATAAATATATTTTATGCACTGTATATGAGCTGGCGATTTCTAAGTCTGTGGTTCCGAGAGGGTGTAACCAGGCTCACTAATAAAGGTCAAGCCACTTGGCTGCCAGAATGCCCTGCTTCAGCACAGACCAGAAAGGCATTGTGATAAGTGCATCCCCGGTATAGTCAGGGGTTAATGGGAGTCGTCCCCGTCCCCCCAGTATACGCCCAGAACCATGGAACCGGTACTTGTGGTTCGGACTGTCTCCAACCAGCCATAAAGTTGTGAGAGTGAAATTATGTCTAAGTCCAGCTTTGGTACATTAGAAGCAACTCTGAAACTTAACCTAAGCGTTTTTCGAAGCTACTTTTTGGCTAACTTCTTATAGGAAGGTCTAGGAGCTCTGAAAATTAACGTGCGCGTCTTTCACTCTTCCCGAGGGACTTAGAAGAATTTTGTGATATTTTTTTATTAAAATGGTGTATAAGGGTATATATATAAATATATTTTATGCACTGTATATGAGCTGGCGATTTCTAAGTCTGTGGTTCCGAGAGGGGGTAACCAGGCTCACAAATAAAGGTCAAGCCACTTGGCTGCCAGAATGCCCTGCTTCAGCACAGACCAGAAAGGCATTGTGATAAGCGTATCCCCGGTATAGTCAGGGGTTAATGGGAGTCGTCCCCGTCCCCCCAGTACACGCCCAGAACCATGGACCCGGTACTTGTGGTTCGGACTGTCTCCAACCAGCCATAATGTTGTGAGAGTGAAATTATGTCTAAGTCCAGCTTTGGTACATTAGAAGCAACACTGAAACTTACCCTAAGCGTTTTTCGAAGCTACTTTTTGGCTAAATTATTATAGGAAGGTCTAGGAGCTCTGAAAATGAACGTGCGCGTCTTTCACTCTTCCCGAGGGACTTAGAAGCATTTTGTGATTTTTTTTATTAAAATGGTGTATAAGGGTATATATATAAATATATTTTATGCACTGTATATGAGCTGGCGATTTCTAAGTCTGTGGTTCCGAGAGGGGGTAACCAGGCTCACTAATAAAGGTCAAGCAACTTGGCTGCCAGAATGCCCTGCTTAAGCACAGACCAGAAAGGCATTGTGATAAGCGTATCCCCGGTATAGTCAGGGGTTAATGGGAGTCGTCCCCGTCCCCCCAGTATACGCCCAGAACCATGGAACCGGTACTTGTGGTTCGGACTGTCTCCAACCAGCCATAAAGTTGTGAGAGTGAAATTATGTCTAAGTCCAGCTTTGGTACATTAGAAGCAACTCTGAAACTTAACCTAAGCGTTTTTCGAAGCTACTTTTTGGCTAACTTCTTATAGGAAGGTCTAGGAGCTTTGAAAATTAACGTGCGCGTCTTTCACTCTTCCCGAGGGACTTAGAAGAATTTTGTGATATTTTTTATTAAAATGGTGTATAAGGGTATATATATAAATATATTTTATGCACTGTATATGAGCTGGCGATTTCTAAGTCTGTGGTTCCGAGAGGGGGTAACCAGGCTCACTAATAAAGGTCAAGCCACTTGGCTGCCAGAATGCCCTGCTTCAGCACAGACCAGAAAGGCATTGTGATAAGCGTATCCCCGGTATAGTCAGGGGTTAATGGGAGTCGTCCCCGTCCCCCCCAGTATACGCCCAGAACCATGGACCCGGTACTTGTGGTTCGGACTGTCTCCAACCAGCCATAATGTTGTGAGAGTGAAATTATGTCTAAGTCCAGCTTTGGTACATTAGAAGCAACTCTGAAACTTAACCTAAGCGTTTTTCGAAGCTACTTTTTGGCTAACTTCTTATAGGAAGGTCTAGGAGCTCTGAAAATTAACGTGCGCGTCTTTCACTCTTCCCGAGGGACTTAGAAGAATTTTGTGATATTTTTTATTAAAATGGTGTATAAGGGTATATATATAAATATATTTTATGCACTGTATATGAGCTGGCGATTTCTAAGTCTGTGGTTCCGAGAGGGGGTAACCAGGCTCACTAATAAAGGTCAAGCCACTTGGCTGCCAGAATGCCCTGCTTCAGCACAGACCAGAAAGGCATTGTGATAAGCGTATCCCCGGTATAGTCAGGGGTTAATGGGAGTCGTCCCCGTCCCCCCAGTACACGCCCAGAACCATGGACCCGGTACTTGTGGTTCGGACTGTCTCCATCCAGCCATAATGTTGTGAGAGTGAAATTATGTCTAAGTCCAGCTTTGGTACATTAGAAGCAACACTGAAACTTACCCTAAGCGTTTTTCAAAGCTACTTTTTGGCTAAATTCTTATAGGAAGGTCTCGGAGCTCTGAAAATGAACGTGCGCGTCTTTCACTCTTCCCGAGGGACTTAGAAGAATTTTGTGATTTTTTTTATTAAAATGGTGTATAAGGGTATATATATAAATATATTTTATGCACTGTATATGAGCTGGCGATTTCTAAGTCTGTGGTTCCGAGAGGGGGTAACCAGGCTCACTAATAAAGGTCAAGCAACTTGGCTGCCAGAATGCCCTGCTTCAGCACAGACCAGAAAGGCATTGTGATAAGCGTATCCCCGGTATAGTCAGGGGTTAATGGGAGTCGTCCCCGTCCCCCCAGTATACGCCCAGAACCATGGAACCGGTACTTGTGGTACGGACTGTCTCCAACCAGCCATAAAGTTGTGAGAGTGAAATTATGTCTAAGTCCAGCTTTGGTACATTAGAAGCAACTCTGAAACTTAACCTAAGCGTTTTTCGAAGCTACTTTTTGGCTAACTTCTTATAGGAAGGTCTAGGAGCTCTGAAAATTAACGTGCGCGTCTTTCACTCTTCCCGAGGGACTTAGAAGAATTTTGTGATATTTTTTATTAAAATGGTGTATAAGGGTATATATATAAATATATTTTATGCACTGTATATGAGCTGGCGATTTCTAAGTCTGTGGTTCCGAGAGGGGGTAACCAGGCTCACTAATAAAGGTCAAGCCACTTGGCTGCCAGAATGCCCTGCTTCAGCACAGACCAGAAAGGCATTATGATAAGCGTATCCCCGGTATAGTCAGGGGTTAATGGGAGTCGTCCCCGTCCCCCCAGTATACGCCCAGAACCATGGACCCGGTACTTGTGGTTCGGACTGTCTCCAACCAGCCATAATGTTGTGAGAGTGAAATTATGTCTAAGTCCAGCTTTGGTACATTAGAAGCAACACTGAAACTTACCCTAAGCGTTTTTCGAAGCTACTTTTTGGCTAACTTCTTATAGGAAGGTCTAGGAGCTCTGAAAATGAACGTGCGCGTTTTTCACTCTTCCCGAGGGACTTAGAAGAATTTTGTGATTTTTTTATTAAAATGGTGTATAAGGGTATATATAAATATATTTTATGCACTGTATATGAGCTGGCGATTTCTAAGTCTGTGGTTCCGAGAGGGGGTAACCAGGCTCACTAATAAAGGTCAAGCCACTTGCCTGCCAGAATGCCCTGCTTCAGCACAGACCAGAAAGGCATTGTGATAAGCGTATCCCCGGTATAGTCAGGGGTTAATGGGAGTCGTCCCCGTCCCCCCCAGTATACGCCCAGAACCATGGACCCGGTACTTGTGGTTCGGACTGTCTCCAACCAGCCATAATGTTGTGAGAGTGAAATTATGTCTAAGTCCAGCTTTGGTACATTAGAAGCAACACTGAAACTTACCCTAAGCGTTTTTCGAAGCTACTTTTTGGCTAACTTCTTATAGGAAGGTCTAGGAGCTCTGAAAATGAACGTGCGCGTCTTTCACTCTTCCCGAGGGACTTAGAAGAATTTTGTGATTTTTTTTATTAAAATGGTGTATAAGGGTATATATATAAATATATTTTATGCACTGTATATGAGCTGGCGATTTCTAAGTCTGTGGTTCCGAGAGGGGGTAACCAGGCTCACTAATAAAGGTCAAGCAACTTGGCTGCCAGAATGCCCTCCTTCAGCACAGACCAGAAAGGCATTGTGATAAGCGTATCCCCGGTATAGTCAGGGGTTAATGGGAGTCGTCCCCGTCCCCCCAGTATACGCCCAGAACCATGGACCCGGTACTTGTGGTTCGGACTGTCTCCAACCAGCCATAATGTTGTGAGAGTGAAATTATGTCTAAGTACAGCTTTGGTACATTAGAAGCAACACTGAAACTTACCCTAAGCGTTTTTCGAAGCTACTTTTTGGCTAACTTCTTATAGGAAGGTCTAGGAGCTCTGAAAATGAACGTGCGCGTCTTTCACTCTTCCCGAGGGACTTAGAAGAATTTTGTGATTTCTTTATTAAAATGGTGTATAAGGGTATATATATAAATATATTTTATGCACTGTATATGAGCTGGCGATTTCTAAGTCTGTGGTTCCGAGAGGGGGTAACCAGGCTCACTAATAAATGTCAAGCAACTTGGATGCCAGAATGCCCTGCTTCAGCACAGACCAGAAAGGCATTGTGATAAGCGTATCCCCGGTATAGTCAGGGGTTAATGGGAGTCGTCCCCGTCCCCCCAGTATACGCCCAGAACCATGGACCCGGTACTTGTGGTTCGGACTGTCTCCAACCAGCCATAATGTTGTGAGAGTGAAATTATGTCTAAGTCCAGCATTGGTACATTAGAAGCAACTCTGAAACTTAACCTAAGCGTTTTTCGAAGCTACTTTTTGGCTAACTTCTTATAGGAAGGTCTTGGAGCTCTGAAAATGAACGGGCGCGTCTTTTACTCTTACCGAGGGACTTAGAAGAATTTTGTGATATTTTTTATTAAAATGGTGTATAAGGGTATATACAGTATATAAATATATTTTATGCACTGTATATGAGCTGGCGATTTCTAAGTCTGTGGTTCCGAGAGGGGTAACCAGGCTCACTAATAAAGATCAAGCCACTTGGCTGCCAGAATGCCCTGCTTCAGCACAGACCAGAAAGGCATTGTGATAAGCGTATCCCCGGTATAGTCAGGGGTTAATGGGAGTCGTCCCCGTCCCCCCAGTATACGCCCAGAACCATGGAACCGGTACTTGTGGTTCGGACTGTCTCCAACCAGCCATAATGTTGTGAGAGTGAAATTATGTCTAAGTCCAGCTTTGGTACATTAGAAGCAACTCTGAAACTTAACCTATGCGTTTTTCGAAGCTACTTTTTGGCTAACTTCTTATAGGAAGGTCTTGGAGCTCTGAAAATGAACGTGCGCGTCTTTCACTCTTCCCGAGGGACTTAGAAGAATTTTGTGATATTTTTTATTAAAATGGTGTATAAGGGTATATATAAAAATATATTATATAAATATATTTTATGCACTGTATATGAGCTGGCGATTTCTAAGTCTGTGGTTCCGAGAGGGGGTAACCAGGCTCACTAATAAAGGTCAAGCAACTTGGCTGACAGAATGCCCTGCTTCAGCACAGACCAGAAAGGCATTGTGATAAGCGTATCCCCGGTATAGTCAGGGGTTAATGGGAGTCGTCCCCGTCCCCCCAGTATACGCCCAGAACCATGGACCCGGTACTTGTGGTTCGGACTGTCTCCAACCAGCCATAATGTTGTGAGAGTGAAATTATGTCTAAGTCCAGCTTTGGTACATTAGAAGCAACTCTGAAACTTAACCTAAGCGTTTTTCGAAGCTACTTTTTGGCTAACTTCTTATAGGAAGGTCTTGGAGCTCTGAAAATGAACGGGCGCGTCTTTTACTCTTACCGAGGGACTTAGAAGAATTTTGTGATATTTTTTATTAAAATGGTGTATAAGGGTATATATATAAATATATTTTATGCACTGTATATGAGCTGGCGATTTCTAAGTCTGTGGTTCCGAGAGGGGTAACCAGGCTCACTAATAAAGATCAAGCCACTTGGCTGCCAGAATGCCCTGCTTCAGCACAGACCAGAAAGGCATTGTGATAAGCGTATCCCCGGTATAGTCAGGGGTTAATGGGAGTCGTCCCCGTCCCCCCAGTATACGCCCAGAACCATGGAACCGGTACTTGTGGTTCGGACTGTCTCCAACCAGCCATAATGTTGTGAGAGTGAAATTATGTCTAAGTCCAGCTTTGGTACATTAGAAGCAACTCTGAAACTTAACCTATGCGTTTTTCGAAGCTACTTTTTGGCTAACTTCTTATAGGAAGGTCTTGGAGCTCTGAAAATGAACGTGCGCGTCTTTCACTCTTCCCGAGGGACTTAGAAGAATTTTGTGATATTTTTTATTAAAATGGTGTATAAGGGTATATATATAAATATATTATATAAATATATTTTATGCACTGTATATGAGCTGGCGATTTCTAAGTCTGTGGTTCCGAGAGGGGGTAACCAGGCTCACTAATAAAGGTCAAGCCACTTGGCTGCCAGAATGCCCTGCTTCAGCACAGACCAGAAAGGCATTGTGATAAGCGTATCCCCGGTATAGTCAGGGGTTAATGGGAGTCGTCCCCGTCCCCCCAGTATACGCCCAGAACCATGGACCCGGTACTTGTGGTTCGGACTGTCTCCAACCAGCCATAATGTTGTGAGAGTGAAATTATGTCTAAGTACAGCTTTGGTACATTAGAAGCAACACTAAAACTTACCCTAAGCGTTTTTCGAAGCTACTTTTTGGCTAACTTCTTATAGAAAGGTCTAGGAGCTCTGAAAATGAACGTGCGCGTCTTTCACTCTTCCCGAGGGACTTAGAAGAATTTTGTGATTTTTTTATTAAAATGGTGTATAAGGGTATATATATAAATATATTTTATGCACTGTATATGAGCTGGCGATTTCTAAGTCTGTGGTTCCGAGAGGGGGTAACCAGGCTCACTAATAAAGGTCAAGCAACTTGGCTGCCAGAATGCCCTGCTTCAGCACAGACCAGAAAGGCATTGTGATAAGCGTATCCCCGGTATAGTCAGGGGTTAATGGGAGTCGTCCCCGTCCCCCCAGTATACGCCCAGAACCATGGACCCGGTACTTGTGGTTCGGACTGTCTCCAACCAGCCATAATGTTGTGAGAGTGAAATTATGTCTAAGTCCAGCTTTGGTACATTAGAAGCAACTCTGAAACTTAACCTAAGCGTTTTTCGAAGCTACTTTTTGGCTAACTTCTTATAGGAAGGTCTTGGAGCTCTGAAAATGAACGGGCGCGTCTTTTACTCTTACCGAGGGACTTAGAAGAATTTTGTGATATTTTTTATTAAAATGGTGTATAAGGGTATATATATAAATATATTTTATGCACTGTATATGAGCTGGCGATTTCTAAGTCTGTGGTTCCGAGAGGGGTAACCAGGCTCACTAATAAAGATCAAGCCACTTGGCTGCCAGAATGCCCTGCTTCAGCACAGACCAGAAAGGCATTGTGATAAGCGTATCCCCGGTATAGTCAGGGGTTAATGGGAGTCGTCCCCGTCCCCCCAGTATACGCCCAGAACCATGGAACCGGTACTTGTGGTTCGGACTGTCTCCAACCAGCCATAATGTTGTGAGAGTGAAATTATGTCTAAGTCCAGCTTTGGTACATTAGAAGCAACTCTGAAACTTAACCTATGCGTTTTTCGAAGCTACTTTTTGGCTAACTTCTTATAGGAAGGTCTTGGAGCTCTGAAAATGAACGTGCGCGTCTTTCACTCTTCCCGAGGGACTTAGAAGAATTTTGTGATATTTTTTTATTAAAATGGTGTATAAGGGTATATATATAAATATATTATATAAATATATTTTATGCACTGTATATGAGCTGGCGATTTCTAAGTCTGTGGTTCCGAGAGGGGGTAACCAGGCTCACTAATAAAGGTCAAGCCACTTGGCTGCCAGAATGCCCTGCTTCAGCACAGACCAGAAAGGCATTGTGATAAGCGTATCCCCGGTATAGTCAGGGGTTAATGGGAGTCGTCCCCGTCCCCCCAGTATACGCCCAGAACCATGGACCCGGTACTTGTGGTTCGGACTGTCTCCAACCAGCCATAATGTTGTGAGAGTGAAATTATGTCTAAGTACAGCTTTGGTACATTAGAAGCAACACTAAAACTTACCCTAAGCGTTTTTCGAAGCTACTTTTTGGCTAACTTCTTATAGAAAGGTCTAGGAGCTCTGAAAATGAACGTGCGCGTCTTTCACTCTTCCCGAGGGACTTAGAAGAATTTTGTGATTTTTTTATTAAAATGGTGTATAAGGGTATATATATAAATATATTTTATGCACTGTATATGAGCTGGCGATTTCTAAGTCTGTGGTTCCGAGAGGGGGTAACCAGGCTCACTAATAAAGGTCAAGCAACTTGGCTGCCAGAATTCCCTGCTTCAGCACAGACCAGAAAGGCATTGTGATAAGCGTATCCCCGGTATAGTCAGGGGTTAATGGGAGTCGTCCCCGTCCCCCCAGTATACGCCCAGAACCATGGACCCGGTACTTGTGGTTCGGACTGTCTCCAACCAGCCATAATGTTGTGAGAGTGAAATTATGTCTAAGTCCAGCATTGGTACATTAGAAGCATCTCTGAAACTTAACCTAAGCGTTTTTCGAAGCTACTTTTTGGCTAACTTCTTATAGGAAGGTCTTGGAGCTCTGAAAATGAACTGGCGCGTCTTTTACTCTTACCGAGGGACTTAGAAGAATTTTGTTATATTTTTTATTAAAATGGTGTATAAGGGTATATATATAAATATATTTTATGCACTGTATATGAGCTGGCGATTTCTAAGTCTGTGGTTCCGAGAGGGTGTAACCAGGCTCACTAATAAAGGTCAAGCCACTTGGCTGCCAGAATGCCCTGCTTCAGCACAGACCAGAAAGGCATTGTGATAAGCGCATCCCCGGTATAGTCAGGGGTTAATGGGAGTCGTCCCCGTCCCCCCCAGTATACGCCCAGAACCATGGACCCGGTACATGTGGTTCGGACTGTCTCCAACCAGCCATAATGTTGTGAGAGTGAAATTATGTCTAAGTCCAGCTTTGGTACATTAGAAGCAACTCTGAAACTTAACCTAAGCGTTTTTCGAAGCTACTTTTTGGCTAACTTCTTATAGGAAGGTCTATGAGCTCTCAAAATGAACGTGCGCGTCTTTCACTCTTCCCGAGGGACTTAGAAGAATTTTGTGATATTTTTTATTAAAATGGTGTACTGTATAAGGGTATATATATAAATATATTTTATGCACTGTATATGAGCTGGCGATTTCTAAGTCTGTGGTTCCGAGAGGGGTAACCAGGCTCACTAATAAAGATCAAGCCACTTGGCTGCCAGAATGCCCTGCTTCAGCACAGACCAGAAAGGCATTGTGATAAGCGTATCCCCGGTATAGTCAGGGGTTAATGGGAGTCGTCCCCGTCCCCCCAGTATACGCCCAGAACCATGGAACCGGTACTTCTGGTTCGGACTGTCTCCAACCAGCCATAATGTTGTGAGAGTGAAATTATGTCTAAGTCCAGCTTTGGTACATTAGAAGCAGCTCTGAAACTTAACCTATGCGTTTTTCGAAGCTACTTTTTGGCTAACTTCTTATAGGAAGGTCTTGGAGATCTGAAAATGAACGTGCGCGTCTTTTACTCTTCCCGAGGGACTTAGAAGAATTTTGTGATTTTTTTATTAAAATGGTGTATAAGGGTATATATATAAATATATTTTATGCACTGTATATGAGCTGGCGATTTCTAAGTCTGTGGTTCCGAGAGGGGGTAACCAGGCTCACTAATAAAGGTCAAGCAACTTGGCTGCCAGAATGCCCTGCTTCAGCACAGACCAGAAAGGCATTGTGATAAGCGTATCCCCGGTATAATCAGGGGTTAATAGGAGTCGTCCCCGTCCCCCCAGTATACGCCCAGAACCATGGACCCGGTACTTGTGGTTCGGACTGTCTCCAACCAGCCATAATGTTGTGAGAGTGAAATTATGTCTAAGTCCAGCATTGGTACATTAGAAGCATCTCTGAAACTTAACCTAAGCGTTTTTCGAAGCTACTTTTTGGCTAACTTCTTATAGGAAGGTCTTGGAGCTCTGAAAATGAACTGGCGCGTCTTTTACTCTTACCGAGGGACTTAGAAGAATTTTGTTATATTTTTTATTAAAATGGTGTATAAGGGTATATATATAAATATATTTTATGCACTGTATATGAGCTGGCGATTTCTAAGTCTGTGGTTCCGAGAGGGTGTAACCAGGCTCACTAATAAAGGTCAAGCCACTTGGCTGCCAGAATGCCCTGCTTCAGCACAGACCAGAAAGGCATTGTGATAAGCGCATCCCCGGTATAGTCAGGGGTTAATGGGAGTCGTCCCCGTCCCCCCCAGTATACGCCCAGAACCATGGACCCGGTACATGTGGTTCGGACTGTCTCCAACCAGCCATAATGTTGTGAGAGTGAAATTATGTCTAAGTCCAGCTTTGGTACATTAGAAGCAACTCTGAAACTTAACCTAAGCGTTTTTCGAAGCTACTTTTTGGCTAACTTCTTATAGGAAGGTCTATGAGCTCTCAAAATGAACGTGCGCGTCTTTCACTCTTCCCGAGGGACTTAGAAGAATTTTGTGATATTTTTTATTAAAATGGTGTACTGTATAAGGGTATATATATAAATATATTTTATGCACTGTATATGAGCTGGCGATTTCTAAGTCTGTGGTTCCGAGAGGGGTAACCAGGCTCACTAATAAAGATCAAGCCACTTGGCTGCCAGAATGCCCTGCTTCAGCACAGACCAGAAAGGCATTGTGATAAGCGTATCCCCGGTATAGTCAGGGGTTAATGGGAGTCGTCCCCGTCCCCCCAGTATACGCCCAGAACCATGGAACCGGTACTTCTGGTTCGGACTGTCTCCAACCAGCCATAATGTTGTGAGAGTGAAATTATGTCTAAGTCCAGCTTTGGTACATTAGAAGCAGCTCTGAAACTTAACCTATGCGTTTTTCGAAGCTACTTTTTGGCTAACTTCTTATAGGAAGGTCTTGGAGATCTGAAAATGAACGTGCGCGTCTTTTACTCTTCCCGAGGGACTTAGAAGAATTTTGTGATTTTTTTATTAAAATGGTGTATAAGGGTATATATATAAATATATTTTATGCACTGTATATGAGCTGGCGATTTCTAAGTCTGTGGTTCCGAGAGGGGGTAACCAGGCTCACTAATAAAGGTCAAGCAACTTGGCTGCCAGAATGCCCTGCTTCAGCACAGACCAGAAAGGCATTGTGATAAGCGTATCCCCGGTATAATCAGGGGTTAATAGGAGTCGTCCCCGTCCCCCCAGTATACGCCCAGAACCATGGACCCGGTACTTGTGGTTCGGACTGTCTCCAACCAGCCATAATGTTGTGAGAGTGAAATTATGTCTAAGTCCAGCATTGGTACATTAGAAGCAACTCTGAAACTTAACCTAAGCGTTTTTCGAAGCTACTTTTTGGCTAACTTCTTATAGGAAGGTCTTGGAGCTCTGAAAATGAACGGGCGCGTCTTTTACTCTTACCGAGGGACTTAGAAGAATTTTGTGATATTTTTTATTAAAATGGTGTATAAGGGTATATATATAAATATATTATATAAATATATTTTAAGCACTGTATATGAGCTGGCGATTTCTAAGTCTGTGGTTCCGAGAGGGGGTAACCAGGCTCACTAATAAAGGTCAAGTCACTTGGCTGCCAGAATGCCCTGCTTCAGCACAGACCAGAAAGGCATTGTGATAAGCGTATCCCCGTTATAGTCAGGGGTTAATGGGAGTCGTCCCCGTCCCCCCAGTATACGCCCAGAACCATCGACCCGGTACTCCTGGTTCGGACTGTCTCCAACCAGCCATAATGTTGTGAGAGTGAAATTATGTCTAAGTCCAGCTTTGGTACATTAGAAGCAACTCTGAAACTTAACCTAAGCGTTTTTCGAAGCTACTTTTTGGCTAACTTCTTATAGGAAGGTCAAGGAGCTCTGATAATGTACGTGCGCGTCTTTCACTCTTCCCGAGGGACTTAGAAGAATTTTGTGATATTTTTTATTAAAATGGTGTACAAGGGTATCTATATAAATATATTATATAAATATATTTTATGCACTGTATATGAGCTGGCGATTTCTAAGTCTGTGGTTCCGAGAGGGGGTAACCAGGCTCACTAATAAAGGTCAAGCACTTGGCTGCCAGAATGCCCTGCTTCAGCACAGACCAGAAATGCATTGTGATAAGCGTATCCCCGGTATAGTCAGGGCTTAATGGGAGTTGTCCCCTTCCCCCAGTATACGCCCAGAACCATGGACCCGGTACTTGTGGTTCGGACTGTCTCCAACCAGCCATAATGTTGTGAGAGTGAAATTATGTCTAAGTCCAGCATTGGTACATTAGAAGCAACTCTGAAACTTAACCTAAGCGTTTTTCGAAGCTACTTTTTGCCTAACTTCTTATAGGAAGGTCTTGGAGCTCTGAAAATGAACGGGCGCGTCTTTTACTCTTACCGAGGGACTTAGAAGAATTTTGTGATATTTTTTATTAAAATGGTGTATAAGGGTATATATATAAATATATTTTATGCACTGTATATGAGCTGGCGATTTCTAAGTCTGTGGTTCCGAGAGGGGGTAACCAGGCTCACTAATAAAGGTCAAGCCACTTGGCTGCCAGAATGCCCTGCTTCAGCACAGACCAGAAAGGCATTGTGATAAGCGTATCCCCGGTATAGTCAGGGGTTAATGGGAGTCGTCCCCGTCCCCCCAGTATACGCCCAGAACCATGGACCCGGTACTTGTGGTTCGGACTGTCTCCAACCAGCCATAATGTTGTGTGAGTGAAATTATGTCTAAGTCCAGCTTTGGTACATTAGAAGCAACTCTGAAACTTAACCTAAGCGTTTTTCGAAGATACTTTTTGGCTAACTTCTTATACGAAGGTCTAGGAGCTCTTAAAATGAACGTGCGCGTCTTTCACTCTTCCCGAGGGACTTAGAAGAATTTTGTGATATTTTTTATTAAAATGGTGTATAAGGGTATATATATAAATATATTATATAAATATATTTTATGCACTGTATATGAGCTGGCGATTTCTAAGTCTGTGGTTCCGAGAGGGGTAACCAGGCTCACTAATAAAGATCAAGCCACTTGGCTGCCAGAATGCCCTGCTTCAGCACAGACCAGAAAGGCATTGTGATAAGCGTATCCCCGGTATAGTCAGGGGTTAATGGGAGTCGTCCCCGTCCCCCCAGTATACGCCCAGAACCATGGAACCGGTACTTCTGGTTCGGACTGTCTCCAACCAGCCATAATGTTGTGAGAGTGAAATTATGTCTAAGTCCAGCTTTGGTACATTAGAAGCAGCTCTGAAACTTAACCTATGCGTTTTTCGAAGCTACTTTTTGGCTAACTTCTTATAGGAAGGTCTTGGAGATCTGAAAATGAACGTGCGCGTCTTTTACTCTTCCCGAGGGACTTAGAAGAATTTTGTGATTTTTTTATTAAAATGGTGTATAAGGGTATATATATAAATATATTTTATGCACTGTATATGAGCTGGCGATTTCTAAGTCTGTGGTTCCGAGAGGGGGTAACCAGGCTCACTAATAAAGGTCAAGCAACTTGGCTGCCAGAATGCCCTGCTTCAGCACAGACCAGAAAGGCATTGTGATAAGCGTATCCCCGGTATAATCAGGGGTTAATAGGAGTCGTCCCCGTCCCCCCAGTATACGCCCAGAACCATGGACCCGGTACTTGTGGTTCGGACTGTCTCCAACCAGCCATAATGTTGTGAGAGTGAAATTATGTCTAAGTCCAGCATTGGTACATTAGAAGCAACTCTGAAACTTAACCTAAGCGTTTTTCGAAGCTACTTTTTGGCTAACTTCTTATAGGAAGGTCTTGGAGCTCTGAAAATGAACGGGCGCGTCTTTTACTCTTACCGAGGGACTTAGAAGAATTTTGTGATATTTTTTATTAAAATGGTGTATAAGGGTATATATATAAATATATTATATAAATATATTTTAAGCACTGTATATGAGCTGGCGATTTCTAAGTCTGTGGTTCCGAGAGGGGGTAACCAGGCTCACTAATAAAGGTCAAGTCACTTGGCTGCCAGAATGCCCTGCTTCAGCACAGACCAGAAAGGCATTGTGATAAGCGTATCCCCGTTATAGTCAGGGGTTAATGGGAGTCGTCCCCGTCCCCCCAGTATACGCCCAGAACCATCGACCCGGTACTCCTGGTTCGGACTGTCTCCAACCAGCCATAATGTTGTGAGAGTGAAATTATGTCTAAGTCCAGCTTTGGTACATTAGAAGCAACTCTGAAACTTAACCTAAGCGTTTTTCGAAGCTACTTTTTGGCTAACTTCTTATAGGAAGGTCAAGGAGCTCTGAAAATGTACGTGCGCGTCTTTCACTCTTCCCGAGGGACTTAGAAGAATTTTGTGATATTTTTTATTAAAATGGTGTACAAGGGTATCTATATAAATATATTATATAAATATATTTTATGCACTGTATATGAGCTGGCGATTTCTAAGTCTGTGGTTCCGAGAGGGGGTAACCAGGCTCACTAATAAAGGTCAAGCACTTGGCTGCCAGAATGCCCTGCTTCAGCACAGACCAGAAATGCATTGTGATAAGCGTATCCCCGGTATAGTCAGGGCTTAATGGGAGTTGTCCCCTTCCCCCAGTATACGCCCAGAACCATGGACCCGGTACTTGTGGTTCGGACTGTCTCCAACCAGCCATAATGTTGTGAGAGTGAAATTATGTCTAAGTCCAGCATTGGTACATTAGAAGCAACTCTGAAACTTAACCTAAGCGTTTTTCGAAGCTACTTTTTGCCTAACTTCTTATAGGAAGGTCTTGGAGCTCTGAAAATGAACGGGCGCGTCTTTTACTCTTACCGAGGGACTTAGAAGAATTTTGTGATATTTTTTATTAAAATGGTGTATAAGGGTATATATATAAATATATTTTATGCACTGTATATGAGCTGGCGATTTCTAAGTCTGTGGTTCCGAGAGGGGGTAACCAGGCTCACTAATAAAGGTCAAGCCACTTGGCTGCCAGAATGCCCTGCTTCAGCACAGACCAGAAAGGCATTGTGATAAGCGTATCCCCGGTATAGTCAGGGGTTAATGGGAGTCGTCCCCGTCCCCCCAGTATACGCCCAGAACCATGGACCCGGTACTTGTGGTTCGGACTGTCTCCAACCAGCCATAATGTTGTGTGAGTGAAATTATGTCTAAGTCCAGCTTTGGTACATTAGAAGCAACTCTGAAACTTAACCTAAGCGTTTTTCGAAGATACTTTTTGGCTAACTTCTTATACGAAGGTCTAGGAGCTCTTAAAATGAACGTGCGCGTCTTTCACTCTTCCCGAGGGACTTAGAAGAATTTTGTGATATTTTTTATTAAAATGGTGTATAAGGGTATATATATAAATATATTTTATGCACTGTATATGAGCTGGCGATTTCTAAGTCTGTGGTTCCGAGAGGGGGTAACCAGGCTCACTAATAAAGGTCAAGCCACTTGGCTGCCAGAATGCCCTGCTTCAGCACAGACCAGAAAGGCATTGTGATAAGCGTATCCCCGGTATAGTCAGGGGTTAATGGGAGTCGTCCCCGTCCCCCCAGTATACGCCCAGAACCATGGACCCGGTACTTGTCGTTCGGACTGTCTCCAACCAGCCATAATGTTGTGAGAGTGAAATTATGTCTAAGTCAATCTTTGGTACATTAGAAGCAACTCTGAAACTTAACCTATGCGTTTTTCGAAGCTACTTTTTGGCTAACTTCTTATAGGAAGGTCTTGGAGCTCTGAAAATGAACGTGCGCGTCTTTCACTCTTCCCGAGGGACTTAGAAGAATTTTGTGATATTTTTTATTAAAATGGTGTATAAGGGTATATATATAAATATATTATATAAATATATTTTATGCACTGTATATGAGCTGGCGATTTCTAAGTCTGTGGTTCCGAGAGGGGGTAACCAGGCTCACTAAAAAAGGTCAAGCCACTTGGCTGCCAGAATGCCCTGCTTCAGCACAGACCAGAAAGGCATTGTGATAAGCGTATCCCCGGTATAGTCAGGGGTTAATGGGAGTCGTCCCCGTCCCCCCAGTATACGCCCAGAACCATGCACCCGGTACTTGTGGTTCGGACTGTCTCCAACCAGCCATAATGTTGTGAGAGTGAAATTATGTCTAAGTACAGCTTTGGTACATTAGAAGCAACACTAAAACTTACACTAAGCGTTTTTCGAAGCTACTTTTTGGCTAACTTCTTATAGGAAGGTCTAGGAGCTCTGAAAATGAACGTGCGCGTCTTTCACTCTTCCCGAGGGACTTAGAAGAATTTTGTGATATTTTTTATTAAAATGGTGTACTGTATAAGGGTATATATATAAATATATTTTATGCACTGTATATGAGCTGGCGATTTCTAAGTCTGTGGTTCCGAGAGGGGTAACCAGGCTCACTAATAAAGATCAAGCCACTTGGCTGCCAGAATGCCCTGCTTCAGCAAAGACCAGAAAGGCATTGTGATAAGCGTATCCCCGGTATAGTCAGGGGTTAATGGGAGTCGTCCCCGTCCCCCCAGTATACGCCCAGAATCATGGAACCGGTACTTCTGGTTCGGACTGTCTCCAACCAGCCATAATGTTGTGAGAGTGAAATTATGTCTAAGTCCAGCTTTGGTACATTAGAAGCAACTCTGAAACTTAACCTATGCGTTTTTCGAAGCTACTTTTTGGCTAACTTCTTATAGGAAGGTCTTGGAGATCTGAAAATGAACGTGCGCGTCTTTCACTCTTCCCGAGGGACTTAGAAGAATTTTGTGATATTTTTTATTAAAATGGTGTATAAGGGTATATATATAAATATATTATATAAATATATTTTATGCACTGTATATGAGCTGGCGATTTCTAAGTCTGTGGTTCCGAGAGGGGGTAACCAGGCTCACTAATAAAGGTCAAGCCACTTGGCTGCCAGAATGCCCTGCTTCAGCACAGACCAGAAAGGCATTGTGATAAGCGTATCCCCGGTATAGTCAGGGGTTAATGGGAGTCGTCCCCGTCCCCCCAGTATACGCCCAGAACCATGGAACCGGTACTTCTGGTTCGGACTGTCTCCAACCAGCCATAATGTTGTGAGAGTGAAATTATGTCTAAGTCCAGCTTTGGTACATTAGAAGCAGCTCTGAAACTTAACCTATGCGTTTTTCGAAGCTACTTTTTGGCTAACTTCTTATAGGAAGGTCTTGGAGATCTGAAAATGAACGTGCGCGTCTTTCACTCTTCCCGAGGGACTTAGAAGAATTTTGTGATTTTTTTATTAAAATGGTGTATAAGGGTATATATATAAATATATTTTATGCACTGTATATGAGCTGGCGATTTCTAAGTCTGTGGTTCCGAGAGGGGGTAACCAGGCTCACTAATAAAGGTCAAGCAACTTGGCTGCCAGAATGCCCTGCTTCAGCACAGACCAGAAAGGCATTGTGATAAGCGTATCCCTGGTATAGTCAGGGGTTAATGGGAGTCGTCCCCGTCCCCCCAGTATACGCCCAGAACCATGTACCCGGTACTTGTGGTTCGGACTGTCTCCAACCAGCCATAATGTTGTGAGAGTGAAATTATGTCTAAGTCCAGCTTTGGTACATTAGAAGCAACTCTGAAACTTAACCTAAGCGTTTTTCGAAGCTACTTTTTGGCTAACTTCTTATAGGAAGGTCTAGGAGCTCTGAAAATGAACGTGCGCGTCTTTCACTCTTCCCGAGGGACTTAGAAGAATTTTGTGATATTTTTTATTAAAATGGTGTACTGTATAAGGGTTTATATATAAATATATTTTATGCACTGTATATGAGCTGGCGATTTCTAAGTCTGTGGTTCCGAGAGGGGGTAACCAGGCTCACTAATAAAGATAAAGCCACTTAGCTGCCAGAATGCCCTGCTTCAGCACAGACCAGAAAGGCATTGTGATAAGCGTATCCCCAGTATAGTCAGGGGTTAATGGGAGTCGTCCCCGTCCCCCCAGTATACGCCCAGAACCATGGACCCGGTACTTCTGGTTCGGACTGTCTCCAACCAGCCATAATGTTGTGAGAGTGAAATTATGTCTAAGTCAATCTTTGGTACATTAGAAGCAACTCTGAAACTTAACCTATGCGTTTTTCGAAGCTACTTTTTGGCTAACTTCTTATAGGAAGGTCTTGGAGCTCTGAAAATGAACGTGCGCGTCTTTCACTCTTCCCGAGGGACTTAGAAGAATTTTGTGATATTTTTTATTAAAATGGTGTATAAGGGTATATATATAAATATATTATATAAATATATTTTATGCACTGTATATGAGCTGGCGATTTCTAAGTCTGTGGTTCCGAGAGGGGGTAACCAGGCTCACTAATAAAGGTCAAGCCACTTGGCTGCCAGAATGCCCTGCTTCAGCACAGACCAGAAAGGCATTGTGATAAGCGTATCCCCGGTATAGTCAGGGGTTAATGGGAGTCGTCCCCGTCCCCCCAGTATACGCCCAGAACCATGGACCCGGTACTTGTGGTTCGGACTGTCTCCAACCAGCCATAATGTTGTGAGAGTGAAATTATGTCTAAGTACAGCTTTGGTACATTAGAAGCAACACTAAAACTTACCCTAAGCGTTTTTCGAAGCTACTTTTTGGCTAACTTCTTATAGGAAGGTCTAGGAGCTCTGAAAATGAACGTGCGCGTCTTTCACTCTTCTCGAGGGACTTAGAAGAATTTTGTGATTTTTTTATTAAAATGGTGTATAAGGGTATATATATAAATATATTTTATGCACTGTATATGAGCTGGCGATTTCTAAGTCTGTGGTTCCGAGAGAGGGTAACCAGGCTCACTAATAAAGGTCAAGCAACTTGGCTGCCAGAATGCCCTGCTTCAGCACAGACCAGAAAGGCATTGTGATAAGCGTATCCCCGGTATAGTCAGGGGTTAATGGGAGTCCCCCCCGTCCCCCCAGTATACGCCCAGAACCATGGACCCGGTACTTGTGGTTCGGACTGTCTCCAACCAGCCATAATGTTGTGAGAGTGAAATTATGTCTAAGTCCAGCATTGGTACATTTGAAGCAACTCTGAAACTTAACCTATGCGTTTTTCGAAGCTACTTTTTGGCTAACTTCTTATAGGAAGGTCTTGGAGCTCTGAAAATGAACGGGCGCGTCTTTTACTCTTACCGAGGGACTGAGAAGAATTTTGTGATATTTTTTATTAAAATGGTGTATAAGGGTATATATATAAATATATTTTATGCACTGTATATGAGCTGGCGATTTCTAAGTCTGTGGTTCCGAGAGGGGTAACCAGGCTCACTAATAAAGATCAAGCCACTTGGCTGCCAGAATGCCCTGCTTCAGCACAGACCAGAAAGGCATTGTGATAAGCGTATCCCCGGTATAGTCAGGGGTTAATGGGAGTCGTCCCCGTCCCCCCAGTATACGCCCAGAACCATGGAACCGGTATTTCTGGTTCGGACTGTCTCCAACCAGCCATAATGTTGTGAGAGTGAAATTATGTCTAAGTCCAGCTTTGGTACATTAGAAGCAACTCTGAAACTTAACCTATGCGTTTTTCGAAGCTACTTTTTGGCTAACTTCTTATAGGAAGGTCTTGGAGATCTGAAAATGAACGTGCGCGTCTTTCACTCTTCCCGAGGGACTTAGAAGAATTTTGTGATATTTTTTATTAAAATGGTGTATAAGGGTATATATATAAATATATTATATAAATATATTTTATGCACTGTATATGAGCTGGCGATTTCTAAGTCTGTGGTTCCGAGAGGGGGTAACCTGGCTCACTAATAAAGGTCAAGCAACTTGGCTGCCAGAATGCCCTGCTTCAGCACAGACCAGAAAGGAATTGTGATAAGCGTATCCCCGGTATAGTCAGGGGTTAATGGGAGTCGTCCCCGTCCCCCCAGTATACGCCCAGAACCATGGACCCGGTACTTGTGGTTCGGACTGTCTCCAACCAGCCATAATGTTGTGAGAGTGAAATTATGTCTAAGTCCAGCATTGGTACATTAGAAGCAACTCTGAAACTTAACCTAAGCGTTTTTCGAAGCTACTTTTTGGCTAACTTCTTATAGGAAGGTCTTGGAGCTCTGAAAATGAACGGGCGCGTCTTTTACTCTTTCCGAGGGACTTAGAAGAATTTTGTGATATTTTTTATTAAAATGGTGTATAAGGGTATATATATAAATATATTTTATGCACTGTATATGAGCTGGCGATTTCTAAGTCTGTGGTTCCGAGAGGGTGTAACCAGGCTCACTAATAAAGGTCAAGCCACTTGGCTGCCAGAATGCCCTGCTTCAGCACAGACCAGAAAGGCATTGTGATAAGCGCATCCCCGGTATAGTCAGGGGTTAATGGGAGTCGTCCCCATCCCCCCCAGTATACGCCCAGAACCATGGACCCGGTACTTGTGGTTCGGACTGTCTCCAACCAGCCATAATGTTGTGAGAGTGAAATTATGTCTAAGTCCAGCTTTGGTACATTAGAAGCAACTCTGAAACTTAACCTAAGCGTTTTTCGAAGCTACTTTTTGGCTAACTTCTTATAGGAAGGTCTAGGAGCTCTGAAAATGAACGTGCGCGTCTTTCACTCTTCCCGAGGGACTTAGAAGAATTTTGTGATATTTTTTATTAAAATGGTGTACTGTATAAGGGTATATATATAAATATATTTTATGCACTGTATATGAGCTGGCGATTTCTAAGTCTGTGGTTCCGAGAGGGGGTAACCAGGCTCACTAATAAAGGTCAAGCCACTTGGCTGCCAGAATGCCCTGCTTCAGCACAGACCAGAAAGGCATTGTGATAAGCGTATCCCCGGTATAGTCAGGGGTTAATGGGAGTCGTCCCCGTCCCCCCAGTATACGCCCAGAACCATGGACCCGGTACTTGTGGTTCGGACTGTCTCCAACCAGCCATAATGTTGTGTGAGTGAAATTATGTCTAAGTCCAGCTTTGGTACATTAGAAGCAACTCTGAAACTTAACCTAAGCGTTTTTCGAAGATACTTTTTGGCTAACTTCTTATACGAAGGTCTAGGAGCTCTTAAAATGAACGTGCGCGTCTTTCACTCTTCCCGAGGGACTTAGAAGAATTTTGTGATATTTTTTATTAAAATGGTGTATAAGGGTATATATATAAATATATTTTATGCACTGTATATGAGCTGGCGATTTCTAAGTCTGTGGTTCCGAGAGGGGTAACCAGGCTCACTAATAAAGATCAAGCCACTTGGCTGCCAGAATGCCCTGCTTCAGCACAGACCAGAAAGGCATTGTGATAAGCGTATCCCCGGTATAGTCAGGGGTTAATGGGAGTCGTCCCCGTCCCCCCAGAATACGCCCAGAACCATGGACCCGGTACTTGTGGTTCGGACTGTCTCCAACCAGCCATAATGTTGTGAGAGTGAAATTATGTCTAAGTCCAGCTTTGGTACATTAGAAGCAACTCTGAAACTTAACCTAAGCGTTTTTCGAAGCTACTTTTTGGCTAACTTCTTATAGGAAGGTCTAGGAGCTCTCAAAATGAACGTGCGCGTCTTTCACTCTTCCCGAGGGACTTAGAAGAATTTTGTGATATTTTTTATTAAAATGGTGTACTGTATAAGGGTATATATATAAATATATTTTATGCACTGTATATGAGCTGGCGATTTCTAAGTCTGTGGTTCCGAGAGGGGTAACCAGGCTCACTAATAAAGATCAAGCCACTTGGCTGCCAGAATGCCCTGCTTCAGCAAAGACCAGAAAGGCATTGTGATAAGCGTATCCCCGGTATAGTCAGGGGTTAATGGGAGTCGTCCCCGTCCCCCCAGTATACGCCCAGAACCATGGAACCGGTACTTCTGGTTCGGACTGTCTCCAACCAGCCATAATGTTGTGAGAGTGAAATTATGTCTAAGTCCAGCTTTGGTACATTAGAAGCAACTCTGAAACTTAACCTATGCATTTTTCGAAGCTACTTTTTGGCTAACTTCTTATAGGAAAGGTCTTGGAGATCTGAAAATGAACGTGCGCGTCTTTCACTCTTCCCGAGGGACTTAGAAGAATTTTGTGATATTTTTTATTAAAATGGCGTATAAGGGTATATATATAAATATATTATATAAATATATTTTATGCACTGTATATGAGCTGGCGATTTCTAAGTCTGTGGTTCCGAGAGGGGGTAACCAGGCTCACTAATAAAGGTCAAGCCACTTGGCTGCCAGAATGCCCTGCTTCAGCACAGACCAGAAAGGCATTGTGATAAGCGTATCCCCGGTATAGTCAGGGGTTAATGGGAGTCGTCCCCGTCCCCCCAGTATACGCCCAGAACCATGGACCCGGTACTTGTGGTTCGGACTGTCTCCAACCAGCCATAATGTTGTGAGAGTGAAATTATGTCTAAGTTCAGCTTTGGTACATTAGAAGCAACACTGAAACTTACCCTAAGCGTTTTTCGAAGCTACTTTTTGGCTAACTTCTTATAGGAAGGTCTAGGAGCTCTGAAAATGAACGTGCGCGTCTTTCACTCTTCCCGAGGGACTTAGAAGAATTTTGTGATTTTTTTATTAAAATGGTGTATAAGGGTATATATATAAATATATTTTATGCACTGTATATGAGCTGGCGATTTCTAAGTCTGTGGTTCCGAGAGGGGGTAACCAGGCTCACTAATAAAGGTCAAGCAACTTGGCTGCCAGAATGCCCTGCTTCAGCACAGACCAGAAAGGCATTGTGATAAGCGTATCCCCGGTATAGTCAGGGGTTAATGGGAGTCGTCCCCGTCCCCCCAGTATACGCCCAGAACCATGGACCCGGTACTTGTGGTTCGGACTGTCTCCAACCAGCCATAATGTTGTGAGAGTGAAATTATGTCTAAGTCCAGCATTGGTACATTAGAAGCAACTCTGAAACTTAACCTAAGCGTTTTTCGAAGCTACTTTTTGGCTAACTTCTTATAGGAAGGTCTTGGAGCTCTGAAAATGAACGGGCGCGTCTTTTACTCTTACCGAGGGACTTAGAAGAATTTTGTGATATTTTTTATTAAAATGGTGTATAAGGGTATATATATAAATATATTTTATGCACTGTATATGAGCTGGCGATTTCTAAGTCTGTGGTTCCGAGAGGGTGTAACCAGGCTCACTAATAAAGGTCAAGCCACTTGGCTGCCAGAATGCCCTGCTTCAGCACAGACCAGAAAGGCATTGTGATAAGCGCATCCCCGGTATAGTCAGGGGTTAATGGGAGTCGTCCCCGTCCCCCCCAGTATACGCCCAGAACCATGGACCCGGTACTTGTGGTTCGGACTGTCTCCAACCAGCCATAATGTTGTGAGAGTGAAATTATGTCTAAGTCCAGCTTTGGTACATTAGAAGCAACTCTGAAACTTAACCTAAGCGTTTTTCGAAGCTACTTTTTGGCTAACTTCTTATAGGAAGGTCTAGGAGCTCTGAAAATGAACGTGCGCGTCTTTCACTCTTCCCGAGGGACTTAGAAGAATTTTGTGATATTTTTTATTAAAATGGTGTACTGTATAAGGGTATATATACAAATATATTTTATGCACTGTATATGAGCTGGCGATTTCTAAGTCTGTGGTTCCGAGAGGGGGTAACCAGGCTCACTAATAAAGGTCAAGCCACTTGGCTGCCAGAATGCCATGCTTCAGCACAGACCAGAAAGGCATTGTGATAAGCGTATCCCCGGTATAGTCAGGGGTTAATGGGAGTCGTCCCCGTCCCCCCAGTATACGCCCAGAACCATGGACCCGGTACTTGTGGTTCGGACTGTCTCCAACCAGCTATAATGTTGTGTGAGTGAAATTATGTCTAAGTCCAGCTTTGGTACATTAGAAGCAACTCTGAAACTTAACCTAAGCGTTTTTCGAAGATACTTTTTGGCTAACTTCTTATACGAAGGTCTAGGAGCTCTTAAAATGAACGTGCGCGTCTTTCACTCTTCCCGAGGGACTTAGAAGAATTTTGTGATATTTTTTATTAAAATGGTGTATAAGGGTATATATATAAATATATTTTATGCACTGTATATGAGCTGGCGATTTCTAAGTCTGTGGTTCCGAGAGGGGTAACCAGGCTCAATAATAAAGATCAAGCCACTTGGCTGCCAGAATGCCCTGCTTCAGCACAGACCAGAAAGGCATTGTGATAAGCGTATCCCCGGTATAGTCAGGGGTTAATGGGAGTCGTCCCCGTCCCCCCAGTATACGCCCAGAACCATGGAACCGGTACTTGTGGTTCGGTCTGTCTCCAACCAGCCATAATGTTGTGAGAGTGAAAATATGTCTACTGTAAGTCCAGCTTTGGTACATTAGAAGCAACTCTGAAACTTAACCTAAGCGTTTTTCGAAGCTACTTTTTGGCTAACTTCTTATAGGAAGGTCTTGGAGCTCTGAAAATGAACGTGCGCGTCTTTCACTCTTCCCGAGGGACTTAGAAGAATTTTGTGATATTTTTTATTAAAATGGTGTATAAGGGTATATATATAAATATATTTTATGCACTGTATATGAGCTGGCGATTTCTAAGTCTGTGGTTCCGAGAGGGGGTAACCAGGCTCACTAATAAAGGTCAAGCCACTTGGCTGCCAGAATGCCCTGCTTCAGCACAAACCAGAAAGGCATTGTGATAAGCGTATCCCCGGTATAGTCAGGGGTTAATGGGAGTCGTCCCCGTCCCCCCAGTATACGCCCAGAACCATGGACCCGGTACTTGTGGTTCGGACTGTCTCCAACCAGCCATAATGTTGTGAGAGTGAAATTATGTCTAAGTCCATAACTTTGGTACATTAGAAGCAACACTGAAACTTACCCTAAGCGTTTTTCGAAGCTACTTTTTGGCTAACTTCTTATAGGAAGGTCTAGGAGCTCTGAAAATGAACGTGCGCGTCTTTCACTCTTCCCGAGGGACTTAGAAGAATTTTGTGATATTTTTTATTAAAATGGTGTACTGTATAAGGGTATATATATAAATATATTTTATGCACTGTATATGAGCTGGCGATTTCTAAGTCTGTGGTTCCGAGAGGGGGTAACCAGGCTCACTAATAAATAGGTCAAGCCACTTGGCTGCCAGAATGCCATGCTTCAGCACAGACCAGAAAGGCATTGTGATAAGCGTATCCCCGGTATAGTCAGGGGTTAATGGGAGTCGTCCCCGTCCCCCCAGTATACGCCCAGAACCATGGACCCGGTACTTGTGGTTCGGACTGTCTCCAACCAGCCATAATGTTGTGAGAGTGAAATTATGTCTAAGTCCAGCTTTGGTACATTAGAAGCAACTCTGAAACTTAACCTAAGCGTTTTTCGAAGATACTTTTTGGCTAACTTCTTATACGAAGGTCTAGGAGCTCTTAAAATGAACGTGCGCGTCTTTCACTCTTCCCGAGGGACTTAGAAGAATTTTGTGATATTTTTTATTAAAATGGTGTATAAGGGTATATATATAAATATATTTTATGCACTGTATATGAGCTGGCGATTTCTAAGTCTGTGGTTCCGAGAGGGGTAACCAGGCTCACTAATAAAGATCAAGCCACTTGGCTGCCAGAATGCCCTGCTTCAGCACAGACCAGAAAGGCATTGTGATAAGCGTATCCCCGGTATAGTCAGGGGTTAATGGGAGTCGTCCCCGTCCCCCCAGTATACGCCCAGAACCATGGACCCGGTACTTGTGCTTCGGACTGTCTCCAACCAGCCATAATGTTGTGAGAGTGAAAATATGTCTAAGTCCAGCTTTGGTACATTAGAAGCAACTCTGAAACTTAACCTAAGCGTTTTTCGAAGCTACTTTTTGGCTAACTTCTTATAGGAAGGTCTTGGAGCTCTGAAAATGAACGTGCGCGTCTTTCACTCTTCCCGAGGGACTTAGAAGAATTTTGTGATATTTTTTATTAAAATGGTATATAAGGGTATATATATAAATATATTTTATGCACTGTATATGAGCTGGCGATTTCTAAGTCTGTGGTTCCGAGAGGGGGTAACCAGGCTCACTAATAAAGGTCAAGCCACTTGGCTGCCAGAATGCCCTGCTTCAGCACAAACCAGAAAGGCATTGTGATAAGCGTATCCCCGGTATAGTCAGGGGTTAATGGGAGTCGTCCCCGTCCCCCCAGTATACGCCCAGAACCATGGACCCGGTACTTGTGGTTCGGACTGTCTCCAACCAGCCATAATGTTGTGAGAGTGAAATTATGTCTAAGTCCAGCTTTGGTACATTAGAAGCAACACTGAAACTTACCCTAAGCGTTTTTCGAAGCTACTTTTTGGCTAACTTCTTATAGGAAGGTCTAGGAGCTCTGAAAATGAACGTGCGCGTCTTTCATTCTTCCCGAGGGACTTAGAAGAATTTTGTGATTTTTTTATTAAAATAGTGTATAAGGGTATATATATAAATATATTTTATGCACTGTATATGAGCTGGCGATTTCTAAGTCTGTGGTTCCGAGAGGGGTAACCAGGCTCACTAATAAAGGTCAAGCAACTTGGCTGCCAGAATGCCCTGCTTCAGCACAGACCAGAAAGGCATTGTGATAAGCGTATCCCCGGTATAGTCAGGGGTTAATGGGAGTCGTCCCCGTCCCCCCAGTATACGCCCAGAACCATGGACCCGGTACTTGTGGTTCGGACTGTCTCCAACCAGCCATAATGTTGTGAGAGTGAAATTATGTCTAAGTCCAGCTTTGGTACATTAGAAGCAACTCTGAAACTTAACCTAAGCGTTTTTCGAAGCTACTTTTTGGCTAACTTCTTATAGGAAGGTCTAGGAGCTCTGAAAATGAACGTGCGCGTCTTTCACTCTTCCCGAGGGAATTAGAAGAATTTTGTGATATTTTTTATTAAAATGGTGTATAAGGGTATATATATAAATATATTTTATGCACTGTATATGAGCTGGCGATTTCTAAGTCTGTGGTTCCGAGAGGGGGTAACCATTCTCACTAATAAAGGTCAAGCCACTTGGCTGCCAGAATGCCCTGCTTCAGCACAGACCAGAAAGGCATTGTGATAAGCGTATCCCCGGTATAGTCAGGGGTTAATGGGAGTCGTCCCCGTCCCCCCAGTATACGCCCAGAACCATGGACCCGGTACTTGTGGTTCGGACTGTCTCCAACCAGCCATAATGTTGTGAGAGTGAAATTATGTCTAAGTCCAGCTTTGGTACATTAGAAGCAACTCTGAAACTTAACCTAAGCGTTTTTCGAAGCTACTTTTTGGCTAACTTCTTATAGGAAGGTCTAGGAGCTCTGAAAATGAACGTGCGCGTCTTTCACTCTTCCCGAGGGACTTAGAAGAATTTTGTGATTTTTTTATTAAAATGGTGTATAAGGGTATATATATAAATATATTTTATGCACTGTATATGAGCTGGCGATTTCTAAGTCTGTGGTTCCGAGAGGGGTAACCAGGCTCACTAATAAAGGTCAAGCAACTTGGCTGCCAGAATGCCCTGCTTCAGCACAGACCAGAAAGGCATTGTGATAAGCGTATCCCCGGTATAGTCAGGGGTTAATGGGAGTCGTCCCCGTCCCCCCAGTATACGCCCAGAACCATGGACCCGGTACTTGTGGTTCGGACTGTCTCCAACCAGCCATAATGTTGTGAGAGTGAAATTATGTCTAAGTCCAGCTTTGGTATATTAGAAGCAACTCTGAAACTTAACCTAAGCGTTTTTCGAAGCTACTTTTTGGCTAACTTCTTATAGAAAGGTCTAGGAGCTCTGAAAATGAACGTGCGCGTCTATCACTCTTCCCGAGGGACTCAGAAGAATTTTGTGATATTTTTTATTAAAATGGTGTATAAGGGTATATATATAAATATATTTTATGCACTGTATATGAGCTGGCGATTTCTAAGTCTGTGGTTCCGAGAGGGGGTAACCATGCTCACTAATAAAGGTCAAGCCACTTGGCTGCCAGAATGCCCTGCTTCAGCACAGACCAGAAAGGCATTGTGATAAGCATATCCCCGGTATAGTCAGGGGTTAATGGGAGTCGTCCCCGTCCCCCCAGTATACGCCCAGAACCATGGACCCGGTACTTGTGGTTCGGACTGTCTCCAACCAGCCATAATGTTGTGAGAAAGAAATTATGTCTAAGTCCAGCTTTGGTACATTAGAAGCAACTCTGAAACTTAACCTAAGCGTTTTTCGAAGCTACTTTTTGGCTAACTTCTTATAGGAAGGTCTTGGAGCTCTGAAAATGAACGTGCGCGTCTTTCACTCTTCCCGAGGGACTTAGAAGAATTTTGTGATATTTTTTATTAAAATGGTGTATAAGGGTATATATATAAATATATTTTATGCACTGTATATGAGCTGGCGATTTCTAAGTCTGTGGTTCCGAGAGGGTGTAACCAGGCTCAATAATAAAGGTCAAGCCACTTGGCTGCCAGAATGCCCTGCTTCAGCACAGACCAGAAAGGCATTGTGATAAGCGCATCCCCTGTATAGTCAGGGGTTAATGGGAGTCGTCCCCGTCCCCCCAGTATACGCCCAGAACCATGGACCCGGTACTTGTGGTTCGGACTGTCTCCAACCAGCCATAATGTTGTGAGAGTGAAATTATGTCTAAGTCCAGCTTTGGTACATTAGAAGCAACACTGAAACTTACCCTAAGCGTTTTTCGAAGCTACTTTTTGGCTAACTTCTTATAGGAAGGTCTAGGAGCTCTGAAAATGAACGTGCGCGTCTTTCATTCTTTCCGAGGGACTTAGAAGAATTTTGTGATTTTTTTATTAAAATAGTGTATAAGGGTATATATATAAATATATTTTATGCACTGTATATGAGCTGGCGATTTCTAAGTCTGTGGTTCCGAGAGGGGGTAACCAGGCTCACTAATAAAGGTCAAGCAACTTGGCTGCCAGAATGCCCTGCTTCAGCACAGACCAGAAAGGCATTGTGATAAGCGTATCCCCGGTATAGTCAGGGGTTAATGGGAGTCGTCCCCGTCCCCCCAGTATACGCCCAGAACCATGGACCCGGTACTTGTGCTTCGGACTGTCTCCAACCAGCCATAATGTTGTGAGAGTGAAAATATGTCTAAGTCCAGCTTTGGTACATTAGAAGCAACTCTGAAACTTAACCTAAGCGTTTTTCGAAGCTACTTTTTGGCTAACTTCTTATAGGAAGGTCTTGGAGCTCTGAAAATGAACGTGCGCGTCTTTCACTCTTCCCGAGGGACTTAGAAGAATTTTGTGATATTTTTTATTAAAATGGTATATAAGGGTATATATATAAATATATTTTATGCACTGTATATGAGCTAGCGATTTCTAAGTCTGTGGTTCCGAGAGGGGGTAACCAGGCTCACTAATAAAGGTCAAGCCACTTGGCTGCCAGAATGCCCTGCTTCAGCACAAACCAGAAAGGCATTGTGATAAGCGTATCCCCGGTATAGTCAGGGGTTAATGGGAGTCGTCCCCGTCCCCCCAGTATACGCCCAGAACCATGGACCCGGTACTTGTGGTTCGGACTGTCTCCAACCAGCCATAATGTTGTGAGAGTGAAATTATGTCTAAGTCCAGCTTTGGTACATTAGAAGCAACACTGAAACTTACCCTAAGCGTTTTTCGAAGCTACTTTTTGGCTAACTTCTTATAGGAAGGTCTAGGAGCTCTGAAAATGAACGTGCGCGTCTTTCATTCTTCCCGAGGGACTTAGAAGAATTTTGTGATTTTTTTATTAAAATAGTGTATAAGGGTATATATATAAATATATTTTATGCACTGTATATGAGCTGGCGATTTCTAAGTCTGTGGTTCCGAGAGGGGTAACCAGGCTCACTAATAAAGGTCAAGCAACTTGGCTGCCAGAATGCCCTGCTTCAGCACAGACCAGAAAGGCATTGTGATAAGCGTATCCCCGGTATAGTCAGGGGTTAATGGGAGTCGTCCCCGTCCCCCCAGTATACGCCCAGAACCATGGACCCGGTACTTGTGGTTCGGACTGTCTCCAACCAGCCATAATGTTGTGAGAGTGAAATTATGTCTAAGTCCAGCTTTGGTACATTAGAAGCAACTCTGAAACTTAACCTAAGCGTTTTTCGAAGCTACTTTTTGGCTAACTTCTTATAGGAAGGTCTAGGAGCTCTGAAAATGAACGTGCGCGTCTTTCACTCTTCCCGAGGGAATTAGAAGAATTTTGTGATATTTTTTATTAAAATGGTGTATAAGGGTATATATATAAATATATTTTATGCACTGTATATGAGCTGGCGATTTCTAAGTCTGTGGTTCCGAGAGGGGGTAACCATTCTCACTAATAAAGGTCAAGCCACTTGGCTGCCAGAATGCCCTGCTTCAGCACAGACCAGAAAGGCATTGTGATAAGCGTATCCCCGGTATAGTCAGGGGTTAATGGGAGTCGTCCCCGTCCCCCCAGTATACGCCCAGAACCATGGACCCGGTACTTGTGGTTCGGACTGTCTCCAACCAGCCATAATGTTGTGAGAGTGAAATTATGTCTAAGTCCAGCTTTGGTACATTAGAAGCAACTCTGAAACTTAACCTAAGCGTTTTTCGAAGCTACTTTTTGGCTAACTTCTTATAGGAAGGTCTAGGAGCTCTGAAAATGAACGTGCGCGTCTTTCACTCTTCCCGAGGGACTTAGAAGAATTTTGTGATTTTTTTATTAAAATGGTGTATAAGGGTATATATATAAATATATTTTATGCACTGTATATGAGCTGGCGATTTCTAAGTCTGTGGTTCCGAGAGGGGTAACCAGGCTCACTAATAAAGGTCAAGCAACTTGGCTGCCAGAATGCCCTGCTTCAGCACAGACCAGAAAGGCATTGTGATAAGCGTATCCCCGGTATAGTCAGGGGTTAATGGGAGTCGTCCCCGTCCCCCCAGTATACGCCCAGAACCATGGACCCGGTACTTGTGGTTCGGACTGTCTCCAACCAGCCATAATGTTGTGAGAGTGAAATTATGTCTAAGTCCAGCTTTGGTATATTAGAAGCAACTCTGAAACTTAACCTAAGCGTTTTTCGAAGCTACTTTTTGGCTAACTTCTTATAGAAAGGTCTAGGAGCTCTGAAAATGAACGTGCGCGTCTATCACTCTTCCCGAGGGACTCAGAAGAATTTTGTGATATTTTTTATTAAAATGGTGTATAAGGGTATATATATAAATATATTTTATGCACTGTATATGAGCTGGCGATTTCTAAGTCTGTGGTTCCGAGAGGGGGTAACCATGCTCACTAATAAAGGTCAAGCCACTTGGCTGCCAGAATGCCCTGCTTCAGCACAGACCAGAAAGGCATTGTGATAAGCATATCCCCGGTATAGTCAGGGGTTAATGGGAGTCGTCCCCGTCCCCCCAGTATACGCCCAGAACCATGGACCCGGTACTTGTGGTTCGGACTGTCTCCAACCAGCCATAATGTTGTGAGAAAGAAATTATGTCTAAGTCCAGCTTTGGTACATTAGAAGCAACTCTGAAACTTAACCTAAGCGTTTTTCGAAGCTACTTTTTGGCTAACTTCTTATAGGAAGGTCAAGGAGCTCTGAAAATGAACGTGCGCGTCTTTCACTCTTCCCGAGGGACTTAGAAGAATTTTGTGATATTTTTTATTAAAATGGTGTATAAGGGTATATATATAAATATATTTTATGCACTGTATATGAGCTGGCGATTTCTAAGTCTGTGGTTCCGAGAGGGTGTAACCAGGCTCAATAATAAAGGTCAAGCCACTTGGCTGCCAGAATGCCCTGCTTCAGCACAGACCAGAAAGGCATTGTGATAAGCGCATCCCCTGTATAGTCAGGGGTTAATGGGAGTCGTCCCCGTCCCCCCAGTATACGCCCAGAACCATGGACCCGGTACTTGTGGTTCGGACTGTCTCCAACCAGCCATAATGTTGTGAGAGTGAAATTATGTCTAAGTCCAGCTTTGGTACATTAGAAGCAACTCTGAAACTTAACCTAAGCGTTTTTCGAAGCTACTTTTTGGCTAACTTCTTATAGGAAGGTCTAGGAGCTCTGAAAATGAACGTGCGCGTCTTTCACTCTTCCCGAGGGACTTAGAAGAATTTTGTGATATTTTTTATTAAAATGGTGTATAAGGGTATATATATAAATATATTTTATGCACTGTATATGAGCTGGCGATTTCTAAGTCTGTGGTTCCGAGAGGGGTAACCAGGCTCACTAATAAAGGTCAAGCAACTTGGCTGCCAGAATGCCCTGCTTCAGCACAGACCAGAAAGGCATTGTGATAAGCGTATCCCCGGTATAGTCAGGGGTTAATGGGAGTCGTCCCCGTCCCCCCAGTATACGCCCAGAACCATGGACCCGGTACTTGTGGTTCGGACTGTCTCCAACCAGCCATAATGTTGTGAGAGTGAAATTATGTCTAAGTCCAGCTTTGGTACATTAGAAGCAACTCTGAAACTTAACCTAAGCGTTTTTCGAAGCTACTTTTTGGCTAACTTCTTATAGGAAGGTCTAGGAGCTCTGAAAATGAACGTGCGCGTCTTTCACTCTTCCCGAGGGACTTAGAAGAATTTTGTGATATTTTTTATTAAAATGGTGTATAAGGGTATATATATAAATATATTTTATGCACTGTATATGAGCTGGCGATTTCTAAGTCTGTGGTTCCGAGAGGGGGTAACCAGGCTCACTAATAAAGGTCAATCCACTTGGCTGCCAGAATGCCATGCTTCAGCACAGACCAGAAAGGCATTGTGATAAGCGTATCCCCGGTATAGTCAGGGGTTAATGGGAGTCGTCCCCGTCCCCCCAGTATACGCCCAGAACCATGGACCCGGTACTTGTGGTTCGGACTGTCTCCAACCAGCCATAATGTTGTGTGAGTGAAATTATGTCTAAGTCCAGCTTTGGTACATTAGAAGCAACTCTGAAACTTAACCTAAGCGTTTTTCGAAGATACTTTTTGGCTAACTTCTTATACGAAGGTCTAGGAGCTCTTAAAATGAACGTGCGCGTCTTTCACTCTTCCCGAGGGACTTAGAAGAATTTTGTGATATTTTTTATTAAAATGGTGTATAAGGGTATATATATAAATATATTTTATGCACTGTATATGAGCTGGCGATTTCTAAGTCTGTGGTTCCGAGAGGGGTAACCAGGCTCACTAATAAAGATCAAGCCACTTGGCTGCCAGAATGCCCTGCTTCAGCACAGACCAGAAAGGCATTGTGATAAGCGTATCCCCGGTATAGTCAGGGGTTAATGGGAGTCGTCCCCGTCCCCCCAGTATACGCCCAGAACCATGGACCCGGTACTTGTGCTTCGGACTGTCTCCAACCAGCCATAATGTTGTGAGAGTGAAAATATGTCTAAGTCCAGCTTTGGTACATTAGAAGCAACTCTGAAACTTAACCTAAGCGTTTTTCGAAGCTACTTTTTGGCTAACTTCTTATAGGAAGGTCTTGGAGCTCTGAAAATGAACGTGCGCGTCTTTCACTCTTCCCGAGGGACTTAGAAGAATTTTGTGATATTTTTTATTAAAATGGTATATAAGGGTATATATATAAATATATTTTATGCACTGTATATGAGCTGGCGATTTCTAAGTCTGTGGTTCCGAGAGGGGGTAACCAGGCTCACTAATAAAGGTCAAGCCACTTGGCTGCCAGAATGCCCTGCTTCAGCACAAACCAGAAAGGCATTGTGATAAGCGTATCCCCGGTATAGTCAGGGGTTAATGGGAGTCGTCCCCGTCCCCCCAGTATACGCCCAGAACCATGGACCCGGTACTTGTGGTTCGGACTGTCTCCAACCAGCCATAATGTTGTGAGAGTGAAATTATGTCTAAGTCCAGCTTTGGTACATTAGAAGCAACACTGAAACTTACCCTAAGCGTTTTTCGAAGCTACTTTTTGGCTAACTTCTTATAGGAAGGTCTAGGAGCTCTGAAAATGAACGTGCGCGTCTTTCATTCTTCCCCAGGGACTTAGAAGAATTTTGTGATTTTTTTATTAAAATAGTGTATAAGGGTATATATATAAATATATTTTATGCACTGTATATGAGCTGGCGATTTCTAAGTCTGTGGTTCCGAGAGGGGTAACCAGGCTCACTAATAAAGGTCAAGCAACTTGGCTGCCAGAATGCCCTGCTTCAGCACAGACCAGAAAGGCATTGTGATAAGCGTATCCCCGGTATAGTCAGGGGTTAATGGGAGTCGTCCCCGTCCCCCCAGTATACGCCCAGAACCATGGACCCGGTACTTGTGGTTCGGACTGTCTCCAACCAGCCATAATGTTGTGAGAGTGAAATTATGTCTAAGTCCAGCTTTGGTACATTAGAAGCAACTCTGAAACTTAACCTAAGCGTTTTTCGAAGCTACTTTTTGGCTAACTTCTTATAGGAAGGTCTAGGAGCTCTGAAAATGAACGTGCGCGTCTTTCACTCTTCCCGAGGGAATTAGAAGAATTTTGTGATATTTTTTATTAAAATGGTGTATAAGGGTATATATATAAATATATTTTATGCACTGTATATGAGCTGGCGATTTCTAAGTCTGTGGTTCCGAGAGGGGGTAACCATTCTCACTAATAAAGGTCAAGCCACTTGGCTGCCAGAATGCCCTGCTTCAGCACAGACCAGAAAGGCATTGTGATAAGCGTATCCCCGGTATAGTCAGGGGTTAATGGGAGTCGTCCCCGTCCCCCCAGTATACGCCCAGAACCATGGACCCGGTACTTGTGGTTCGGACTGTCTCCAACCAGCCATAATGTTGTGAGAGTGAAATTATGTCTAAGTCCAGCTTTGGTACATTAGAAGCAACTCTGAAACTTTACCTAAGCGTTTTTCGAAGCTACTTTTTGGCTAACTTCTTATAGGAAGGTCTTGGAGCTCTGAAAATGAACGTGCGCGTCTTTCACTCTTCCCGAGGGACTCAGAAGAATTTTGTGATATTTTTTATTAAAATGGTGTATAAGGGTATATATATAAATATATTTTATGCACTGTATATGAGCTGGCGATTTCTAAGTCTGTGGTTCCGAGAGGGGTAACCAGGCTCACTAATAAAGGTCAAGCAACTTGGCTGCCAGAATGCCCTGCTTCAGCACAGACCAGAAAGGCATTGTGATAAGCGTATCCCCGGTATAGTCAGGGGTTAATGGGAGTCGTCCCCGTCCCCCCAGTATACGCCCAGAACCATGGACCCGGTACTTGTGGTTCGGACTGTCTCCAACCAGCCATAACGTTGTGAGAGTGAAATTATGTCTAAGTCCAGCTTTGGTACATTAGAAGCAACTCTGAAACTTAACCTAAGCGTTTTTCGAAGCTACTTTTTGGCTAACTTCTTATAGGAAGGTCTAGGAGCTCTGAAAATGAACGTGCGCGTCTTTCACTCTTCCCGAGGGACTTAGAAGAATTTTGTGATTTTTTTATTAAAATGGTGTATAAGGGTATATATATAAATATATTTTATGCACTGTATATGAGCTGGCGATTTCTAAGTCTGTGGTTCCGAGAGGGGTAACCAGGCTCACTAATAAAGGTCAAGCAACTTGGCTGCCAGAATGCCCTGCTTCAGCACAGACCAGAAAGGCATTGTGATAAGCGTATCCCCGGTATAGTCAGGGGTTAATGGGAGTCGTCCCCGTCCCCCCAGTATACGCCCAGAACCATGGACCCGGTACTTGTGGTTCGGACTGTCTCCAACCAGCCATAATGTTGTGAGAGTGAAATTATGTCTAAGTCCAGCTTTGGTACATTAGAAGCAACTCTGAAACTTAACCTAAGCGTTTTTCGAAGCTACTTTTTGGCTAACTTCTTATAGAAAGGTCTAGGAGCTCTGAAAATGAACGTGCGCGTCTATCACTCTTCCCGAGGGACTCAGAAGAATTTTGTGATATTTTTTATTAAAATGGTGTATAAGGGTATATATATAAATATATTTTATGCACTGTATATGAGCTGGCGATTTCTAAGTCTGTGGTTCCGAGAGGGGGTAACCATGCTCACTAATAAAGGTCAAGCCACTTGGCTGCCAGAATGCCCTGCTTCAGCACAGACCAGAAAGGCATTGTGATAAGCATATCCCCGGTATAGTCAGGGGTTAATGGGAGTCGTCCCCGTCCCCCCAGTATACGCCCAGAACCATGGACCCGGTACTTGTGGTTCGGACTGTCTCCAACCAGCCATAATGTTGTGAGAAAGAAATTATGTCTAAGTCCAGCTTTGGTACATTAGAAGCAACTCTGAAACTTAACCTAAGCGTTTTTCGAAGCTACTTTTTGGCTAACTTCTTATAGGAAGGTCTTGGAGCTCTGAAAATGAACGTGCGCGTCTTTCACTCTTCCCGAGGGACTTAGAAGAATTTTGTGATATTTTTTATTAAAATGGTGTATAAGGGTATATATATAAATATATTTTATGCACTGTATATGAGCTGGCGATTTCTAAGTCTGTGGTTCCGAGAGGGTGTAACCAGGCTCAATAATAAAGGTCAAGCCACTTGGCTGCCAGAATGCCCTGCTTCAGCACAGACCAGAAAGGCATTGTGATAAGCGCATCCCCTGTATAGTCAGGGGTTAATGGGAGTCGTCCCCGTCCCCCCAGTATACGCCCAGAACCATGGACCCGGTACTTGTGGTTCGGACTGTCTCCAACCAGCCATAATGTTGTGAGAGTGAAATTATGTCTAAGTCCAGCTTTGGTACATTAGAAGCAACACTGAAACTTACCCTAAGCGTTTTTCGAAGCTACTTTTTGGCTAACTTCTTATAGGAAGGTCTAGGAGCTCTGAAAATGAACGTGCGCGTCTTTCATTCTTCCCGAGGGACTTAGAAGAATTTTGTGATTTTTTTATTAAAATAGTGTATAAGGGTATATATATAAATATATTTTATGCACTGTATATGAGCTGGCGATTTCTAAGTCTGTGGTTCCGAGAGGGGGTAACCAGGCTCACTAATAAAGGTCAAGCAACTTGGCTGCCAGAATGCCCTGCTTCAGCACAGACCAGAAAGGCATTGTGATAAGCGTATCCCCGGTATAGTCAGGGGTTAATGGGAGTCGTCCCCGTCCCCCCAGTATACGCCCAGAACCATGGACCCGGTACTTGTGGTTCGGACTGTCTCCAACCAGCCATAATGTTGTGAGAGTGAAATTATGTCTAAGTCCAGCTTTGGTACATTAGAAGCAACTCTGAAACTTAACCTAAGCGTTTTTCGAAGCTACTTTTTGGCTAACTTCTTATAGGAAGGTCTAGGAGCTCTGAAAATGAACGTGCGCGTCTTTCACTCTTCCCGAGGGACTTAGAAGAATTTTGTGATATTTTTTATTAAAATGGTGTATAAGGGTATATATATAAATATATTTTATGCACTGTATATGAGCTGGCGATTTCTAAGTCTGTGGTTCCGAGAGGGGGTAACCAGGCTCACTAATAAAGGTCAAGCCACTTGGCTGCCAGAATGCCCTGCTTCAGCACAAACCAGAAAGGCATTGTGATAAGCGTATCCCCGGTATAGTCAGGGGTTAATGGGAGTCGTCCCCGTCCCCCCAGTATACGCCCAGAACCATGGACCCGGTACTTGTGGTTCGGACTGTCTCCAACCAGCCATAATGTTGTGAGAGTGAAATTATGTCTAAGTCCAGCTTTGGTACATTAGAAGCAACACTGAAACTTACCCTAAGCGTTTTTCGAAGCTACTTTTTGGCTAACTTCTTATAGGAAGGTCTAGGAGCTCTGAAAATGAACGTGCGCGTTTTTCACTCTTCCCGAGGGACTTACAAGAATTTTGAGATTTTTTAATTAAAATTTTGTATAAGGGTATATATATAAATATATTTTATGCACTGTATATGAGCTGGCGATTTCTAAGTCTGTGGTTCCGAGAGGGGGTAACCTGGCTCACTAATAAAGGTCAAGCAACTTGGCTGCCAGAATGCCCTGCTTCAGCACAGACCAGAAAGGCATTGTGATAAGCGTATCCCCGGTATAGTCAGGGGTTAATGGGAGTCGTCCCCGTCCCCCCAGTATACGCCCAGAACCATGGACCCGGTACTTGTGGTTCGGACTGTCTCCAACCAGCCATAATGTTGTGAGAGTGAAATTATGTCTAAGTCCAGCTTTGGTACATTAGAAGCAACACTGAAACTTACCCTAAGCGTTTTTCGAAGCTACTTTTTGGCTAACTTCTTATAGGAAGGTCTAGGAGCTCTGAAAATGAACGTGCGCGTCTTTCACTCTTCCCGAGGGACTTAGAAGAATTTTGAGATTTTTTTATTAAAATGTTGTATAAGGGTATATATATAAATATATTTTATGCACTGTATATGAGCTGGCGATTTCTAAGTCTGTGGTTCCGAGAGGGGGTAACCAGGCTCACTAATAAAGGTCAAGCAACTTGGCTGCCAGAATGCCCTGCTTCAGCACAGACCAGAAAGGCATTGTGATAAGCGTATCCCCGGTATAGTCAGGGGTTAATGGGAGTCGTCCCCGTCCCCCCAGTATACGCCCAGAACCATGGACCCGGTACTTGTGGTTCGGACTGTCTCCAACCAGCCATAATGTTGTGAGAGTGAAATTATGTCTAAGTCCAGCTTTGGTACATTAGAAGCAACTCTGAAACTTAACCTAAGCGTTTTTCGAAGCTACTTTTTGGCAAACTTCTTATACGAAGGTCTAGGAGCTCTTAAAATGAACGTGCGCGTCTTTCACTCTTCCCGAGGGACTTAGAAGAATTTTGTGATATTTTTTATTAAAATGGTGTATAAGGGTATATATATAAATATATTTTATGCACTGTATATGAGCTGGCGATTTCTAAGTCTGTGGTTCCGAGAGGGGGTAACCAGGCTCACTAATAAAGGTCAAGCCACTTGGCTGCCAGAATGCCCTGCTTCAGCACAAACCAGAAAGGCATTGTGATAAGCGTATCCCCGGTATAGTCAGGGGTTAATGGGAGTCGTCCCCGTCCCCCCAGTATACGCCCAGAACCATGGACCCGGTACTTGTTGTACGGACTGTCTCCAACCAGCCATAATGTTGTGAGAGTGAAATTATGTCTAAGTCCAGCTTTGGTACATTAGAAGCAACACTGAAACTTACCCTAAGCGTTTTTCGAAGCTACTTTTTGGCTAACTTCTTATAGGAAGGTCTAGGAGCTCTGAAAATGAACGTGCGCGTCTTTCACTCTTCCCGAGGGACTTAGAAGAATTTTGAGATTTTTTTATTAAAATGTTGTATAAGGGTATATATATAAATATATTTTATGCACTGTATATGAGCTGGCGATTTCTAAGTCTGTGGTTCCGAGAGGGTGTAACCAGGCTCACTAATAAAGGTCAAGCCACTTGGCTGCCAGAATGCCCTGCTTCAGCACAGACCAGAAAGGCATTGTGATAAGCGCATCCCCGGTATAGTCAGGGGTTAATGGGAGTCGTCCCCGTCCCCCCAGTATACGCCCAGAACCATGGACCCGGTACTTGTTGTTCGGACTGTCTCCAACCAGCCATAATGTTGTGAGAGTGAAATTATGTCTAAGTCCAGCTTTGGTACATTAGAAGCAACTCTGAAACTTAACCTAAGCGTTTTTCGAAGCTACTTTTTGGCTAACTTCTTATAGGAAGGTCTAGGAGCTCTGAAAATGAACGTGCGCGTCTTTCACTCTTCCCGAGGGACTTAGAAGAATTTTGTGATATTTTTTATTAAAATGGTGTACTGTATAAGGGTATATATATAAATATATTTTATGCACTGTATATGAGCTGGCGATTTCTAAGTCTGTGGTTCCGAGAGGGGGTAACCAGGCTCACTAATAAAGGTCAAGCCACTTGGCTGCCAGAATGCCCTGCTTCAGCACAGACCAGAAAGGCATTGTGATAAGCGTATCCCCGGTATAGTCAGGGGTTAATGGGAGTCGTCCCCGTCCCCCCAGTATACGCCCAGAACCATGGACCCGGTATTTGTGGTTCGGACTGTCTCCAACCAGCCATAATGTTGTGAGAGTGAAATTATGTCTAAGTCCAGCTTTGGTACATTAGAAGCAACTCTGAAACTTAACCTAAGCGTTTTTCGAAGCTACTTTTTGCTAACTTCTTATACGAAGGTCTAGGAGCTCTTAAAATGAACGTGCGCGTCTTTCACTCTTCCCGAGGGACTTAGAAGAATTTTGTGATATTTTTTATTAAAATGGTGTATAAGGGTATATATATAAATATATTTTATGCACTGTATATGAGCTGGCGATTTCTAAGTCTGTGGTTCCGAGAGGGGGTAACCAGGCTCACTAATAAAGGTCAAGCCACTTGGCTGCCAGAATGCCCTGCTTCAGCACAAACCAGAAAGGCATTGTGATAAGCGTATCCCCGGTATAGTCAGGGGTTAATGGGAGTCGTCCCCGTCCCCCCAGTATACGCCCAGAACCATGGACCCGGTACTTGTGGTTCGGACTGTCTCCAACCAGCCATAATGTTGTGAGAATGAAATTATGTCTAAGTCCAGCTTTGGTACATTAGAAGCAACACTGAAACTTACCCTAAGCGTTTTTCGAAGCTACTTTTTGGCTAACTTCTTATAGGAAGGTCTAGGAGCTCTGAAAATGAACGTGCGCGTTTTTCACTCTTCCCGAGGGACTTACAAGAATTTTGAGATTTTTTAATTAAAATTTTGTATAAGGGTATATATATAAATATATTTTATGCACTGTATATGAGCTGGCGATTTCTAAGTCTGTGGTTCCGAGAGGGGGTAACCTGGCTCACTAATAAAGGTCAAGCAACTTGGCTGCCAGAATGCCCTGCTTCAGCACAGACCAGAAAGGCATTGTGATAAGCGTATCCCCGGTATAGTCAGGGGTTAATGGGAGTCGTCCCCGTCCCCCCAGTATACGCCCAGAACCATGGACCCGGTACTTGTGGTTCGGACTGTCTCCAACCAGCCATAATGTTGTGAGAGTGAAATTATGTCTAAGTCCAGCTTTGGTACATTAGAAGCAACTCTGAAACTTAACCTAAGCGTTTTTCGAAGCTACTTTTTGGCTAACTTCTTATAGGAAGGTCTAGGAGCTCTGAAAATGAACGTGCGCGTCTTTCACTCTTCCCGAGGGACTTAGAAGAATTTTGTGATATTTTTTATTAAAATGGTGTACTGTATAAGGGTATATATATAAATATATTTTATGCACTGTATATGAGCTGGCGATTTCTAAGTCTGTGGTTCCGAGAGGGGGTAACCAGGCTCACTAATAAAGGTCAAGCCACTTGGCTGCCAGAATGCCCTGCTTCAGCACAGACCAGAAAGGCATTGTGATAAGCGTATCCCCGGTATAGTCAGGGGTTAATGGGAGTCGTCCCCGTCCCCCCAGTATACGCCCAGAACCATGGACCCGGTACTTGTGGTTCGGACTGTCTCCAACCAGCCATAATGTTGTGAGAGTGAAATTATGTCTAAGTCCAGCTTTGGTACATTAGAAGCAACTCTGAAACTTAACCTAAGCGTTTTTCGAAGCTACTTTTTGGCTAACTTCTTATACGAAGGTCTAGGAGCTCTTAAAATGAACGTGCGCGTCTTTCACTCTTCCCGAGGGACTTAGAAGAATTTTGTGATATTTTTTATTAAAATGGTGTATAAGGGTATATATATAAATATATTTTATGCACTGTATATGAGCTGGCGATTTCTAAGTCTGTGGTTCCGAGAGGGGGTAACCAGGCTCACTAATAAAGGTCAAGCCACTTGGCTGCCAGAATGCCCTGCTTCAGCACAAACCAGAAAGGCATTGTGATAAGCGTATCCCCGGTATAGTCAGGGGTTAATGGGAGTCGTCCCCGTCCCCCCAGTATACGCCCAGAACCATGGACCCGGTACTTGTGGTTCGGACTGTCTCCAACCAGCCATAATGTTGTGAGAGTGAAATTATGTCTAAGTCCAGCTTTGGTACATTAGAAGCAACACTGAAACTTACCCTAAGCGTTTTTCGAAGCTACTTTTTGGCTAACTTCTTATAGGAAGGTCTAGGAGCTCTGAAAATGAACGTGCGCGTTTTTCACTCTTCCCGAGGGACTTACAAGAATTTTGAGATTTTTTAATTAAAATTTTGTATAAGGGTATATATATAAATATATTTTATGCACTGTATATGAGCTGGCGATTTCTAAGTCTGTGGTTCCGAGAGGGGGTAACCTGGCTCACTAATAAAGGTCAAGCAACTTGGCTGCCAGAATGCCCTGCTTCAGCACAGACCAGAAAGGCATTGTGATAAGCGTATCCCCGGTATAGTCAGGGGTTAATGGGAGTCGTCCCCGTCCCCCCAGTATACGCCCAGAACCATGGACCCGGTACTTGTGGTTCGGACTGTCTCCAACCAGCCATAATGTTGTGAGAGTGAAATTATGTCTAAGTCCAGCTTTGGTACATTAGAAGCAACTCTGAAACTTAACCTAAGCGTTTTTCGAAGCTACTTTTTGGCTAACTTCTTATAGGAAGGTCTAGGAGCTCTGAAAATGAACGTGCGCGTCTTTCACTCTTCCCGAGGGACTTAGAAGAATTTTGTGATATTTTTTATTAAAATGGTGTACTGTATAAGGGTATATATATAAATATATTTTATGCACTGTATATGAGCTGGCGATTTCTAAGTCTGTGGTTCCGAGAGGGGGTAACCAGGCTCACTAATAAAGGTCAAGCCACTTGGCTGCCAGAATGCCCTGCTTCAGCACAAACCAGAAAGGCATTGTGATAAGCGTATCCCCGGTATAGTCAGGGGTTAATGGGAGTCGTCCCCGTCCCCCCAGTATACGCCCAGAACCATGGACCCGGTACTTGTGGTTCGGACTGTCTCCAACCAGCCATAATGTTGTGAGAGTGAAATTATGTCTAAGTCCAGCTTTGGTACATTAGAAGCAACACTGAAACTTACCCTAAGCGTTTTTCGAAGCTACTTTTTGGCTAACTTCTTATAGGAAGGTCTAGGAGCTCTGAAAATGAACGTGCGCGTTTTTCACTCTTCCTGAGGGACTTACAAGAATTTTGAGATTTTTTAATTAAAATTTTGTATAAGGGTATATATATAAATATATTTTATGCACTGTATATGAGCTGGCGATTTCTAAGTCTGTGGTTCCGAGAGGGGGTAACCTGGCTCACTAATAAAGGTCAAGCAACTTGGCTGCCAGAATGCCCTGCTTCAGCACAGACCAGAAAGGCATTGTGATAAGCGTATCCCCGGTATAGTCAGGGGTTAATGGGAGTCGTCCCCGTCCCCCCAGTATACGCCCAGAACCATGGACCCGGTACTTGTGGTTCGGACTGTCTCCAACCAGCCATAATGTTGTGAGAGTGAAATTATGTCTAAGTCCAGCTTTGGTACATTAGAAGCAACTCTGAAACTTAACCTAAGCGTTTTTCGAAGCTACTTTTTGGCTAACTTCTTATAGGAAGGTCTAGGAGCTCTGAAAATGAACGTGCGCGTCTTTCACTCTTCCCGAGGGACTTAGAAGAATTTTGTGATATTTTTTATTAAAATGGTGTACTGTATAAGGGTATATATATAAATATATTTTATGCACTGTATATGAGCTGGCGATTTCTAAGTCTGTGGTTCCGAGAGGGGGTAACCAGGCTCACTAATAAAGGTCAAGCCACTTGGCTGCCAGAATGCCCTGCTTCAGCACAGACCAGAAAGGCATTGTGATAAGCGTATCCCCGGTATAGTCAGGGGTTAATGGGAGTCGTCCCCGTCCCCCCAGTATACGCCCAGAACCATGGACCCGGTACTTGTGGTTCGGACTGTCTCCAACCAGCCATAATGTTGTGATAGTGAAATTATGTCTAAGTCCAGCTTTGGTACATTAGAAGCAACTCTGAAACTTAACCTTAGCGTTTTTCGAAGCTACTTTTTGGCTAACTTCTTATACGAAGGTCTAGGAGCTCTTAAAATGAACGTGCGCGTCTTTCACTCTTCCCGAGGGACTTAGAAGAATTTTGTGATATTTTTTATTAAAATGGTGTATAAGGGTATATATATAAATATATTTTATGCACTGTATATGAGCTGGCGATTTCTAAGTCTGTGGTTCCGAGAGGGGGTAACCAGGCTCACTAATAAAGGTCAAGCCACTTGGCTGCCAGAATGCCCTGCTTCAGCACAAACCAGAAAGGCATTGTGATAAGCGTATCCCCGGTATAGTCAGGGGTTAATGGGAGTCGTCCCCGTCCCCCCAGTATACGCCCAGAACCATGGACCCGGTACTTGTTGTACGGACTGTCTCCAACCAGCCATAATGTTGTGAGAGTGAAATTATGTCTAAGTCCAGCTTTGGTACATTAGAAGCAACACTGAAACTTACCCTAAGCGTTTTTCGAAGCTACTTTTTGGCTAACTTCTTATAGGAAGGTCTAGGAGCTCTGAAAATGAACGTGCGCGTCTTTCACTCTTCCCGAGGGACTTAGAAGAATTTTGAGATTTTTTTATTAAAATGTTGTATAAGGGTATATATATAAATATATTTTATGCACTGTATATGAGCTGGCGATTTCTAAGTCTGTGGTTCCGAGAGGGGGTAACAGGCTCACTAATAAAGGTCAAGCAACTTGGCTGCCAGAATGCCCTGCTTCAGCACAGACCAGAAAGGCATTGTGATAAGCGTATCCCCGGTATAGTCAGGGGTTAATGGGAGTCGTCCCCGTCCCCCCAGTATACGCCCAGAACCATGGACCCGGTACTTGTGGTTCGGACTGTCTCCAACCAGCCATAATGTTGTGAGAGTGAAATTATGTCTGAGTCCAGCTTTGGTACATTAGAAGCAACTCTGAAACTTAACCTAAGCGTTTTTCGAAGCTACTTTTTGGCTAACTTCTTATACGAAGGTCTAGGAGCTCTTAAAATGAACGTGCGCGTCTTTCACTCTTCCCGAGGGACTTAGAAGAATTTTGTGATATTTTTTATTAAAATGGTGTATAAGGGTATATATATAAATATATTTTATGCACTGTATATGAGCTGGCGATTTCTAAGTCTGTGGTTCCGAGAGGGGGTAACCAGGCTCACTAATAAAGGTCAAGCCACTTGGCTGCCAGAATGCCCTGCTTCAGCACAAACCAGAAAGGCATTGTGATAAGCGTATCCCCGGTATAGTCAGGGGTTAATGGGAGTCGTCCCCGTCCCCCCAGTATACGCCCAGAACCATGGACCCGGTACTTGTTGTACGGACTGTCTCCAACCAGCCATAATGTTGTGAGAGTGAAATTATGTCTAAGTCCAGCTTTGGTACATTAGAAGCAACACTGAAACTTACCCTAAGCGTTTTTCGAAGCTACTTTTTGGCTAACTTCTTATAGGAAGGTCTAGGAGCTCTGAAAATGAACGTGCGCGTCTTTCACTCTTCCCGAGGGACTTAGAAGAATTTTGAGATTTTTTTATTAAAATGTTGTATAAGGGTATATATATAAATATATTTTATGCACTGTATATGAGCTGGCGATTTCTAAGTCTGTGGTTCCGAGAGGGGGTAACCAGGCTCACTAATAAAGGTCAAGCAACTTGGCTGCCAGAATGCCCTGCTTCAGCACAGACCAGAAAGGCATTGTGATAAGCGTATCCCCGGTATAGTCAGGGGTTAATGGGAGTCGTCCCCGTCCCCCCAGTATACGCCCAGAACCATGGACCCGGTACTTGTGGTTCGGACTGTCTCCAACCAGCCATAATGTTGTGAGAGTGAAATTATGTCTAAGTCCAGCTTTGGTACATTAGAAGCAACTCTGAAACTTAACCTAAGCGTTTTTCGAAGCTACTTTTTGGCTAACTTCTTATAGGAAGGTCTAGGAGCTCTGAAAATGAACGTGCGCGTCTTTCACTCTTCCCGAGGGACTTAGAAGAATTTTGTGATATTTTTTATTAAAATGGTGTACTGTATAAGGGTATATATATAAATATATTTTATGCACTGTATATGAGCTGGCGATTTCTAAGTCTGTGGTTCCGAGAGGGGGTAACCAGGCTCACTAATAAAGGTCAAGCCACTTGGCTGCCAGAATGCCCTGCTTCAGCACAAACCAGAAAGGCATTGTGATAAGCGTATCCCCGGTATAGTCAGGGGTTAATGGGAGTCGTCCCCGTCCCCCCAGTATACGCCCAGAACCATGGACCCGGTACTTGTGGTTCGGACTGTCTCCAACCAGCCATAATGTTGTGAGAGTGAAATTATGTCTAAGTCCAGCTTTGGTACATTAGAAGCAACACTGAAACTTACCCTAAGCGTTTTTCGAAGCTACTTTTTGGCTAACTTCTTATAGGAAGGTCTAGGAGCTCTGAAAATGAACGTGCGCGTTTTTCACTCTTCCCGAGGGACTTAGAAGAATTTTGAGATTTTTTTATTAAAATGTTGTATAAGGGTATATATATAAATATATTTTATGCACTGTATATGAGCTGGCGATTTCTAAGTCTGTGGTTCCGAGAGGGGGTAACCAGGCTCACTAATAAAGGTCAAGCAACTTGGCTGCCAGAATGCCCTGCTTCAGCACAGACCAGAAAGGCATTGTGATAAGCGTATCCCCGGTATAGTCAGGGGTTAATGGGAGTCGTCCCCGTCCCCCCAGTATACGCCCAGAACCATGGACCCGGTACTTGTGGTTCGGACTGTCTCCAACCAGCCATAATGTTGTGAGAGTGAAATTATGTCTAAGTCCAGCTTTGGTACATTAGAAGCAACTCTGAAACTTAACCTAAGCGTTTTTCGAAGCTACTTTTTGGCTAACTTCTTATAGGAAGGTCTAGGAGCTCTGAAAATGAACGTGCGCGTCTTTCACTCTTCCCGAGGGACTTAGAAGAATTTTGTGATATTTTTTATTAAAATGGTGTACTGTATAAGGGTATATATATAAATATATTTTATGCACTGTATATGAGCTGGCGATTTCTAAGTCTGTGGTTCCGAGAGGGGGTAACCAGGCTCACTAATAAAGGTCAAGCCACTTGGCTGCCAGAATGCCCTGCTTCAGCACAGACCAGAAAGGCATTGTGATAAGCGTATCCCCGGTATAGTCAGGGGTTAATGGGAGTCGTCCCCGTCCCCCCAGTATACGCCCAGAACCATGGACCCGGTACTTGTGGTTCGGACTGTCTCCAACCAGCCATAATGTTGTGAGAGTGAAATTATGTCTAAGTCCAGCTTTGGTACATTAGAAGCAACTCTGAAACTTAACCTAAGCGTTTTTCGAAGCTACTTTTTGGCTAACTTCTTATACGAAGGTCTAGGAGCTCTTAAAATGAACGTGCGCGTCTTTCACTCTTCCCGAGGGACTTAGAAGAATTTTGTGATATTTTTTATTAAAATGGTGTATAAGGGTATATATATAAATATATTTTATGCACTGTATATGAGCTGGCGATTTCTAAGTCTGTGGTTCCGAGAGGGGGTAACCAGGCTCACTAATAAAGGTCAAGCCACTTGGCTGCCAGAATGCCCTGCTTCAGCACAAACCAGAAAGGCATTGTGATAAGCGTATCCCCGGTATAGTCAGGGGTTAATGGGAGTCGTCCCCGTCCCCCCAGTATACGCCCAGAACCATGGACCCGGTACTTGTTGTACGGACTGTCTCCAACCAGCCATAATGTTGTGAGAGTGAAATTATGTCTAAGTCCAGCTTTGGTACATTAGAAGCAACACTGAAACTTACCCTAAGCGTTTTTCGAAGCTACTTTTTGGCTAACTTCTTATAGGAAGGTCTAGGAGCTCTGAAAATGAACGTGCGCGTCTTTCATTCTTCCCGAGGGACTTAGAAGAATTTTTAGATTTTTTTATTAAAATGTTGTATAAGGGTATATATATAAATATATTTTATGCACTGTATATGAGCTGGCGATTTCTAAGTCTGTGGTTCCGAGAGGGGGTAACCAGGCTCACTAATAAAGGTCAAGCAACTTGGCTGCCAGAATGCCCTGCTTCAGCACAGACCAGAAAGGCATTGTGATAAGCGTATCCCCGGTATAGTCAGGGGTTAATGGGAGTCGTCCCCGTCCCCCCAGTATACGCCCAGAACCATGGACCCGGTACTTGTGGTTCGGACTGTCTCCAACCAGCCATAATGTTGTGAGAGTGAAATTATGTCTAAGTCCAGCTTTGGTACATTAGAAGCAACTCTGAAACTTAACCTAAGCGTTTTTCGAAGCTACTTTTTGGCTAACTTCTTATAGGAAGGTCTAGGAGCTCTGAAAATGAACGTGCGCGTCTTTCACTCTTCCCGAGGGACTTAGAAGAATTTTGTGATATTTTTTATTAAAATGGTGTACTGTATAAGGGTATATATATAAATATATTTTATGCACTGTATATGAGCTGGCGATTTCTAAGTCTGTGGTTCCGAGAGGGGGTAACCAGGCTCACTAATAAAGGTCAAGCCACTTGACTGCCAGAATGCCCTGCTTCAGCACAGACCAGAAAGGCATTGTGATAAGCGTATCCCCGGTATAGTCAGGGGTTAATGGGAGTCGTCCCCGTCCCCCCAGTATACGCCCAGAACCATGGACCCGGTACTTGTGGTTCGGACTGTCTCCAACCAGCCATAATGTTGTGAGAGTGAAATTATGTCTAAGTCCAGCTTTGGTACATTAGAAGCAACTCTGAAACTTAACCTAAGCGTTTTTCGAAGCTACTTTTTGGCTAACTTCTTATACGAAGGTCTAGGAGCTCTTAAAATGAACGTGCGCGTCTTTCACTCTTCCCGAGGGACTTTGAAGAATTTTGTGATATTTTTTATTAAAATGGTGTATAAGGGTATATATATAAATATATTTTATGCACTGTATATGAGCTGGCGATTTCTAAGTCTGTGGTTCCGAGAGGGGGTAACCAGGCTCACTAATAAAGGTCAAGCCACTTGGCTGCCAGAATGCCCTGCTTCAGCACAGACCAGAAAGGCATTGTGATAAGCGTATCCCCGGTATAGTCAGGGGTTAATGGGAGTCGTCCCCGTCCCCCCAGTATACGCCCAGAACCATGGACCCGGTACTTGTGGTTCGGACTGTCTCCAACCAGCCATAATGTTGTGAGAGTGAAATTATGTCTAAGTCCAGCTTTGGTACATTAGAAGCAACTCTGAAACTTAACCTAAGCATTTTTCGAAGCTACTTTTTGGCTAACTTCTTATACGAAGGTCTAGGAGCTCTTAAAATGAACGTGCGCGTCTTTCACTCTTCCCGAGGGACTTAGAAGAATTTTGAGATTTTTTTATTAAAATGTTGTATAAGGGTATATATATAAATATATTTTATGCACTGTATATGAGCTGGCGATTTCTAAGTCTGTGGTTCCGAGAGGGGGTAACCAGGCTCACTAATAAAGGTCAAGCAACTTGGCTGCCAGAATGCCCTGCTTCAGCACAGACCAGAAAGGCATTGTGATAAGCGTATCCCCGGTATAGTCAGGGGTTAATGGGAGTCGTCCCCGTCCCCCCAGTATACGCCCAGAACCATGGACCCGGTACTTGTGGTTCGGACTGTCTCCAACCAGCCATAATGTTGTGAGAGTGAAATTATGTCTAAGTCCAGCTTTGGTACATTAGAAGCAACTCTGAAACTTAACCTAAGCGTTTTTCGAAGCTACTTTTTGGCTAACTTCTTATAGGAAGGTCTAGGAGCTCTGAAAATGAACGTGCGCGTCTTTCACTCTTCCCGAGGGACTTAGAAGAATTTTGTGATATTTTTTATTAAAATGGTGTACTGTATAAGGGTATATATATAAATATATTTTATGCACTGTATATGAGCTGGCGATTTCTAAGTCTGTGGTTCCGAGAGGGGGTAACCAGGCTCACTAATAAAGGTCAAGCCACATGACTGCCAGAATGCCCTGCTTCAGCACAGACCAGAAAGGCATTGTGATAAGCGTATCCCCGGTATAGTCAGGGGTTAATGGGAGTCGTCCCCGTCCCCCCAGTATACGCCCAGAACCATGGACCCGGTACTTGTGGTTCGGACTGTCTCCAACCAGCCATAATGTTGTGAGAGTGAAATTATGTCTAAGTCCAGCTTTGGTACATTAGAAGCAACTCTGAAACTTAACCTAAGCGTTTTTCGAAGCTACTTTTTGGCTAACTTCTTATACGAAGGTCTAGGAGCTCTTAAAATGAACGTGCGCGTCTTTCACTCTTCCCGAGGGACTTTGAAGAATTTTGTGATATTTTTTATTAAAATGGTGTATAAGGGTATATATATAAATATATTTTATGCACTGTATATGAGCTGGCGATTTCTAAGTCTGTGGTTCCGAGAGGGGGTAACCAGGCTCACTAATAAAGGTCAAGCCACTTGGCTGCCAGAATGCCCTGCTTCAGCACAGACCAGAAAGGCATTGTGATAAGCGTATCCCCGGTATAGTCAGGGGTTAATGGGAGTCGTCCCCGTCCCCCCAGTATACGCCCAGAACCATGGACCCGGTACTTGTGGTTCGGACTGTCTCCAACCAGCCATAATGTTGTGAGAGTGAAATTATGTCTAAGTCCAGCTTTGGTACATTAGAAGCAACTCTGAAACTTAACCTAAGCGTTTTTCGAAGCTACTTTTTGGCTAACTTCTTATACGAAGGTCTAGGAGCTCTTAAAATGAACGTGCGCGTCTTTCACTCTTCCCGAGGGACTTAGAAGAATTTTGTGATATTTTTTATTAAAATGGTGTATAAGGGTATATATATAAATATATTTTATGCACTGTATATGAGCTGGCGATTTCTAAGTCTGTGGTTCCGAGAGGGGGTAACCAGGCTCACTAATAAAGGTCAAGCCACTTGGCTGCCAGAATGCCCTGCTTCAGCACAGACCAGAAAGGCATTGTGATAAGCGTATCCCCGGTATAGTCAGGGGTTAATGGGAGTCGTCCCCGTCCCCCCAGTATACGCCCAGAACCATGGACCCGGTACTTGTGGTTCGGACTGTCTCCAACCAGCCATAATGTTGTGAGAGTGAAATTATGTCTAAGTCCAGCTTTGGTACATTAGAAGCAACTCTGATACTTAACCTAAGCGTTTTTCGAAGCTACTTTTGGGCTAACTTCTTATAGGAAGGTCTAGGAGCTCTGAAAATGAACGTGCGCGTCTTTCACTCTTCCCGAGGGACTTAGAAGAATTTTGTGATATTTTTTATTAAAATGGTGTACTGTATAAGGGTATATATATAAATATATTTTATGCACTGTATATGAGCTGGCGATTTCTAAGTCTGTGGTTCCGAGAGGGGGTAACCAGGCTCACTAATAAAGGTCAAGCAACTTGGCTGCCAGAATGCCCTGCTTCAGCACAGACCAGAAAGGCATTGTGATAAGCGTATCCCCGGTATAGTCAGGGGTTAATGGGAGTCGTCCCCGTCCCCCCAGTATACGCCCAGAACCATGGACCCGGTACTTGTGGTTCGGACTGTCTCCAACCAGCCATAATGTTGTGAGAGTGAAATTATGTCTAAGTCCAGCTTTGGTACATTAGAAGCAACTCTGAAACTTAACCTAAGCGTTTTTCGAAGCTACTTTTTGGCTAACTTCTTATAGGAAGGTCTAGGAGCTCTGAAAATGAACGTGCGCGTCTTTCACTCTTCCCGAGGGACTTAGAAGAATTTTGTGATATTTTTTATTAAAATGGTGTACTGTATAAGGGTATATATATAAATATATTTTATGCACTGTATATGAGCTGGCGATTTCTAAGTCTGTGGTTCCGAGAGGGGGTAACCAGGCTCACTAATAAAGGTCAAGCCACTTGGCTGCCAGAATGCCCTGCTTCAGCACAGACCAGAAAGGCATTGTGATAAGCGTATCCCCGGTATAGTCAGGGGTTAATGGGAGTCGTCCCCGTCCCCCCAGTATACGCCCAGAACCATGGACCCGGTACTTGTGGTTCGGACTGTCTCCAACCAGCCATAATGTTGTGAGAGTGAAATTATGTCTAAGTCCAGCTTTGGTACATTAGAAGCAACTCTGAAACTTAACCTAAGCGTTTTTCGAAGCTACTTTTTGGCTAACTTCTTATACGAAGGTCTAGGAGCTCTTAAAATGAACGTGCGCGTCTTTCACTCTTCCCGAGGGACTTAGAAGAATTTTGTGATATTTTTTATTAAAATGGTGTATAAGGGTATATATATAAATATATTTTATGCACTGTATATGAGCTGGCGATTTCTAAGTCTGTGGTTCCGAGAGGGGGTAACCAGGCTCACTAATAAAGGTCAAGCCACTTGGCTGCCAGAATGCCCTGCTTCAGCACAAACCAGAAAGGCATTGTGATAAGCGTATCCCCGGTATAGTCAGGGGTTAATGGGAGTCGTCCCCGTCCCCCCAGTATACGCCCAGAACCATGGACCCGGTACTTGTTGTACGGACTGTCTCCAACCAGCCATAATGTTGTGAGAGTGAAATTATGTCTAAGTCCAGCTTTGGTACATTAGAAGCAACACTGAAACTTACCCTAAGCGTTTTTCGAAGCTACTTTTTGGCTAACTTCTTATAGGAAGGTCTAGGAGCTCTGAAAATGAACGTGCGCGTCTTTCACTCTTCCCGAGGGACTTAGAAGAATTTTGTGATATTTTTTATTAAAATGGTGTACTGTATAAGGGTATATATATAAATATATTTTATGCACTGTATATGAGCTGGCGATTTCTAAGTCTGTGGTTCCGAGAGGGGGTAACCAGGCTCACTAATAAAGGTCAAGCCACTTGGCTGCCAGAATGCCCTGCTTCAGCACAGACCAGAAAGGCATTGTGATAAGCGTATCCCCGGTATAGTCAGGGGTTAATGGGAGTCGTCCCCGTCCCCCCAGTATACGCCCAGAACCATGGACCCGGTACTTGTGGTTCGGACTGTCTCCAACCAGCCATAATGTTGTGAGAGTGAAATTATGTCTAAGTCCAGCTTTGGTACATTAGAAGCAACTCTGAAACTTAACCTAAGCGTTTTTCGAAGCTACTTTTTGGCTAACTTCTTATACGAAGGTCTAGGAGCTCTGAAAATGAACGTGCGCGTCTTTCACTCTTCCCGAGGGACTTAGAAGAATTTTGTGATATTTTTTATTAAAATGGTGTACTGTATAAGGGTATATATATAAATATATTTTATGCACTGTATATGAGCTGGCGATTTCTAAGTCTGTGGTTCCGAGAGGGGGTAACCAGGCTCACTAATAAAGGTCAAGCCACTTGGCTGCCAGAATGCCCTGCTTCAGCACAGACCAGAAAGGCATTGTGATAAGCGTATCCCCGGTATAGTCAGGGGTTAATGGGAGTCGTCCCCGTCCCCCCAGTATACGCCCAGAACCATGGACCCGGTACTTGTGGTTCGGACTGTCTCCAACCAGCCATAATGTTGTGAGAGTGAAATTATGTCTAAGTCCAGCTTTGGTACATTAGAAGCAACACTGAAACTTACCCTAAGCGTTTTTCGAAGCTACTTTTTGGCTAACTTCTTATAGGAAGGTCTAGGAGCTCTGAAAATGAACGTGCGCGTCTTTCACTCTTCCCGAGGGACTTAGAAGAATTTTGTGATATTTTTTATTAAAATGGTGTACTGTATAAGGGTATATATATAAATATATTTTATGCACTGTATATGAGCTGGCGATTTCTAAGTCTGTGGTTCCGAGAGGGGGTAACCAGGCTCACTAATAAAGGTCAAGCAACTTGGCTGCCAGAATGCCCTGCTTCAGCACAGACCAGAAAGGCATTGTGATAAGCGTATCCCCGGTATAGTCAGGGGTTAATGGGAGTCGTCCCCGTCCCCCCAGTATACGCCCAGAACCATGGACCCGGTACTTGTGGTTCGGACTGTCTCCAACCAGCCATAATGTTGTGAGAGTGAAATTATGTCTAAGTCCAGCTTTGGTACATTAGAAGCAACTCTGAAACTTAACCTAAGCGTTTTTCGAAGCTACTTTTTGGCTAACTTCTTATAGGAAGGTCTAGGAGCTCTGAAAATGAACGTGCGCGTCTTTCACTCTTCCCGAGGGACTTAGAAGAATTTTGTGATATTTTTTATTAAAATGGTGTACTGTATAAGGGTATATATATAAATATATTTTATGCACTGTATATGAGCTGGCGATTTCTAAGTCTGTGGTTCCGAGAGGGGGTAACCAGGCTCACTAATAAAGGTCAAGCCACTTGGCTGCCAGAATGCCCTGCTTCAGCACAGACCAGAAAGGCATTGTGATAAGCGTATCCCCGGTATAGTCAGGGGTTAATGGGAGTCGTCCCCGTCCCCCCAGTATACGCCCAGAACCATGGACCCGGTACTTGTGGTTCGGACTGTCTCCAACCAGCCATAATGTTGTGAGAGTGAAATTATGTCTAAGTCCAGCTTTGGTACATTAGAAGCAACTCTGAAACTTAACCTAAGCGTTTTTCGAAGCTACTTTTTGGCTAACTTCTTATACGAAGGTCTAGGAGCTCTGAAAATGAACGTGCGCGTCTTTCACTCTTCCCGAGGGACTTAGAAGAATTTTGTGATATTTTTTATTAAAATGGTGTACTGTATAAGGGTATATATATAAATATATTTTATGCACTGTATATGAGCTGGCGATTTCTAAGTCTGTGGTTCCGAGAGGGGGTAACCAGGCTCACTAATAAAGGTCAAGCCACTTGGCTGCCAGAATGCCCTGCTTCAGCACAGACCAGAAAGGCATTGTGATAAGCGTATCCCCGGTATAGTCAGGGGTTAATGGGAGTCGTCCCCGTCCCCCCAGTATACGCCCAGAACCATGGACCCGGTACTTGTGGTTCGGACTGTCTCCAACCAGCCATAATGTTGTGAGAGTGAAATTATGTCTAAGTCCAGCTTTGGTACATTAGAAGCAACACTGAAACTTACCCTAAGCGTTTTTCGAAGCTACTTTTTGGCTAACTTCTTATAGGAAGGTCTAGGAGCTCTGAAAATGAACGTGCGCGTCTTTCACTCTTCCCGAGGGACTTAGAAGAATTTTGTGATATTTTTTATTAAAATGGTGTACTGTATAAGGGTATATATATAAATATATTTTATGCACTGTATATGAGCTGGCGATTTCTAAGTCTGTGGTTCCGAGAGGGGGTAACCAGGCTCACTAATAAAGGTCAAGCAACTTGGCTGCCAGAATGCCCTGCTTCAGCACAGACCAGAAAGGCATTGTGATAAGCGTATCCCCGGTATAGTCAGGGGTTAATGGGAGTCGTCCCCGTCCCCCCAGTATACGCCCAGAACCATGGACCCGGTACTTGTGGTTCGGACTGTCTCCAACCAGCCATAATGTTGTGAGAGTGAAATTATGTCTAAGTCCAGCTTTGGTACATTAGAAGCAACTCTGAAACTTAACCTAAGCGTTTTTCGAAGCTACTTTTTGGCTAACTTCTTATAGGAAGGTCTAGGAGCTCTGAAAATGAACGTGCGCGTCTTTCACTCTTCCCGAGGGACTTAGAAGAATTTTGTGATATTTTTTATTAAAATGGTGTACTGTATAAGGGTATATATATAAATATATTTTATGCACTGTATATGAGCTGGCGATTTCTAAGTCTGTGGTTCCGAGAGGGGGTAACCAGGCTCACTAATAAAGGTCAAGCCACTTGGCTGCCAGAATGCCCTGCTTCAGCACAGACCAGAAAGGCATTGTGATAAGCGTATCCCCGGTATAGTCAGGGGTTAATGGGAGTCGTCCCCGTCCCCCCAGTATACGCCCAGAACCATGGACCCGGTACTTGTGGTTCGGACTGTCTCCAACCAGCCATAATGTTGTGAGAGTGAAATTATGTCTAAGTCCAGCTTTGGTACATTAGAAGCAACTCTGAAACTTAACCTAAGCGTTTTTCGAAGCTACTTTTTGGCTAACTTCTTATACGAAGGTCTAGGAGCTCTTAAAATGAACGTGCGCGTCTTTCACTCTTCCCGAGGGACTTAGAAGAATTTTGTGATATTTTTTATTAAAATGGTGTATAAGGGTATATATATAAATATATTTTATGCACTGTATATGAGCTGGCGATTTCTAAGTCTGTGGTTCCGAGAGGGGGTAACCAGGCTCACTAATAAAGGTCAAGCCACTTGGCTGCCAGAATGCCCTGCTTCAGCACAGACCAGAAAGGCATTGTGATAAGCGTATCCCCGGTATAGTCAGGGGTTAATGGGAGTCGTCCCCGTCCCCCCAGTATACGCCCAGAACCATGGACCCGGTACTTGTGGTTCGGACTGTCTCCAACCAGCCATAATGTTGTGAGAGTGAAATTATGTCTAAGTCCAGCTTTGGTACATTAGAAGCAACTCTGATACTTAACCTAAGCGTTTTTCGAAGCTACTTTTGGGCTAACTTCTTATAGGAAGGTCTAGGAGCTCTGAAAATGAACGTGCGCGTCTTTCACTCTTCCCGAGGGACTTAGAAGAATTTTGTGATATTTTTTATTAAAATGGTGTACTGTATAAGGGTATATATATAAATATATTTTATGCACTGTATATGAGCTGGCGATTTCTAAGTCTGTGGTTCCGAGAGGGGGTAACCAGGCTCACTAATAAAGGTCAAGCAACTTGGCTGCCAGAATGCCCTGCTTCAGCACAGACCAGAAAGGCATTGTGATAAGCGTATCCCCGGTATAGTCAGGGGTTAATGGGAGTCGTCCCCGTCCCCCCAGTATACGCCCAGAACCATGGACCCGGTACTTGTGGTTCGGACTGTCTCCAACCAGCCATAATGTTGTGAGAGTGAAATTATGTCTAAGTCCAGCTTTGGTACATTAGAAGCAACTCTGAAACTTAACCTAAGCGTTTTTCGAAGCTACTTTTTGGCTAACTTCTTATAGGAAGGTCTAGGAGCTCTGAAAATGAACGTGCGCGTCTTTCACTCTTCCCGAGGGACTTAGAAGAATTTTGTGATATTTTTTATTAAAATGGTGTACTGTATAAGGGTATATATATAAATATATTTTATGCACTGTATATGAGCTGGCGATTTCTAAGTCTGTGGTTCCGAGAGGGGGTAACCAGGCTCACTAATAAAGGTCAAGCCACTTGGCTGCCAGAATGCCCTGCTTCAGCACAGACCAGAAAGGCATTGTGATAAGCGTATCCCCGGTATAGTCAGGGGTTAATGGGAGTCGTCCCCGTCCCCCCAGTATACGCCCAGAACCATGGACCCGGTACTTGTGGTTCGGACTGTCTCCAACCAGCCATAATGTTGTGAGAGTGAAATTATGTCTAAGTCCAGCTTTGGTACATTAGAAGCAACTCTGAAACTTAACCTAAGCGTTTTTCGAAGCTACTTTTTGGCTAACTTCTTATACGAAGGTCTAGGAGCTCTTAAAATGAACGTGCGCGTCTTTCACTCTTCCCGAGGGACTTAGAAGAATTTTGTGATATTTTTTATTAAAATGGTGTATAAGGGTATATATATAAATATATTTTATGCACTGTATATGAGCTGGCGATTTCTAAGTCTGTGGTTCCGAGAGGGGGTAACCAGGCTCACTAATAAAGGTCAAGCCACTTGGCTGCCAGAATGCCCTGCTTCAGCACAAACCAGAAAGGCATTGTGATAAGCGTATCCCCGGTATAGTCAGGGGTTAATGGGAGTCGTCCCCGTCCCCCCAGTATACGCCCAGAACCATGGACCCGGTACTTGTTGTACGGACTGTCTCCAACCAGCCATAATGTTGTGAGAGTGAAATTATGTCTAAGTCCAGCTTTGGTACATTAGAAGCAACACTGAAACTTACCCTAAGCGTTTTTCGAAGCTACTTTTTGGCTAACTTCTTATAGGAAGGTCTAGGAGCTCTGAAAATGAACGTGCGCGTCTTTCACTCTTCCCGAGGGACTTAGAAGAATTTTGTGATATTTTTTATTAAAATGGTGTACTGTATAAGGGTATATATATAAATATATTTTATGCACTGTATATGAGCTGGCGATTTCTAAGTCTGTGGTTCCGAGAGGGGGTAACCAGGCTCACTAATAAAGGTCAAGCCACTTGGCTGCCAGAATGCCCTGCTTCAGCACAGACCAGAAAGGCATTGTGATAAGCGTATCCCCGGTATAGTCAGGGGTTAATGGGAGTCGTCCCCGTCCCCCCAGTATACGCCCAGAACCATGGACCCGGTACTTGTGGTTCGGACTGTCTCCAACCAGCCATAATGTTGTGAGAGTGAAATTATGTCTAAGTCCAGCTTTGGTACATTAGAAGCAACTCTGAAACTTAACCTAAGCGTTTTTCGAAGCTACTTTTTGGCTAACTTCTTATACGAAGGTCTAGGAGCTCTGAAAATGAACGTGCGCGTCTTTCACTCTTCCCGAGGGACTTAGAAGAATTTTGTGATATTTTTTATTAAAATGGTGTACTGTATAAGGGTATATATATAAATATATTTTATGCACTGTATATGAGCTGGCGATTTCTAAGTCTGTGGTTCCGAGAGGGGGTAACCAGGCTCACTAATAAAGGTCAAGCCACTTGGCTGCCAGAATGCCCTGCTTCAGCACAGACCAGAAAGGCATTGTGATAAGCGTATCCCCGGTATAGTCAGGGGTTAATGGGAGTCGTCCCCGTCCCCCCAGTATACGCCCAGAACCATGGACCCGGTACTTGTGGTTCGGACTGTCTCCAACCAGCCATAATGTTGTGAGAGTGAAATTATGTCTAAGTCCAGCTTTGGTACATTAGAAGCAACACTGAAACTTACCCTAAGCGTTTTTCGAAGCTACTTTTTGGCTAACTTCTTATAGGAAGGTCTAGGAGCTCTGAAAATGAACGTGCGCGTCTTTCACTCTTCCCGAGGGACTTAGAAGAATTTTGTGATATTTTTTATTAAAATGGTGTACTGTATAAGGGTATATATATAAATATATTTTATGCACTGTATATGAGCTGGCGATTTCTAAGTCTGTGGTTCCGAGAGGGGGTAACCAGGCTCACTAATAAAGGTCAAGCCACTTGGCTGCCAGAAGCCCTGCTTCAGCACAGACCAGAAAGGCATTGTGATAAGCGTATCCCCGGTATAGTCAGGGGTTAATGGGAGTCGTCCCCGTCCCCCCAGTATACGCCCAGAACCATGGACCCGGTACTTGTGGTTCGGACTGTCTCCAACCAGCCATAATGTTGTGAGAGTGAAATTATGTCTAAGTCCAGCTTTGGTACATTAGAAGCAACTCTGAAACTTAACCTAAGCGTTTTTCGAAGCTACTTTTTGGCTAACTTCTTATACGAAGGTCTAGGAGCTCTGAAAATGAACGTGCGCGTCTTTCACTCTTCCCGAGGGACTTAGAAGAATTTTGTGATATTTTTTATTAAAATGGTGTACTGTATAAGGGTATATATATAAATATATTTTATGCACTGTATATGAGCTGGCGATTTCTAAGTCTGTGGTTCCGAGAGGGGGTAACCAGGCTCACTAATAAAGGTCAAGCCACTTGGCTGCCAGAATGCCCTGCTTCAGCACAGACCAGAAAGGCATTGTGATAAGCGTATCCCCGGTATAGTCAGGGGTTAATGGGAGTCGTCCCCGTCCCCCCAGTATACGCCCAGAACCATGGACCCGGTACTTGTGGTTCGGACTGTCTCCAACCAGCCATAATGTTGTGAGAGTGAAATTATGTCTAAGTCCAGCTTTGGTACATTAGAAGCAACACTGAAACTTACCCTAAGCGTTTTTCGAAGCTACTTTTTGGCTAACTTCTTATAGGAAGGTCTAGGAGCTCTGAAAATGAACGTGCGCGTCTTTCACTCTTCCCGAGGGACTTAGAAGAATTTTGTGATATTTTTTATTAAAATGGTGTACTGTATAAGGGTATATATATAAATATATTTTATGCACTGTATATGAGCTGGCGATTTCTAAGTCTGTGGTTCCGAGAGGGGGTAACCAGGCTCACTAATAAAGGTCAAGCCACTTGGCTGCCAGAAGCCCTGCTTCAGCACAGACCAGAAAGGCATTGTGATAAGCGTATCCCCGGTATAGTCAGGGGTTAATGGGAGTCGTCCCCGTCCCCCCAGTATACGCCCAGAACCATGGACCCGGTACTTGTGGTTCGGACTGTCTCCAACCAGCCATAATGTTGTGAGAGTGAAATTATGTCTAAGTCCAGCTTTGGTACATTAGAAGCAACTCTGAAACTTAACCTAAGCGTTTTTCGAAGCTACTTTTTGGCTAACTTCTTATACGAAGGTCTAGGAGCTCTGAAAATGAACGTGCGCGTCTTTCACTCTTCCCGAGGGACTTAGAAGAATTTTGTGATATTTTTTATTAAAATGGTGTACTGTATAAGGGTATATATATAAATATATTTTATGCACTGTATATGAGCTGGCGATTTCTAAGTCTGTGGTTCCGAGAGGGGGTAACCAGGCTCACTAATAAAGGTCAAGCCACTTGGCTGCCAGAATGCCCTGCTTCAGCACAGACCAGAAAGGCATTGTGATAAGCGTATCCCCGGTATAGTCAGGGGTTAATGGGAGTCGTCCCCGTCCCCCCAGTATACGCCCAGAACCATGGACCCGGTACTTGTGGTTCGGACTGTCTCCAACCAGCCATAATGTTGTGAGAGTGAAATTATGTCTAAGTCCAGCTTTGGTACATTAGAAGCAACTCTGAAACTTAACCTAAGCGTTTTTCGAAGCTACTTTTTGGCTAACTTCTTATACGAAGGTCTAGGAGCTCTTAAAATGAACGTGCGCGTCTTTCACTCTTCCCGAGGGACTTAGAAGAATTTTGTGATATTTTTTATTAAAATGGTGTATAAGGGTATATATATAAATATATTTTATGCACTGTATATGAGCTGGCGATTTCTAAGTCTGTGGTTCCGAGAGGGGGTAACCAGGCTCACTAATAAAGGTCAAGCCACTTGGCTGCCAGAATGCCCTGCTTCAGCACAAACCAGAAAGGCATTGTGATAAGCGTATCCCCGGTATAGTCAGGGGTTAATGGGAGTCGTCCCCGTCCCCCCAGTATACGCCCAGAACCATGGACCCGGTACTTGTTGTACGGACTGTCTCCAACCAGCCATAATGTTGTGAGAGTGAAATTATGTCTAAGTCCAGCTTTGGTACATTAGAAGCAACACTGAAACTTACCCTAAGCGTTTTTCGAAGCTACTTTTTGGCTAACTTCTTATAGGAAGGTCTAGGAGCTCTGAAAATGAACGTGCGCGTCTTTCACTCTTCCCGAGGGACTTAGAAGAATTTTGTGATATTTTTTATTAAAATGGTGTACTGTATAAGGGTATATATATAAATATATTTTATGCACTGTATATGAGCTGGCGATTTCTAAGTCTGTGGTTCCGAGAGGGGGTAACCAGGCTCACTAATAAAGGTCAAGCCACTTGGCTGCCAGAATGCCCTGCTTCAGCACAGACCAGAAAGGCATTGTGATAAGCGTATCCCCGGTATAGTCAGGGGTTAATGGGAGTCGTCCCCGTCCCCCCAGTATACGCCCAGAACCATGGACCCGGTACTTGTGGTTCGGACTGTCTCCAACCAGCCATAATGTTGTGAGAGTGAAATTATGTCTAAGTCCAGCTTTGGTACATTAGAAGCAACTCTGAAACTTAACCTAAGCGTTTTTCGAAGCTACTTTTTGGCTAACTTCTTATACGAAGGTCTAGGAGCTCTGAAAATGAACGTGCGCGTCTTTCACTCTTCCCGAGGGACTTTGAAGAATTTTGTGATATTTTTTATTAAAATGGTGTATAAGGGTATATATATAAATATATTTTATGCACTGTATATGAGCTGGCGATTTCTAAGTCTGTGGTTCCGAGAGGGGGTAACCAGGCTCACTAATAAAGGTCAAGCCACTTGGCTGCCAGAATGCCCTGCTTCAGCACAGACCAGAAAGGCATTGTGATAAGCGTATCCCCGGTATAGTCAGGGGTTAATGGGAGTCGTCCCCGTCCCCCCAGTATACGCCCAGAACCATGGACCCGGTACTTGTGGTTCGGACTGTCTCCAACCAGCCATAATGTTGTGAGAGTGAAATTATGTCTAAGTCCAGCTTTGGTACATTAGAAGCAACTCTGAAACTTAACCTAAGCATTTTTCGAAGCTACTTTTTGGCTAACTTCTTATACGAAGGTCTAGGAGCTCTTAAAATGAACGTGCGCGTCTTTCACTCTTCCCGAGGGACTTAGAAGAATTTTGAGATTTTTTTATTAAAATGTTGTATAAGGGTATATATATAAATATATTTTATGCACTGTATATGAGCTGGTGATTTCTAAGTCTGTGGTTCCGAGAGGGGGTAACCAGGCTCACTAATAAAGGTCAAGCAACTTGGCTGCCAGAATGCCCTGCTTCAGCACAGACCAGAAAGGCATTGTGATAAGCGTATCCCCGGTATAGTCAGAGGTTAATGGGAGTCGTCCCCGTCCCCCCAGTATACGCCCAGAACCATGGACCCGGTACTTGTGGTTCGGACTGTCTCCAACCAGCCATAATGTTGTGAGAGTGAAATTATGTCTAAGTCCAGCTTTGGTACATTAGAAGCAACTCTGAAACTTAACCTAAGCGTTTTTCGAAGCTACTTTTTGGCTAACTTCTTATAGGAAGGTCTAGGAGCTCTGAAAATGAACGTGCGCGTCTTTCACTCTTCCCGAGGGACTTAGAAGAATTTTGTGATATTTTTTATTAAAATGGTGTACTGTATAAGGGTATATATATAAATATATTTTATGCACTGTATATGAGCTGGCGATTTCTAAGTCTGTGGTTCCGAGAGGGGGTAACCAGGCTCACTAATAAAGGTCAAGCCACTTGACTGCCAGAATGCCCTGCTTCAGCACAGACCAGAAAGGCATTGTGATAAGCGTATCCCCGGTATAGTCAGGGGTTAATGGGAGTCGTCCCCGTCCCCCCAGTATACGCCCAGAACCATGGACCCGGTACTTGTGGTTCGGACTGTCTCCAACCAGCCATAATGTTGTGAGAGTGAAATTATGTCTAAGTCCAGCTTTGGTACATTAGAAGCAACTCTGAAACTTAACCTAAGCGTTTTTCGAAGCTACTTTTTGGCTAACTTCTTATACGAAGGTCTAGGAGCTCTTAAAATGAACGTGCGCGTCTTTCACTCTTCCCGAGGGACTTTGAAGAATTTTGTGATATTTTTTATTAAAATGGTGTATAAGGGTATATATATAAATATATTTTATGCACTGTATATGAGCTGGCGATTTCTAAGTCTGTGGTTCCGAGAGGGGGTAACCAGGCTCACTAATAAAGGTCAAGCCACTTGGCTGCCAGAATGCCCTGCTTCAGCACAGACCAGAAAGGCATTGTGATAAGCGTATCCCCGGTATAGTCAGGGGTTAATGGGAGTCGTCCCCGTCCCCCCAGTATACGCCCAGAACCATGGACCCGGTACTTGTGGTTCGGACTGTCTCCAACCAGCCATAATGTTGTGAGAGTGAAATTATGTCTAAGTCCAGCTTTGGTACATTAGAAGCAACTCTGAAACTTAACCTAAGCGTTTTTCGAAGCTACTTTTTGGCTAACTTCTTATACGAAGGTCTAGGAGCTCTTAAAATGAACGTGCGCGTCTTTCACTCTTCCCGAGGGACTTAGAAGAATTTTGTGATATTTTTTATTAAAATGGTGTATAAGGGTATATATATAAATATATTTTATGCACTGTATATGAGCTGGCGATTTCTAAGTCTGTGGTTCCGAGAGGGGGTAACCAGGCTCACTAATAAAGGTCAAGCCACTTGGCTGCCAGAATGCCCTGCTTCAGCACAGACCAGAAAGGCATTGTGATAAGCGTATCCCCGGTATAGTCAGGGGTTAATGGGAGTCGTCCCCGTCCCCCCAGTATACGCCCAGAACCATGGACCCGGTACTTGTGGTTCGGACTGTCTCCAACCAGCCATAATGTTGTGAGAGTGAAATTATGTCTAAGTCCAGCTTTGGTACATTAGAAGCAACTCTGATACTTAACCTAAGCGTTTTTCGAAGCTACTTTTGGGCTAACTTCTTATAGGAAGGTCTAGGAGCTCTGAAAATGAACGTGCGCGTCTTTCACTCTTCCCGAGGGACTTAGAAGAATTTTGTGATATTTTTTATTAAAATGGTGTACTGTATAAGGGTATATATATAAATATATTTTATGCACTGTATATGAGCTGGCGATTTCTAAGTCTGTGGTTCCGAGAGGGGGTAACCAGGCTCACTAATAAAGGTCAAGCAACTTGGCTGCCAGAATGCCCTGCTTCAGCACAGACCAGAAAGGCATTGTGATAAGCGTATCCCCGGTATAGTCAGGGGTTAATGGGAGTCGTCCCCGTCCCCCCAGTATACGCCCAGAACCATGGACCCGGTACTTGTGGTTCGGACTGTCTCCAACCAGCCATAATGTTGTGAGAGTGAAATTATGTCTAAGTCCAGCTTTGGTACATTAGAAGCAACTCTGAAACTTAACCTAAGCGTTTTTCGAAGCTACTTTTTGGCTAACTTCTTATAGGAAGGTCTAGGAGCTCTGAAAATGAACGTGCGCGTCTTTCACTCTTCCCGAGGGACTTAGAAGAATTTTGTGATATTTTTTATTAAAATGGTGTACTGTATAAGGGTATATATATAAATATATTTTATGCACTGTATATGAGCTGGCGATTTCTAAGTCTGTGGTTCCGAGAGGGGGTAACCAGGCTCACTAATAAAGGTCAAGCCACTTGGCTGCCAGAATGCCCTGCTTCAGCACAGACCAGAAAGGCATTGTGATAAGCGTATCCCCGGTATAGTCAGGGGTTAATGGGAGTCGTCCCCGTCCCCCCAGTATACGCCCAGAACCATGGACCCGGTACTTGTGGTTCGGACTGTCTCCAACCAGCCATAATGTTGTGAGAGTGAAATTATGTCTAAGTCCAGCTTTGGTACATTAGAAGCAACTCTGAAACTTAACCTAAGCGTTTTTCGAAGCTACTTTTTGGCTAACTTCTTATACGAAGGTCTAGGAGCTCTTAAAATGAACGTGCGCGTCTTTCACTCTTCCCGAGGGACTTAGAAGAATTTTGTGATATTTTTTATTAAAATGGTGTATAAGGGTATATATATAAATATATTTTATGCACTGTATATGAGCTGGCGATTTCTAAGTCTGTGGTTCCGAGAGGGGGTAACCAGGCTCACTAATAAAGGTCAAGCCACTTGGCTGCCAGAATGCCCTGCTTCAGCACAAACCAGAAAGGCATTGTGATAAGCGTATCCCCGGTATAGTCAGGGGTTAATGGGAGTCGTCCCCGTCCCCCCAGTATACGCCCAGAACCATGGACCCGGTACTTGTTGTACGGACTGTCTCCAACCAGCCATAATGTTGTGAGAGTGAAATTATGTCTAAGTCCAGCTTTGGTACATTAGAAGCAACACTGAAACTTACCCTAAGCGTTTTTCGAAGCTACTTTTTGGCTAACTTCTTATAGGAAGGTCTAGGAGCTCTGAAAATGAACGTGCGCGTCTTTCACTCTTCCCGAGGGACTTAGAAGAATTTTGTGATATTTTTTATTAAAATGGTGTACTGTATAAGGGTATATATATAAATATATTTTATGCACTGTATATGAGCTGGCGATTTCTAAGTCTGTGGTTCCGAGAGGGGGTAACCAGGCTCACTAATAAAGGTCAAGCCACTTGGCTGCCAGAATGCCCTGCTTCAGCACAGACCAGAAAGGCATTGTGATAAGCGTATCCCCGGTATAGTCAGGGGTTAATGGGAGTCGTCCCCGTCCCCCCAGTATACGCCCAGAACCATGGACCCGGTACTTGTGGTTCGGACTGTCTCCAACCAGCCATAATGTTGTGAGAGTGAAATTATGTCTAAGTCCAGCTTTGGTACATTAGAAGCAACTCTGAAACTTAACCTAAGCGTTTTTCGAAGCTACTTTTTGGCTAACTTCTTATACGAAGGTCTAGGAGCTCTGAAAATGAACGTGCGCGTCTTTCACTCTTCCCGAGGGACTTAGAAGAATTTTGTGATATTTTTTATTAAAATGGTGTACTGTATAAGGGTATATATATAAATATATTTTATGCACTGTATATGAGCTGGCGATTTCTAAGTCTGTGGTTCCGAGAGGGGGTAACCAGGCTCACTAATAAAGGTCAAGCCACTTGGCTGCCAGAATGCCCTGCTTCAGCACAGACCAGAAAGGCATTGTGATAAGCGTATCCCCGGTATAGTCAGGGGTTAATGGGAGTCGTCCCCGTCCCCCCAGTATACGCCCAGAACCATGGACCCGGTACTTGTGGTTCGGACTGTCTCCAACCAGCCATAATGTTGTGAGAGTGAAATTATGTCTAAGTCCAGCTTTGGTACATTAGAAGCAACACTGAAACTTACCCTAAGCGTTTTTCGAAGCTACTTTTTGGCTAACTTCTTATAGGAAGGTCTAGGAGCTCTGAAAATGAACGTGCGCGTCTTTCACTCTTCCCGAGGGACTTAGAAGAATTTTGTGATATTTTTTATTAAAATGGTGTACTGTATAAGGGTATATATATAAATATATTTTATGCACTGTATATGAGCTGGCGATTTCTAAGTCTGTGGTTCCGAGAGGGGGTAACCAGGCTCACTAATAAAGGTCAAGCCACTTGGCTGCCAGAAGCCCTGCTTCAGCACAGACCAGAAAGGCATTGTGATAAGCGTATCCCCGGTATAGTCAGGGGTTAATGGGAGTCGTCCCCGTCCCCCCAGTATACGCCCAGAACCATGGACCCGGTACTTGTGGTTCGGACTGTCTCCAACCAGCCATAATGTTGTGAGAGTGAAATTATGTCTAAGTCCAGCTTTGGTACATTAGAAGCAACTCTGAAACTTAACCTAAGCGTTTTTCGAAGCTACTTTTTGGCTAACTTCTTATACGAAGGTCTAGGAGCTCTGAAAATGAACGTGCGCGTCTTTCACTCTTCCCGAGGGACTTAGAAGAATTTTGTGATATTTTTTATTAAAATGGTGTACTGTATAAGGGTATATATATAAATATATTTTATGCACTGTATATGAGCTGGCGATTTCTAAGTCTGTGGTTCCGAGAGGGGGTAACCAGGCTCACTAATAAAGGTCAAGCCACTTGGCTGCCAGAATGCCCTGCTTCAGCACAGACCAGAAAGGCATTGTGATAAGCGTATCCCCGGTATAGTCAGGGGTTAATGGGAGTCGTCCCCGTCCCCCCAGTATACGCCCAGAACCATGGACCCGGTACTTGTGGTTCGGACTGTCTCCAACCAGCCATAATGTTGTGAGAGTGAAATTATGTCTAAGTCCAGCTTTGGTACATTAGAAGCAACTCTGAAACTTAACCTAAGCGTTTTTCGAAGCTACTTTTTGGCTAACTTCTTATACGAAGGTCTAGGAGCTCTTAAAATGAACGTGCGCGTCTTTCACTCTTCCCGAGGGACTTTGAAGAATTTTGTGATATTTTTTATTAAAATGGTGTATAAGGGTATATATATAAATATATTTTATGCACTGTATATGACCTGGCGATTTCTAAGTCTGTGGTTCCGAGAGGGGGTAACCAGGCTCACTAATAAAGGTCAAGCCACTTGGCTGCCAGAATGCCCTGCTTCAGCACAGACCAGAAAGGCATTGTGATAAGCGTATCCCCGGTATAGTCAGGGGTTAATGGGAGTCGTCCCCGTCCCCCCAGTATACGCCCAGAACCATGGACCCGGTACTTGTGGTTCGGACTGTCTCCAACCAGCCATAATGTTGTGAGAGTGAAATTATGTCTAAGTCCAGCTTTGGTACATTAGAAGCAACTCTGAAACTTAACCTAAGCGTTTTTCGAAGCTACTTTTTGGCTAACTTCTTATAGGAAGGTCTAGGAGCTCTGAAAATGAACGTGCGCGTCTTTCACTCTTCCCGAGGGACTTAGAAGAATTTTGTGATATTTTTTATTAAAATGGTGTACTGTACTGCACCGACACACTTTATTCGAGCAAATACCCAGTATGTACCTGGCAGATACCTGGAATGCGCCGCTCCTCACCTCTGACAAGCCCCGTTGCATTTGCCTTCCCAGCCTGGGTTCATGCCTGGCTGACGGGCGGCAAATCTGTTAAATGATAATGATTAGGATTTAATAGGCTGCAATGCTTCGCGTGTCTACCAGATGGCATAAATTCATGAATTGTAATGCAGTATATATATGTATACTGTGCAGTATTGCAGCCAGCGGGAATAAAATGCTTCAATCCCTGCATGGAAAATACCTCAATGCACTCGGGCAGAAAACAGTCACAAACCTCAATACACCCGGGTATACCCGAATTCGTGGGACTAGCCGAGCTCGAATAAAGTGTGTCGCCAGTGTATAAGGGTATATATATAAATATATTTTATGCACTGTATATGAGCTGGCGATTTCTAAGTCTGTGGTTCCGAGAGGGGGTAACCAGGCTCACTAATAAAGGTCAAGCCACTTGACTGCCAGAATGCCCTGCTTCAGCACAGACCAGAAAGGCATTGTGATAAGCGTATCCCCGGTATAGTCAGGGGTTAATGGGAGTCGTCCCCGTCCCCCCAGTATACGCCCAGAACCATGGACCCGGTACTTGTGGTTCGGACTGTCTCCAACCAGCCATAATGTTGTGAGAGTGAAATTATGTCTAAGTCCAGCTTTGGTACATTAGAAGCAACTCTGAAACTTAACCTAAGCGTTTTTCGAAGCTACTTTTTGGCTAACTTCTTATACGAAGGTCTAGGAGCTCTTAAAATGAACGTGCGCGTCTTTCACTCTTCCCGAGGGACTTTGAAGAATTTTGTGATATTTTTTATTAAAATGGTGTATAAGGGTATATATATAAATATATTTTATGCACTGTATATGAGCTGGCGATTTCTAAGTCTGTGGTTCCGAGAGGGGGTAACCAGGCTCACTAATAAAGGTCAAGCCACTTGGCTGCCAGAATGCCCTGCTTCAGCACAGACCAGAAAGGCATTGTGATAAGCGTATCCCCGGTATAGTCAGGGGTTAATGGGAGTCGTCCCCGTCCCCCCAGTATACGCCCAGAACCATGGACCCGGTACTTGTGGTTCGGACTGTCTCCAACCAGCCATAATGTTGTGAGAGTGAAATTATGTCTAAGTCCAGCTTTGGTACATTAGAAGCAACTCTGAAACTTAACCTAAGCGTTTTTCGAAGCTACTTTTTGGCTAACTTCTTATACGAAGGTCTAGGAGCTCTTAAAATGAACGTGCGCGTCTTTCACTCTTCCCGAGGGACTTAGAAGAATTTTGTGATATTTTTTATTAAAATGGTGTATAAGGGTATATATATAAATATATTTTATGCACTGTATATGAGCTGGCGATTTCTAAGTCTGTGGTTCCGAGAGGGGGTAACCAGGCTCACTAATAAAGGTCAAGCCACTTGGCTGCCAGAATGCCCTGCTTCAGCACAGACCAGAAAGGCATTGTGATAAGCGTATCCCCGGTATAGTCAGGGGTTAATGGGAGTCGTCCCCGTCCCCCCAGTATACGCCCAGAACCATGGACCCGGTACTTGTGGTTCGGACTGTCTCCAACCAGCCATAATGTTGTGAGAGTGAAATTATGTCTAAGTCCAGCTTTGGTACATTAGAAGCAACTCTGATACTTAACCTAAGCGTTTTTCGAAGCTACTTTTTGGCTAACTTCTTATAGGAAGGTCTAGGAGCTCTGAAAATGAACGTGCGCGTCTTTCACTCTTCCCGAGGGACTTAGAAGAATTTTGTGATATTTTTTATTAAAATGGTGTACTGTATAAGGGTATATATATAAATATATTTTATGCACTGTATATGAGCTGGCGATTTCTAAGTCTGTGGTTCCGAGAGGGGGTAACCAGGCTCACTAATAAAGGTCAAGCAACTTGGCTGCCAGAATGCCCTGCTTCAGCACAGACCAGAAAGGCATTGTGATAAGCGTATCCCCGGTATAGTCAGGGGTTAATGGGAGTCGTCCCCGTCCCCCCAGTATACGCCCAGAACCATGGACCCGGTACTTGTGGTTCGGACTGTCTCCAACCAGCCATAATGTTGTGAGAGTGAAATTATGTCTAAGTCCAGCTTTGGTACATTAGAAGCAACTCTGAAACTTAACCTAAGCGTTTTTCGAAGCTACTTTTTGGCTAACTTCTTATAGGAAGGTCTAGGAGCTCTGAAAATGAACGTGCGCGTCTTTCACTCTTCCCGAGGGACTTAGAAGAATTTTGTGATATTTTTTATTAAAATGGTGTACTGTATAAGGGTATATATATAAATATATTTTATGCACTGTATATGAGCTGGCGATTTCTAAGGTTGTGGTTCCGAGAGGGGGTAACCAGGCTCACTAATAAAGGTCAAGCCACTTGGCTGCCAGAATGCCCTGCTTCAGCACAGACCAGAAAGGCATTGTGATAAGCGTATCCCCGGTATAGTCAGGGGTTAATGGGAGTCGTCCCCGTCCCCCCAGTATACGCCCAGAACCATGGACCCGGTACTTGTGGTTCGGACTGTCTCCAACCAGCCATAATGTTGTGAGAGTGAAATGATGTCTAAGTCCAGCTTTGGTACATTAGAAGCAACTCTGAAACTTAACCTAAGCGTTTTTCGAAGCTACTTTTTGGCTAACTTCTTATACGAAGGTCTAGGAGCTCTTAAAATGAACGTGCGCGTCTTTCACTCTTCCCGAGGGACTTAGAAGAATTTTGTGATATTTTTTATTAAAATGGTGTATAAGGGTATATATATAAATATATTTTATGCACTGTATATGAGCTGGCGATTTCTAAGTCTGTGGTTCCGAGAGGGGGTAACCAGGCTCACTAATAAAGGTCAAGCCACTTGGCTGCCAGAATGCCCTGCTTCAGCACAAACCAGAAAGGCATTGTGATAAGCGTATCCCCGGTATAGTCAGGGGTTAATGGGAGTCGTCCCCGTCCCCCCAGTATACGCCCAGAACCATGGACCCGGTACTTGTTGTACGGACTGTCTCCAACCAGCCATAATGTTGTGAGAGTGAAATTATGTCTAAGTCCAGCTTTGGTACATTAGAAGCAACACTGAAACTTACCCTAAGCGTTTTTCGAAGCTACTTTTTGGCTAACTTCTTATAGGAAGGTCTAGGAGCTCTGAAAATGAACGTGCGCGTCTTTCACTCTTCCCGAGGGACTTAGAAGAATTTTGTGATATTTTTTATTAAAATGGTGTACTGTATAAGGGTATATATATAAATATATTTTATGCACTGTATATGAGCTGGCGATTTCTAAGTCTGTGGTTCCGAGAGGGGGTAACCAGGCTCACTAATAAAGGTCAAGCCACTTGGCTGCCAGAATGCCCTGCTTCAGCACAGACCAGAAAGGCATTGTGATAAGCGTATCCCCGGTATAGTCAGGGGTTAATGGGAGTCGTCCCCGTCCCCCCAGTATACGCCCAGAACCATGGACCCGGTACTTGTGGTTCGGACTGTCTCCAACCAGCCATAATGTTGTGAGAGTGAAATTATGTCTAAGTCCAGCTTTGGTACATTAGAAGCAACTCTGAAACTTAACCTAAGCGTTTTTCGAAGCTACTTTTTGGCTAACTTCTTATACGAAGGTCTAGGAGCTCTGAAAATGAACGTGCGCGTCTTTCACTCTTCCCGAGGGACTTAGAAGAATTTTGTGATATTTTTTATTAAAATGGTGTACTGTATAAGGGTATATATATAAATATATTTTATGCACTGTATATGAGCTGGCGATTTCTAAGTCTGTGGTTCCGAGAGGGGGTAACCAGGCTCACTAATAAAGGTCAAGCCACTTGGCTGCCAGAATGCCCTGCTTCAGCACAGACCAGAAAGGCATTGTGATAAGCGTATCCCCGGTATAGTCAGGGGTTAATGGGAGTCGTCCCCGTCCCCCCAGTATACGCCCAGAACCATGGACCCGGTACTTGTGGTTCGGACTGTCTCCAACCAGCCATAATGTTGTGAGAGTGAAATTATGTCTAAGTCCAGCTTTGGTACATTAGAAGCAACACTGAAACTTACCCTAAGCGTTTTTCGAAGCTACTTTTTGGCTAACTTCTTATAGGAAGGTCTAGGAGCTCTGAAAATGAACGTGCGCGTCTTTCACTCTTCCCGAGGGACTTAGAAGAATTTTGTGATATTTTTTATTAAAATGGTGTACTGTATAAGGGTATATATATAAATATATTTTATGCACTGTATATGAGCTGGCGATTTCTAAGTCTGTGGTTCCGAGAGGGGGTAACCAGGCTCACTAATAAAGGTCAAGCCACTTGGCTGCCAGAAGCCCTGCTTCAGCACAGACCAGAAAGGCATTGTGATAAGCGTATCCCCGGTATAGTCAGGGGTTAATGGGAGTCGTCCCCGTCCCCCCAGTATACGCCCAGAACCATGGACCCGGTACTTGTGGTTCGGACTGTCTCCAACCAGCCATAATGTTGTGAGAGTGAAATTATGTCTAAGTCCAGCTTTGGTACATTAGAAGCAACTCTGAAACTTAACCTAAGCGTTTTTCGAAGCTACTTTTTGGCTAACTTCTTATACGAAGGTCTAGGAGCTCTGAAAATGAACGTGCGCGTCTTTCACTCTTCCCGAGGGACTTAGAAGAATTTTGTGATATTTTTTATTAAAATGGTGTACTGTATAAGGGTATATATATAAATATATTTTATGCACTGTATATGAGCTGGCGATTTCTAAGTCTGTGGTTCCGAGAGGGGGTAACCAGGCTCACTAATAAAGGTCAAGCCACTTGGCTGCCAGAATGCCCTGCTTCAGCACAGACCAGAAAGGCATTGTGATAAGCGTATCCCCGGTATAGTCAGGGGTTAATGGGAGTCGTCCCCGTCCCCCCAGTATACGCCCAGAACCATGGACCCGGTACTTGTGGTTCGGACTGTCTCCAACCAGCCATAATGTTGTGAGAGTGAAATTATGTCTAAGTCCAGCTTTGGTACATTAGAAGCAACTCTGAAACTTAACCTAAGCGTTTTTCGAAGCTACTTTTTGGCTAACTTCTTATACGAAGGTCTAGGAGCTCTGAAAATGAACGTGCGCGTCTTTCACTCTTCCCGAGGGACTTAGAAGAATTTTGTGATATTTTTTATTAAAATGGTGTACTGTATAAGGGTATATATATAAATATATTTTATGCACTGTATATGAGCTGGCGATTTCTAAGTCTGTGGTTCCGAGAGGGGGTAACCAGGCTCACTAATAAAGGTCAAGCCACTTGGCTGCCAGAATGCCCTGCTTCAGCACAGACCAGAAAGGCATTGTGATAAGCGTATCCCCGGTATAGTCAGGGGTTAATGGGAGTCGTCCCCGTCCCCCCAGTATACGCCCAGAACCATGGACCCGGTACTTGTGGTTCGGACTGTCTCCAACCAGCCATAATGTTGTGAGAGTGAAATTATGTCTAAGTCCAGCTTTGGTACATTAGAAGCAACACTGAAACTTACCCTAAGCGTTTTTCGAAGCTACTTTTTGGCTAACTTCTTATAGGAAGGTCTAGGAGCTCTGAAAATGAACGTGCGCGTCTTTCACTCTTCCCGAGGGACTTAGAAGAATTTTGTGATATTTTTTATTAAAATGGTGTACTGTATAAGGGTATATATATAAATATATTTTATGCACTGTATATGAGCTGGCGATTTCTAAGTCTGTGGTTCCGAGAGGGGGTAACCAGGCTCACTAATAAAGGTCAAGCCACTTGGCTGCCAGAAGCCCTGCTTCAGCACAGACCAGAAAGGCATTGTGATAAGCGTATCCCCGGTATAGTCAGGGGTTAATGGGAGTCGTCCCCGTCCCCCCAGTATACGCCCAGAACCATGGACCCGGTACTTGTGGTTCGGACTGTCTCCAACCAGCCATAATGTTGTGAGAGTGAAATTATGTCTAAGTCCAGCTTTGGTACATTAGAAGCAACTCTGAAACTTAACCTAAGCGTTTTTCGAAGCTACTTTTTGGCTAACTTCTTATACGAAGGTCTAGGAGCTCTGAAAATGAACGTGCGCGTCTTTCACTCTTCCCGAGGGACTTAGAAGAATTTTGTGATATTTTTTATTAAAATGGTGTACTGTATAAGGGTATATATATAAATATATTTTATGCACTGTATATGAGCTGGCGATTTCTAAGTCTGTGGTTCCGAGAGGGGGTAACCAGGCTCACTAATAAAGGTCAAGCCACTTGGCTGCCAGAATGCCCTGCTTCAGCACAGACCAGAAAGGCATTGTGATAAGCGTATCCCCGGTATAGTCAGGGGTTAATGGGAGTCGTCCCCGTCCCCCCAGTATACGCCCAGAACCATGGACCCGGTACTTGTGGTTCGGACTGTCTCCAACCAGCCATAATGTTGTGAGAGTGAAATTATGTCTAAGTCCAGCTTTGGTACATTAGAAGCAACTCTGAAACTTAACCTAAGCGTTTTTCGAAGCTACTTTTTGGCTAACTTCTTATACGAAGGTCTAGGAGCTCTTAAAATGAACGTGCGCGTCTTTCACTCTTCCCGAGGGACTTAGAAGAATTTTGAGATTTTTTTATTAAAATGTTGTTTAAGGGTATATATATAAATATATTTTATGCACTGTATATGAGCTGGCGATTTCTAAGTCTGTGGTTCCGAGAGGGGGTAACCAGGCTCACTAATAAAGGTCAAGCCACTTGGCTGCCAGAATGCCCTGCTTCAGCACAGACCAGAAAGGCATTGTGATAAGCGTATCCCCGGTATAGTCAGGGGTTAATGGGAGTCGTCCCCGTCCCCCCAGTATACGCCCAGAACCATGGACCCGGTACTTGTGGTTCGGACTGTCTCCAACCAGCCATAATGTTGTGAGAGTGAAATTATGTCTAAGTCCAGCTTTGGTACATTAGAAGCAACACTGAAACTTACCCTAAGCGTTTTTCGAAGCTACTTTTTGGCTAACTTCTTATAGGAAGGTCTAAGAGCTCTGAAAATGAACGTGCGCGTCTTTCACTCTTCCCGAGGGACTTAGAAGAATTTTGAGATTTTTTTATTAAAATGTTGTATAAGGGTATATATATAAATATATTTTATGCACTGTATATGAGCTGGCGATTTCTAAGTCTGTGGTTCCGAGAGGGGGTAACCAGGCTCACTAATAAAGGTCAAGCCACTTGGCTGCCAGAATGCCCTGCTTCAGCACAGACCAGAAAGGCATTGTGATAAGCGTATCCCCGGTATAGTCAGGGGTTAATGGGAGTCGTCCCCGTCCCCCCAGTATACGCCCAGAACCATGGACCCGGTACTTGTGGTTCGGACTGTCTCCAACCAGCCATAATGTTGTGAGAGTGAAATTATGTCTAAGTCCAGCTTTGGTACATTAGAAGCAACTCTGAAACTTAACCTAAGCGTTTTTCGAAGCTACTTTTTGGCTAACTTCTTATACGAAGGTCTAGGAGCTCTGAAAATGAACGTGCGCGTCTTTCACTCTTCCCGAGGGACTTAGAAGAATTTTGTGATATTTTTTATTAAAATGGTGTACTGTATAAGGGTATATATATAAATATATTTTATGCACTGTATATGAGCTGGCGATTTCTAAGTCTGTGGTTCCGAGAGGGGGTAACCAGGCTCACTAATAAAGGTCAAGCCACTTGGCTGCCAGAATGCCCTGCTTCAGCACAGACCAGAAAGGCATTGTGATAAGCGTATCCCCGGTATAGTCAGGGGTTAATGGGAGTCGTCCCCGTCCCCCCAGTATACGCCCAGAACCATGGACCCGGTACTTGTGGTTCGGACTGTCTCCAACCAGCCATAATGTTGTGAGAGTGAAATTATGTCTAAGTCCAGCTTTGGTACATTAGAAGCAACTCTGAAACTTAACCTAAGCGTTTTTCGAAGCTACTTTTTGGCTAACTTCTTATACGAAGGTCTAGGAGCTCTTAAAATGAACGTGCGCGTCTTTCACTCTTCCCGAGGGACTTAGAAGAATTTTGAGATTTTTTTATTAAAATGTTGTATAAGGGTATATATATAAATATATTTTATGCACTGTATATGAGCTGGCGATTTCTAAGTCTGTGGTTCCGAGAGGGGGTAACCAGGCTCACTAATAAAGGTCAAGCCACTTGGCTGCCAGAATGCCCTGCTTCAGCACAGACCAGAAAGGCATTGTGATAAGCGTATCCCCGGTATAGTCAGGGGTTAATGGGAGTCGTCCCCGTCCCCCCAGTATACGCCCAGAACCATGGACCCGGTACTTGTGGTTCGGACTGTCTCCAACCAGCCATAATGTTGTGAGAGTGAAATTATGTCTAAGTCCAGCTTTGGTACATTAGAAGCAACACTGAAACTTACCCTAAGCGTTTTTCGAAGCTACTTTTTGGCTAACTTCTTATAGGAAGGTCTAAGAGCTCTGAAAATGAACGTGCGCGTCTTTCACTCTTCCCGAGGGACTTAGAAGAATTTTGAGATTTTTTTATTAAAATGTTGTATAAGGGTATATATATAAATATATTTTATGCACTGTATATGAGCTGGCGATTTCTAAGTCTGTGGTTCCGAGAGGGGGTAACCAGGCTCACTAATAAAGGTCAAGCAACTTGGCTGCCAGAATGCCCTGCTTCAGCACAGACCAGAAAGGCATTGTGATAAACGTATCCCCGGTATAGTCAGGGGTTAATGGGAGTCGTCCCCGTCCCCCCAGTATACGCCCAGAACCATGGACCCGGTACTTGTGGTTCGGACTGTCTCCAACCAGCCATAATGTTGTGAGAGTGAAATTATGTCTAAGTCCAGCTTTGGTACATTAGAAGCAATCTCTAACTTAACCTAAGCGTTTTTCGAAGCTACTTTTTGGCTAACTTCTTATAGGAAGATCTAGGAGCTCTGAAAATGAACGTGCGCGTCTTTCACTCTTCCCGAGGGACTTAGAAGAATTTTGTGATATTTTTTATTAAAATGGTGTACTGTATAAGGGTATATATATAAATATATTTTATGCACTGTATATGAGCTGGCGATTTCTAAGTCTGTGGTTCCGAGAGGGGGTAACCAGGCTCACTAATAAAGGTCAAGCCACTTGGCTGCCAGAATGCCCTGCTTCAGCACAGACCAGAAAGGCATTGTGATAAGCGTATCCCCGGTATAGTCAGGGGTTAATGGGAGTCGTCCCCGTCCCCCCAGTATACGCCCAGAACCATGGACCCGGTACTTGTGGTTCGGACTGTCTCCAACCAGCCATAATGTTGTGAGAGTGAAATTATGTCTAAGTCCAGCTTTGGTACATTAGAAGCAACTCTGAAACTTAACCTAAGCGTTTTTCGAAGCTACTTTTTGGCTAACTTCTTATACGAAGGTCTAGGAGCTCTGAAAATGAACGTGCGCGTCTTTCACTCTTCCCGAGGGACTTAGAAGAAGTTTGTGATATTTTTTAATAAAATGGTGTACTGTATAAGGGTATATATATAAATATATTTTATGCACTGTATATGAGCTGGCGATTTCTAAGTCTGTGGTTCCGAGAGGGGGTAACCAGGCTCACTAATAAAGGTCAAGCCACTTGGCTGCCAGAATGCCCTGCTTCAGCACAGACCAGAAAGGCATTGTGATAAGCGTATCCCCGGTATAGTCAGGGGTTAATGGGAGTCGTCCCCGTCCCCCCAGTATACGCCCAGAACCATGGACCCGGTACTTGTGGTTCGGACTGTCTCCAACCAGCCATAATGTTGTGAGAGTGAAATTATGTCTAAGTCCAGCTTTGGTACATTAGAAGCAACTCTGAAACTTAACCTAAGCGTTTTTCGAAGCTACTTTTTGGCTAACTTCTTATACGAAGGTCTAGGAGCTCTTAAAATGAACGTGCGCGTCTTTCACTCTTCCCGAGGGACTTAGAAGAATTTTGAGATTTTTTTATTAAAATGTTGTATAAGGGTATATATATAAATATATTTTATGCACTGTATATGAGCTGGCGATTTCTAAGTCTGTGGTTCCGAGAGGGGGTAACCAGGCTCACTAATAAAGGTCAAGCAACTTGGCTGCCAGAATGCCCTGCTTCAGCACAGACCAGAAAGGCATTGTGATAAGCGTATCCCCGGTATAGTCAGGGGTTAATGGGAGTCGTCCCCGTCCCCCCAGTATACGCCCAGAACCATGGACCCGGTACTTGTGGTTCGGACTGTCTCCAACCAGCCATAATGTTGTGAGAGTGAAATTATGTCTAAGTCCAGCTTTGGTACATTAGAAGCAATCTGAAACTTAACCTAAGCGTTTTTCGAAGCTACTTTTTGGCTAACTTCTTATAGGAAGGTCTAGGAGCTCTGAAAATGAACGTGCGCGTCTTTCACTCTTCCCGAGGGACTTAGAAGAATTTTGTGATATTTTTTATTAAAATGGTGTACTGTATAAGGGTATATATATAAATATATTTTATGCACTGTATATGAGCTGGCGATTTCTAAGTCTGTGGTTCCGAGAGGGGGTAACCAGGCTCACTAATAAAGGTCAAGCCACTTGGCTGCCAGAATGCCCTGCTTCAGCACAGACCAGAAAGGCATTGTGATAAGCGTATCCCCGGTATAGTCAGGGGTTAATGGGAGTCGTCCCCGTCCCCCCAGTATACGCCCAGAACCATGGACCCGGTACTTGTGGTTCGGACTGTCTCCAACCAGCCATAATGTTGTGAGAGTGAAATTATGTCTAAGTCCAGCTTTGGTACATTAGAAGCAACTCTGAAACTTAACCTAAGCGTTTTTCGAAGCTACTTTTTGGCTAACTTCTTATACGAAGGTCTAGGAGCTCTGAAAATGAACGTGCGCGTCTTTCACTCTTCCCGAGGGACTTAGAAGAATTTTGTGATATTTTTTATTAAAATGGTGTACTGTATAAGGGTATATATATAAATATATTTTATGCACTGTATATGAGCTGGCGATTTCTAAGTCTGTGGTTCCGAGAGGGGGTAACCAGGCTCACTAATAAAGGTCAAGCCACTTGGCTGCCAGAATGCCCTGCTTCAGCACAGACCAGAAAGGCATTGTGATAAGCGTATCCCCGGTATAGTCAGGGGTTAATGGGAGTCGTCCCCGTCCCCCCAGTATACGCCCAGAACCATGGACCCGGTACTTGTGGTTCGGACTGTCTCCAACCAGCCATAATGTTGTGAGAGTGAAATTATGTCTAAGTCCAGCTTTGGTACATTAGAAGCAACTCTGAAACTTAACCTAAGCGTTTTTCGAAGCTACTTTTTGGCTAACTTCTTATACGAAGGTCTAGGAGCTCTTAAAATGAACGTGCGCGTCTTTCACTCTTCCCGAGGGACTTAGAAGAATTTTGAGATTTTTTTATTAAAATGTTGTATAAGGGTATATATATAAATATATTTTATGCACTGTATATGAGCTGGCGATTTCTAAGTCTGTGGTTCCGAGAGGGGGTAACCAGGCTCACTAATAAAGGTCAAGCCACTTGGCTGCCAGAATGCCCTGCTTCAGCACAGACCAGAAAGGCATTGTGATAAGCGTATCCCCGGTATAGTCAGGGGTTAATGGGAGTCGTCCCCGTCCCCCCAGTATACGCCCAGAACCATGGACCCGGTACTTGTGGTTCGGACTGTCTCCAACCAGCCATAATGTTGTGAGAGTGAAATTATGTCTAAGTCCAGCTTTGGTACATTAGAAGCAACACTGAAACTTACCCTAAGCGTTTTTCGAAGCTACTTTTTGGCTAACTTCTTATAGGAAGGTCTAAGAGCTCTGAAAATGAACGTGCGCGTCTTTCACTCTTCCCGAGGGACTTAGAAGAATTTTGAGATTTTTTTATTAAAATGTTGTATAAGGGTATATATATAAATATATTTTATGCACTGTATATGAGCTGGCGATTTCTAAGTCTGTGGTTCCGAGAGGGGGTAACCAGGCTCACTAATAAAGGTCAAGCAACTTGGCTGCCAGAATGCCCTGCTTCAGCACAGACCAGAAAGGCATTGTGATAAACGTATCCCCGGTATAGTCAGGGGTTAATGGGAGTCGTCCCCGTCCCCCCAGTATACGCCCAGAACCATGGACCCGGTACTTGTGGTTCGGACTGTCTCCAACCAGCCATAATGTTGTGAGAGTGAAATTATGTCTAAGTCCAGCTTTGGTACATTAGAAGCAATCTCTAACTTAACCTAAGCGTTTTTCGAAGCTACTTTTTGGCTAACTTCTTATAGGAAGATCTAGGAGCTCTGAAAATGAACGTGCGCGTCTTTCACTCTTCCCGAGGGACTTAGAAGAATTTTGTGATATTTTTTATTAAAATGGTGTACTGTATAAGGGTATATATATAAATATATTTTATGCACTGTATATGAGCTGGCGATTTCTAAGTCTGTGGTTCCGAGAGGGGGTAACCAGGCTCACTAATAAAGGTCAAGCCACTTGGCTGCCAGAATGCCCTGCTTCAGCACAGACCAGAAAGGCATTGTGATAAGCGTATCCCCGGTATAGTCAGGGGTTAATGGGAGTCGTCCCCGTCCCCCCAGTATACGCCCAGAACCATGGACCCGGTACTTGTGGTTCGGACTGTCTCCAACCAGCCATAATGTTGTGAGAGTGAAATTATGTCTAAGTCCAGCTTTGGTACATTAGAAGCAACTCTGAAACTTAACCTAAGCGTTTTTCGAAGCTACTTTTTGGCTAACTTCTTATACGAAGGTCTAGGAGCTCTGAAAATGAACGTGCGCGTCTTTCACTCTTCCCGAGGGACTTAGAAGAAGTTTGTGATATTTTTTAATAAAATGGTGTACTGTATAAGGGTATATATATAAATATATTTTATGCACTGTATATGAGCTGGCGATTTCTAAGTCTGTGGTTCCGAGAGGGGGTAACCAGGCTCACTAATAAAGGTCAAGCCACTTGGCTGCCAGAATGCCCTGCTTCAGCACAGACCAGAAAGGCATTGTGATAAGCGTATCCCCGGTATAGTCAGGGGTTAATGGGAGTCGTCCCCGTCCCCCCAGTATACGCCCAGAACCATGGACCCGGTACTTGTGGTTCGGACTGTCTCCAACCAGCCATAATGTTGTGAGAGTGAAATTATGTCTAAGTCCAGCTTTGGTACATTAGAAGCAACTCTGAAACTTAACCTAAGCGTTTTTCGAAGCTACTTTTTGGCTAACTTCTTATACGAAGGTCTAGGAGCTCTTAAAATGAACGTGCGCGTCTTTCACTCTTCCCGAGGGACTTAGAAGAATTTTGAGATTTTTTTATTAAAATGTTGTATAAGGGTATATATATAAATATATTTTATGCACTGTATATGAGCTGGCGATTTCTAAGTCTGTGGTTCCGAGAGGGGGTAACCAGGCTCACTAATAAAGGTCAAGCAACTTGGCTGCCAGAATGCCCTGCTTCAGCACAGACCAGAAAGGCATTGTGATAAGCGTATCCCCGGTATAGTCAGGGGTTAATGGGAGTCGTCCCCGTCCCCCCAGTATACGCCCAGAACCATGGACCCGGTACTTGTGGTTCGGACTGTCTCCAACCAGCCATAATGTTGTGAGAGTGAAATTATGTCTAAGTCCAGCTTTGGTACATTAGAAGCAATCTGAAACTTAACCTAAGCGTTTTTCGAAGCTACTTTTTGGCTAACTTCTTATAGGAAGGTCTAGGAGCTCTGAAAATGAACGTGCGCGTCTTTCACTCTTCCCGAGGGACTTAGAAGAATTTTGTGATATTTTTTATTAAAATGGTGTACTGTATAAGGGTATATATATAAATATATTTTATGCACTGTATATGAGCTGGCGATTTCTAAGTCTGTGGTTCCGAGAGGGGGTAACCAGGCTCACTAATAAAGGTCAAGCCACTTGGCTGCCAGAATGCCCTGCTTCAGCACAGACCAGAAAGGCATTGTGATAAGCGTATCCCCGGTATAGTCAGGGGTTAATGGGAGTCGTCCCCGTCCCCCCAGTATACGCCCAGAACCATGGACCCGGTACTTGTGGTTCGGACTGTCTCCAACCAGCCATAATGTTGTGAGAGTGAAATTATGTCTAAGTCCAGCTTTGGTACATTAGAAGCAACTCTGAAACTTAACCTAAGCGTTTTTCGAAGCTACTTTTTGGCTAACTTCTTATACGAAGGTCTAGGAGCTCTGAAAATGAACGTGCGCGTCTTTCACTCTTCCCGAGGGACTTAGAAGAATTTTGTGATATTTTTTAATAAAATGGTGTACTGTATAAGGGTATATATATAAATATATTTTATGCACTGTATATGAGCTGGCGATTTCTAAGTCTGTGGTTCCGAGAGGGGGTAACCAGGCTCACTAATAAAGGTCAAGCCACTTGGCTGCCAGAATGCCCTGCTTCAGCACAGACCAGAAAGGCATTGTGATAAGCGTATCCCCGGTATAGTCAGGGGTTAATGGGAGTCGTCCCCGTCCCCCCAGTATACGCCCAGAACCATGGACCCGGTACTTGTGGTTCGGACTGTCTCCAACCAGCCATAATGTTGTGAGAGTGAAATTATGTCTAAGTCCAGCTTTGGTACATTAGAAGCAACTCTGAAACTTAACCTAAGCGTTTTTCGAAGCTACTTTTTGGCTAACTCCTTATACGAAGGTCTAGGAGCTCTTAAAATGAACGTGCGCGTCTTTCACTCTTCCCGAGGGACTTTGAAGAATTTTGAGATTTTTTTATTAAAATGGTGTATAAGGGTATATATATAAATATATTTTATGCACTGTATATGAGCTGGCGATTTCTAAGTCTGTGGTTCCGAGAGGGGGTAACCAGGCTCACTAATAAAGGTCAAGCCACTTGGCTGCCAGAATGCCCTGCTTCAGCACAGACCAGAAAGGCATTGTGATAAGCGTATCCCCGGTATAGTCAGGGGTTAATGGGAGTCGTCCCCGTCCCCCCAGTATACGCCCAGAACCATGGACCCGGTACTTGTGGTTCGGACTGTCTCCAACCAGCCATAATGTTGTGAGAGTGAAATTATGTCTAAGTCCAGCTTTGGTACATTAGAAGCAACTCTGAAACTTAACCTAAGCGTTTTTCGAAGCTACTTTTTGGCTAACTTCTTATAGGAAGGTCTAGGAGCTCTGAAAATGAACGTGCGCGTCTTTCACTCTTCCCGAGGGACTTAGAAGAATTTTGTGATATTTTTTATTAAAATGGTGTACTGTATAAGGGTATATATATAAATATATTTTATGCACTGTATATGAGCTGGCGATTTCTAAGTCTGTGGTTCCGAGAGGGGGTAACCAGGCTCACTAATAAAGGTCAAGCCACTTGGCTGCCAGAATGCCCTGCTTCAGCACAGACCAGAAAGGCATTGTGATAAGCGTATCCCCGGTATAGTCAGGGGTTAATGGGAGTCGTCCCCGTCCCCCCAGTATACGCCCAGAACCATGGACCCGGTACTTGTGGTTCGGACTGTCTCCAACCAGCCATAATGTTGTGAGAGTGAAATTATGTCTAAGTCCAGCTTTGGTACATTAGAAGCAACTCTGAAACTTAACCTAAGCGTTTTTCGAAGCTACTTTTTGGCTAACTTCTTATAGGAAGGTCTAGGAGCTCTGAAAATGAACGTGCGCGTCTTTCACTCTTCCCGAGGGACTTAGAAGAATTTTGTGATATTTTTTATTAAAATGGTGTATAAGGGTATATATATAAATATATTTTATGCACTGTATATGAGCTGGCGATTTCTAAGTCTGTGGTTCCGAGAGGGGTAACCAGGCTCACTAATAAAGGTCAAGCAACTTGGCTGCCAGAATGCCCTGCTTCAGCACAGACCAGAAAGGCATTGTGATAAGCGTATCCCCGGTATAGTCAGGGGTTAATGGGAGTCGTCCCCGTCCCCCCATTATACGCCCAGAACCATGGACCCGGTACTTGTGGTTCGGACTGTCTCCAACCAGCCATAATGTTGTGAGAGTGAAATTATGTCTATGTCCAGCTTTGGTACATTAGAAGCAACTCTGAAACTTAACCTAAGCGTTTTTCGAAGCTACTTTTTGGCTAAATTCTTATAGGAAGGTCTAGGAGCTCTGAAAATGAACGTGCGCGTCTTTCACTCTTCCCGAGGGACTTAGAAGAAATGTGTGATATTTTTTATTAAAATGGTGTATAAGGGTATATATATAAATATATTTTATGCACTGTATATGAGCTGACGATTTCTAAGTCTGTGGTTCCGAGAGGGGGTAACCAGGCTCACTAATAAAGGTCAAGCAACTTGGCTGCCAGAATGCCCTGCTTCAGCACAGACCAGAAAGGCATTGTGATAAGCGTATCCCCGGTATAGTCAGGGTTAATGGGAGTCGTCCCCGTCCCCCCAGTATACGCCCAGAACCATGGAACCGGTACTTGTGGTTCGGACTGTCTCCAACCAGCCATAATGTTGTGAGAGTGAAATTATGTCTAAGTCCAGCTTTGGTACATTAGAAGCAACACTGAAACTTACCCTAAGCGTTTTTCGAAGCTACTTTTTGGCTAACTTCTTATAGGAAGGTCTAGGAGCTCTGAAAATGAACGTGCGCGTCTTTCATTCTTCCCGAGGGACTTAGAAGAATTATGTGATTTTTTTATTAAAATAGTGTATAAGGGTATATATATAAATATATTTTATGCACTGTATATGAGCTGGCGATTTCTAAGTCTGTGGTTCCGAGAGGGGTAACCAGGCTCACTAATAAAGGTCAAGCAACTTGGCTGCCAGAATGCCCTGCTTCAGCACAGACCAGAAAGGCATTGTGATAAGCGTATCCCCGGTATAGTCAGGGGTTAATGGGAGTCGTCCCCGTCCCCCCATTATACGCCCAGAACCATGGACCCGGTACTTGTGGTTCGGACTGTCTCCAACCAGCCATAATGTTGTGAGAGTGAAATTATGTCTATGTCCAGCTTTGGTACATTAGAAGCAACTCTGAAACTTAACCTAAGCGTTTTTCGAAGCTACTTTTTGGCTAAATTCTTATAGGAAGGTCTAGGAGCTCTGAAAATGAACGTGCGCGTCTTTCACTCTTCCCGAGGGACTTAGAAGAAATGTGTGATATTTTTTATTAAAATGGTGTATAAGGGTATATATATAAATATATTTTATGCACTGTATATGAGCTGGCGATTTCTAAGTCTGTGGTTCCGAGAGGGGGTAACCAGGCTCACTAATAAAGGTCAAGCAACTTGGCTGCCAGAATGCCCTGCTTCAGCACAGACCAGAAAGGCATTGTGATAAGCGTATCCCCGGTATAGTCAGGGTTAATGGGAGTCGTCCCCGTCCCCCCAGTATACGCCCAGAACCATGGAACCGGTACTTGTGGTTCGGACTGTCTCCAACCAGCCATAATGTTGTGAGAGTGAAATTATGTCTAAGTCCAGCTTTGGTACATTAGAAGCAACTCTGAAACTTAACCTAAGCGTTTTTCGAAGCTACTTTTTGGCTAACTTCTTATAGGAAGGTCTAGGAGCTCTGAAAATGAACGTGCGCGTCTTTCACTCTTCCCGAGGGACTTAGAAGAATTTTGTGATTTTTTTATTAAAATTGTGTATAAGGGTATATATATAAATATATTTTATGCACTGTATTTGAGCTGGCGATTTCTAAGTCTGTGGTTCCGAGAGGGGGTAACCAGGCTCACTAATAAAGGTCAAGCAACTTGGCTGCCAGAATGCCCTGCTTCAGCACAGACCAGAAAGGCATTGTGATAAGCGTATCCCCGGTATAGTCAGGGGTTAATGGGAGTCGTCCCCGTCCCCCCAGTATACGCCCAGAACCATGGAACCGGTACTTGTGGTTCGGACTGTCTCCAACCAGCCATAATGTTGTGAGAGTGAAATTATGTCTAAGTCCAGCTTTGGTACATTAGAAGCAACTCTGAAACTTAACCTAAGCATTTTTCGAAGCTACTTTTTGGCTAACTTCTTATAGGAAGGTCTAGGAGCTCTAAAAATGAACGTGCGCGTCTTTCACTCTTCCCGAGGGACTTAGAAGAATTTTGTGATTTTTTTATTAAAATGGTGTATAAGGGTATATATATAAATATATTTTATGCACTGTATATGAGCTGGCGATTTCTAAGTCTGTGGTTCCGAGAGGGGGTAACCAGGCTCACTAATAAAGGTCAAGCAACTTGGCTGCCAGAATGCCCTGCTTCAGCACAGACCAGAAAGGCATTGTGATAAGCGTATCCCCGGTATAGTCAGGGGTTAATGGGAGTCGTCCCCGTCCCCCCAGTATACGCCCAGAACCATGGAACCGGTACTTGTGGTTCGGACTGTCTCCAACCAGCCATAATGTTGTGAGAGTGAAATTATGTCTAAGTCCAGCTTTGGTACATTAGAAGCAACTCTGAAACTTAACCTAAGCGTTTTTCGAAGCTACTTTTTGGCTAACTTCTTATAGGAAGGTCTAGGAGCTCTGAAAATGAACGTGCGCGTCTTTCACTCTTCCCGAGGGACTTAGAAGAATTTTGTGATTTTTTTATTAAAATTGTGTATAAGGGTATATATATAAATATATTTTATGCACTGTATATGAGCTGGCGATTTCTAAGTCTGTGGTTCCGAGAGGGGGTAACCAGGCTCACTAATAAAGGTCAAGCAACTTGGCTGCCAGAATGCCCTGCTTCAGCACAGACCAGAAAGGCATTGTGATAAGCGTATCCCCGGTATAGTCAGGGGTTAATGGGAGTCGTCCCCGTCCCCCCAGTATACGCCCAGAACCATGGAACCGGTACTTGTGGTTCGGACTGTCTCCAACCAGCCATAATGTTGTGAGAGTGAAATTATGTCTAAGTCCAGCTTTGGTACATTAGAAGCAACTCTGAAACTTAACCTAAGCATTTTTCGAAGCTACTTTTTGGCTAACTTCTTATAGGAAGGTCTAGGAGCTCTGAAAATGAACGTGCGCGTCTTTCACTCTTCCCGAGGGAATTAGAAGAATTTTGTGATATTTTTTATTAAAATGGTGTATAAGGGTATATATATAAATATATTTTATGCACTGTATATGAGCTGGCGATTTCTAAGTCTGTGGTTCCGAGAGGGGGTAACCAGGCTCACTAATAAAGGTCAAGCCACTTGGCTGCCAGAATGCCCTGCTTCAGCACAGACCAGAAAGGCATTGTGATAAGCGTATCCCCGGTATAGTCAGGGGTTAATGGGAGTCGTCCCCGTCCCCCCAGTATACGCCCAGAACCATGGACCCGGTACTTGTGGTTCGGACTGTCTTCAACCAGCCATAATGTTGTGAGAGTGAAATTATGTCTAAGTCCAGCTTTGGTACATTAGAAGCATCACTGAAACTTACCCTAAGCGTTTTTCGAAGCTACTTTTTGGCTAACTTCTTATAGGAAGGTCTAGGAGCTCTGAAAATGAACGTGCGCGTCTTTCACTCTTCCCGAGGGACTTAGAAGAATTTTGTGATATTTTTTATTAAAATGGTGTATAAGGGTATATATATAAATATATTTTATGCACTGTATATGAGCTGGCGATTTCTAAGTCTGTGGTTCCGAGAGGGGGTAACCAGGCGCACTAATAAAGGTCAAGCCACTTGGCTGCCAGAATGCCCTGCTTCAGCACAGACCAGAAAGGCATTGTGATAAGCGTATCCCCGGTATAGTCAGGGGTTAATGGGAGTCGTCCCCGTCCCCCCAGTATACGCCCAGAACCATGGACCCGGTACTTGTGGTTCGGACTGTCTCCAGCCAGCCATAATGTTGTGAGAGTGAAATTATGTCTAAGTCCAGCTTTGGTACATTAGAAGCAACTCTGAAACTTAACCTAAGCGTTTTTCGAAGCTACTTTTTGGCTAACTTCTTATAGGAAGGTCTAGGAGCTCTGAAAAGGAACGTGCGCGTCTTTCAATCTTCCCGAGGGACTTAGAAGAATTTTGTGATATTTTTTATTAAAATGGTGTATAAGGGTATATATATAAATATATTTTATGCACTGTATATGAGCTGGCGATTTCTAAGTCTGTGGTTCCGAGAGGGTGTAACCAGGCTCACTAATAAAGGTCAAGCCACTTGGCTGCCAGAATGCCCTGCTTCAGCACAGACCAGAAAGGCATTGTGATAAGCGCATCCCCGGTATAGTCAGGGGTTAATGGGAGTCGTCCCCGTCCCCCCAGTATACGCCCAGAACCATGGACCCGGTACTTGTGGTTCGGACTGTCTCCAACCAGCCATAATGTTGTGAGAGTGAAATTATGTCTAAGTCCAGCTTTGGTACATTAGAAGCAACTCTGAAACTTAACCTAAGCGTTTTTCGAAGCTACTTTTTGGCTAACTTCTTATACAGTAGGAAGGTCTTGGAGCTCTGAAAATGAACGTGCGCGTCTTTCACTCTTCCCGAGGGACTTAGAAGAATTTTGTGATATTTTTTATTAAAATGGTGTATAAGGGTATATATATAAATATATTTTATGCACTGTATATGAGCTGGCGATTTCTAAGTCTGTGGTTCCGAGAGGGGGTAACCAGGCTCACTAATAAAGGTCAAGCAACTTGGCTGCCAGAATGCCCTGCTTCAGCACAGACCAGAAAGGCATTGTGATAAGCGTATCCCCGGTATAGTCAGGGGTTAATGGGAGTCGTCCCCGTCCCCCCAGTATACGCCCAGAACCATGGAACCGGTACTTGTGGTTCGGACTGTCTCCAACCAGCCATAATGTTGTGAGAGTGAAATTATGTCTAAGTCCAGCTTTGGAACATTAGAAGCAACTCTGAAACTTAACCTAAGCGTTTTTCGAAGCTACTTTTTGGCTAACTTCTTATAGGAAGGTCTAGGAGCTCTGAAAATGAACGTGCGCGTCTCTCACTCTTCCCGAGGGACTTAGAAGAATTTTGTGATTTTTTTATTAAAATTGTGTATAAGGGTATATATATAAATATATTTTATGCACTGTATATGAGCTGGCGATTTCTAAGTCTGTGGTTCCGAGAGGGGGTAACCAGGCTCACTAATAAAGGTCAAGCCACTTGGCTGCCAGAATGCCCTGCTTCAGCACAGACCAGAAAGGCATTGTGATAAGCGTATCCCCGGTATAGTCAGGGGTTAATGGGAGTCGTCCTCATCCCCCCCAGTATACGCCCAGAACCATGGACCCGGTACTTGTGGTTCGGACTGTCTCCAACCAGCCATAATGTTGTGAGAGTGAAATTATGTCTAAGTCCAGCTTTGGTACATTAGAAGCAACTCTGAAACTTAACCTAAGCATTTTTCGAAGCTACTTTTTGGCTAACTTCTTATAGGAAGGTCTAGGAGCTCTGAAAATGAACGTGCGCGTCTTTCACTCTTCCCGAGGGAATCAGAAGAATTTTGTGATATTTTTTATTAAAATTGTGTATAAGGGTATATATATAAATATATTTTATGCACTGTATATGAGCTGGCGATTTCTAAGTCTGTGGTTCCGAGAGGGGGTAACCAGGCTCACTAATAAAGGTCAAGCCACTTGGCTGCCAGAATGCCCTGCTTCAGCACCGACCAGAAAGGCATTGTGATAAGCGTATCCCCGGTATAGTCAGGGGTTAATGGGAGTCGTCCCCGTCCCCCCAGTATACGCCCAGAACCATGGACCCGGTACTTGTGGTTCGGACTGTCTCCAACCAGCCATAATGTTGTGAGAGTGAAATTATGTCTAAGTCCAGCTTTGGTACATTAGAAGCATCACTGAAACTTACCCTAAGCGTTTTTCGAAGCTACTTTTTGGCTAACTTCTTATAGGAAGGTCTAGGAGCTCTGAAAATGAACGTGCGCGTCTTTCACTCTTCCCGAGGGACTTAGAAGAATTTTGTGATTTTTTTATTAAAATGGTGTATAAGGGTATATATATAAATATATTTTATGCACTGTATATGAGCTGGCGATTTCTAAGTCTGTGGTTCCGAGAGGGGGTAACCAGGCTCACTAATAAAGGTCAAGCAACTTGGCTGCCAGAATGCCCTGCTTCAGCACAGACCAGAAAGGCATTGTGATAAGCGTATCCCCGGTATAGTCAGGGGTTAATGGGAGTCGTCCCCGTCCCCCCAGTATACGCCCAGAACCATGGAACCGGTACTTGTGGTTCGGACTGTCTCCAACCAGCCATAATGTTGTGAGAGTGAAATTATGTCTAAGTCCAGCTTTGGTACATTAGAAGCAACTCTGAAACTTAACCTTTGCATTTTTCGAAGCTACTTTTTGGCTAACTTCTTATAGGAAGGTCTAGGAGCTCTGAAAATGAACGTGCGCGTCTTTCACTCTTCCCGAGGGAATTAGAAGAATTTTGTGATATTTTTTATTAAAATGGTGTATAAGGGTATATATATAAATATATTTTATGCACTGTATATGAGCTGGCGATTTCTAAGTCTGTGGTTCCGAGAGGGGGTAACCAGGCTCACTAATAAAGGTCAAGCCACTTGGCTGCCAGAATGCCCTGCTTCAGCACAGACCAGAAAGGCATTGTGATAAGCGTATCCCCGGTATAGTCAGGGGTTAATGGGAGTCGTCCCCGTCCCCCCAGTATACGCCCAGAACCATGGAACCGGTACTTGTGGTTCGGACTGTCTCCAACCAGCCATAATGTTGTGAGAGTGAAATTATGTCTAAGTCCAGCTTTGGTACATTAGAAGCAACTCTGAAACTTAACCTAAGCGTTTTTCGAAGCTACTTTTTGGCTAACTTCTTATAGGAAGGTCTAGGAGCTCTGAAAATGAACGTGCGCGTCTTTCACTCTTCCCGAGGGACTTAGAAGAATTTTGTGATTTTTTTATTAAAATTGTGTATAAGGGTATATATATAAATATATTTTATGCACTGTATATGAGCTGGCGATTTCTAAGTCTGTGGTTCCGAGAGGGGGTAACCAGGCTCACTAATAAAGGTCAAGCAACTTGGCTGCCAGAATGCCCTGCTTCAGCACAGACCAGAAAGGCATTGTGATAAGCGTATCCCCGGTATAGTCAGGGGTTAATGGGAGTCGTCCCCGTCCCCCCAGTATACGCCCAGAACCATGGAACCGGTACTTGTGGTTCGGACTGTCTCCAACCAGCCATAATGTTGTGAGAGTGAAATTATGTCTAAGTCCAGCTTTGGTACATTAGAAGCAACTCTGAAACTTAACCTAAGCGTTTTTCGAAGCTACTTTTTGGCTAACTTCTTATACGAAGGTCTAGGAGCTCTGAAAATGAACGTGCGCGTCTTTCACTCTTCCCGAGGGACTTAGAAGAATTTTGTGATTTTTTTATTAAAATTGTGTATAAGGGTATATATATAAATATATTTTATGCACTGTATATGAGCTGGCGATTTCTAAGTCTGTGGTTCCGAGAGGGGGTAACCAGGCTCACTAATAAAGGTCAAGCAACTTGGCTGCCAGAATGCCCTGCTTCAGCACAGACCAGAAAGGCATTGTGATAAGCGTATCCCCGGTATAGTCAGGGGTTAATGGGAGTCGTCCCCGTCCCCCCAGTATACGCCCAGAACCATGGAACCGGTACTTGTGGTTCGGACTGTCTCCAACCAGCCATAATGTTGTGAGAGTGAAATTATGTCTAAGTCCAGCTTTGGTACATTAGAAGCAACTCTGAAACTTAACCTTTGCATTTTTCGAAGCTACTTTTTGGCTAACTTCTTATAGGAAGGTCTAGGAGCTCTGAAAATGAACGTGCGCGTCTTTCACTCTTCCCGAGGGAATTAGAAGAATTTTGTGATATTTTTTATTAAAATGGTGTATAAGGGTATATATATAAATATATTTTATGCACTGTATATGAGCTGGCGATTTCTAAGTCTGTGGTTCCGAGAGGGGGTAACCAGGCTCACTAATAAAGGTCAAGCCACTTGGCTGCCAGAATGCCCTGCTTCAGCACAGACCAGAAAGGCATTGTGATAAGCGTATCCCCGGTATAGTCAGGGGTTAATGGGAGTCGTCCCCGTCCCCCCAGTATACGCCCAGAACCATGGAACCGGTACTTGTGGTTCGGACTGTCTCCAACCAGCCATAATGTTGTGAGAGTGAAATTATGTCTAAGTCCAGCTTTGGTACATTAGAAGCAACTCTGAAACTTAACCTAAGCGTTTTTCGAAGCTACTTTTTGGCTAACTTCTTATAGGAAGGTCTAGGAGCTCTGAAAATGAACGTGCGCGTCTTTCACTCTTCCCGAGGGACTTAGAAGAATTTTGTGATTTTTTTATTAAAATTGTGTATAAGGGTATATATATAAATATATTTTATGCACTGTATATGAGCTGGCGATTTCTAAGTCTGTGGTTCCGAGAGGGGGTAACCAGGCTCACTAATAAAGGTCAAGCAACTTGGCTGCCAGAATGCCCTGCTTCAGCACAGACCAGAAAGGCATTGTGATAAGCGTATCCCCGGTATAGTCAGGGGTTAATGGGAGTCGTCCCCGTCCCCCCAGTATACGCCCAGAACCATGGAACCGGTACTTGTGGTTCGGACTGTCTCCAACCAGCCATAATGTTGTGAGAGTGAAATTATGTCTAAGTCCAGCTTTGGTACATTAGAAGCAACTCTGAAACTTAACCTAAGCATTTTTCGAAGCTACTTTTTGGCTAACTTCTTATAGGAAGGTCTAGGAGCTCTGAAATAGAACGTGCGCGTCTTTCACTCTTCCCGAGGGAATTAGAAGAATTTTGTGATATTTTTTATTAAAATGGTGTATAAGGGTATATATATATAAATATATTTTATGCACTGTATATGAGCTGGCGATTTCTAAGTCTGTGGTTCCGAGAGGGGGTAACCAGGCTCACTAATAAAGGTCAAGCCACTTGGCTGCCTGAATGCCCTGCTTCAGCACAGACCAGAAAGGCATTGTGATAAGCGTATCCCCGGTATAGTCAGGGGTTAATGGGAGTCGTCCCCGTCCCCCCAGTATACGCCCAGAACCATGGACCCGGTACTTGTGGTTCGGACTGTCTCCAACCAGCCATAATGTTGTGAGAGTGAAATTATGTCTAAGTCCAGCTTTGGTACATTAGAAGCATCACTGAAACTTACCCTAAGCGTTTTTCGAAGCTACTTTTTGGCTAACTTCTTATAGGAAGGTCTAGGAGCTCTGAAAATGAACGTGCGCGTCTTTCACTCTTCCCGAGGGACTTAGAAGAATTTTGTGATATTTTTTATTAAAATGGTGTATAAGGGTATATATATAAATATATTTTATGCACTGTATATGAGCTGGCGATTTCTAAGTCTGTGGTTCCGAGAGGGTGTAACCAGGCTCACTAATAAAGGTCAAGCCACTTGGCTGCCAGAATGCCCTGCTTCAGCACAGACCAGAAAGGCATTGTGATAAGCGCATCCCCGGTATAGTCAGGGGTTAATGGGAGTCGTCCCCGTCCCCCCCAGTATACGCCCAGAACCATGGACCCGGTACTTGTGGTTCGGACTGTCTCCAACCAGCCATAATGTTGTGAGAGTGAAATTATGTCTAAGTCCAGCTTTGGTACATTAGAAGCAACTCTGAAACTTAACCTAAGCGTTTTTCGAAGCTACTTTTTGGCTAACTTCTTATACGAAGGTCTAGGAGCTCTGAAAATGAACGTGCGCGTCTTTCACTCTTCCCGAGGGACTTAGAAGAATTTTGTGATTTTTTTATTAAAATTGTGTATAAGGGTATATATATAAATATATTTTATGCACTGTATATGAGCTGGCGATTTCTAAGTCTGTGGTTCCGAGAGGGGGTAACCAGGCTCACTAATAAAGGTCAAGCAACTTGGCTGCCAGAATGCCCTGCTTCAGCACAGACCAGAAAGGCATTGTGATAAGCGTATCCCCGGTATAGTCAGGGGTTAATGGGAGTCGTCCCCGTCCCCCCAGTATACGCCCAGAACCATGGAACCGGTACTTGTGGTTCGGACTGTCTCCAACCAGCCATAATGTTGTGAGAGTGAAATTATGTCTAAGTCCAGCTTTGGTACATTAGAAGCAACTCTGAAACTTAACCTTTGCATTTTTCGAAGCTACTTTTTGGCTAACTTCTTATAGGAAGGTCTAGGAGCTCTGAAAATGAACGTGCGCGTCTTTCACTCTTCCCGAGGGAATTAGAAGAATTTTGTGATATTTTTTATTAAAATGGTGTATAAGGGTATATATATAAATATATTTTATGCACTGTATATGAGCTGGCGATTTCTAAGTCTGTGGTTCCGAGAGGGGGTAACCAGGCTCACTAATAAAGGTCAAGCCACTTGGCTGCCAGAATGCCCTGCTTCAGCACAGACCAGAAAGGCATTGTGATAAGCGTATCCCCGGTATAGTCAGGGGTTAATGGGAGTCGTCCCCGTCCCCCCAGTATACGCCCAGAACCATGGAACCGGTACTTGTGGTTCGGACTGTCTCCAACCAGCCATAATGTTGTGAGAGTGAAATTATGTCTAAGTCCAGCTTTGGTACATTAGAAGCAACTCTGAAACTTAACCTAAGCGTTTTTCGAAGCTACTTTTTGGCTAACTTCTTATAGGAAGGTCTAGGAGCTCTGAAAATGAACGTGCGCGTCTTTCACTCTTCCCGAGGGACTTAGAAGAATTTTGTGATTTTTTTATTAAAATTGTGTATAAGGGTATATATATAAATATATTTTATGCACTGTATATGAGCTGGCGATTTCTAAGTCTGTGGTTCCGAGAGGGGGTAACCAGGCTCACTAATAAAGGTCAAGCCACTTGGCTGCCTGAATGCCCTGCTTCAGCACAGACCAGAAAGGCATTGTGATAAGCGTATCCCCGGTATAGTCAGGGGTTAATGGGAGTCGTCCCCGTCCCCCCAGTATACGCCCAGAACCATGGACCCGGTACTTGTGGTTCGGACTGTCTCCAACCAGCCATAATGTTGTGAGAGTGAAATTATGTCTAAGTCCAGCTTTGGTACATTAGAAGCATCACTGAAACTTACCCTAAGCGTTTTTCGAAGCTACTTTTTGGCTAACTTCTTATAGGAAGGTCTAGGAGCTCTGAAAATGAACGTGCGCGTCTTTCACTCTTCCCGAGGGACTTAGAAGAATTTTGTGATATTTTTTATTAAAATGGTGTATAAGGGTATATATATAAATATATTTTATGCACTGTATATGAGCTGGCGATTTCTAAGTCTGTGGTTCCGAGAGGGTGTAACCAGGCTCACTAATAAAGGTCAAGCCACTTGGCTGCCAGAATGCCCTGCTTCAGCACAGACCAGAAAGGCATTGTGATAAGCGCATCCCCGGTATAGTCAGGGGTTAATGGGAGTCGTCCCCGTCCCCCCCAGTATACGCCCAGAACCATGGACCCGGTACTTGTGGTTCGGACTGTCTCCAACCAGCCATAATGTTGTGAGAGTGAAATTATGTCTAAGTCCAGCTTTGGTACATTAGAAGCAACTCTGAAACTTAACCTAAGCGTTTTTCGAAGCTACTTTTTGGCTAACTTCTTATACAGTAGGAAGGTCTTGGAGCTCTGAAAATGAACGTGCGCGTCTTTCACTCTTCCCGAGGGACTTAGAAGAATTTTGTGATATTTTTTATTAAAATGGTGTATAAGGGTATATACAGTATATAAATATATTTTATGCACTGTATATGAGCTGGCGATTTCTAAGTCTGTGGTTCCGAGAGGGGGTAACCAGGCTCACTAATAAAGGTCAAGCCACTTGGCTGCCAGAATGCCCTAATGCCCTGCTTCAGCACAAACCAGAAAGGCATTGTGATAAGCGTATCCCCGGTATAGTCAGGGGAAATGGGAGTCGTCCCCGTCCCCCCAGTATACGCCCAGAACCATGGACCCGGTACTTGTGGTTCGGACTGTCTCCAACCAGCCATAATGTTGTGAGAGTGAAATTATGTCTAAGTCCAGCTTTGGTACATTAGAAGCAACTCTGAAACTTAACCTAAGCGTTTTTCGAAGCTACTTTTTGGCTAACTTCTTATAGGAAGGTCTAGGAGCTATGAAAATGAACGTGCGCGTCTTTCACTCTTCCCGAGGGACTTAGAAGAATTTTGTGATTTTTTTATTAAAATGGTGTATAAGGGTATATATATAAATATATTTTATGCACTGTATATGAGCTGGCGATTTCTAAGTCTGTGGTTCCGAGAGGGGGTAACCAGGCTCACTAATAAAGGTCAAGCAACTTGGCTGCCAGAATGCCCTGCTTCAGCACAGACCAGAAAGGCATTGTGATAAGCGTATCCCCGGTATAGTCAGGGGTTAATGGGAGTCGTCCCCGTCCCCCCAGTATACGCCCAGAACCATGGAACCGGTACTTGTGGTTCGGACTGTCTCCAACCAGCCATAATGTTGTGAGAGTGAAATTATGTCTAAGTCCAGCTTTGGTACATTAGAAGCAACTCTGAAACTTAACCTAAGCGTTTTTCGAAGCTACTTTTTGGCTAACTTCTTATAGGAAGGTCTAGGAGCTCTGAAAATGAACGTGCGCGTCTTTCACTCTTCCCGAGGGACTTAGAAGAATTTTGTGATTTTTTTATTAAAATTGTGTATAAGGGTATATATATAAATATATTTTATGCACTGTATATGAGCTGGCGATTTCTAAGTCTGTGGTTCCGAGAGGGGGTAACCAGGCTCACTAATAAAGGTCAAGCAACTTGGCTGCCAGAATGCCCTGCTTCAGCACAGACCAGAAAGGCATTGTGATAAGCGTATCCCCGGGATAGTCAGGGGTTAATGGGAGTCGTCCCCGTCCCCCCAGTATACGCCCAGAACCATGGAACCGGTACTTGTGGTTCGGACTGTCTCCAACCAGCCATAATGTTGTGAGAGTGAAATTATGTCTAAGTCCAGCTTTGGTACATTAGAAGCAACTCTGAAACTTAACCTAAGCATTTTTCGAAGCTACTTTTTGGCTAACTTCTTATAGGAAGGTCTAGGAGCTCTGAAAATGAACGTGCGCGTCTTTCACTCTTCCCGAGGGAATTAGAAGAATTTTGTGATATTTTTTATTAAAATGGTGTATAAGGGTATATATATAAATATATTTTATGCACTGTATATGAGCTGGCGATTTCTAAGTCTGTGGTTCCGAGAGGGGGTAACCAGGCTCACTAATAAAGGTCAAGCCACTTGGCTGCCAGAATGCCCTGCTTCAGCACAGACCAGAAAGGCATTGTGATAAGCGTATCCCCGGTATAGTCAGGGGTTAATGGGAGTCGTCCCCGTCCCCCCAGTATACGCCCAGAACCATGGACCCGGTACTTGTGGTTCGGACTGTCTCCAACCAGCCATAATGTTGTGAGAGTGAAATTATGTCTAAGTCCAGCTTTGGTACATTAGAAGCATCACTGAAACTTACCCTAAGCGTTTTTCGAAGCTACTTTTTGGCTAACTTCTTATAGGAAGGTCTAGGAGCTCTGAAAATGAACGTGCGCGTCTTTCACTCTTCCCGAGGGACTTAGAAGAATTTTGTGATTTTTTTATTAAAATGGTGTATAAGGGTATATATATAAATATATTTTATGCACTGTATATGAGCTGGCGATTTCTAAGTCTGTGGTTCCGAGAGGGGGTAACCAGGCTCACTAATAAAGGTCAAGCAACTTGGCTGCCAGAATGCCCTGCTTCAGCACAGACCAGAAAGGCATTGATATAAGCGTATCCCCGGTATAGTCAGGGGTTAATGGGAGTCGTCCCCGTCCCCCCAGTATACGCCCAGAACCATGGAACCGGTACTTGTGGTTCGGACTGTCTCCAACCAGCCATAATGTTGTGAGAGTGAAATTATGTCTAAGTCCAGCTTTGGTACATTAGAAGCAACTCTGAAACTTAACCTAAGCGTTTTTCGAAGCTACTTTTTGGCTAACTTCTTATAGGAAGGTCTAGGAGCTCTGAAAATGAACGTGCGCGTCTTTCACTCTTCCCGAGGGACTTAGAAGAATTTTGTGATTTTTTTATTAAAATTGTGTATAAGGGTATATATATAAATATATTTTATGCACTGTATATGAGCTGGCGATTTCTAAGTTTGTGGTTCCGAGAGGGGGTAACCAGGCTCACTAATAAAGGTCAAGCAACTTGGCTGCCAGAATGCCCTGCTTCAGCACAGACCAGAAAGGCATTGTGATAAGCGTATCCCCGGTATAGTCAGGGGTTAATGGGAGTCGTCCCCGTCCCCCCAGTATACGCCCAGAACCATGGAACCGGTACTTGTGGTTCGGACTGTCTCCAACCAGCCATAATGTTGTGAGAGTGAAATTATGTCTAAGTCCAGCTTTGGTACATTAGAAGCAACTCTGAAACTTAACCTAAGCATTTTTCGAAGCTACTTTTTGGCTAACTTCTTATAGGAAGGTCTAGGAGCTCTGAAAATGAACGTGCGCGTATTTCACTCTTCCCGAGGGAATTAGAAGAATTTTGTGATATTTTTTATTAAAATGGTGTATAAGGGTATATATATAAATATATTTTATGCACTGTATATGAGCTGGCGATTTCTAAGTCTGTGGTTCCGAGAGGGGGTAACCAGGCTCACTAATAAAGGTCAAGCCACTTGGCTGCCTGAATGCCCTGCTTCAGCACAGACCAGAAAGGCATTGTGATAAGCGTATCCCCGGTATAGTCAGGGGTTAATGGGAGTCGTCCCCGTCCCCCCAGTATACGCCCAGAACCATGGACCCGGTACTTGTGGTTCGGACTGTCTCCAACCAGCCATAATGTTGTGAGAGTGAAATTATGTCTAAGTCCAGCTTTGGTACATTAGAAGCATCACTGAAACTTACCCTAAGCGTTTTTCGAAGCTACTTTTTGGCTAACTTCTTATAGGAAGGTCTAGGAGCTCTGAAAATGAACGTGCGCGTCTTTCACTCTTCCCGAGGGACTTAGAAGAATTTTGTGATATTTTTTATTAAAATGGTGTATAAGGGTATATATATAAATATATTTTATGCACTGTATATGAGCTGGCGATTTCTAAGTCTGTGGTTCCGAGAGGGTGTAACCAGGCTCACTAATAAAGGTCAAGCCACTTGGCTGCCAGAATGCCCTGCTTCAGCACAGACCAGAAAGTCATTGTGATAAGCGCATCCCCGGTATAGTCAGGGGTTAATGGGAGTCGTCCCCGTCCCCCCCAGTATACGCCCAGAACCATGGACCCGGTACTTGTGGTTCGGACTGTCTCCAACCAGCCATAATGTTGTGAGAGTGAAATTATGTCTAAGTCCAGCTTTGGTACATTAGAAGCAACTCTGAAACTTAACCTAAGCGTTTTTCGAAGCTACTTTTTGGCTAACTTCTTATACAGTAGGAAGGTCTTGGAGCTCTGAAAATGAACGTGCGCGTCTTTCACTCTTCCCGAGGGACTTAGAAGAATTTTGTGATATTTTTTATTAAAATGGTGTATAAGGGTATATACAGTATATAAATATATTTTATGCACTGTATATGAGCTGGCGATTTCTAAGTCTGTGGTTCCGAGAGGGGGTAACCAGGCTCACTAATAAAGGTCAAGCCACTTGGCTGCCAGAATGCCCTAATGCCCTGCTTCAGCACAAACCAGAAAGGCATTGTGATAAGCGTATCCCCGGTATAGTCAGGGGAAATGGGAGTCGTCCCCGTCCCCCCAGTATACGCCCAGAACCATGGACCCGGTACTTGTGGTTCGGACTGTCTCCAACCAGCCATAATGTTGTGAGAGTGAAATTATGTCTAAGTCCAGCTTTGGTACATTAGAAGCAACTCTGAAACTTAACCTAAGCGTTTTTCGAAGCTACTTTTTGGCTAACTTCTTATAGGAAGGTCTAGGAGCTCTGAAAATGAACGTGCGCGTCTTTCACTCTTCCCGAGGGACTCAGAAGAATTTTGTGATATTTTTTATTAAAATGGTGTATAAGGGTATATACTGTATATAAATATATTTTATGCATTGTATATGAGCTGGCGATTTCTAAGTCTGTGGTTCCGAGAGGGGGTAACCAGGCTCACTAATAAAGGTCAAGCAACTTGGCTGCCAGAATGCCCTGCTTCAGCACAGACCAGAAAGGCATTGTGATAAGCGTATCCCCGGTATAGTCAGGGGTTAATGGGAGTCGTCCCCGTCCCCCCAGTATACGCCCAGAACCATGGACCCGGTACTTGTGGTTCGGACTGTCTCCAACCAGCCATAATGTTGTGAGAGTGAAATTATGTCTAAGTCCAGCTTTGGTACATTAGAAGCAACACTGAAACTTACCCTAAGCGTTTTTCGAAGCTACTTTTTGGCTAACTTCTTATAGGAAGGTCTAGGAGCTCTGAAAATGAACGTGCGCGTCTTTCACTCTTCCCGAGGGACTTAGAAGAATTTTGTGATATTTTTTATTAAAATGGTGTATAAGGGTATATATATAAATATATTTTATGCACTGTATATGAGCTGGCGATTTCTAAGTTTGTGGTTCCGAGAGGGGGTAACCAGGCTCACTAATAAAGGTCAAGCAACTTGGCTGCCAGAATGCCCTGCTTCAGCACAGACCAGAAAGGCATTGTGATAAGCGTATCCCCGGTATAGTCAGGGGTTAATGGGAGTCGTCCCCGTCCCCCCAGTATACGCCCAGAACCATGGAACCGGTACTTGTGGTTCGGACTGTCTCCAACCAGCCATAATGTTGTGAGAGTGAAATTATGTCTAAGTCCAGCTTTGGTACATTAGAAGCAACTCTGAAACTTAACCTAAGCATTTTTCGAAGCTACTTTTTGGCTAACTTCTTATAGGAAGGTCTAGGAGCTCTGAAAATGAACGTGCGCGTATTTCACTCTTCCCGAGGGAATTAGAAGAATTTTGTGATATTTTTTATTAAAATGGTGTATAAGGGTATATATATAAATATATTTTATGCACTGTATATGAGCTGGCGATTTCTAAGTCTGTGGTTCCGAGAGGGGGTAACCAGGCTCACTAATAAAGGTCAAGCCACTTGGCTGCCTGAATGCCCTGCTTCAGCACAGACCAGAAAGGCATTGTGATAAGCGTATCCCCGGTATAGTCAGGGGTTAATGGGAGTCGTCCCCGTCCCCCCAGTATACGCCCAGAACCATGGACCCGGTACTTGTGGTTCGGACTGTCTCCAACCAGCCATAATGTTGTGAGAGTGAAATTATGTCTAAGTCCAGCTTTGGTACATTAGAAGCATCACTGAAACTTACCCTAAGCGTTTTTCGAAGCTACTTTTTGGCTAACTTCTTATAGGAAGGTCTAGGAGCTCTGAAAATGAACGTGCGCGTCTTTCACTCTTCCCGAGGGACTTAGAAGAATTTTGTGATATTTTTTATTAAAATGGTGTATAAGGGTATATATATAAATATATTTTATGCACTGTATATGAGCTGGCGATTTCTAAGTCTGTGGTTCCGAGAGGGTGTAACCAGGCTCACTAATAAAGGTCAAGCCACTTGGCTGCCAGAATGCCCTGCTTCAGCACAGACCAGAAAGTCATTGTGATAAGCGCATCCCCGGTATAGTCAGGGGTTAATGGGAGTCGTCCCCGTCCCCCCCAGTATACGCCCAGAACCATGGACCCGGTACTTGTGGTTCGGACTGTCTCCAACCAGCCATAATGTTGTGAGAGTGAAATTATGTCTAAGTCCAGCTTTGGTACATTAGAAGCAACTCTGAAACTTAACCTAAGCGTTTTTCGAAGCTACTTTTTGGCTAACTTCTTATACAGTAGGAAGGTCTTGGAGCTCTGAAAATGAACGTGCGCGTCTTTCACTCTTCCCGAGGGACTTAGAAGAATTTTGTGATATTTTTTATTAAAATGGTGTATAAGGGTATATACAGTATATAAATATATTTTATGCACTGTATATGAGCTGGCGATTTCTAAGTCTGTGGTTCCGAGAGGGGGTAACCAGGCTCACTAATAAAGGTCAAGCCACTTGGCTGCCAGAATGCCCTAATGCCCTGCTTCAGCACAAACCAGAAAGGCATTGTGATAAGCGTATCCCCGGTATAGTCAGGGGAAATGGGAGTCGTCCCCGTCCCCCCAGTATACGCCCAGAACCATGGACCCGGTACTTGTGGTTCGGACTGTCTCCAACCAGCCATAATGTTGTGAGAGTGAAATTATGTCTAAGTCCAGCTTTGGTACATTAGAAGCAACTCTGAAACTTAACCTAAGCGTTTTTCGAAGCTACTTTTTGGCTAACTTCTTATAGGAAGGTCTAGGAGCTCTGAAAATGAACGTGCGCGTCTTTCACTCTTCCCGAGGGACTCAGAAGAATTTTGTGATATTTTTTATTAAAATGGTGTATAAGGGTATATACTGTATATAAATATATTTTATGCATTGTATATGAGCTGGCGATTTCTAAGTCTGTGGTTCCGAGAGGGGGTAACCAGGCTCACTAATAAAGGTCAAGCAACTTGGCTGCCAGAATGCCCTGCTTCAGCACAGACCAGAAAGGCATTGTGATAAGCGTATCCCCGGTATAGTCAGGGGTTAATGGGAGTCGTCCCCGTCCCCCCAGTATACGCCCAGAACCATGGACCCGGTACTTGTGGTTCGGACTGTCTCCAACCAGCCATAATGTTGTGAGAGTGAAATTATGTCTAAGTCCAGCTTTGGTACATTAGAAGCAACACTGAAACTTACCCTAAGCGTTTTTCGAAGCTACTTTTTGGCTAACTTCTTATAGGAAGGTCTAGGAGCTCTGAAAATGAACGTGCGCATCTTTCATTCTTCCCGAGGGACTTACAGTAGAAGAATTTTGTGATTTTTTTATTAAAATGGTGTATAAGGGTATATATATAAATATATTTTATGCACTGTATATGAGCTGGCGATTTCTAAGTCTGTGGTTCCGAGAGGGGTAACCAGGCTCACTAATAAAGGTCAAGCAACTTGGCTGCCAGAATGCCCTGCTTCAGCACAGACCAGAAAGGCATTGTGATAAGCGTATCCCCGGTATAGTCAGGGGTTAATGGGAGTCGTCCCCGTCCCCCCAGTATACGCCCAGAACCATGGACCCGGTACTTGTGGTTCGGACTGTCTCCAACCAGCCATAATGTTGTGAGAGTGAAATTATGTCTAAGTCCAGCTTTGGTACATTAGAAGGAACACTGAAACTTACCCTAAGCGTTTTTCGAAGCTACTTTTTGGCTAACTTCTTATAGGAAGGTCTAGGAGCTCTGAAAATGAACGTGCGCGTCTTTCACTCTTCCCGAGGGACTTAGAAGAATTTTGTGATTTTTTTATTAAAATGGTGTATAAGGGTATATATATAAATATATTTTATGCACTGTATATGAGCTGGCGATTTCTAAGTCTGTGGTTCCGAGAGGGGGTAACCAGGCTCACTAATAAAGGTCAAGCAACTTGGCTGCCAGAATGCCCTGCTTCAGCACAGACCAGAAAGGCATTGTGATAAGCGTATCCCCGGCATAGTCAGGGGTTAATGGGAGTCGTCCCCGTCCCCCCCAGTATACGCCCAGAACCATGGACCCGGTACTTTTGGTTCGGACTGTCTCCAACCAGCCATAATGTTGTGAGAGTGAAATTATGTCTAAGTCCAGCTTTGGTACATTAGAAGCAACTCTGAAACTTAACCTAAGCGTTTTTCGAAGCTACTTTTTGGCTAACTTCTTATAGGAAGGTCTAGGAGCTCTGAAAATGAATGTGCGCGTCTTTCATTCTTCCCGAGGGACTTAGAAGAATTTTGTGATATTTTTTATTAAAATGGTGTATAAGGGTATATATATAAATATATAATATAAATATATTTTATGCACTGTATATGAGCTGGCGATTTCTAAGTCTGTGGTTCCGAGAGGGGGTAACCAGGCTCACTAATAAAGGTCAAGCCACTTGGATGCCAGAATGCCCTGCTTCAGCACAGACTAGAAAGGCATTGTGATAAGCGTATCCCCGGTATAGTCAGGGGTTAATGGGAGTCGTCCCCGTCCCCCCAGTATACGCCCAGAACCATGGACCCGGTACTTGTGGTTCGGACTGTCTCCAACCATCCATAATGTTGTGAGAGTGAAATTATGTCTATGTCCAGCTTTGGTACATTAGAAGCAACTCTGAAACTTAACCTAAGCGTTTTTCGAAGCTACTTTTTGGCTAACTTCTTATAGGAAGGTCTAGGAGCTCTGAAAATGAACGTGCGCGTCTTTCATTCTTCCCGAGGGACTTAGAAGAATTTTGTGATATTTTTTATTAAAATGGTGTATAAGGGTATATATATAAATATATTTTATGCACTGTATATGAGCTGGCGATTTCTAAGTCTGTGGTTCCGAGAGGGGGTAACCAGGCTCAGTAATAAAGGTCAAGCAACTTGGCTGCCAGAATGCCCTGCTTCAGCACAGACCAGAAAGGCATTGTGATAAGCGTATCCCCGGTATAGTCAGGGGTTAATGGGAGTCGTCCCCGTCCCCCCAGTATACGCCCAGTACCATGGACCCGGTACTTGTGGTTCGGACTGTCTCCAACCAGCCATAATGTTGTGAGAGTGAAATTATGTCTAAGTCCAGCTTTGGTACATTAGAAGCAACTCTGAAACTTAACCTAAGCGTTTTTCCAAGCTACTTTTTGGCTAACTTCTTATAGGAAGGTCTAGGAGCTCTGAAAATGAACATGCGCGTCTTTCACTCTTCCCGAGGTACTTAGAAGAATTTTGTGATATTTTTTATTAAAATGGTGTATAAGGGTATATATATATAAATATATTATATAAATATATTTTATGCACTGTATATGAGCTGGCGATTTCTAAGTCTGTGGTTCCGAGAGGGGCTAACCAGGCTCACTAATAAAGGTCAAGCCACTTGGCTGCCAGAATGCCCTGCTTCAGCACAGACCAGAAAGGCATTGTGATAAGCGTATCCCCGGTATAGTCAGGGGTTAATGGAAGTCGTCCCCGTCCCCCAGTATACGCCCAGAACCATGGACCCGGTACTTGTGGTTCGGACTGTCTCCAACCAGCCATAATGTTGTGAGAGTGAAATTATGTCTAAGTCCAGCTTTGGTACATTAGAAGCAACTCTGAAACTTAACCTAAGCGTTTTTCGAAGCTACTTTTTGGCTAACTTCTTATAGAAAGGTTTAGGAGCTCTGAAAATGAACGTGCGCGTCTTTCATTCTTCCCGAGGGACTTAGAAGAATTTTGTGATATTTTTTATTAAAATGGTGTATAAGGGTATATATATAAATATATTTTATGCACTGTATATGAGCTGGCGATTTCTAAGTCTGTGGTTCCGAGAGGGGGTAACCAGGCTCACTAATAAAGGTCAAGCCACTTGGCTGCCAGAATGCCCTGCTTCAGCACAGACCAGAAAGGCATTGTGATAAGCATATCCCCGGTATAGTCAGAGGTTAATGGGAGTCGTCCCCGTCCCCCCAGTATATACGCCGAGAACCATGGACCCGGTACTTGTGGTTCGGACTGTCTCCAACCAGCCATAATGTTGTGAGAGTGAAATTATGTCTAAGTCCAACTTTGGTACATTAGAAGCAACTCTGAAACTTAACCTAAGCGTTTTTCGAAGCTACTTTTTGGCTAACTTCTTATAGGAAGGTCTAGGAGAACTGAAAATGAACTTGCGCGTCTTTCACTCTTCCCGAGGGACTTTGTAGAATTTTGTGATATTTTTTATTAAAATGGTGTATAAGGGTATATATATAAATATATTTTATGCACTGTATATGAGCTGGCGATTTCTAAGTCTGTGGTTCCGAGAGGGGGTAACCAGGCTCACTAATAAAGGTCAAGCCACTTGGCTGCCAGAATGCCCTGCTTCAGCACAGACCAGAAAGGCATTGTGATAAGCGTATCCCCGGCATAGTCAGGGGTTAATGGGAGTCGTCCCCGTCCCCCCAGTATATGCCCAGAACCATGGACCCGGTACTTGTGGTTCGGACTTTCTCCAATCAGCCATAATGTTGTGAGAGTGAAATTATGTCTAAGTCCAGCTTTGGTACATTAGAAGCAACTCTGAAACTTAACCTAAGCGTTTTTCGAAGCTACTTTTTGGCTAACTTCTTATAGGAAGGTCTAGGAGCTCTGAAAATAAACGTGCGCGTCTTTCATTCTTCCCGAGGGACTTAGAAGAATTTTGTGATATTTTTTATTAAAATGGTGTATAAGGGTATATATATATAAATATATTATATAAATATATTTTATGCACTGTATATGAGCTGGCGATTTCTAAGTCTGTGGTTCCGAGAGGGGGTAACCAGGCTCACTAATAAAGGTCAAGCCACTTGGATGCCAGAATGCCCTGCTTCAGCACAGACTAGAAAGGCATTGTGATTAGCGTATCCCCGGTATAGTCAGGGGTTAATGGGAGTCGTCCCCGTCCCCCCAGTATACGCCCAGAACCATGGACCCGGTACTTGTGGTTCGGACTGTCTCCAACCAGCCATAATGTTGTGAGAGTGAAATTATGTCTAAGTCCAGCTTTGGTACATTAGAAGCAACTCTGAAACTTAACCTAAGCGTTTTTCGAAGCTACTTTTTGGCTAACTTCTTATAGAAAGGTCTAGGAGCTCTAAAAATGAACGTGCGCGTCTTTCATTCTTCCCGAGGGACTTAGAAGAATTTTGTGATATTTTTTATTAAAATGGTGTATAAGGGTATATATATAAATATATTTTATGCACTGTATATGAGCTGGCGATTTCTAAGTCTGTGGTTCCGAGAGGGGGTAACCAGGCTCACTAATAAAGGTCAAGCCACTTGGCTGCCAGAATGCCCTGCTTCAGCACAGACCAGAAAGGCATTGTGATAAGCATATCCCCGGTATAGTCAGAGGTTAATGGGAGTCGTCCCCGTCCCCCCAGTATATACGCCGAGAACCATGGACCCGGTACTTGTGGTTCGGACTGTCTCCAACCAGCCATAATGTTGTGAGAGTGAAATTATGTCTAAGTCCAACTTTGATACATTAGAAGCAACTCTGAAACTTAACCTAAGCGTTTTTCGAAGCTACTTTTTGGCTAACTTCTTATAGGAAGGTCTAGGAGAACTGAAAATGAACTTGCGCGTCTTTCACTCTTCCCGAGGGACTTTGTAGAATTTTGTGATATTTTTTATTAAAATGGTGTATAAGGGTATATATATAAATATATTTTATGCACTGTATATGAGCTGGCGATTTCTAAGTCTGTGGTTCCGAGAGGGGGTAACCAGGCTCACTAATAAAGGTCAAGCCACTTGGCTGCCAGAATGCCCTGCTTCAGCACAGACCAGAAAGGCATTGTGATAAGCGTATCCCCGGCATAGTCAGGGGTTAATGGGAGTCGTCCCCGTCCCCCCAGAATATGCCCAGAACCATGGACCCGGTACTTGTGGTTCGGACTTTCTCCAATCAGCCATAATGTTGTGAGAGTGAAATTATGTCTAAGTCCAGCTTTGGTACATTAGAAGCAACTCTGAAACTTAACCTAAGCGTTTTTCGAAGCTACTTTTTGGCTAACTTCTTATAGGAAGGTCTAGGAGCTCTGAAAATAAACGTGCGCGTCTTTCATTCTTCCCGAGGGACTTAGAAGAATTTTGTGATATTTTTTATTAAAATGGTGTATAAGGGTATATATATATAAATATATTATATAAATATATTTTATGCACTGTATATGAGCTGGCGATTTCTAAGTCTGTGGTTCCGAGAGGGGGTAACCAGGCTCACTAATAAAGGTCAAGCCACTTGGATGCCAGAATGCCCTGCTTCAGCACAGACTAGAAAGGCATTGTGATTAGCGTATCCCCGGTATAGTCAGGGGTTAATGGGAGTCGTCCCCGTCCCCCCAGTATACGCCCAGAACCATGGACCCGGTACTTGTGGTTCGGACTGTCTCCAACCAGCCATAATGTTGTGAGAGTGAAATTATGTCTAAGTCCAGCTTTGGTACATTAGAAGCAACTCTGAAACTTAACCTAAGCGTTTTTCGAAGCTACTTTTTGGCTAACTTCTTATAGGAAGGTCTAGGAGCTCTGAAAATAAACGTGCGCGTCTTTCATTCTTCCCGAGGGACTTAGAAGAATTTTGTGATATTTTTTATTAAAATGGTGTATAAGGGTATATATATATAAATATATTATATAAATATATTTTATGCACTGTATATGAGCTGGCGATTTCTAAGTCTGTGGTTCCGAGAGGGGGTAACCAGGCTCACTAATAAAGGTCAAGCCACTTGGATGCCAGAATGCCCTGCTTCAGCACAGACTAGAAAGGCATTGTGATTAGCGTATCCCCGGTATAGTCAGGGGTTAATGGGAGTCGTCCCCGTCCCCCCAGTATACGCCCAGAACCATGGACCCGGTACTTGTGGTTCGGACTGTCTCCAACCAGCCATAATGTTGTGAGAGTGAAATTATGTCTAAGTCCAGCTTTGGTACATTAGAAGCAACTCTGAAACTTAACCTAAGCGTTTTTCGAAGCTACTTTTTGGCTAACTTCTTATAGAAAGGTCTAGGAGCTCTAAAAATGAACGTGCGCGTCTTTCATTCTTCCCGAGGGACTTAGAAGAATTTTGTGATATTTTTTATTAAAATGGTGTATAAGGGTATATATATAAATATATTTTATGCACTGTATATGAGCTGGCGATTTCTAAGTCTGTGGTTCCGAGAGGGGGTAACCAGGCTCACTAATAAAGGTCAAGCCACTTGGCTGCCAGAATGCCCTGCTTCAGCACAGACCAGAAAGGCATTGTGATAAGCGTATCCCCGGTATAGTCAGGGGTTAATGGGAGTCGTCCCCGTCCCCCCAGTATACGCCCAGAACCATGGACCCGGTACTTGTGGTTCGGACTGTCTAAAACCAGCCATAATGTTGTGAGTGAAATTATGTCTAAGTCCAGCTTTGGTACATTAGAAGCAACTCTGAAACTTAACCTAAGCGTTTTTCGAAGCTACTTTTTGGCTAACTTCTTATAGGAAGGTCTAGGAGCTCTGAAAATGAACGTGCGCGTCTTTCACTCTTCCCGAGGGACTTAGAAGAATTTTGTGATATTTTTTATTAAAATGGTGTATAAGGGTATATATATAAATATATTATATAAATATATTTTATGCACTGTATATGAGCTGGCGATTTCTAAGTCTGTGGTTCCGAGAGGGGGTAACCAGGCTCACTAATAAAGGTCAAGCCACTTGGCTGCCAGAATGCCCTAATGCCCTGCTTCAGCACAAACCAGAAAGGCATTGTGATAAGCGTATCCCCGGTATAGTCAGGGGAAATGGGAGTCGTCCCCGTCCCCCCAGTATACGCCCAGAACCATGGACCCGGTACTTGTGGTTCGGACTGTCTCCAACCAGCCATAATGTTGTGAGAGTGAAATTATGTCTAAGTCCAGCTTTGGTACATTAGAAGCAACTCTGAAACTTAACCTAAGCGTTTTTCGAAGCTACTTTTTGGCTAACTTCTTATAGGAAGGTCTAGGAGCTCTGAAAATGAACGTGCGCGTCTTTCACTCTTCCCGAGGGACTCAGAAGAATTTTGTGATATTTTTTATTAAAATGGTGTATAAGGGTATATACTGTATATAAATATATTTTATGCATTGTATATGAGCTGGCGATTTCTAAGTCTGTGGTTACGAGAGGGGGTAACCAGGCTCACTAATAAAGGTCAAGCCACTTGGCTGCCAGAATGCCCTGCTTCAGCACAGACCAGAAAGGCATTGTGATAAGCGTATCCCCGGTATAGTCAGGGGTTAATGGGAGTCGTCCCCGTCCCACCAGTATACGCCCAGAACCATGGACCCGGTACTTGTGGTTCGGACTGTCTCCAACCAGCCATAATGTTGTGAGAGTGAAATTATGTCTAAGTCCAGCATTGGTACATTAGAAGCAACTCTGAAACTTAACCTAAGCGTTTTTCGAAGCTACTTTTTGCCTAACTTCTTATAGGAAGGTCTAGGAGCTCTGAAAATGAACGTGCGCGTCTTTCACTCTTCCCGAGGGACTTAGAAGAATTTTGAGATTTTTTTATTAAAATGGTGTATAAGGGTATATATATAAATATATTTTATGCACTGTATATGAGCTGGCGATTTCTAAGTCTGTGGTTCCGAGAGGGGGTAACCAGGCTCACTAATAAAGGTCAAGCAACTTGGCTGCCAGAATGCCCTGCTTCAGCACAGACCAGAAAGGCATTGTGATAAGCGTATCCCCGGTATAGTCAGGGGTTAATGGGAGTCGTCCCCGTCCCCCCAGTATACGCCCAGAACCATGGACCCGGTACTTGTGGTTCGGACTGTCTCCAACCAGCCATAATGTTGTGAGAGTGAAATTATGTCTAAGTCCAGCTTTGGTACATTAGAAGCAACACTGAAACTTACCCTAAGCGTTTTTCGAAGCTACTTTTTGGCTAACTTCTTATAGGAAGGTCTAGGAGCTCTGAAAATGAACGTGCGCGTCTTTCATTCTTCCCGAGGGACTTACAGTAGAATAATTTTGTGATTTTTTTATTAAAATGGTGTATAAGGGTATATATATAAATATATTTTATGCACTGTATATGAGCTGGCGATTTCTAAGTCTGTGGTTCCGAGAGGGGTAACCAGGCTCACTAATAAAGGTCAAGCAACTTGGCTGCCAGAATGCCCTGCTTCAGCACAGACCAGAAAGGCATTGTGATAAGCGTATCCCCGGTATAGTCAGGGGTTAATGGGAGTCGTCCCCGTCCCCCCAGTATACGCCCAGAACCATGGACCCGGTACTTGTGGTTCGGACTGTCTCCAACCAGCCATAATGTTGTGAGAGTGAAATTATGTCTAAGTCCAGCTTTGGTACATTAGAAGCAACACTGAAACTTACCCTAAGCGTTTTTCGAAGCTACTTTTTGGCTAACTTCTTATAGGAAGGTCTAGGAGCTCTGAAAATGAACGTGCGCGTCTTTCACTCTTCCCGAGGGACTTAGAAGAATTTTGTGATTTTTTTATTAAAATGGTGTATAAGGGTATATATATAAATATATTTTATGCACTGTATATGAGCTGGCGATTTCTAAGTCTGTGGTTCCGAGAGGGGGTAACCAGGCTCACTAATAAAGGTCAAGCAACTTGGCTGCCAGAATGCCCTGCTTCAGCACAGACCAGAAAGGCATTGTGATAAGCGTATCCCCGGCATAGTCAGGAGTTAATGGGAGTCGTCCCCGTCCCCCCCAGTATACGCCCAGAACCATGGACCCGGTACTTTTGGTTCGGACTGTCTCCAACCAGCCATAATGTTGTGAGAGTGAAATTATGTCTAAGTCCAGCTTTGGTACATTAGAAGCAACTCTTAAACTTAACCTAAGCGTTTTTCGAAGCTACTTTTTGGCTAACTTCTTATAGGAAGGTCTAGGAGCTCTGAAAATGAATGTGCGCGTCTTTCATTCTTCCCGAGGGACTTAGAAGAATTTTGTGATATTTTTTATTAAAATGGTGTATAAGGGTATATATATAAATATATAATATAAATATATTTTATGCACTGTATATGAGCTGGCGATTTCTAAGTCTGTGGTTCCGAGAGGGGGTAACCAGGCTCACTAATAAAGGTCAAGCCACTTGGATGCCAGAATGCCCTGCTTCAGCACAGACTAGAAAGGCATTGTGATAAGCGTATCCCCGGTATAGTCAGGGGTTAATGGGAGTCGTCCCCGTCCCCCCAGTATACGCCCAGAACCATGGACCCGGTACTTGTGGTTCGGACTGTCTCCAACCATCCATAATGTTGTGAGAGTGAAATTATGTCTATGTCTAGCTTTGGTACATTAGAAGCAACTCTGAAACTTAACCTAAGCGTTTTTCGAAGCTACTTTTTGGCTAACTTCTTATAGGAAGGTCTAGGAGCTCTGAAAATGAACGTGCGCGTCTTTCATTCTTCCCGAGGGACTTAGAAGAATTTTGTGATATTTTTTATTAAAATGGTGTATAAGGGTATATATATAAATATATTTTATGCACTGTATATGAGCTGGCGATTTCTAAGTCTGTGGTTCCGAGAGGGGGTAACCAGGCTCAGTAATAAAGGTCAAGCAACTTGGCTGCCAGAATGCCCTGCTTCAGCACAGACCAGAAAGGCATTGTGATAAGCGTATCCCCGGTATAGTCAGGGGTTAATGGGAGTCGTCCCCGTCCCCCCAGTATACGCCCAGTACCATGGACCCGGTACTTGTGGTTCGGACTGTCTCCAACCAGCCATAATGTTGTGAGAGTGAAATTATGTCTAAGTCCAGCTTTGGTACATTAGAAGCAACTCTGAAACTTAACCTAAGCGTTTTTCCAAGCTACTTTTTGGCTAACTTCTTATAGGAAGGTCTAGGAGCTCTGAAAATGAACATGCGCGTCTTTCACTCTTCCCGAGGGACTTAGAAGAATTTTGTGATATTTTTTATTAAAATGGTGTATAAGGGTATATATATATAAATATATTATATAAATATATTTTATGCACTGTATATGAGCTGGCGATTTCTAAGTCTGTGGTTCCGAGAGGGGCTAACCAGGCTCACTAATAAAGGTCAAGCCACTTGGCTGCCAGAATGCCCTGCTTCAGCACAGACCAGAAAGGCATTGTGATAAGCGTATCCCCGGTATAGTCAGGGGTTAATGGAAGTCGTCCCCGTCCCCCAGTATACGCCCAGAACCATGGACCCGGTACTTGTGGTTCGGACTGTCTCCAACCAGCCATAATGTTGTGAGAGTGAAATTATGTCTAAGTCCAGCTTTGGTACATTAGAAGCAACTCTGAAACTTAACCTAAGCGTTTTTCGAAGCTACTTTTTGGCTAACTTCTTATAGAAAGGTTTAGGAGCTCTGAAAATGAACGTGCGCGTCTTTCATTCTTCCCGAGGGACTTAGAAGAATTTTGTGATATTTTTTATTAAAATGGTGTATAAGGGTATATATATAAATATATTTTATGCACTGTATATGAGCTGGCGATTTCTAAGTCTGTGGTTCCGAGAGGGGGTAACCAGGCTCACTAATAAAGGTCAAGCCACTTGGCTGCCAGAATGCCCTGCTTCAGCACAGACCAGAAAGGCATTGTGATAAGCATATCCCCGGTATAGTCAGAGGTTAATGGGAGTCGTCCCCGTCCGCCCAGTATATACGCCGAGAACCATGGACCCGGTACTTGTGGTTCGGACTGTCTCCAACCAGCCATAATGTTGTGAGAGTGAAATTATGTCTAAGTCCAACTTTGGTACATTAGAAGCAACTCTGAAACTTAACCTAAGCGTTTTTCGAAGCTACTTTTTGGCTAACTTCTTATAGGAAGGTCTAGGAGAACTGAAAATGAACTTGCGCGTCTTTCACTCTTCCCGAGGGACTTTGTAGAATTTTGTGATATTTTTTATTAAAATGGTGTATAAGGGTATATATATAAATATATTTTATGCACTGTATATGAGCTGGCGATTTCTAAGTCTGTGGTTCCGAGAGGGGGTAACCAGGCTCACTAATAAAGGTCAAGCCACTTGGCTGCCAGAATGCCCTGCTTCAGCACAGACCAGAAAGGCATTGTGATAAGCGTATCCCCGGCATAGTCAGGGGTTAATGGGAGTCGTCCCCGTCCCCCCAGTATATGCCCAGAACCATGGACCCGGTACTTTTGGTTCGGACTTTCTCCAATCAGCCATAATGTTGTGAGAGTGAAATTATGTCTAAGTCCAGCTTTGGTACATTAGAAGCAACTCTGAAACTTAACCTAAGCGTTTTTCGAAGCTACTTTTTGGCTAACTTCTTATAGGAAGGTCTAGGAGCTCTGAAAATAAACGTGCGCGTCTTTCATTCTTCCCGAGGGACTTAGAAGAATTTTGTGATATTTTTTATTAAAATGGTGTATAAGGGTATATATATATAAATATATTATATAAATATATTTTATGCACTGTATATGAGCTGGCGATTTCTAAGTCTGTGGTTCCGAGAGGGGGTAACCAGGCTCACTAATAAAGGTCAAGCCACTTGGATGCCAGAATGCCCTGCTTCAGCACAGACTAGAAAGGCATTGTGATTAGCGTATCCCCGGTATAGTCAGGGGTTAATGGGAGTCGTCCCCGTCCCCCCAGTATACGCCCAGAACCATGGACCCGGTACTTGTGGTTCGGACTGTCTCCAACCAGCCATAATGTTGTGAGAGTGAAATTATATCTAAGTCCAGCTTTGGTACATTAGAAGCAACTCTGAAACTTAACCTAAGCGTTTTTCGAAGCTACTTTTTGGCTAACTTCTTATAGAAAGGTCTAGGAGCTCTAAAAATGAACGTGCGCGTCTTTCATTCTTCCCGAGGGACTTAGAAGAATTTTGTGATATTTTTTATTAAAATGGTGTATAAGGGTATATATATAAATATATTTTATGCACTGTATATGAGCTGGCGATTTCTAAGTCTGTGGTTCCGAGAGGGGGTAACCAGGCTCACTAATAAAGGTCAAGCCACTTGGCTGCCAGAATGCCCTGCTTCAGCACAGACCAGAAAGGCATTGTGATAAGCATATCCCCGGTATAGTCAGAGGTTAATGGGAGTCGTCCCCGTCCCCCCAGTATATACGCCGAGAACCATGGACCCGGTACTTGTGGTTCGGACTGTCTCCAACCAGCCATAATGTTGTGAGAGTGAAATTATGTCTAAGTCCAACTTTGATACATTAGAAGCAACTCTGAAACTTAACCTAAGCGTTTTTCGAAGCTACTTTTTGGCTAACTTCTTATAGGAAGGTCTAGGAGAACTGAAAATGAACTTGCGCGTCTTTCACTCTTCCCGAGGGACTTTGTAGAATTTTGTGATATTTTTTATTAAAATGGTGTATAAGGGTATATATATAAATATATTTTATGCACTGTATATGAGCTGGCGATTTCTAAGTCTGTGGTTCCGAGAGGGGGTAACCAGGCTCACTAATAAAGGTCAAGCCACTTGGCTGCCAGAATGCCCTGCTTCAGCACAGACCAGAAAGGCATTGTGATAAGCGTATCCCCGGCATAGTCAGGGGTTAATGGGAGTCGTCCCCGTCCCCCCAGTATATGCCCAGAACCATGGACCCGGTACTTGTGGTTCGGACTTTCTCCAATCAGCCATAATGTTGTGAGAGTGAAATTATGTCTAAGTCCAGCTTTGGTACATTAGAAGCAACTCTGAAACTTAACCTAAGCGTTTTTCGAAGCTACTTTTTGGCTAACTTCTTATAGGAAGGTCTAGGAGCTCTGAAAATAAACGTGCGCGTCTTTCATTCTTCCCGAGGGACTTAGAAGAATTTTGTGATATTTTTTATTAAAATGGTGTATAAGGGTATATATATATAAATATATTATATAAATATATTTTATGCACTGTATATGAGCTGGCGATTTCTAAGTCTGTGGTTCCGAGAGGGGGTAACCAGGCTCACTAATAAAGGTCAAGCCACTTGGCTGCCAGAATGCCCTGCTTCAGCACAGACCAGAAAGGCATTGTGATAAGCGTATCCCCGGTATAGTCAGGGGTTAATGGAAGTCGTCCCCGTCCCCCAGTATACGCCCAGAACCATGGACCCGGTACTTGTGGTTCGGACTGTCTCCAACCAGCCATAATGTTGTGAGAGTGAAATTATGTCTAAGTCCAGCTTTGGTACATTAGAAGCAACTCTGAAACTTAACCTAAGCGTTTTTCGAAGCTACTTTTTGGCTAACTTCTTATAGAAAGGTTTAGGAGCTCTGAAAATGAACGTGCGCGTCTTTCATTCTTCCCGAGGGACTTAGAAGAATTTTGTGATATTTTTTATTAAAATGGTGTATAAGGGTATATATATAAATATATTTTATGCACTGTATATGAGCTGGCGATTTCTAAGTCTGTGGTTCCGAGAGGGGGTAACCAGGCTCACTAATAAAGGTCAAGCCACTTGGCTGCCAGAATGCCCTGCTTCAGCACAGACCAGAAAGGCATTGTGATAAGCATATCCCCGGTATAGTCAGAGGTTAATGGGAGTCGTCCCCGTCCGCCCAGTATATACGCCGAGAACCATGGACCCGGTACTTGTGGTTCGGACTGTCTCCAACCAGCCATAATGTTGTGAGAGTGAAATTATGTCTAAGTCCAACTTTGGTACATTAGAAGCAACTCTGAAACTTAACCTAAGCGTTTTTCGAAGCTACTTTTTGGCTAACTTCTTATAGGAAGGTCTAGGAGAACTGAAAATGAACTTGCGCGTCTTTCACTCTTCCCGAGGGACTTTGTAGAATTTTGTGATATTTTTTATTAAAATGGTGTATAAGGGTATATATATAAATATATTTTATGCACTGTATATGAGCTGGCGATTTCTAAGTCTGTGGTTCCGAGAGGGGGTAACCAGGCTCACTAATAAAGGTCAAGCCACTTGGCTGCCAGAATGCCCTGCTTCAGCACAGACCAGAAAGGCATTGTGATAAGCGTATCCCCGGCATAGTCAGGGGTTAATGGGAGTCGTCCCCGTCCCCCCAGTATATGCCCAGAACCATGGACCCGGTACTTGTGGTTCGGACTTTCTCCAATCAGCCATAATGTTGTGAGAGTGAAATTATGTCTAAGTCCAGCTTTGGTACATTAGAAGCAACTCTGAAACTTAACCTAAGCGTTTTTCGAAGCTACTTTTTGGCTAACTTCTTATAGGAAGGTCTAGGAGCTCTGAAAATAAACGTGCGCGTCTTTCATTCTTCCCGAGGGACTTAGAAGAATTTTGTGATATTTTTTATTAAAATGGTGTATAAGGGTATATATATATAAATATATTATATAAATATATTTTATGCACTGTATATGAGCTGGCGATTTCTAAGTCTGTGGTTCCGAGAGGGGGTAACCAGGCTCACTAATAAAGGTCAAGCCACTTGGATGCCAGAATGCCCTGCTTCAGCACAGACTAGAAAGGCATTGTGATTAGCGTATCCCCGGTATAGTCAGGGGTTAATGGGAGTCGTCCCCGTCCCCCCAGTATACGCCCAGAACCATGGACCCGGTACTTGTGGTTCGGACTGTCTCCAACCAGCCATAATGTTGTGAGAGTGAAATTATGTCTAAGTCCAGCTTTGGTACATTAGAAGCAACTCTGAAACTTAACCTAAGCGTTTTTCGAAGCTACTTTTTGGCTAACTTCTTATAGAAAGGTCTAGGAGCTCTAAAAATGAACGTGCGCGTCTTTCATTCTTCCCGAGGGACTTAGAAGAATTTTGTGATATTTTTTATTAAAATGGTGTATAAGGGTATATATATAAATATATTTTATGCACTGTATATGAGCTGGCGATTTCTAAGTCTGTGGTTCCGAGAGGGGGTAACCAGGCTCACTAATAAAGGTCAAGCCACTTGGCTGCCAGAATGCCCTGCTTCAGCACAGACCAGAAAGGCATTGTGATAAGCATATCCCCGGTATAGTCAGAGGTTAATGGGAGTCGTCCCCGTCCCCCCAGTATATACGCCGAGAACCATGGACCCGGTACTTGTGGTTCGGACTGTCTCCAACCAGCCATAATGTTGTGAGAGTGAAATTATGTCTAAGTCCAACTTTGATACATTAGAAGCAACTCTGAAACTTAACCTAAGCGTTTTTCGAAGCTACTTTTTGGCTAACTTCTTATAGGAAGGTCTAGGAGAACTGAAAATGAACTTGCGCGTCTTTCACTCTTCCCGAGGGACTTTGTAGAATTTTGTGATATTTTTTATTAAAATGGTGTATAAGGGTATATATATAAATATATTTTATGCACTGTATATGAGCTGGCGATTTCTAAGTCTGTGGTTCCGAGAGGGGGTAACCAGGCTCACTAATAAAGGTCAAGCCACTTGGCTGCCAGAATGCCCTGCTTCAGCACAGACCAGAAAGGCATTGTGATAAGCGTATCCCCGGCATAGTCAGGGGTTAATGGGAGTCGTCCCCGTCCCCCCAGTATATGCCCAGAACCATGGACCCGGTACTTGTGGTTCGGACTTTCTCCAATCAGCCATAATGTTGTGAGAGTGAAATTATGTCTAAGTCCAGCTTTGGTACATTAGAAGCAACTCTGAAACTTAACCTAAGCGTTTTTCGAAGCTACTTTTTGGCTAACTTCTTATAGGAAGGTCTAGGAGCTCTGAAAATAAACGTGCGCGTCTTTCATTCTTCCCGAGGGACTTAGAAGAATTTTGTGATATTTTTTATTAAAATGGTGTATAAGGGTATATATATATAAATATATTATATAAATATATTTTATGCACTGTATATGAGCTGGCGATTTCTAAGTCTGTGGTTCCGAGAGGGGGTAACCAGGCTCACTAATAAAGGTCAAGCCACTTGGATGCCAGAATGCCCTGCTTCAGCACAGACTAGAAAGGCATTGTGATTAGCGTATCCCCGGTATAGTCAGGGGTTAATGGGAGTCGTCCCCGTCCCCCCAGTATACGCCCAGAACCATGGACCCGGTACTTGTGGTTCGGACTGTCTCCAACCAGCCATAATGTTGTGAGAGTGAAATTATGTCTAAGTCCAGCTTTGGTACATTAGAAGCAACTCTGAAACTTAACCTAAGCGTTTTTCGAAGCTACTTTTTGGCTAACTTCTTATAGAAAGGTCTAGGAGCTCTAAAAATGAACGTGCGCGTCTTTCATTCTTCCCGAGGGACTTAGAAGAATTTTGTGATATTTTTTATTAAAATGGTGTATAAGGGTATATATATAAATATATTTTATGCACTGTATATGAGCTGGCGATTTCTAAGTCTGTGGTTCCGAGAGGGGGTAACCAGGCTCACTAATAAAGGTCAAGCCACTTGGCTGCCAGAATGCCCTGCTTCAGCACAGACCAGAAAGGCATTGTGATAAGCGTATCCCCGGTATAGTCAGGGGTTAATGGGAGTCGTCCCCGTCCCCCCAGTATACGCCCAGAACCATGGACCCGGTACTTGTGGTTCGGACTGTCTAAAACCAGCCATAATGTTGTGAGTGAAATTATGTCTAAGTCCAGCTTTGGTACATTAGAAGCAACTCTGAAACTTAACCTAAGCGTTTTTCGAAGCTACTTTTTGGCTAACTTCTTATTTGAAGGTCTAGGAGCTCTGAAAATGAACGTGCGCGTCTTTCACTCTTCCCGAGGGACTTAGAAGAATTTTGTGATATTTTTTATTAAAATGGTGTATAAGGGTATATATATAAATATAATATATAAATATATTTTATGCACTGTATATGAGCTGGCGATTTCTAAGTCTGTGGTTCCGAGAGGGGGTAACCAGGCTCACTAATAAAGGTCAAGCCACTTGGTGCCAGAATGCCCTGCTTCAGCACAGACCAGAAAGGCATTGTGATAAGCATATCCCCGGTATAGTCAGAGGTTAATGGGAGTCGTCCCCGTCCCCCCAGTATATACGCCGAGAACCATGGACCCGGTACTTGTGGTTCGGACTGTCTCCAACCAGCCATAATGTTGTGAGAGTGAAATTATGTCTAAGTCCAACTTTGGTACATTAGAAGCAACTCTGAAACTTAACCTAAGCGTTTTTCGAAGCTACTTTTTGGCTAACTTCTTATAGGAAGGTCTAGGAGAACTGAAAATGAACTTGCGCGTCTTTCACTCTTCCCGAGGGACTTTGTAGAATTTTGTGATATTTTTTATTAAAATGGTGTATAAGGGTATATATATAAATATATTTTATGCACTGTATATGAGCTGGCGATTTCTAAGTCTGTGGTTCCGAGAGGGGGTAACCAGGCTCACTAATAAAGGTCAAGCCACTTGGCTGCCAGAATGCCCTGCTTCAGCACAGACCAGAAAGGCATTGTGATAAGCGTATCCCCGGCATAGTCAGGGGTTAATGGGAGTCGTCCCCGTCCCCCCAGTATATGCCCAGAACCATGGACCCGGTACTTGTGGTTCGGACTTTCTCCAATCAGCCATAATGTTGTGAGAGTGAAATTATGTCTAAGTCCAGCTTTGGTACATTAGAAGCAACTCTGAAACTTAACCTAAGCGTTTTTCGAAGCTACTTTTTGGCTAACTTCTTATAGGAAGGTCTAGGAGCTCTGAAAATAAACGTGCGCGTCTTTCATTCTTCCCGAGGGACTTAGAAGAATTTTGTGATATTTTTTATTAAAATGGTGTATAAGGGTATATATATATAAATATATTATATAAATATATTTTATGCACTGTATATGAGCTGGCGATTTCTAAGTCTGTGGTTCCGAGAGGGGGTAACCAGGCTCACTAATAAAGGTCAAGCCACTTGGATGCCAGAATGCCCTGCTTCAGCACAGACTAGAAAGGCATTGTGATTAGCGTATCCCCGGTATAGTCAGGGGTTAATGGGAGTCGTCCCCGTCCCCCCAGTATACGCCCAGAACCATGGACCCGGTACTTGTGGTTCGGACTGTCTCCAACCAGCCATAATGTTGTGAGAGTGAAATTATGTCTAAGTCCAGCTTTGGTACATTAGAAGCAACTCTGAAACTTAACCTAAGCGTTTTTCGAAGCTACTTTTTGGCTAACTTCTTATAGAAAGGTCTAGGAGCTCTAAAAATGAACGTGCGCGTCTTTCATTCTTCCCGAGGGACTTAGAAGAATTTTGTGATATTTTTTATTAAAATGGTGTATAAGGGTATATATATAAATATATTTTATGCACTGTATATGAGCTGGCGATTTCTAAGTCTGTGGTTCCGAGAGGGGGTAACCAGGCTCACTAATAAAGGTCAAGCCACTTGGCTGCCAGAATGCCCTGCTTCAGCACAGACCAGAAAGGCATTGTGATAAGCATATCCCCGGTATAGTCAGAGGTTAATGGGAGTCGTCCCCGTCCCCCCAGTATATACGCCGAGAACCATGGACCCGGTACTTGTGGTTCGGACTGTCTCCAACCAGCCATAATGTTGTGAGAGTGAAATTATGTCTAAGTCCAACTTTGATACATTAGAAGCAACTCTGAAACTTAACCTAAGCGTTTTTCGAAGCTACTTTTTGGCTAACTTCTTATAGGAAGGTCTAGGAGAACTGAAAATGAACTTGCGCGTCTTTCACTCTTCCCGAGGGACTTTGTAGAATTTTGTGATATTTTTTATTAAAATGGTGTATAAGGGTATATATATAAATATATTTTATGCACTGTATATGAGCTGGCGATTTCTAAGTCTGTGGTTCCGAGAGGGGGTAACCAGGCTCACTAATAAAGGTCAAGCCACTTGGCTGCCAGAATGCCCTGCTTCAGCACAGACCAGAAAGGCATTGTGATAAGCGTATCCCCGGCATAGTCAGGGGTTAATGGGAGTCGTCCCCGTCCCCCCAGTATATGCCCAGAACCATGGACCCGGTACTTGTGGTTCGGACTTTCTCCAATCAGCCATAATGTTGTGAGAGTGAAATTATGTCTAAGTCCAGCTTTGGTACATTAGAAGCAACTCTGAAACTTAACCTAAGCGTTTTTCGAAGCTTCTTTTTGGCTAACTTCTTATAGGAAGGTCTAGGAGCTCTGAAAATGAACGTGCGCGTCTTTCACTCTTCCCGAGGGACTTAGAAGAATTTTGTGATATTTTTTATTAAAATGGTGTATAAGGGTATATATATAAATATAATATATAAATATATTTTATGCACTGTATATGAGCTGGCGATTTCTAAGTCTGTGGTTCCGAGAGGGGGTAACCAGGCTCACTAATAAAGGTCAAGCCACTTGGTGCCAGAATGCCCTGCTTCAGCACAGACCAGAAAGGCATTGTGATAAGCATATCCCCGGTATAGTCAGGGGTTAATGGGAGTCCCCCCCGTCCCCCCCAGTATACGCCCAGAACCATGGACCCGGTACTTGTGGTTCGGACTGTCTCCAACCAGCCATAATGTTGTGAGAGTGAAATTATGTCTAAGTCCAGCTTTGGTACATTAGAAGCAACTCTGAAACTTAACCTAAGCGTTTTTCGAAGCTACTTTTTGGCTAACTTCTTATAGGAAGGTCTAGGAGCTCTGAAAATGAATGTGCGCGTCTTTCACTCTTCCCGAGGGACTTACTGTAGAAGAATTTTGTGATATTTTTTATTAAAATGGTGTATAAGGGTATATATATAAATATATTATATAAATATATTTTATGCACTGTATATGAGCTGGCGATTTCTAAGTCTGTGGTTCCAAGAGGGGGTAACCAGGCTCATGAATAAAGGTCAAGCCACTTGGTGCCAGAATGCCCTGCTTCAGCACAGACCAGAAAGGCATTGTGATAAGCGTATCCCCGGTATAGTCAGGGGTTAATGGGAGTCGTCCCCGTCCCCCCTGTATACGCCCAGTACCATGGACCCGGTACTTGTGGTTCGGAATGTCTCCAACCAGCTATAATCTTGTGAGTGAAATTATGTCTAAATCCAGCTTTGGTACATTAGAAGCAACTCTGAAACTTAACCTAAGCGTTTTTCGAAGCTACTTTGTGGCTAACTTCTTATAGGAAGGTCTAGGAGCTCTGAAAATAAACGTACGCGTCTTTTATTCTTCCCGAGGGACTTAGAAGAATTTTGTGATATTTTTTATTAAAATGGTGTATAAGGGCATATATATAAATATATTTTATGCACTGTATATGAGCTGGCGATTTCTAAGTCTGTGATTCCGAGAGGGGGTAACCAGGCTCACTAATAAAGGTCAAGCCACTTGGCTGCCAGAATGCCCTGCTTCAGCACAGACCAGAAAGGCATTGTGATAAGCGTATCCCCGGTATAGTCAGGGGTTAATGGGAGTCGTCCCCGTCCCCCCTGTATACGCCCAGTACCATGGACCCGGTACTTGTGGTTCGGAATGTCTCCAACCAGCTATAATCTTGTGAGTGAAATTATGTCTAAATCCAGCTTTGGTACATTAGAAGCAACTCTGAAACTTAACCTAAGCGTTTTTCGAAGCTACTTTTTGGCTAACTTCTTATAGGAAGGTCTAGGAGCTCTGAAAATAAACGTGCGCGTCTTTTATTCTTCCCGAGGGACTTAGAAGAATTTTGTGATATTTTTTATTAAAATGGTGTATAAGGGCATATATATAAATATATTTTATGCACTGTATATGAGCTGGCGATTTCTAAGTCTGTGATTCCGAGAGGGGGTAACCAGGCTCACTAATAAAGGTCAAGCCACTTGGCTGCCAGAATGCCCTGCTTCAGCACAGACCTGAAAGGCATTGTGATAAGCGTATCCCCGGCATTGTCAGGGGTTAATGGGAGTCGTCCCCGTCCCCCCCAGTATACGCCCAGAACCATGGACCCGGTACTTGTGGTTCGGACTGTCTCCAACCAGCCATAATGTTGTGAGAGTGAAATTATGTCTAAGTCCATCTTTGGTACATTAGAAGCAACTCTGAAACTTAACCTAAGCGTTTTTCGAAGCTACTTTTTGGCTAACTTCTTATAGGAAGGTCTAGGAGCTCTGAAAATGAACGTGCGCGTCTTTCACTCTTCCCGAGGGACTTAGAAGAATTTTGTGATATTTTTTATTAAAATGGTGTATAAGGGTATATATATAAATATATTATATAAATATATTTTATGCACTGTATATGAGCTGGCGATTTCTAAGTCTGTGGTTCCGAGAGGGGGTAACCAGGCTCACTAATAAAGGTCAAGCCACTTGGATGCCAGAATGCCCTGCTTCAGCACAGACTAGAAAGGCATTGTGATAAGCGTATCCCCGGTATAGTCAGGGGTTAATGGGAGTCGTCCCCGTCCCCCCAGTATACGCCCAGAACCATGGACCCGGTACTTGTGGTTCGGACTGTCTCCAACCATCCATAATGTTGTGAGAGTGAAATTATGTCTATGTCCAGCTTTGGTACATTAGAAGCAACTCTGAAACTTAACCTAAGCGTTTCTCGAAGCTACTTTTTGGCTAACTTCTTATAGGAAGGTCTAGGAGCTCTGAAAATGAACGTGCGCGTCTTTCATTCTTCCCGAGGGACTTAGAAGAATTTTGTGATATTTTTTATTAAAATGGTGTATAAGGGTATATATATATAAATATATTTTATGCACTGTATATGAGCTGGCGATTTCTAAGTCTGTGGTTCCGAGAGGGGGTAACCAGGCTCAGTAATAAAGGTCAAGCAACTTGGCTGCCAGAATGCCCTGCTTCAGCACAGACCAGAAAGGCATTGTGATAAGCGTATCCCCGGTATAGTCAGGGGTTAATGGGAGTCGTCCCCGTCCCCCCAGTATACGCCCAGTACCATGGACCCGGTACTTGTGGTTCGGACTGTCTCCAACCAGCCATAATGTTGTGAGAGTGAAATTATGTCTAAGTCCAGCTTTGGTACATTAGAAGCAACTCTTAAACTTAACCTACGCGTTTTTCGAAGCTACTTTTTGGATAACTTCTTTTGGAAGGTCTAGGAGCTCTGAAAATGAACGTGCGCGTCTTTCACTCTTCCCGAGGGACTTAGAAGAATTTTGTGATATTTTTTATTAAAATGGTGTATAAGGGCATATATATAAATATATTTTATGCACTGTATATGAGCTGGCGATTTCTAAGTCTGTGGTTCCGAGAGGGGGTAACCAGGCTCACTAATAGAGGTCAAGCCACTTGGCTGCCAGAATGCCCTGCTTCAGCACAGACCAGAAAGGCATTGTGATAAGCGTATCCCCGGCATAGTCAGGGGTTAATAGGAGTCGTCCCCGTCCCCCCAATATACGCCCAGAACCATGGACCCGGTACTTGTGGTTCGGACTGTCTCCAACCAGCCATAATGTTGTGAGAGTCAAATTATGTCTAAGTCCAGCTTTGGTACAATAGAAGCAACTCTGAAACTTAACCTAAGCGTTTTTCGAAGCTACTTTTTGGCTAACTTCTTATAGGAAGGTCTAGGAGCTCTGAAAATGAACGTGCGCGTCTTTCACTCTTCCCGAGGGACCTAGAAGAATTTTGTGATATTTTTTATTAAAATGGTGTATAAGGGTATATATATAAATATATTATATAAATATATTTTATGCACTGTATATGAGCTGGCGATTTCTAAGTCTGTGGTTCCGAGAGGGGGTAACCAGGCTCACTAATAAAGGTCAAGCCACTTGGATGCCAGAATGCCCTGCTTCAGCACAGACTAGAAAGGCATTGTGATAAGCGTATCCCCGGTATAGTCAGGGGTTAATGGGAGTCGTCCCCGTCCCCCCAGTATACGCCCAGAACCATGGACCCGGTACTTGTGGTTCGGACTGTCTCCAACCATCCATAATGTTGTGAGAGTGAAATTATGTCTATGTACAGCTTTGGTACATTAGAAGCAACTCTGAAACTTAACCTAAGCGTTTTTCGAAGCTACTTTTTGGCTAACTTCTTATAGGAAGGTCTAGGAGCTCTGAAAATGAACGTGCGCGTCTTTCATTCTTCCCGAGGGACTTAGAAGAATTTTGTGATATTTTTTATTAAAATGGTGTATAAGGGTATATATATAAATATATTTTATGCACTGTATATGAGCTGGCGATTTCTAAGTCTGTGGTTCCGAGAGGGGGTAACCAGGCTCACTAATAAAGGTCAAGCCACTTGGCTGCCAGAATGCCCTGCTTCAGCACAGACCAGAAAGGCATTGTGATAAGCGTATCCCCGGTATAGTCAGGGGTTAATGGGAGTCGTCCCCGTCCCCCCAGTATACGCCCAGAACCATGGACCCGGTAATTGTGGTTCGGACTGTCTCCAACCACCAGCCATAATGTTGTGAGAGTGAAATTATGTCTAAGTCCAGCTTTGGTACATTAGAAGCAACTCTGAAACTTAACCTAAGCGTTTTTCGAAGCTACTTTTTGGCTAACTTCTTATAGGAAGGTCTAGGAGCTCTGAAAATGAACGTGCGCGTCTTTCACTCTTCCCGAGGGACTTAGAATAATTTTGTGATATTTTTTATTAAAATGGTGTATAAGGGTATATATATAAATATATTATATAAATATATTTTATGCACTGTATATGAGCTGGCGATTTCTCAGTCTGTGGTTCCGAGAGGGGGTAACCAGGCTCACTAATAAAGGTCAAGCCACTTGGCTGCCAGAATGCCCTGCTTCAGCACAGACCAGATAGGCATTGTGATAAGCGTATCCCCGGTATAGTCAGGGGTTAATGGGAGTCGTCCCCGTCCCCCCAGTATATGCCCAGAACCATGGACCCGGTACTTGTGGTTCGGACTGTCTCCAACCAGCCATAATGTTGTGAGAGTGAAATTATGTCTAAGTCCAGCTTTGGTACATTAGAAGCAACTCTGAAACTTAACCTAAGCGTTTTTCAAAGCTACTTTTTGGCTAACTTCTTATAGGAAGGTCTAGGAGCTCTGAAAATGAACGTGCGCGTCTTTCACTCTTCCCGAGGGACCTAGAAGAATTTTGTGATATTTTTTATTAAAATGGTGTATAAGGGTATATATATAAATATATTATATAAATATATTTTATGCACTGTATATGAGCTGGCGATTTCTAAGTCTGTGGTTCCGAGAGGGGGTAACCAGGCTCACTAATAAAGGTCAAGCCACTTGGATGCCAGAATGCCCTGCTTCAGCACAGACTAGAAAGGCATTGTGATAAGCGTCGTCCCGGTATAGTCAGGGGTTAATGGGAGTCGTCCCCGTCCCCCCAGTATACACCCAGAACCATGGGCCCGGTACTTGTGGTTCGGACTGTCTCCAACCATCCATAATGTTGTGAGAGTGAAATTATGTCTATGTCCAGCTTTGGTACATTAGAAGCAACTCTGAAACTTAACCTAAGCGTTTTTCGAAGCAACTTTTTGGCTAACTTCTTATAGGAAGGTCTTGGAGCTCTGAAAATGAACGTGCGCGTCTTTCATTCTTCACGAGGGACTTAGAAGAATTTTGTGATATTTTTTATTAAAATGGTGTATAAGGGCATATATATAAATATATTTTATGCACTGTATATGAGCTGGCGATTTCTAAGTCTGTGGTTCCGAGAGGGGGTAACCAGGCTCACTAATAGAGGTCAAGCCACTTGGCTGCCAGAATGCCCTGCTTCAGCACAGACCAGAAAGGCATTGTGATAAGCGTATCCCCGGCATAGTCAGGGGTAAATGGGAGTCCCCCCCGTCCCCCAATATACGCCCAGAACCATGGACCCGGTACTTGTGGTTCGGACTGTCTCCAACCAGCCATAATGTTGTGAGAGTGAAATTATGTCTAAGTCCAGCTTTGGTACATTAGAAGCAACTCTGAAACTTAACCTAAGCGTTTTTCGAAGCTACTTTTTGGCTAACTTCTTATAGGAAGGTCTAGGAGCTCTGAAAATGAACGTGCGCGTCTTTCACTCTTCCCGAGGGACCTAGAAGAATTTTGTGATATTTTTTATTAAAATGGTGTATAAGGGTATATATATAAATATATTATATAAATATATTTTATGCACTGTATATGAGCTGGCGATTTCTAAGTCTGTGGTTCCGAGAGGGGGTAACCAGGCTCACTAATAAAGGTCAAGCCACTTGGATGCCAGAATGCCCTGCTTCAGCACAGACTAGAAAGGCATTGTGATAAGCGTATCCCCGGTATAGTCAGGGGTTAATGGGAGTCGTCCCCGTCCCCCCAGTATACGCCCAGAACCATGGACCCGGTACTTGTGGTTCGGACTGTCTCCAACCATCCATAATGTTGTGAGAGTGAAATTATGTCTATGTCCAGCTTTGGTACATTAGAAGCAACTCTGAAACTTAACCTAAGCGTTTTTCGAAGCTACTTTTTGGCTAACTTCTTATAGGAAGGTCTAGGAGCTCTGAAAATGAACGTGCGCGTCTTTCACTCTTCCCGAGGGACCTAGAAGAATTTTGTGATATTTTTTATTAAAATGGTGTATAAGGGTATATATATAAATATATTATATAAATATATTTTATGCACTGTATATGAGCTGGCGATTTCTTAGTCTGTGGTTCCGAGAGGGGGTAACCAGGCTCACTAATAAAGGTCAAGCCACTTGGCTGCCAGAATGCCCTGCTTCAGCACAGACCAGAAAGGCATTGTGATAAGCGTATCCCCGGTATAGTCAGGGGTTAATGGGAGTCATCCCCGTCCCCCCAGTATACGGCCAGAACCATGGACCCGGTACTTGTGGTTCGGATTGTCTCCAACCAGCCATAATGTTGTGAGAGTGAAATTATGTCTAAGTCCAGCTTTGGTACATTAGAAGCAACTCTTAAACTTAACCTACGCGTTTTTCGAAGCTACTTTTTGGATAACTTCTTATAGGAAGGTCTAGGAGCTCTGAAAATGAACGTGCGCGTCTTTCACTCTTCCCGAGGGACCTAGAAGAATTTTGTGATATTTTTTATTAAAATGGTGTATAAGGGTATATATATATAAATATATTATATAAATATATTTTATGCACTGTATATGAGCTGGCGATTTCTAAGTCTGTGGTTCCGAGAGGGGGTAACCAGGCTCACTAATAAAGGTCAAGCCACTTGGATGCCAGAATGCCCTGCTTCAGCACAGACTAGAAAGGCATTGTGATAAGCGTATCCACGGTATAGTCAGGGGTTAATGGGAGTCGTCCCCGTCCCCCCAGTATACGCCCAGAACCATGGACCCGGTACTTGTGGTTCGGACTGTCTCCAACCATCCATAATGTTGTGAGAGTGAAATTATGTCTATGTATAGCTTTGGTACATTAGAAGCAACTCTGAAACTTAACCTAAGCGTTTTTCGAAGCTACTTTTTGGCTAACTTCTTATAGGAAGGTCTAGGAGCTCTGAAAATGAACGTGCGCGTCTTTCATTCTTCCCGAGGGACTTAGAAGAATTTTGTGATATTTTTTATTAAAATGGTGTATAAGGGTATATATATAAATATATTTTATGCACTGTATATGAGCTGGCGATTTCTAAGTCTGTGGTTCCGAGAGGGGGTAACCAGGCTCACTAATAAAGGTCAAGCCACTTGGCTGCCAGAATGCCCTGCTTCAGCACAGACCAGAAAGGCATTGTGATAAGCGTATCCCCGGTATAGTCAGGGGTTAATTGGAGTCGTCCCCGTCCCACCAGTATACGCCCAGAACCATGGACCCGGTACTTGTGGTTCGGACTGTCTCCAACCACCAGCCATAATGTTGTGAGAGTGAAATTATGTCTATGTACAGCTTTGGTACATTAGAAGCAACTCTGAAACTTAACCTAAGCGTTTTTCGAAGCTACTTTTTGGCTAACTTCTTATAGGAAGGTCTAGGAGCTCTGAAAATGAACGTGCGCGTCTTTCATTCTTCCCGAGGGACTTAGAAGAATTTTGTGATATTTTTTATTAAAATGGTGTATAAGGGTATATATATAAATATATTTTATGCACTGTATATGAGCTGGCGATTTCTAAGTCTGTGGTTCCGAGAGGGGGTAACCAGGCTCACTAATAAAGGTCAAGCCACTTGGCTGCCAGAATGCCCTGCTTCAGCACAGACCAGAAAGGCATTGTGATAAGCGTATCCCCGGCATAGTCAGGGGTAAATGGGAGTCCCCCCCGTCCCCCAATATACGCCCAGAACCATGGACCCGGTACTTGTGGTTCGGACTGTCTCCAACCAGCCATAATGTTGTGAGAGTGAAATTATGTCTAAGTCCAGCTTTGGTACATTAGAAGCAACTCTGAAACTTAACCTAAGCGTTTTTCGAAGCTACTTTTTGGCTAACTTCTTATAGGAAGGTCTAGGAGCTCTGAAAATGAACGTGCGCGTCTTTCACTCTTCCCGAGGGACCTAGAAGAATTTTGTGATATTTTTTATTAAAATGGTGTATAAGGGTATATATATAAATATATTATATAAATATATTTTATGCACTGTATATGAGCTGGCGATTTCTAAGTCTGTGGTTCCGAGAGGGGGTAACCAGGCTCACTAATAAAGGTCAAGCCACTTGGATGCCAGAATGCCCTGCTTCAGCACAGACTAGAAAGGCATTGTGATAAGCGTATCCCCGGTATAGTCAGGGGTTAATGGGAGTCGTCCCCGTCCCCCCAGTATACGCCCAGAACCATGGACCCGGTACTTGTGGTTCGGACTGTCTCCAACCATCCATAATGTTGTGAGAGTGAAATTATGTCTATGTCCAGCTTTGGTACATTAGAAGCAACTCTGAAACTTAACCTAAGCGTTTTTCGAAGCTACTTTTTGGCTAACTTCTTATAGGAAGGTCTAGGAGCTCTGAAAATGAACGTGCGCGTCTTTCACTCTTCCCGAGGGACCTAGAAGAATTTTGTGATATTTTTTATTAAAATGGTGTATAAGGGTATATATATAAATATATTATATAAATATATTTTATGCACTGTATATGAGCTGGCGATTTCTTAGTCTGTGGTTCCGAGAGGGGGTAACCAGGCTCACTAATAAAGGTCAAGCCACTTGGCTGCCAGAATGCCCTGCTTCAGCACAGACCAGAAAGGCATTGTGATAAGCGTATCCCCGGTATAGTCAGGGGTTAATGGGAGTCATCCCCGTCCCCCCAGTATACGCCCAGAACCATGGACCCGGTACTTGTGGTTCGGATTGTCTCCAACCAGCCATAATGTTGTGAGAGTGAAATTATGTCTAAGTCCAGCTTTGGTACATTAGAAGCAACTCTTAAACTTAACCTACGCGTTTTTCGAAGCTACTTTTTGGATAACTCCTTATAGGAAGGTCTAGGAGCTCTGAAAATGAACGTGCGCGTCTTTCACTCTTCCCGAGGGACCTAGAAGAATTTTGTGATATTTTTTATTAAAATGGTGTATAAGGGTATATATATATAAATATATTATATAAATATATTTTATGCACTGTATATGAGCTGGCGATTTCTAAGTCTGTGGTTCCGAGAGGGGGTAACCAGGCTCACTAATAAAGGTCAAGCCACTTGGATGCCAGAATGCCCTGCTTCAGCACAGACTAGAAAGGCATTGTGATAAGCGTATCCACGGTATAGTCAGGGGTTAATGGGAGTCGTCCCCGTCCCCCCAGTATACGCCCAGAACCATGGACCCGGTACTTGTGGTTCGGACTGTCTCCAACCATCCATAATGTTGTGAGAGTGAAATTATGTCTATGTATAGCTTTGGTACATTAGAAGCAACTCTGAAACTTAACCTAAGCGTTTTTCGAAGCTACTTTTTGGCTAACTTCTTATAGGAAGGTCTAGGAGCTCTGAAAATGAACGTGCGCGTCTTTCATTCTTCCCGAGGGACTTAGAAGAATTTTGTGATATTTTTTATTAAAATGGTGTATAAGGGTATATATATAAATATATTTTATGCACTGTATATGAGCTGGCGATTTCTAAGTCTGTGGTTCCGAGAGGGGGTAACCAGGCTCACTAATAAAGGTCAAGCCACTTGGCTGCCAGAATGCCCTGCTTCAGCACAGACCAGAAAGGCATTGTGATAAGCGTATCCCCGGTATAGTCAGGGGTTAATTGGAGTCGTCCCCGTCCCACCAGTATACGCCCAGAACCATGGACCCGGTACTTGTGGTTCGGACTGTCTCCAACCACCAGCCATAATGTTGTGAGAGTGAAATTATGTCTAAGTCCAGCTTTGGTACATTAGAAGCAACTCTGAAACTTAACCTAAGCGTTTTTCGAAGCTACTTTTTGGCTAACTTCTTATAGGAAGGTCTAGGAGCTCTGAAAATGAACGTGCGCGTCTTCCACTCTTCCCGAGGGACTTAGAATAATTTTGTGATATTTTTTATTAAAATGGTGTATAAGGGTATATATATAAATATATTATATAAATATATTTTATGCACTGTATATGAGCTGGCGATTTCTTAGTCTGTGGTTCCGAGAGGGGGTAACCAGGCTCACTAATAAAGGTCAAGCCACTTGGCTGCCAGAATGCCCTGCTTCAGCACAGACCAGAAAGGCATTGTGATAAGCGTATCCCCGGTATAGTCAGGGGTTAATGGGAGTCATCCCCGTCCCCCCAGTATACGCCCAGAACCATGGACCCGGTACTTGTGGTTCGGATTGTCTCCAACCAGCCATAATGTTGTGAGAGTGAAATTATGTCTAAGTCCAGCTTTGGTACATTAGAAGCAACTCTTAAACTTAACCTACGCGTTTTTCGAAGCTACTTTTTGGATAACTTCTTATAGGAAGGTCTAGGAGCTCTGAAAATGAACGTGCGCGTCTTTCACTCTTCCCGAGGTACTTAGAAGAATTTTGTGATATTTTTTATTAAAATGGTGTATAAGGGCATATATATAAATATATTTTATGCACTGTATATGAGCTGGCGATTTCTAAGTCTGTGGTTCCGAGAGGGGGTAACCAGGCTCACTAATAGAGGTCAAGCCACTTGGCTGCCAGAATGCCCTGCTTCAGCACAGACCAGAAAGGCATTGTGATAAGCGTATCCCCGGCATAGTCAGGGGTTAATGGGAGTCGTCCCCGTCCCCCCAATATACGCCCAGAACCATGGACCCGGTACTTGTGGTTCGGACTGTCTCCAACCAGCCATAATGTTGTGAGAGTGAAATTATGTCTAAGTCCAGCTTTGGTACATTAGAAGCAACTCTGAAACTTACTGTAACCTAAGCGTTTTTCGAAGCTACTTTTTGGCTAACTTCTTATAGGAAGGTCTAGGAGCTCTGAAAATGAACGTGCGCGTCTTTCACTCTTCCCGAGGGACCTAGAAGAATTTTGTGATATTTTTTATTAAAATGGTGTATAAGGGTATATATATATAAATATATTATATAAATATATTTTATGCACTGTATATGAGCTGGCGATTTCTAAGTCTGTGGTTCCGAGAGGGGGTAACCAGGCTCACTAATAAAGGTCAAGCCACTTGGATGCCAGAATGCCCTGCTTCAGCACAGACTAGAAAGGCATTGTGATAAGCGTATCCCCGGTATAGTCAGGGGTTAATGGGAGTCGTCCCCGTCCCCCCAGTATACGCCCAGAACCATGGACCCGGTACTTGTGGTTCGGACTGTCTCCAACCACCAGCCATAATGTTGTGAGAGTGAAATTATGTCTAAGTCCAGCTTTGGTACATTAGAAGCAACTCTGAAACTTACTGTAACCTAAGCGTTTTTCGAAGCTACTTTTTGGCTAACTTCTTATAGGAAGGTCTAGGAGCTCTGAAAATGAACGTGCGCGTCTTTCACTCTTCCCGAGGGACTTAGAATAATTTTGTGATATTTTTTATTAAAATGGTGTATAAGGGTATATATATAAATATATTATATAAATATATTTTATGCACTGTATATGAGCTGGCGATTTCTTAGTCTGTGGTTCCGAGAGGGGGTAACCAGGCTCACTAATAAAGGTCAAGCCACTTGGCTGCCAGAATGCCCTGCTTCAGCACAGACCAGAAAGGCATTGTGATAAGCGTATCCCCGGTATAGTCAGGGGTTAATGGGAGTCATCCCCGTCCCCCCAGTATACGCCCAGAACCATGGACCCGGTACTTGTGGTTCGGATTGTCTCCAACCAGCCATAATGTTGTGAGAGTGAAATTATGTCTAAGTCCAGCTTTGGTACATTAGAAGCAACTCTGAAACTTAACCTAAGCGTTTTTCGAAGCTACTTTTTGGCTAACTTCTTATAGGAAGGTCTAGGAGCTCTGAAAATGAACGTGCGCGTCTTTCACTCTTCCCGAGGGACTTAGAATAATTTTGTGATATTTTTTATTAAAATGGTGTATAAGGGTATATATATAAATATATTATATAAATATATTTTATGCACTGTATATGAGCTGTCTATTTCTAAGTCTGTTGTTCCGAGAGGGGGTAACCAGGCTCACTAATAAAGGTCAAGCCACTTGGCTGCCAGAATGCCCTGCTTCAGCACAGACCAGATAGGCATTGAGATAAGCGTATCCCCGGTATAGTCAGGGGTTAATGGGAGTCGTCCCCGTCCCCCCAGTATATGCCCAGAACCATGGACCCGGTACTTGTGGTTCGGACTGTCTCCAACCAGCCATAATGTTGTGAGAGTGAAATTATGTCTAAGTCCAGCTTTGGTACATTAGAAGCAACTCTGAAACTTAACCTAAGCGTTTTTCGAAGCTACTTTTTGGCTGGTTGATGACAGTCCGAACCACAAGTACTGGGTCCATGGTTCTGGGCGTATACTGGGGGGACGGGGACGACTCCCATTAACCCCTGACTATGCCGGGGATACGCTTATCACAATGCCTTTCTGGTCTGTGCTGAAGCAGGGCATTCTGGCAGCCAAGTGGCTTGACCTTTATTATTGAGCCTGGTTACCCCCTCTCGGAACCACAGACTTTGAAATCGCCAGCTCATATACAGTGCATAAAATATATTTATATATATGCCCTTATACACCATTTTAATAAAAAATATCACAAAATTCTTCTAAGTCCCTCGGGAAGAGTGAAAGACGCGCACGTTCATTTTCAGAGCTCCTAGACCTTCCTATAAGAAGTTAGCCAAAAAGTAGCTTCGAAAAACGCTTAGGTTAAGTTTCAGAGTTGCTTCAAATGTACCAAAGCTGGACTTAGACATAATTTCACTCTCACAACATTATGGCTGTTTGGAGACAGTCCGAACCACAAGTACCAGGTCCATGGTTCTGGGCTTATACTGGGGGGACGGGGACGACTCCCATTAACCCCTGACTATGCCGGGGATACGCTTATCACAATGCCTTTCTGGTCTGTGCTGAAGCAGGGCATTCTGGCAGCCAAGTGGCTTGACCTTTATTAGTGAGCCTGGTTACCCCCTCTCGGAACCACAGACTTAGAAATCGCCAGCTCATATACAGTGCATAAAATATATTTATATATATACCCTTATACACCATTTTAATAAAAAATATCACAAAATTCTTGTAAATCCCTCGGGAAGAGTTAAAGATGCGCACGTTCATTTTGAGAGCTCCTAGACCTTCCTATAAGAAGTTAGCCAAAAAGTAGCTTCGAAAAACGCTTAGGTTAAGTTTCAGAGTTGCTTCTAATGTACCAAAGCTGGACTTAGACATAATTTCACTCTCACAACATTATGGCTGGTTGGAGACAGTCCGAACCACAAGTACCGGGTCCATAATTCTGGGCGTATACTGGGGGGACGGGGATGACTCCCATTAACCCCTGACTATACCGGGGATACGCTTATCACAATGCCTTTCTGTTCTGTGCTGAAGCAGGGCATTCTGGCAGCCAAGTGGCTTGACCTTTATTAGTGAGCCTGGTTACCCCCTCTCGGTACCACAGACTTAGAAATCGCCAGCTCATATACAGTGCATAAAATATATTTATATAATATATTTATATATATATACCCTTATACTGCACCGACACACTTTATTCGAGCAAATACCCAGTATGTACCTGGCAGATACCTGGAATGCGACGCTCCTCACCTCTGACAAGCCCCGTTGCGTTTGCCTTCCCAGCCTGGGTTCATGCCTGGCTGACGGGCGGCTGATCTGTTAAATGATAATGATTAGGATTTAATAGGCTGCAATGCTTCGCGTGTCTACCAGATGGCATAAATACATGAATTGTAATGCAGTATATATATAAATACTGTGCAGTATTGCAGCCAGCGGGAATAAAATGCTTCAATCCCTGCCTGAAAATACCTCAATGCACTCGGGCAGAAAACAGTCACAAACCTCAATACACCCGGGTATACCCGAATTCGTGGGACTAGCCGAGCTCGAATAAAGTGTTTCGCCAGTGTACACCATTTTAATAAAAAATATCACAAAATTCTTCTAAGTCCCTCGGGAAGAGTGAAAGACGCGCACGTTCATTTCAGAGCTCCTAGACCTTCCTATAAGAAGTTAGCCAAAAAGTAGCTTCGAAAAACGCTTAGGTTAAGTTTCAGAGTTGCTTCAAATGTACCAAAGCTGGACTTAGACATAATTTCACTCTCACAACATTATGGCTGTTTGGAGACAGTCCGAACCACAAGTACCGGGTCCATGGTTCTGGGCGTATACTGGGGGGACGGGGACGACTCCCATTAACCCCTGACTATACCGGGGATACGCTTATCACAATGCCTTTCTGTTCTGTGCTGAAGCAGGGCATTCTGGCAGCCAAGTGGCTTGACCTTTATTAGTGAGCCTGGTTACCCCCTCTCGGAACCACAGACTTAGAAATCGCCAGCTCATATACAGTGCATAAAATATATTTATATAATATATTTATATATATACCCTTATACACCATTTTAATAAAAAATATCACAAAATTCTTCTAAGTCCCTCGGGAAGAGTGAAAGACGCGCACGTTCATTTTCAGAGCTCCTAGACCTTCCTATAAGAAGTTAGCCAAAAAGTAGCTTCGAAAAACGCTTAGGTTAAGTTTCAGAGTTGCTTCTAATGTACCAAAGCTGGACTTAGACATAATTTCACTCTCACAACATTATGGCTGGTGGTTGGAGACAGTCCGAACCACAAGTACCGGGTCCATGGTTCTGGGCGTATACTGGGGGGACAGGGACGACTCCCATTAACCCCTGACTATACCGGGGATACGCTTATCACAATGCCTTTCTGGTCTGTGCTGAAGCAGGGCATTCTGGCAGCCAAGTGGCTTGACCTTTATTAGTGAGCCTGGTTACCCCCTCTCGGAACCACAGACTTAGAAATCGCCAGCTCATATACAGTGCATAAAATATATTTATATATATACCCTTATACACCATTTTAATAAAAAATATCACAAAATTCTTGTAAATCCCTCGGGAAGAGTTAAAGATGCGCACGTTCATTTTGAGAGCTCCTAGACCTTCCTATAAGAAGTTAGCCAAAAAGTAGCTTCGAAAAACGCTTAGGTTAAGTTTCAGAGTTGCTTCTAATGTACCAAAGCTGGACTTAGACATAATTTCACTCTCACAACATTATGGCTGGTTGGAGACAGTCCGAACCACAAGTACCGGGTCCATAATTCTGGGCGTATACTGGGGGGACGGGGATGACTCCCATTAACCCCTGACTATACCGGGGATACGCTTATCACAATGCCTTTCTGGTCTGTGCTGAAGCAGGGCATTCTGGCAGCCAAGTGGCTTGACCTTTATTAGTGAGCCTGGTTACCCCCTCTCGGTACCACAGACTTAGAATTCGCCAGCTCATGTACAGTGCATAAAATATATTTATATAATATATTTATATATATACCCTTATACACCATTTTAATAAAAAATATCACAAAATTCTTCTAAGTCCCTCGGGAAAAGTGAAAGACGCGCACGTTCATTTTCAGAGCTCCTAGACCTTCCTATAAGAAGTTAGCCAAAAAGTAGCTTCGAAAAACGCTTAGGTTAAGTTTCAGAGTTGCTTCTAATGTACCAAAGCTGGACTTAGACATAATTTCACTCTCACAACATTATGGCTGGTTGGAGACAGTCCGAACCACAAGTACCGGGTCCATGGTTCTGGGCGTATACTGGGGGGACGGGGACGACTCCCATTAACCCCTGACTATACCGGGGATACGCTTATCACAATGCCTTTCTGTTCTGTGCTGAAGCAGGGCATTCTGGCAGCCAAGTGGCTTGACCTTTATTAGTGAGCCTGGTTACCCCCTCTCGGAACCACAGACTTAGAAATCGCCAGCTCATATACAGTGCATAAAATATATTTATATAATATATTTATATATATACCCTTATACACCATTTTAATAAAAAATATCACAAAATTCTTCTAAGTCCCTCGGGAAGAGTGAAAGACGCGCACGTTCATTTCAGAGCTCCTAGACCTTCCTATAAGAAGTTAGCCAAAAAGTAGCTTCGAAAAACGCTTAGGTTAAGTTTCAGAGTTGCTTCAAATGTACCAAAGCTGGACTTAGACATAATTTCACTCTCACAACATTATGGCTGTTTGGAGACAGTCCGAACCACAAGTACCAGGTCCATGGTTCTGGGCTTATACTGGGGGGACGGGGACGACTCCCATTAACCCCTGACTATGCCGGGGATACGCTTATCACAATGCCTTTCTGGTCTGTGCTGAAGCAGGGCATTCTGGCAGCCAAGTGGCTTGACCTTTATTAGTGAGCCTGGTTACCCCCTCTCGGAACCACAGACTTAGAAATCGCCAGCTCATATACAGTGCATAAAATATATTTATATATATACCCTTATACACCATTTTAATAAAAAATATCACAAAATTCTTGTAAATCCCTCGGGAAGAGTTAAAGATGCGCACGTTCATTTTGAGAGCTCCTAGACCTTCCTATAAGAAGTTAGCCAAAAAGTAGCTTCGAAAAACGCTTAGGTTAAGTTTCAGAGTTGCTTCTAATGTACCAAAGCTGGACTTAGACATAATTTCACTCTCACAACATTATGGCTGGTTGGAGACAGTCCGAACCACAAGTACCGGGTCCATAATTCTGGGCGTATACTGGGGGGACGGGGATGACTCCCATTAACCCCTGACTATACCGGGGATACGCTTATCACAATGCCTTTCTGTTCTGTGCTGAAGCAGGGCATTCTGGCAGCCAAGTGGCTTGACCTTTATTAGTGAGCCTGGTTACCCCCTCTCGGTACCACAGACTTAGAAATCGCCAGCTCATATACAGTGCATAAAATATATTTATATAATATATTTATATATATATACCCTTATACACCATTTTAATAAAAAATATCACAAAATTCTTCTAAGTCCCTCGGGAAGAGTGAAAGACGCGCACGTTCATTTCAGAGCTCCTAGACCTTCCTATAAGAAGTTAGCCAAAAAGTAGCTTCGAAAAACGCTTAGGTTAAGTTTCAGAGTTGCTTCAAATGTACCAAAGCTGGACTTAGACATAATTTCACTCTCACAACATTATGGCTGTTTGGAGACAGTCCGAACCACAAGTACCGGGTCCATGGTTCTGGGCGTATACTGGGGGGACGGGGACGACTCCCATTAACCCCTGACTATACCGGGGATACGCTTATCACAATGCCTTTCTGTTCTGTGCTGAAGCAGGGCATTCTGGCAGCCAAGTGGCTTGACCTTTATTAGTGAGCCTGGTTACCCCCTCTCGGAACCACAGACTTAGAAATCGCCAGCTCATATACAGTGCATAAAATATATTTATATAATATATTTATATATATACCCTTATACACCATTTTAATAAAAAATATCACAAAATTCTTCTAAGTCCCTCGGGAAGAGTGAAAGACGCGCACGTTCATTTTCAGAGCTCCTAGACCTTCCTATAAGAAGTTAGCCAAAAAGTAGCTTCGAAAAACGCTTAGGTTAAGTTTCAGAGTTGCTTCTAATGTACCAAAGCTGGACTTAGACATAATTTCACTCTCACAACATTATGGCTGGTGGTTGGAGACAGTCCGAACCACAAGTACCGGGTCCATGGTTCTGGGCGTATACTGGGGGGACAGGGACGACTCCCATTAACCCCTGACTATACCGGGGATACGCTTATCACAATGCCTTTCTGGTCTGTGCTGAAGCAGGGCATTCTGGCAGCCAAGTGGCTTGACCTTTATTAGTGAGCCTGGTTACCCCCTCTCGGAACCACAGACTTAGAAATCGCCAGCTCATATACAGTGCATAAAATATATTTATATATATACCCTTATACACCATTTTAATAAAAAATATCACAAAATTCTTGTAAATCCCTCGGGAAGAGTTAAAGATGCGCACGTTCATTTTGAGAGCTCCTAGACCTTCCTATAAGAAGTTAGCCAAAAAGTAGCTTCGAAAAACGCTTAGGTTAAGTTTCAGAGTTGCTTCTAATGTACCAAAGCTGGACTTAGACATAATTTCACTCTCACAACATTATGGCTGGTTGGAGACAGTCCGAACCACAAGTACCGGGTCCATAATTCTGGGCGTATACTGGGGGGACGGGGATGACTCCCATTAACCCCTGACTATACCGGGGATACGCTTATCACAATGCCTTTCTGGTCTGTGCTGAAGCAGGGCATTCTGGCAGCCAAGTGGCTTGACCTTTATTAGTGAGCCTGGTTACCCCCTCTCGGTACCACAGACTTAGAATTCGCCAGCTCATGTACAGTGCATAAAATATATTTATATAATATATTTATATATATACCCTTATACACCATTTTAATAAAAAATATCACAAAATTCTTCTAAGTCCCTCGGGAAAAGTGAAAGACGCGCACGTTCATTTTCAGAGCTCCTAGACCTTCCTATAAGAAGTTAGCCAAAAAGTAGCTTCGAAAAACGCTTAGCTTAAGTTTCAGAGTTGCTTCTAATGTACCAAAGCTGGACTTAGACATAATTTCACTCTCACAACATTATGGCTGGTTGGAGACAGTCCGAACCACAAGTACCGGGTCCATGGTTCTGGGCGTATACTGGGGGGACGGGGACGACTCCCATTAACCCCTGACTATACCGGGGATACGCTTATCACAATGCCTTTCTGTTCTGTGCTGAAGCAGGGCATTCTGGCAGCCAAGTGGCTTGACCTTTATTAGTGAGCCTGGTTACCCCCTCTCGGAACCACAGACTTAGAAATCGCCAGCTCATATACAGTGCATAAAATATATTTATATAATATATTTATATATATACCCTTATACACCATTTTAATAAAAAATATCACAAAATTCTTCTAAGTCCCTCGGGAAGAGTGAAAGACGCGCACGTTCATTTCAGAGCTCCTAGACCTTCCTATAAGAAGTTAGCCAAAAAGTAGCTTCGAAAAACGCTTAGGTTAAGTTTCAGAGTTGCTTCAAATGTACCAAAGCTGGACTTAGACATAATTTCACTCTCACAACATTATGGCTGTTTGGAGACAGTCCGAACCACAAGTACCGGGTCCATGGTTCTGGGCGTATACTGGGGGGACGGGGACGACTCCCATTAACCCCTGACTATACCGGGGATACGCTTATCACAATGCCTTTCTGTTCTGTGCTGAAGCAGGGCATTCTGGCAGCCAAGTGGCTTGACCTTTATTAGTGAGCCTGGTTACCCCCTCTCGGAACCACAGACTTAGAAATCGCTAGCTCATATACAGTGCATAAAATATATTTATATAATATATTTATATATATACCCTTATACACCATTTTAATAAAAAATCTCACAAAATTCTTCTAAGTCCCTCGGGAAGAGTGAAAGACGCGCACGTTCATTTTCAGAGCTCCTAGACCTTCCTATAAGAAGTTAGCCAAAAAGTAGCTTCGAAAAACGCTTAGGTTAAGTTTCAGAGTTGCTTCTAATGTACCAAAGCTGGACTTAGACATAATTTCACTCTCACAACATTATGGCTGGTTGGAGACAGTCCGAACAACAAGTACCGGGTCCATGGTTCTGGGCGTATACTGGGGGGACGGGGACGACTCCCATTAACCCCTGACTATACCGGGGATACGCTTATCACAATGCCTTTCTGGTCTGTGCTGAAGCAGGGCATTCTGGCAGCCAAGTGGCTTGACCTTTATTAGTGAGCCTGGTTACCCCCTCTCGGAACCACAGACTTAGAAATCGCCAACTCATATACAGTGCATAAAATATATTTATATATATACCCTTATACACCATTTTAATAAAAAATATCACAAAATTCTTGTAAATCCCTCGGGAAGAGTTAAAGATGCGCACGTTCATTTTGAGAGCTCCTAGACCTTCCTATAAGAAGTTAGCCAAAAAGTAGCTTCGAAAAACGCTTAGGTTAAGTTTCAGAGTTGCTTCTAATGTACCAAAGCTGGACTTAGACATAATTTCACTCTCACAACATTATGGCTGGTTGGAGACAGTCCGAACCACAAGTACCGGGTCCATAATTCTGGGCGTATACTGGGGGGACGGGGATGACTCCCATTAACCCCTGACTATACCGGGGATACGCTTATCACAATGCCTTTCTGGTCTGTACTGAAGCAGGGCATTCTGGCAGCCAAGTGGCTTGACCTTTATTAGTGAGCCTGGTTACCCCCTCTCGGTACCACAGACTTAGAATTCGCCAGCTCATGTACAGTGCATAAAATATATTTATATAATATATTTATATATATACCCTTATACACCATTTTAATAAAAAATATCACAAAATTCTTCTAAGTCCCTCGGGAAAAGTGAAAGACGCGCACGTTCATTTTCAGAGCTCCTAGACCTTCCTATAAGAAGTTAGCCAAAAAGTAGCTTCGAAAAACGCTTAGGTTAAGTTTCAGAGTTGCTTCTAATGTACCAAAGCTGGACTTAGACATAATTTCACTCTCACAACATTATGGCTGGTTGGAGACAGTCCGAACCACAAGTACCGGGTCCATGGTTCTGGGCGTATACTGGGGGGACGGGGACGACTCCCATTAACCCCTGACTATACCGGGGATACGCTTATCACAATGCCTTTCTGTTCTGTGCTGAAGCAGGGCATTCTGGCAGCCAAGTGGCTTGACCTTTATTAGTGAGCCTGGTTACCCCCTCTCGGAACCACAGACTTAGAAATCGCCAGCTCATATACAGTGCATAAAATATATTTATATAATATATTTATATATATACCCTTATACACCATTTTAATAAAAAATATCACAAAATTCTTCTAAGTCCCTCGGGAAGAGTGAAAGACGCGCACGTTCATTTCAGAGCTCCTAGACCTTCCTATAAGAAGTTAGCCAAAAAGTAGCTTCGAAAAACGCTTAGGTTAAGTTTCAGAGTTGCTTCTAATGTACCAAAGCTGGACTTAGACATAATTTCACTCTCACAACATTATGGCTGGTTGGAGGCAGTCCGAACCACAAGTACCGGGTCCATGGTTCTGGGCGTATACTGGGGGGACGGGGACGACTCCCATTAACCCCTGACTATACCGGGGATACGCAAATCACAATGCCTTTCTGCTCTGTGCTGAAGCAGGGCATTCTGGCAGCCAAGTGGCTTGACCTTTATTAGTGAGCCTGGTTACCCCCTCTCGGTACTACAGACTTAGAAATCGCCAGCTCATATACAGTGCATAAAATATATTTATATATATACCCTTATACACCATTTTAATAAAAAATATCACAAAATTCTTGTAAATCCCTCGGGAAGAGTTAAAGATGCGCACGTTCATTTTGAGAGCTCCTACACCTTCCTATAAGAAGTTAGCCAAAAAGTAGCTTCGAAAAACGCTTAGGTTAAGTTTCAGAGTTGCTTCTAATGTACCAAAGCTGGACTTAGACATAATTTCACTCTCACAACATTATGGCTGGTTGGAGACAGTCCGAACCAGAAGTACCGGGTCCATGGTTCTGGGCGTATACTGGGGGGACGGGGACGACTCCCATTAACCCCTGACTATACCGGGGATACGCTTATCACAATGCCTTTCTGTTCTGTGCTGAAGCAGGGCATTCTGGCAGCCAAGTGGCTTGACCTTTATTAGTGAGCCTGGTTACCCCCTCTCGGAACCACAGACTTAGAAATCGCTAGCTCATATACAGTGCATACAATATATTTATATAATATATTTATATATATACCCTTATACACCATTTTAATAAAAAATCTCACAAAATTCTTCTAAGTCCCTCGGGAAGAGTGAAAGACGCGCACGTTCATTTTCAGAGCTCCTAGACCTTCCTATAAGAAGTTAGCCAAAAAGTAGCTTCGAAAAACGCTTAGGTTAAGTTTCAGAGTTGCTTCTAATGTACCAAAGCTGGACTTAGACATAATTTCACTCTCACAACATTATGGCTGGTTGGAGACAGTCCGAACAACAAGTACCGGGTCCATGGTTCTGGGCGTATACTGGGGGGACGGGGACGACTCCCATTAACCCCTGACTATACCGGGGATACGCTTATCACAATGCCTTTCTGGTCTGTGCTGAAGCAGGGCATTCTGGCAGCCAAGTGGCTTGACCTTTATTAGTGAGCCTGGTTACCCCCTCTCGGAACCACAGACTTAGAAATCGCCAGCTCATATACAGTGCATAAAATATATTTATATATATACCCTTATACACCATTTTAATAAAAAATATCACAAAATTCTTGTAAATCCCTCGGGAAGAGTTAAAGATGCGCACGTTCATTTTGAGAGCTCCTAGACCTTCCTATAAGAAGTTAGCCAAAAAGTAGCTTCGAAAAACGCTTAGGTTAAGTTTCAGAGTTGCTTCTAATGTACCAAAGCTGGACTTAGACATAATTTCACTCTCACAACATTATGGCTGGTTGGAGACAGTCCGAACCACAAGTACCGGGTCCATAATTCTGGGCGTATACTGGGGGGACGGGGATGACTCCCATTAACCCCTGACTATACCGGGGATACGCTTATCACAATGCCTTTCTGGTCTGTACTGAAGCAGGGCATTCTGGCAGCCAAGTGGCTTGACCTTTATTAGTGAGCCTGGTTACCCCCTCTCGGTACCACAGACTTAGAATTCGCCAGCTCATGTACAGTGCATAAAATATATTTATATAATATATTTATATATATACCCTTATACACCATTTTAATAAAAAATATCACAAAATTCTTCTAAGTCCCTCGGGAAAAGTGAAAGACGCGCACGTTCATTTTCAGAGCTCCTAGACCTTCCTATAAGAAGTTAGCCAAAAAGTAGCTTCGAAAAACGCTTAGGTTAAGTTTCAGAGTTGCTTCTAATGTACCAAAGCTGGACTTAGACATAATTTCACTCTCACAACATTATGGCTGGTTGGAGACAGTCCGAACCACAAGTACCGGGTCCATGGTTCTGGGCGTATACTGGGGGGACGGGGACGACTCCCATTAACCCCTGACTATACCGGGGATACGCTTATCACAATGCCTTTCTGTTCTGTGCTGAAGCAGGGCATTCTGGCAGCCAAGTGGCTTGACCTTTATTAGTGAGCCTGGTTACCCCCTCTCGGAACAACAGACTTAGAAATCGCCAGCTCATATACAGTGCATAAAATATATTTATATAATATATTTATATATATACCCTTATACACCATTTTAATAAAAAATATCACAAAATTCTTCTAAGTCCCTCGGGAAGAGTGAAAGACGCGCACGTTCATTTCAGAGCTCCTAGACCTTCCTATAAGAAGTTAGCCAAAAAGTAGCTTCGAAAAACGCTTAGGTTAAGTTTCAGAGTTGCTTCTAATGTACCAAAGCTGGACTTAGACATAATTTCACTCTCACAACATTATGGCTGGTTGGAGGCAGTCCGAACCACAAGTACCGGGTCCATGGTTCTGGGCGTATACTGGGGGGACGGGGACGACTCCCATTAACCCCTGACTATACCGGGGATACGCAAATCACAATGCCTTTCTGCTCTGTGCTGAAGCAGGGCATTCTGGCAGCCAAGTGGCTTGACCTTTATTAGTGAGCCTGGTTACCCCCTCTCGGTACTACAGACTTAGAAATCGCCAGCTCATATACAGTGCATAAAATATATTTATATATATACCCTTATACACCATTTTAATAAAAAATATCACAAAATTCTTGTAAATCCCTCGGGAAGAGTTAAAGATGCGCACGTTCATTTTGAGAGCTCCTACACCTTCCTATAAGAAGTTAGCCAAAAAGTAGCTTCGAAAAACGCTTAGGTTAAGTTTCAGAGTTGCTTCTAATGTACCAAAGCTGGACTTAGACATAATTTCACTCTCACAACATTATGGCTGGTTGGAGACAGTCCGAACCAGAAGTACCGGGTCCATGGTTCTGGGCGTATACTAGGGGGACGGGGACGACTCCCATTAACCCCTGACTATACCGGGGATACGCTTATCACAATGCCTTTCTGGTCTGTGCTGAAGCAGGGCATTCTGGCAGCCAAGTGGCTTGACCTTTATTAGTGAGCCTGGTTACCCCCTCTCGGAACCACAGACTTAGAAATCGCCAGCTCATATACAGTGCATAAAATATATTTATATAAAATATTTATATATATACCCTTATACACCATTTTAATAAAAAATATCACAAAATTCTTCTAAGTCCCTCGGGAAGAGTGAAAGACGCGCACGTTCATTTTCAGAGCTCCTAGACCTTCCTATAAGAAGTTAGCCAAAAAGTAGCTTCGAAAAACGCTTAGGTTAAGTTTCAGAGTTGCTTCTAATGTACAAAAGCTGGACTTAGACATAATTTCACTCTCACAACATTATGGCTGGTTGGAGACAGTCCGAACCACAAATACCGGGTCCATGGTTCTGGGCATATACTGGGGGGACGGGGACGACTCCCATTAACCCCTGACTATACCGGGGATACGCTTATCACAATGCCTTTCTGGTCTGTGCTGAAGCAGGGCATTCTGGCAACCAAGTGGCTTGACCTTTATTAGTGAGCCTGGTTACCCCCTCTCGGAACCACAGACTTAGAAATCGCCAGCTCATATACAGTGCATAAAATATATTTATATAATATATTTATATATATACCCTTATACACCATTTTAATAAAAAATATCACAAAATTCTTCTAAGTCCCTCGGGAAGAGTGAAAGACGCGCACGTTCATTTTCAGAGCTCCTAGACCTTCCTATAAGAAGTTAGCCAAAAAGTAGCTTCGAAAAACGCTTAGGTTAAGTTTCAGAGTTGCTTCTAATGTACCAAAGCTGGACTTAGACATAATTTCACTCTCACAACATTATGGCTGGTTGGAGACAGTCCGAACCACAAGTACCGGGTCCATGGTTCTGGGCGTATACTGGGGGGACGGGGACGACTCCCATTAACCCCTGACTATACCGGGGATACGCTTATCACAATGCCTTTCTGGTCTGTGCTGAAGCAGGGCATTCTGGCAACCAAGTGGATTGACCTTTATTAGTGAGCCTGGTTACCCCCTCTCGGAACCACAGACTTAGAAATCGCCAGCTCATATACAGTGCATAAAATATATTTATATAATATATTTATATATATACCCTTATACACCATTTTAATAAAAAATATCACAAAATTCTTCTAAGTCCCTCGGGAAGAGTGAAAGACGCGCACGTTCATTTTCAGAGCTCCTAGACCTTCCTATAAGAAGTTAGCCAAAAGTAGCTTCGAAAAACGCTTAGGTTAAGTTTCAGAGTTGCTTCTAATGTACCAAAGCTGGACTTAGACATAATTTCACTCTCACAACATTATGGCTGGTTGGAGACAGTCCGAACCACAAATACCGGGTCCATGGTTCTGGGCATATACTGGGGGGACGGGGACGACTCCCATTAACCCCTGACTATACCGGGGATACGCTTATCACAATGCCTTTCTGGTCTGTGCTGAAGCAGGGCATTCTGGCAACCAAGTGGCTTGACCTTTATTAGTGAGCCTGGTTACCCCCTCTCGGAACCACAGACTTAGAAATCGCCAGCTCATATACAGTGCATAAAATATATTTATATAATATATTTATATATATACCCTTATACACCATTTTAATAAAAAATATCACAAAATTCTTCTAAGTCCCTCGGGAAGAGTGAAAGACGCGCACGTTCATTTTCAGAGCTCCTAGACCTTCCTATAAGAAGTTAGCCAAAAAGTAGCTTCGAAAAACGCTTAGGTTAAGTTTCAGAGTTGCTTCTAATGTACCAAAGCTGGACTTAGACATAATTTCACTCTCACAACATTATGGCTGGTTGGAGACAGTCCGAACCACAAGTACCGGGTCCATGGTTCTGGGCGTATACTGGGGGGACGGGGACGACTCCCATTAACCCCTGACTATACCGGGGATACGCTTATCACAATGCCTTTCTGTCCTGTGCTGAAGCAGGGCATTCTGGCAACCAAGTGGCTTGACCTTTATTAGTGAGCCTGGTTACCCCCTCTCGGAACCACAGACTTAGAAATCGCCAGCTCATATACAGTGCATAAAATATATTTATATAATATATTTATATATATACCCTTATACACCATTTTAATAAAAAATATCACAAAATTCTTCTAAGTCCCTCGGGAAGAGTGAAAGACGCGCACGTTCATTTTCAGAGCTCCTAGACCTTCCTATAAGAAGTTAGCCAAAAAGTAGCTTCGAAAAACGCTTAGGTTAAGTTTCAGAGTTGCTTCTAATGTACCAAAGCTGGACTTAGACATAATTTCACTCTCACAACATTATGGCTGGTTGGAGACAGTCCGAACCACAAGTACCGGGTCCATGGTTCTGGGCGTATACTGGGGGGACGGGGACGACTCCCATTAACCCCTGACTATACCGGGGATACGCTTATCACAATGCCTTTCTGGTCTGTGCTGAAGCAGGGCATTCTGGCAACCAAGTGGATTGACCTTTATTAGTGAGCCTGGTTACCCCCTCTCGGAACCACAGACTTAGAAATCGCCAGCTCATATACAGTGCATAAAATATATTTATATAATATATTTATATATATACCCTTATACACCATTTTAATAAAAAATATCACAAAATTCTTCTAAGTCCCTCGGGAAGAGTGAAAGACGCGCACGTTCATTTTCAGAGCTCCTAGACCTTCCTATAAGAAGTTAGCCAAAAAGTAGCTTCGAAAAACGCTTAGGTTAAGTTTCAGAGTTGCTTCTAATGTACCAAAGCTGGACTTACACATAATTTCACTCTCACAACATTATGGCTGGTTGGAGACAGTCCGAACCACAAGTACCGGGTCCATGGTTCTGGGCGTATACTGGGGGGACGGGGACGACTCCCATTAACCCCTGACTATACCGGGGATACGCTTATCACAATGCCTTTCTGGTCTGTGCTGAAGCAGGGCATTTTGGTAGCCAAGTGACTTGACCTTTATTAGTGAGCCTGGTAACCCCCTCTCGGAACCACAGACTTAGAAATCGCCAGCTCATATACAGTGCATAAAATATATTTATATATATACCCTTATACACCATTTTAAAAAAAAATATCACAAAATTCTTCTAAGTCCCTCGGGAAGAGTGAAAGACGCGCACGTTCATTTTCAGAGCTCCTAGACCTTCCTATAAGAAGTTAGCCAAAAAGTAGCTTCGAAAAACGCTTAGGTTAAGTTTCAGAGTTGCTTCTAATGTACCAAAGCTGGACTTAGACATAATTTCACTCTCACAACATTATGGCTGGTTGGAGACAGTCCGAACCACAAGTACCGGGTCCATGGTTCTGGGCGTATACTGGGGGGACGGGGACGACTCCCATTAACCCCTGACTATACCGTGGATACGCTTATCACAATGCCTTTCTGGTCTGTGCTGAAGCAGGGCATTCTGGCAACCAAGTGGCTTGACCTTTATTAGTGAGCCTGGTTACCCCCTCTCGGAACCACAGACTTAGAAATCGCCAGCTCATATAGAGTGCATAAAATATATTTATATAATATATTTATATATATACCCTTATACACCATTTTAATAATAAATATCACAAAATTCTTCTAAGTCCCTCGGGAAGAGTGAAAGACGCGCACGTTCATTTTCAGAGCTCCTAGACCTTCCTATAAGAAGTTAGTCAAAAAGTAGCTTCGAAAAACGCTTAGGTTAAGTTTCAGAGTTGCTTCTAATGTACCAAAGCTGGACTTAGACATAATTTCACTCTCACAACATTATGGCTGGTTGTAGACAGTCCGAACCACAAGTACCGGGTCCATGGTTCTGGGCGTATACTGGGGGGACGGGGACGACTCCCATTAACCCCTGACTATACCTGGGATACGCTAATCACAATGCCTTTCTGGTCTGTGCTGAAGCAGGGCATTCTGGCAGCCAAGTGGCTTGACCTTTATTAGTGAGCCTGGTTACCCCCTCTCGGAACCACAGACTTAGAAATCGCCAGCTCATATACAGTGCATAAAATATATTTATACAATATATTTATATATATACCCTTATACACCATTTTAATAAAAAATATCACAAAATTCTTCTAAGTCCCTCGGGAAGAGTGAAAGACGCGCACGTTCATTTTCAGAGCTCCTAGACCTTCCTATAAGAAGTTAGCCAAAAAGTAGCTTCGAAAAACGCTTAGGTTAAGTTTCAGAGTTGCTTCTAATGTACCAAAGCTGGACTTAGACATAATTTCACTCTCACAACATTATGGCTGGTTGGAGACAGTCCGAACCACAAGTACCGGGTCCATGGTTCTGGGCGTATACTGGGGGGACGGGGACGACTCCCATTAACCCCTGACTATACCGGGGATACGCTTATCACAATGCCTTTCTGGTCTGTGCTGAAGCAGGGCATTCTGGCAACCAAGTGGATTGACCTTTATTAGTGAGCCTGGTTACCCCCTCTCGGAACCACAGACTTAGAAATCGCCAGCTCATATACAGTGCATAAAATATATTTATATAATATATTTATATATATACCCTTATACACCATTTTAATAAAAAATATCACAAAATTCTTCTAAGTCCCTCGGGAAGAGTGAAAGACGCGCACGTTCATTTTCAGAGCTCCTAGACCTTCCTATAAGAAGTTAGCCAAAAAGTAGCTTCGAAAAACGCTTAGGTTAAGTTTCAGAGTTGCTTCTAATGTACCAAAGCTGGACTTACACATAATTTCACTCTCACAACATTATGGCTGGTTGGAGACAGTCCGAACCACAAGTACCGGGTCCATGGTTCTGGGCGTATACTGGGGGGACGGGGACGACTCCCATTAACCCCTGACTATACCGGGGATACGCTTATCACAATGCCTTTCTGGTCTGTGCTGAAGCAGGGCATTTTGGTAGCCAAGTGACTTGACCTTTATTAGTGAGCCTGGTAACCCCCTCTCGGAACCACAGACTTAGAAATCGCCAGCTCATATACAGTGCATAAAATATATTTATATATATACCCTTATACACCATTTTAAAAAAAAATATCACAAAATTCTTCTAAGTCCCTCGGGAAGAGTGAAAGACGCGCACGTTCATTTTCAGAGCTCCTAGACCTTCCTATAAGAAGTTAGCCAAAAAGTAGCTTCGAAAAACGCTTAGGTTAAGTTTCAGAGTTGCTTCTAATGTACCAAAGCTGGACTTAGACATAATTTCACTCTCACAACATTATGGCTGGTTGGAGACAGTCCGAACCACAAGTACCGGGTCCATGGTTCTGGGCGTATACTGGGGGGACGGGGACGACTCCCATTAACCCCTGACTATACCGTGGATACGCTTATCACAATGCCTTTCTGGTCTGTGCTGAAGCAGGGCATTCTGGCAACCAAGTGGCTTGACCTTTATTAGTGAGCCTGGTTACCCCCTCTCGGAACCACAGACTTAGAAATCGCCAGCTCATATAGAGTGCATAAAATATATTTATATAATATATTTATATATATACCCTTATACACCATTTTAATAATAAATATCACAAAATTCTTCTAAGTCCCTCGGGAAGAGTGAAAGACGCGCACGTTCATTTTCAGAGCTCCTAGCCCTTCCTATAAGAAGTTAGCCAAAAAGTAGCTTCGAAAAACGCTTAGGTTAAGTTTCAGAGTTGCTTCTAATGTACCAAAGCTGGACTTAGACATAATTTCACTCTCACAACATTATGGCTGGTTGTAGACAGTCCGAACCACAAGTACCGGGTCCATGGTTCTGGGCGTATACTGGGGGGACGGGGACGACTCCCATTAACCCCTGACTATACCTGGGATACGCTAATCACAATGCCTTTCTGGTCTGTGCTGAAGCAGGGCATTCTGGCAGCCAAGTGGCTTGACCTTTATTAGTGAGCCTGGTTACCCCCTCTCGGAACCACAGACTTAGAAATCGCCAGCTCATATACAGTGCATAAAATATATTTATACAATATATTTATATATATACCCTTATACACCATTTTAATAAAAAATATCACAAAATTCTTCTAAGTCCCTCGGGAAGAGAGAAAGACGCGCACGTTCATTTTCAGAGCTCCTAGACCTTCCTATAAGAAGTTAGCCAAAAAGTAGCTTCGAAAAACGCTTAGGTTAAGTTTCAGAGTTGCTTCTAATGTACCAAAGCTGGACTTAGACATAATTTCACTCTCACAACATTATGGCTGGTTGGAGACAGCCGGAACCACAAGTACCGGGTCCATGGTTCTGGGCGTATACTGGGGGGACGGGGACGACTCCCATTAACCCCTGACTATACCGGGGATACGCTTATCACAATGCCTTTCTGGTCTGTGCTGAAGCAGGGCATTCTGGCAGCCAAGTGGCTTGACCTTTATTAGTGAGCCTGGTTACCCCCTCTCGGAACCACAGACTTCGAAATCGCCAGCTCATATACAGTGCATAAAATATATTTATATATATACCCTTATACACCATTTTAATAAAAAATATCACAAAATTCTTCTAAGTCCCTGGGGAAGAGTGAAAGACGCGCACGTTTATTTTCAGATCTCATAGACCTTCCTATAAGAAGTTAGCCAAAAAGTAGCTACGAAAAACGCTTAGGTTAAGTTTCAGAGTTGCTTCTAATGTACCAAAGCTGGACTTAGACATAATTTCACTCTCACAACATTATGGCTGGTTGGAGACAGTCCGAACCACAAGTACCGGGTCCATGGTTCTGGGCGTATACTGGGGGGACGGGGACGACTCCCATTAACCCCTGACTATACCGGGGATACGCTTATCACAATGCCTTTCTGGTCTGTGCTGAAGCAGGGCATTCTGGCAGCCAAGTGGCTTGACCTTTATTAGTGAGCCTGGTTACCCCCTCTCGGAACCACAGACTTAGAAATCGCCAGCTCATATACAGTGCATAAAATATATTTATATACTGTATATACCCTTATACACCATTTTAATAAAAAATATCACAAAATTCTTCCATGTTCCTCGGGAAGAGTGAAAGACGCGCATGTTCACTTTGAGAGCTCCTAGACCTTCCTATAAGAAGTTAGCCAAAAAGTAGCTTCGAAAAACGCTTAGGTTAAGTTTCAGAGTTGCTTCTAATGTACCAAAGCTGGACTTAGACATAATTTCACTCTCACAACATTATGGCTGGTTGGAGACAGTCCGAACCACAAGTACCGGGTCAATGGTTCTGGGCGTATACTGGGGGGACGGGGACGACTCCCATTAACCCCTGACTATACCGGGGATACGCTTATCACAATGCCTTTCTGGTCTGTGCTGAAGCAGGGCATTTTGGTAGCCAAGTGACTTGACCTTTATTAGTGAGCCTGGTAACCCCCTCTCGGAACCACAGACTTAGAAATCGCAAGCTCAAATACAGTGCATAAAATATATTTATATATATACCCTTATACACCATTTTAATAAAAAATATCACAAAATTCTTCTAAGTCCCTCGGGAAGAGTGAAAGACGCGCACGTTCATTTTCAGAGCTCCTAGACCTTCCTATAAGAAGTTAGCCAAAAAGTAGCTTCGAAAAACGCTTAGGTTAAGTTTCAGAGTTGCTTCTAATGTACCAAAGCTGGACTTAGACATAATTTCACTCTCACAACATTATGTCTGGTTGGAGACAGTCCGAACCACAAGTACCGGGTCCATGGCTCTGGGCGTATACTGGGGGGACGGGGACGACTCCCATTAACCCCTGACTATACCGGGGATACGCTTATCACAATGCCTTTCTGGTCTGTGCTGAAGCAGGGCATTCTGGCAGCCAAGTGGCTTGACCTTTATTAGTGAGCCTGGTTACCCCCTCTCGGTATCACAGACTTAGAAATCGCCAGCTCATATACAGTGCATAAAATATATTTATATATATACCCTTATACACCATTTTAATAAAAAATATCACAAAATTCTACTAAGTCCCTCGGGAAAAGTAAAAGACGCGCATGTTCACTTTGAGAGCTCCTAGACCTTCCTATAAGAAGTTAGCCAAAAAGTAGCTTCGAAAAACGCTTAGGTTAAGTTTCAGAGTTGCTTCTAATGTACCAAAGCTGGACTTAGACATAATTTCACTCTCACAACATTATGGCTGGTTGGAGACAGTCCGAACCACAAGTACCGGGTCCATGGTTCTGGGCGTATACTGGGGGGACGGGGACGACTCCCATTAACCCCTGACTATACCGGGGATACGCTTATCACAATGCCTTTCTGGTCTGTGCTGAAGCAGGGCATTCTGGCAGCCAAGTGGCTTGACCTTTCTAAGTGAGCCTGGTTACCCCCTCTCGGAACCACAGACTTAGAAATCGCCAGCTCATATACAGTGCATAAAATATATTTATATATATACCCTTATACACCATTTTAATAAAAAATATCACAAAATTCTTCTAAGTCCCTGGGGAAGAGTGAAAGACGCGCACGTTTATTTTCAGATCTCATAGACCTTCCTATAAGAAGTTAGCCAAAAAGTAGCTACGAAAAACGCTTAGGTTAAGTTTCAGAGTTGCTTCTAATGTACCAAAGCTGGACTTAGACATAATTTCACTCTCACAACATTATGGCTGGTTGGAGACAGTCCGAACCACAAGTACCGGGTCAATGGTTCTGGGCGTATACTGGGGGGACGGGGACGACTCCCATTAACCCCTGACTATACCGGGGATACGCTTATCACAATGCCTTTCTGGTCTGTGCTGAAGCAGGGCATTTTAGTAGCCAAGTGACTTGACCTTTATTAGTGAGCCTGGTAACCCCCTCTCGGAACCACAGACTTAGAAATCGCAAGCTCAAATACAGTGCATAAAATATATTTATATATATACCCTTATACACCATTTTAATAAAAAATATCACAAAATTCTTCTAAGTCCCTCGGGAAGAGTGAAAGACGCGCACGTTCATTTTCAGAGCTCTTAGACCTTCCTATAAGATGTTAGCCAAAAAGTAGCTTCGAAAAACGCTTAGGTTAAGTTTCAGAGTTGCTTCTAATGTACCAAAGCTGGACTTAGACATAATTTCACTCTCACAACATTATGGCTGGTTGTAGACAGTCCGAACCACAAGTACCGGGTCCATGGTTCTGGGCGTATACTGGGGGGACGGGGACGACTCCCATTAACCCCTGACTATAACGGGGATACGCTTATAACAATGCCTTTCTGGTCTGTGCTGAAGCAGGGCATTCTGGCAGCCAAGTAGCTTGACCTTTATTAGCGAGCCTGGTTACCCCCTCTCGGTATCACAGACTTAGAAATCGCCAGCTCATATACAGTGCATAAAATATATTTATATATATACCCTTATACACCATTTTAATAAAAAATATCACAAAATTCTTCTAAGTCCCTCGGGAAGAGTGAAAGACGCGCACGTTCATTTTCAGAGCTCCTAGACCTTCCTATAAGAAGTTAGCCAAAAAGTATCTTCGAAAAACGCTTAGGTTAAGTTTCAGAGTTGCTTCTAATGTACCAAAGCTGGACTTAGACATAATTTCACTCTCACAACATTATAGCTGGTTGGAGACAGTCCGAACCACAAGTACCGGGTCCATGGTTCTGGGCGTATACTGGGGGGACGGGGACGACTCCCATTAACCCCTGACTATACCGGGGATACGCTTATCACAATGCCTTTCTGGTCTGTGCTGAAGCAGGGCATTTTGGTAGCCAAGTGACTTGACCTTTATTAGTGAGCCTGGTAACCCCCTCTCGGAACCACAGACTTAGAAATCGCCAGCTCATATACAGTGCATAAAATATATTTATATATATACCCTTATACACCATTTTAATAAAAAATATCACAAAATTCTTCTAAGTCCCTCGGGAAGAGTGAAAGACGCGCACGTTCATTTTCAGAGCTCCTAGACCTTCCTATAAGAAGTTAGCCAAAAAGTAGCTTCGAAAAACGCTTAGGTTAAGTTTCAGAGTTGCTTCTAATGTACCAAAGCTGGACTTAGACATAATTTCACTCTCACAACATTATGGCTGGTTGGAGACAGTCCGAACCACAAGTACCGGGTCCATGGTTCTGGGCGTATACTGGGGGGACGGGGACGACTCCCATAAACCCCTGACTATACCGGGGATACGCTTATCACTATGCCTTTCTGGTCTGTGCTGAAGCAGGGCATTCTGGCAGCCAAGTGGCTTGACCTTTATTAGCGAGCCTGGTTACCCCCTCTCGGTATCACAGACTTAGAAATCGCCAGCTCATATACAGTGCATAAAATATATTTATATATATACCCTTATACACCATTTTAATAAAAAATATCACAAAATTCTTCTAAGTCCCTCGGGAAGAGTGAAAGACGCGCACGTTCATTTTCAGAGCTCCTAGACCTTCCTATAAGAAGTTAGCCAAAAAGTATCTTCGAAAAACGCTTAGGTTAAGTTTCAGAGTTGCTTCTAATGTACCAAAGCTGGACTTAGACATAATTTCACTCTCACAACATTATGGCTGGTTGGAGACAGTCCGAACCACAAGTATCGGGTCAATGGTTCTGGGCGTATACTGGGGGGACGGGGACGACTCCCATTAACCCCTGACTATACCGGGGATACGCTTATCACAATGCCTTTCTGGTCTGTGCTGAAGCAGGGCATTTTGGTAGCCAAGTGACTTGACCTTTATTAGTGAGCCTGGTAACCCCCTCTCGGAACCACAGACTTAGAAATCGCCAGCTCATATACAGTGCATAAAATATATTTATATATATACCCTTATACACCATTTTAATAAAAAATATCACAAAATTCTTCTAAGTCCCTCGGGAAGAATGAAAGACGCGCACGTTCATTTTCAGAGCTCCTAGACCTTCCTATAAGAAGTTAGCCAAAAAGTAGCTTCGAAAAACGCTTAGGTTAAGTTTCAGAGTTGCTTCTAATGTACCAAAGCTGGACTTAGACATAATTTCACTCTCACAACATTATGGCTGGTTGGAGACAGTCCGAACCACAAGTACCGGGTCCATGGTTCTGGGCGTATACTGGGGGGACGGGGACGACTCCCATTAACCCCTGACTATACCGGGGATACGCTTATCACAATGCCTTTCTGGTCTGTGCTGAAGCAGGGCATTCTGGCAGCCAAGTGGCTTGACCTTTATTAGTGAGCCTGGTTACCCCCTCTCGGAACCACAGACTTAGAAATCGCCAGCTCATATACAGTGCATAAAATATATTTATATAAAATATTTATATATATATACCCTTATACACCATTTTAATAAAAAATATCACAAAATTCTTCTAAGTCCCTCGGGAAGAGTGAAAGACGCGCACGTTCATTTTCAGAGCTCCTAGACCTTCCTATAAGAAGTTAGCCAAAAAGTAGCTTCGAAAAACGCTTAGGTTAAGTTTCAGAGTTGCTTCTAATGTACCAAAGCTGGACTTAGACATAATTTCACTCTCACAACATTATGGCTGGTTGGAGACAGTCCGAACCACAAGTACCGGGTCCATGGTTCTGGGCGTATACTGGGGGGACGGGGACGACTCCCATTAACCCCTGACTATACCGGGGATACGCTTATCACAATGCCTTTCTGGTCTGTGCTGAAGCACGGCATTCTGGCAGCCAAGTGGCTTGACCTTTATTAGTGAGCCTGATTACCCCCTCTCGGAACCACAGACTTAGAAATCGCCAGCTCATATACAGTGCATAAAATATATTTATATAATATATTTATATATATACCCTTATACACCATTTTAATAAAAAATATCACAAAATTCTCCTAAGTCCCTCGGGAAGAGTGAAAGACGCGCACGTTAATTTTCAGAGCTTCTAGACCTTCCTATAAGAAGTTAGCCAAAAAGTAGCTTCGAAAAACGCTCAGGTTAAGTTTCAGAGTTGCTTCTAATGTACCAAAGTTGGACTTAGACATAATTTCACTCTCACAACATTATGGCTGGTTGGAGACAGTCCGAACCACAAGTACCGGGTCCATGGTTCTGGGCGTATACTGGGGGGACGGGGACGACTCCCATTAACCCCTGACTATATCGGGGATACGCTTATCACAATGCCTTTCTGGTCTGTGCTGAAGCAGGGCATTCTGGCAGCCAAGTGGCTTGACCTTTATTAGTGAGCCTGGTTACCCCCTCTCGGAACCACAGACTTAGAAATCGCCAGCTCATATACAGTGCATAAAATATATTTATATAAAATATTTATATATATACCCTTATACACCATTTTAATAAAAAATATCACAAAATTCTTCTAAGTCCCTCGGGAAGAGTGAAAGACGCGCACGTTCATTTTCAGAGCTCCTAGACCTTCCTATAAGAAGTTAGTCAAAAAGTAGCTTCGAAAAACGCTTAGGTTAAGTTTCAGAGTTGCTTCTAATGTACCAAAGCTGGACTTAGACATAATTTCACTCTCACAACATTATGGCTGGTTGGAGACAGTCCGAACCACAAGTACCGGGTCCATGGTTCTGGGCGTATACTGGGGGGACGGGGACGACTCCCATTAACCCCTGACTATACCGGGGATACGCTTATCACAATGCCTTTCTGGTCTGTGCTGAAGCAGGGCATTCTGGCAGCCAAGTGGCTTGATCTTTATTAGTGAGCCTGGTTACCCCCTCTCGGAACCACAGACTTAGAAATCGCCAGCTCATATACAGTGCATAAAATATATTTATATAATATATTTATAGATATACCCTTATACACCATTTTAATAAAAAATATCACAAAATTCTTCTAAGTCCCTCGGGAAGAGTGAAAGACGCGCACGTTCATTTTCAGAGCTCCTTGACCTTCCTATAAGAAGTTAGCCAAAAAGTAGCTTCGAAAAACGCTTAGGTTAAGTTTCAGAGTTGCTTCTAATGTACCAAAGCTGGACTTAGACATAATTTCACTCTCACAACATTATGGCTGGTTGGAGACAGTCCGAACCACAAGTACCGGGTCCATGGTTCTGGGCGTATACTGGGGGGACGGGGACGACTCCCATTAACCCCTGACTATACCGGGGATACGCTTATCACAATGCCTTTCTGGTCTGTGCTGAAGCAGGGCATTCTGGCAGCCAAGTGGCTTGACCTTTATTAGTGAGCCTGGTTACCCCCTCTCGGAACAACAGACTTAGAAATCGCCAGCTCATATACAGTGCATAAAATATATTTATATAAAATATTTATATATATACCCTTATACACCATTTTAATAAAAAATATCACAAAATTCTTCTAAGTCCCTCGGGAAGAGTGAAAGACGCGCACGTTCATTTTCAGAGCTCCTAGACCTTCCTATAAGAAGTTAGCCAAAAAGTAGCTTCGAAAAACGCTTAGGTTAAGTTTCAGAGTTGCTTCTAATGTACAAAAGCTGGACTTAGACATAATTTCACTCTCACAACATTATGACTGGTTGGAGACAGTCCGAACCACAAATACCGGGTCCATGGTTCTGGGCATATACTGGGGGGACGGGGACGACTCCCATTAACCCCTGACTATACCGGGGATACGCTTATCACAATGCCTTTCTGGTCTGTGCTGAAGCAGGGCATTCTGGCAACCAAGTGGCTTGACCTTTATTAGTGAGCCTGGTTACCCCCTCTCGGAACCACAGACTTAGAAATCGCCAGCTCATATACAGTGCATAAAATATATTTATATAATATATTTATATATATACCCTTATACACCATTTTAATAAAAAATATCACAAAATTCTTCTAAGTCCCTCGGGAAGAGTGAAAGACGCGCACGTTCATTTTCAGAGCTCCTAGACCTTCCTATAAGAAGTTAGCCAAAAAGTAGCTTCGAAAAACGCTTAGGTTAAGTTTCAGAGTTGCTTCTAATGTACCAAAGCTGGACTTAGACATAATTTCACTCTCACAACATTAAGGCTGGTTGGAGACAGTCCGAACCACAAGTACCGGGTCCATGGTTCTGGGCGTATACTGGGGGGACGGGGACGACTCCCATTAACCCCTGACTATACCGGGGATACGCTTATCACAATGAGTTTCTGGTCTGTGCTGAAGCAGGGCATTTTGGTAGCCAAGTGACTTGACCTTTATTAGTGAGCCTGGTAACCCCCTCTCGGAACCACAGACTTAGAAATCGCCAGCTCATATACAGTGCATAAAATATATTTATATAAAATATTTATATATATACCCTTATACACCATTTTAATAAAAAATATCACAAAATTCTTCTAAGTCCCTCGGGAAGAGTGAAAGACGCGCACGTTCATTTTCAGAGCTCCTAGACCTTCCTATAAGAAGTTAGTCAAAAAGTAGCTTCGAAAAACGCTTAGGTTAAGTTTCAGAGTTGCTTCTAATGTACCAAAGCTGGACTTAGACATAATTTCACTCTCACAACATTATGGCTGGTTGGAGACAGTCCGAACCACAAGTACCGGGTCCATGGTTCTGGGCGTATACTGGGGGGACGGGGACGACTCCCATTAACCCCTGACTATACCGGGGATACGCTTATCACAATGCCTTTCTGGTCTGTGCTGAAGCAGGGCATTCTGGCAGCCAAGTGGCTTGATCTTTATTAGTGAGCCTGGTTACCCCCTCTCGGAACCACAGACTTAGAAATCGCCAGCTCATATACAGTGCATAAAATATATTTATATAATATATTTATATATATACCCTTATACACCATTTTAATAAAAAATATCTCAAAATTCTTCTATGTCCCTCGGGAAGAGTGAGAGACGCGCACGTTCATTTTGAGAGCTCCTAGACCTTCCTATAAGAAGTTAGCCAAAAAGTAGCTTCGAAAAACGCTTAGGTTAAGTTTCAGAGTTGCTTCTAATGTACCAAAGCTGGACTTAGACATAATTTCACTCTCACAACATTATGGCTGGTTGGAGACAGTCCGAACCACAAGTACCGGGTCCATGGTTCTGGGCGTATACTGGGGGGACGGGGACGACTCCCATTAACCCCTGACTATACCGGGGATACGCTTATCACAATGCCTTTCTGGTCTGTGCTGAAGCAGGGCATTCTGGCAGCCAAGTGGCTTGACCTTTATTAGTGAGCCTGATTACCCCCTCTCGGAACCACAGACTTAGAAATCGCCAGCTCATATACAGTGCATAAAATATATTTATATAATATATTTATATATATACCCTTATACACCATTTTAATAAAAAATATCACAAAATTCTCCTAAGTCCCTCGGGAAGAGTGAAAGACGCGCACGTTCATTTTCAGAGCTCCTAGACCTTCCTATAAGAAGTTAGCCAAAAAGTAGCTTCGAAAAACGCTTAGGTTAAGTTTCAGAGTTGCTTCTAATGTACCAAAGCTGGACTTAGACATAATTTCACTCTCACAACATTATGGCTGGTTGGAGACAGTCCGAACCACAAGTACCGGGTCCATGGTTCTGGGCGTATACTGGGGGGACGGGGACGACTCCCATTAACCCCTGACTATACCGGGGATACGCTTATCACAATGCCTTTCTGGTCTGTGCTGAAGCAGGGCATTCTGGCAGCCAAGTGGCTTGACCTTTATTAGTGAGCCTGGTTACCCCCTCTCGGAACAACAGACTTAGAAATCGCCAGCTCATATACAGTGCATAAAATATATTTATATAAAATATTTATATATATACCCTTATACACCATTTTAATAAAAAATATCACAAAATTCTTCTAAGTCCCTCGGGAAGAGTGAAAGACGCGCACGTTCATTTTCAGAGCTCCTAGACCTTCCTATAAGAAGTTAGCCAAAAAGTAGCTTCGAAAAACGCTTAGGTTAAGTTTCAGAGTTGCTTCTAATGTACAAAAGCTGGACTTAGACATAATTTCACTCTCACAACATTATGACTGGTTGGAGACAGTCCGAACCACAAATACCGGGTCCATGGTTCTGGGCATATACTGGGGGGACGGGGACGACTCCCATTAACCCCTGACTATACCGGGGATACGCTTATCACAATGCCTTTCTGGTCTGTGCTGAAGCAGGGCATTCTGGCAACCAAGTGGCTTGACCTTTATTAGTGAGCCTGGTTACCCCCTCTCGGAACCACAGACTTAGAAATCGCCAGCTCATATACAGTGCATAAAATATATTTATATAATATATTTATATATATACCCTTATACACCATTTTAATAAAAAATATCACAAAATTCTTCTAAGTCCCTCGGGAAGAGTGAAAGACGCGCACGTTCATTTTCAGAGCTCCTAGACCTTCCTATAAGAAGTTAGCCAAAAAGTAGCTTCGAAAAACGCTTAGGTTAAGTTTCAGAGTTGCTTCTAATGTACCAAAGCTGGACTTAGACATAATTTCACTCTCACAACATTATGGCTGGTTGGAGACAGTCCGAACCACAAGTACCGGGTCCATGGTTCTGGGCGTATACTGGGGGGACGGGGACGACTCCCATTAACCCCTGACTATACCGGGGATACGCTTATCACAATGAGTTTCTGGTTTGTGCTGAAGCAGGGCATTTTGGTAGCCAAGTGACTTGACCTTTATTAGTGAGCCTGGTAACCCCCTCTCGGAACCACAGACTTAGAAATCGCCAGCTCATATACAGTGCATAAAATATATTTATATATATACCCTTATACACCATTTTAATAAAAAATATCACAAAATTCTTCTAAGTCCCTCGGGAAGAGTGAAAGACGCGCACGTTCATTTTCAGAGCTCCTAGACCTTCCTATAAGAAGTTAGCCAAAAGTAGCTTCGAAAAACACTTAGGTTAAGTTTCAGAGTTGCTTCTAATGTACCAAAGCTGGACTTAGACATCATTTCACTCTCACAACATTATGGCTGGTTGGAGACAGTCCGAACCACAAGTACCGGGTCCATGGTTCTGGCCGTATACTGGGGGGACGGGGACGACTCCCATTAACCCCTGACTATACCGGGTATACGCTTATCACAATGCCTTTATGGTCTGTGCTGAAGCAGGGCATTTTGGTAGCCAAGTGACTTGACCTTTATTAGTGAGCCTGGTAACCCCCTCTCGGAACCACAGACTTAGAAATCGCCAGCTCATATACAGTGCATAAAATATATTTATATATATACCCTTATACACCATTTTAATAAAAAATATCACAAAATTCTTCTAAGTCCCTCGGGAAGAGTGAAAGACGCGCACGTTCATTTTCAGAGCTCCTAGACCTTCCTATAAGAAGTTAGCCAAAAAGTAGCTTCGAAAAACGCTTAGGTTAAGTTTCAGAGTTGCTTCTAATGTACCAAAGCTGGACTTAGACATAATTTCACTCTCACAACATTATGGCTGGTTGGAGACAGTCCGAACCACAAGTACCGGGTCCATGGTTCTGGGCGTATACTGGGGGGACGGGGACGACTCCCATTAACCCCTGACTATACCGGGGATACGCTTATCACAATGCCTTTCTGGTCTGTGCTGAAGCAGGGCATTCTGGCAGCCAAGTGGCTTGACCTTTATTAGTGAGCCTGGTTACTCCCTCTCGGAACCACAGACTTAGAAATCGCCAGCTCATATACAGTGCATAAAATATATTTATATATATACCCTTATACACCATTTTAATAAAAAATATCACAAAATTCTTCTAAGTCCCTGGGGAAGAGTGAAAGACGCGCACGTTTATTTTCAGATCTCATAGAACTTCCTATAAGAAGTTAGCCAAAAAGTAGCTACGAAAAACGCTTAGGTTAAGTTTCAGAGTTGCTTCTAATGTACCAAAGCTGGACTTAGACATAATTTCACTCTCACAACATTATGGCTGGTTGGAGACAGTCCGAACCACAAGTACCGGGTCCATGGTTCTGGGCGTATACTGGGGGGACGGGGACGACTCCCATTAACCCCTGACTATACCGGGGATACGCTTATCACAATGCCTTTCTGGTCTGTGCTGAAGCAGGGCATTCTGGCAGCCAAGTGGCTTGACCTTTATTAGTGAGCCTGGTAACCCCCTCTCGGTATCACAGACTTAGAAATCGCCAGCTCATATACAGTGCATAAAATATATTTATATATATACCCTTATACACCATTTTAATAAAAAATATCACAAAATTCTACTAAGTCCCTCGGGAAGAGTGAAAGACGCGCATGTTCACTTTGAGAGCTCCTAGACCTTCCTATAAGAAGTTAGCCAAAAAGTAGCTTCGAAAAACGCTTAGGTTAAGTTTCAGAGTTGCTTCTAATGTACCAAAGCTGGACTTAGACATAATTTCACTCTCACAACATTATGGCTGGTTGGAGACAGTCCGAACCACAAGTACCGGGTCAATGGTTCTGGGCGTATACTGGGGGGACGGGGACGACTCCCATTAACCCCTGACTATACCGGGGATACGCTTATCACAATGCCTTTCTGGTCTGTGCTGAAGCAGGGCATTCTGGCAGCCAAGTGGCTTGACCTTTATTAGTGAGCCTGGTTACCCCCTCTCGGAACCACAGACTTAGAAATCGCCAGCTCATATACAGTGCATAAAATATATTTATATATATACCCTTATACACCATTTTAATAAAAAATATCACAAAATTCTTCTAAGTCCCTGGGGAAGAGTTAAAGACGCGCACGTTTATTTTCAGATCTCATAGACCTTCCTATAAGAAGTTAGCCAAAAAGTAGCTACGAAAAACGCTTAGGTTAAGTTTCAGAGTTGCTTCTAATGTACCAAAGCTGGACTTAGACATAATTTCACTCTCACAACATTATGGCTGGTTGGAGACAGTCCGAACCACAAGTACCGGGTCCATGGTTCTGGGCGTATACTGGGGGGACGGGGACGACTCCCATTAACCCCTGACTATACCGGGGATACGCTTATCACAATGCCTTTCTGGTCTGTGCTGAAGCAGGGCATTTTGGTAGCCAAGTGACTTGACCTTTATTAGTGAGCCTGGTAACCCCCTCTCGGAACCAAAGACTTAGAAATCGCCAGCTCATATACAGTGCATAAAATATATTTATATATATACCCTTATACACCATTTTAATAAAAAATATCACAAAATTCTACTAAGTCCCTCGGGAAGAGTGAAAGACGCGCATGTTCACTTTGAGAGCTCCTAGACCTTCCTATAAGAAGTTAGCCAAAAAGTAGCTTCGAAAAACGCTTAGGTTAAGTTTCAGAGTTGCTTCTAATGTACCAAAGCTGGACTTAGACATAATTTCACTCTCACAACATTATGGCTGGTTGGAGACAGTCCGAACCACAAGTACCGGGTCAATGGTTCTGGGCGTATACTGGGGGGACGGGGACGACTCCCATTAACCCCTGACTATACCGGGGATACGCTTATCACAATGCCTTTCTGGTCTGTGCTGAAGCAGGGCATTCTGGCAGCCAAGTGGCTTGACCTTTATTAGTGAGCCTGGTTACCCCCTCTCGGAACCACAGACTTAGAAATCGCCAGCTCATATACAGTGCATAAAATATATTTATATATATACCCTTATACACCATTTTAATAAAAAATATCACAAAATTCTTCTAAGTCCCTGGGGAAGAGTTAAAGACGCGCACGTTTATTTTCAGATCTCATAGACCTTCCTATAAGAAGTTAGCCAAAAAGTAGCTACGAAAAACGCTTAGGTTAAGTTTCAGAGTTGCTTCTAATGTACCAAAGCTGGACTTAGACATAATTTCACTCTCACAACATTATGGCTGGTTGGAGACAGTCCGAACCACAAGTACCGGGTCCATGGTTCTGGGCGTATACTGGGGGGACGGGGACGACTCCCATTAACCCCTGACTATACCGGGGATACGCTTATCACAATGCCTTTCTGGTCTGTGCTGAAGCAGGGCATTTTGGTAGCCAAGTGACTTGACCTTTATTAGTGAGCCTGGTAACCCCCTCTCGGAACCACAGACTTAGAAATCGCCAGCTCATATACAGTGCATAAAATATATTTATATATATACCCTTATACACCATTTTAATAAAAAATATCACAAAATTCTTCTAAGTCCCTCGGGAAGAGTGAAAGACGCGCACGTTCATTTTTAGAGCTCCTAGACCTTCCTATAAGAAGTTAGCCAAAAAGTAGCTTCGAAAAACGCTTAGGTTAAGTTTCAGAGTTGCTTCTAATGTACCAAAGCTGGACTTAGACATAATTTCACTCTCACAACATTATGGCTGGTTGGAGACAGTCCGAACCACAAGTACCGGGTCCATGGTTCTGGGCGTATACTGGGGGGACGGGGACGACTCCCATTAACCCCTGACTATACCGGGGATACGCTTATCACAATGCCTTTCTGGTCTGTGCTGAAGCAGGGCATTCTGGCAGCCAAGTGGCTTGACCTTTATTAGTGAGCCTGGTTACCCCCTCTCGGAACCACAGACTTAGAAATCGCCAGCTCATATACAGTGCATAAAATATATTTATATATATACCCTTATACACCATTTTAATAAAAAATATCACAAAATTCTTCTAAGTCCCTGGGGAAGAGTGAAAGACGCGCACGTTTATTTTCAGATCTCATAGACCTTCCTATAAGAAGTTAGCCAAAAAGTAGCTACGAAAAACGCTTAGGTTAAGTTTCAGAGTTGCTTCTAATGTACCAAAGCTGGACTTAGACATAATTTCACTCTCACAACATTATGGCTGGTTGGAGACAGTCCGAACCACAAGTACCGGGTCAATGGTTCTGGGCGTATACTGGGGGGACGGGGACGACTCCCATTAACCCCTGACTATACCGGGGATACGCTTATCACAATGCCTTTCTGGTCTGTGCTGAAGCAGGGCATTTTGGTAGCCAAGTGACTTGACCTTTATTAGTGAGCCTGGTAACCCCCTCTCGGAACCACAGACTTAGAAATCGCAAGCTCAAATACAGTGCATAAAATATATTTATATATATACCCTTATACACCATTTTAATAAAAAATATCACAAAATTCTTCTAAGTCCCTCGGGAAGAGTGAAAGACGCGCACGTTCATTTTCAGAGCTCCTAGACCTTCCTATAAGAAGTTAGCCAAAAAGTATCTTCGAAAAACGCTTAGGTTAAGTTTCAGAGTTGCTTCTAATGTACCAAAGCTGGACTTAGACATAATTTCACTCTCACAACATTATGGCTGGTTGGAGACAGTCCGAACCACAAGTACCGGGTCCATGGTTCTGGGCGTATACTGGGGGGACGGGGACGACTCCCATTAACCCCTGACTATACCGGGGATACGCTTATCACAATGCCTTTCTGGTCTGTGCTGAAGCAGGGCATTCTGGCAGCCAAGTGGCTTGACCTTTATTAGCGAGCCTGGTTACCCCCTCTCGGTATCACAGACTTAGAAATCGCCAGCTCATATACAGTGCATAAAATATATTTATATATATACCCTTATACACCATTTTAATAAAAAATATCACAAAATTCTTCTAAGTCCCTCGGGAAGAGTGAAAGACGCGCACGTTCATTTTCAGAGCTCCTAGACCTTCCTATAAGAAGTTAGCCAAAAAGTATCTTCGAAAAACGCTTAGGTTAAGTTTCAGAGTTGCTTCTAATGTACCAAAGCTGGACTTAGACATAATTTCACTCTCACAACATTATGGCTGGTTGGAGACAGTCCGAACCACAAGTACCGGGTCAATGGTTCTGGGCGTATACTGGGGGGACGGGGACGACTCCCATTAACCCCTGACTATACCGGGGATACGCTTATCACAATGCCTTTCTGGTCTGTGCTGAAGCAGGGCATTTTGGTAGCCAAGTGACTTGACCTTTATTAGTGAGCCTGGTAACCCCCTCTCGGAACCACAGACTTAGAAATCGCAAGCTCAAATACAGTGCATAAAATATATTTATATATATACCCTTATACACCATTTTAATAAAAAATATCACAAAATTCTTCTAAGTCCCTCGGGAAGAGTGAAAGACGCGCACGTTCATTTTCAGAGCTCCTAGACCTTCCTATAAGAAGTTAGCCAAAAAGTATCTTCGAAAAACGCTTAGGTTAAGTTTCAGAGTTGCTTCTAATGTACCAAAGCTGGACTTAGACATAATTTCACTCTCACAACATTATGGCTGGTTGGAGACAGTCCGAACCACAAGTACCGGGTCCATGGTTCTGGGCGTATACTGGGGGGACGGGGACGACTCCCATTAACCCCTGACTATACCGGGGATACGCTTATCACAATGCCTTTCTGGTCTGTGCTGAAGCAGGGCATTCTGGCAGCCAAGTGGCTTGACCTTTATTAGCGAGCCTGGTTACCCCCTCTCGGTATCACAGACTTAGAAATCGCCAGCTCATATACAGTGCATAAAATATATTTATATATATACCCTTATACACCATTTTAATAAAAAATATCACAAAATTCTTCTAAGTCCCTCGGGAAGAGTGAAAGACGCGCACGTTCATTTTCAGAGCTCCTAGACCTTCCTATAAGAAGTTAGCCAAAAAGTATCTTCGAAAAACGCTTAGGTTAAGTTTCAGAGTTGCTTCTAATGTACCAAAGCTGGACTTAGACATAATTTCACTCTCACAACATTATGGCTGGTTGGAGACAGTCCGAACCACAAGTATCGGGTCAATGGTTCTGGGCGTATACTGGGGGGACGGGGACGACTCCCATTAACCCCTGACTATACCGGGGATACGCTTATCACAATGCCTTTCTGGTCTGTGCTGAAGCAGGGCATTTTGGTAGCCAAGTGACTTGACCTTTATTAGTGAGCCTGGTAACCCCCTCTCGGAACCACAGACTTAGAAATCGCCAGCTCATATACAGTGCATAAAATATATTTATATATATACCCTTATACACCATTTTAATAAAAAATATCACAAAATTCTTCTAAGTCCCTTGGGAAGAGTGAAAGACGCGCACGTTCATTTTCAGAGCTCCTAGACCTTCCTATAAGAAGTTAGCCAAAAAGTAGCTTCGAAAAACGCTTAGGTTAAGTTTCAGAGTTGCTTCTAATGTACCAAAGCTGGACTTAGACATAATTTCACTCTCACAACATTATGGAGACAGTCCGAACCACAAGTACCGGGTCCATGGTTCTGGGCGTATACTGGGGGGACGGGGACGACTCCCATTAACCCCTGACTATACCGGGGATACGCTTATCACAATGCCTTTCTGGTCTGTGCTGAAGCAGGGCATTTTGGTAGCCAAGTGACTTGACCTTTATTAGTGAGCCTGGTAACCCCCTCTCGGAACCACAGACTTAGAAATCGCCAGCTCATATACAGTGCATAAAATATATTTATATATATACCCTTATACACCATTTTAATAAAAAATATCACAAAATTCTTCTAAGTCCCTTGGGAAGAGTGAAAGACGCGCACGTTCATTTTCAGAGCTCCTAGACCTTCCTATAAGAAGTTAGCCAAAAAGTAGCTTCGAAAAACGCTTAGGTTAAGTTTCAGAGTTGCTTCTAATGTACCAAAGCTGGACTTAGACATAATTTCACTCTCACAACATTATGGCTGGTTGGAGACAGTCCGAACCACAAGTACCGGGTCCATGGTTCTGGGCGTATACTGGGGGGACGGGGACGACTCCCATTAACCCCTGACTATACCGGGGATACGCTTATCACAATGCCTTTCTGGTCTGTGCTGAAGCAGGGCATTCTGGCAGCCAAGTGGCTTGACCTTTATTAGCGAGCCTGGTTACCCCCTCTCGGTATCACAGACTTAGAAATCGCCAGCTCATATACAGTGCATAAAATATATTTATATATATACCCTTATACACCATTTTAATAAAAAATATCACAAAATTCTTCTAAGTCCCTCGGGAAGAGTGAAAGACGCGCACGTTCATTTTCAGAGCTCCTACACCTTCCTATAAGAAGTTAGCCAAAAAGTATCTTCGAAAAACGCTTAGGTTAAGTTTCAGAGTTGCTTCTAATGTACCAAAGCTGGACTTAGACATAATTTCACTCTCACAACATTATGGCTGGTTGGAGACAGTCCGAACCACAAGTATCGGGTCAATGGTTCTGGGCGTATACTGGGGGGACGGGGACGACTCCCATTAACCCCTGACTATACCGGGGATACGCTTATCACAATGCCTTTCTGGTCTGTGCTGAAGCAGGGCATTTTGGTAGCCAAGTGACTTGACCTTTATTAGTGAGCCTGGTAACCCCCTCTCGGAACCACAGACTTAGAAATCGCCAGCTCATATACAGTGCATAAAATATATTTATATATATACCCTTATACACCATTTTAATAAAAAATATCACAAAATTCTTCTAAGTCCCTCGGGAAGAGTGAAAGACGCGCACGTTCATTTTCAGAGCTCCTAGACCTTCCTATAAGAAGTTAGCCAAAAAGTAGCTTCGAAAAACGCTTAGGTTAAGTTTCAGAGTTGCTTCTAATGTACCAAAGCTGGACTTAGACATAATTTCACTCTCACAACATTATGGCTGGTTGGAGACAGTCCGAACCACAAGTACCGGGTCCATGGTTCTGGGCGTATACTGGGGGGACGGGGACGACTCCCATTAACCCCTGACTATACCGGGGATACGCTTATCACAATGCCTTTCTGGTCTGTGCTGAAGCAGGGCATTCTGGCAGCCAAGTGGCTTGACCTTTATTAGTGAGCCTGGTTACCCCCTCTCGGAACCACAGACTTAGAAATCGCCAGCTCATATACAGTGCATAAAATATATTTATATAAAATATTTATATATATATACCCTTATACACCATTTTAATAAAAAATATCACAAAATTCTTCTAAGTCCCTCGGGAAGAGTGAAAGACGCGCACGTTCATTTTCAGAGCTCCTAAACCTTCCTATAAGAAGTTAGCCAAAAAGTAGCTTCGAAAAACGCTTAGGTTAAGTTTCAGAGTTGCTTCTAAAGTACCAAAGCTGGACTTAGACATAATTTCACTCTCACAACATTATGGCTGGTTGGAGACAGTCCGAACCACAAGTACCGGGTCCATGGTTCTGGGCGTATACTGGGGGGACGGGGACGACTCCCATTAACCCCTGACTATACCGGGGATACGCTTATCACAATGCCTTTCTGGTCTGTGCTGAAGCAGGGCATTCTGGCAGCCAAGTGGCTTGACCTTTATTAGTGAGCCTGATTACCCCCTCTCGGAACCACAGACTTAGAAATCGCCAGCTCATATACAGTGCATAAAATATATTTATATAATATATTTATATATATACCCTTATACACCATTTTAATAAAAAATATCACAAAATTCTCCTAAGTCCCTCGGGAAGAGTGAAAGACGCGCACGTTAATTTTCAGAGCTTCTAGACCTTCCTATAAGAAGTTAGCCAAAAAGTAGCTTCGAAAAACGCTCAGGTTAAGTTTCAGAGTTGCTTCTAATGTACCAAAGCTGGACTTAGACATAATTTCACTCTCACAACATTATGGCTGGTTGGAGACAGTCCGAACCACAAGTACCGGGTCCATGGTTCTGGGCGTATACTGGGGGGACGGGGACGACTCCCATTAACCCCTGACTATACCGGGGATACGCTTATCACAATGCCTTTCTGGTCTGTGCTGAAGCAGGGCATTCTGGCAGCCAAGTGGCTTGACCTTTATTAGTGAGCCTGGTTACCCCCTCTCGGAACCACAGACTTAGAAATCGCCAGCTCATATACAGTGCATAAAATATATTTATATATATACCCTTATACACCATTTTAATAAAAAATATCACAAAATTCTTCTAAGTCCCTCGGGAAGAGTGAAAGACGCGCACGTTCATTTTTAGAGCTCCTAGACCTTCCTATAAGAAGTTAGCCAAAAAGTAGCTTCGAAAAACGCTTAGGTTAAGTTTCAGAGTTGCTTCTAATGTACCAAAGCTGGACTTAGACATAATTTCACTCTCACAACATTATGGCTGGTTGGAGACAGTCCGAACCACAAGTACCGGGTCCATGGTTCTGGGCGTATACTGGGGGGACGGGGACGACTCCCATTAACCCCTGACTATACCGGGGATACGCTTATCACAATGCCTTTCTGGTCTGTGCTGAGGCAGGGCATTCTGGCAGCCAAGTGGCTTGACCTTTATTAGTGAGCCTGGTTACCCCCTCTCGGAACCACAGACTTAGAAATCGCCAGCTCATATACAGTGCATAAAATATATTTATATAAAATATTTATATATATATACCCTTATACACCATTTTAATAAAAAATATCACAAAATTCTTCTAAGTCCCTCGGGAAGAGTGAAAGACGCGCACGTTCATTTTCAGAGCTCCTAAACCTTCCTATAAGAAGTTAGCCAAAAAGTAGCTTCGAAAAACGCTTAGGTTAAGTTTCAGAGTTGCTTCTAATGTACCAAAGCTGGACTTAGACATAATTTCACTCTCACAACATTATGGCTGGTTGGAGACAGTCCGAACCACAAGTACCGGGTCCATGGTTCTGGGCGTATACTGGGGGGACGGGGACGACTCCCATTAACCCCTGACTATACCGGGGATACGCTTATCACAATGCCTTTCTGGTCTGTGCTGAAGCAGGGCATTCTGGCAGCCAAGTGGCTTGACCTTTATTAGTGAGCCTGATTACCCCCTCTCGGAACCACAGACTTAGAAATCGCCAGCTCATATACAGTGCATAAAATATATTTATATAATATATTTATATATATACCCTTATACACCATTTTAATAAAAAATATCACAAAATTCTCCTAAGTCCCTCGGGAAGAATGAAAGACGCGCACGTTAATTTTCAGAGCTTCTAGACCTTCCTATAAGAAGTTAGCCAAAAAGTAGCTTCGAAAAACGCTCAGGTTAAGTTTCAGAGTTGCTTCTAATGTACCAAAGCTGGACTTAGACATAATTTCACTCTCACAACATTATGGCTGGTTGGAGACAGTCCGAACCACAAGTACCGGGTCCATGGATCTGGGCGTATACTGGGGGGTGGGGACGACTCCCATTAACCCCTGACTATACCGGGGATACGCTTATCACAATGCCTTTCTGGTCTGTGCTGAAGCAGGGCATTCTGGCAGCCAAGTGGCTTGACCTTTATTAGTGAGCCTGGTTACCCCCTCTCGGAACCACAGACTTAGAAATCGCCAGCTCATATACAGTGCATAAAATATATTTATATAAAATATTTATATATATATACCCTTATACACCATTTTAATAAAAAATATCACAAAATTCTTCTAAGTCTCTCGGGAAGAGTGAAAGACGCGCACGTTCATTTTCAGAGCTCCTAGACCTTCCTATAAGAAGTTAGCCAAAAAGTAGCTTCGAAAAACGCTTAGGTTAAGTTTCAGAGTTGCTTCTAATGTACCAAAGCTGGACTTAGACATAATTTCACTCTCACAACATTATGGCTGGTTGGAGACAGTCCGAACCACAAGTACCGGGTCCATGGTTCTGGGCGTATACTGGGGGGACGGGGACGACTCCCATTAACCCCTGACTATACCGGGGATACGCTTATCACAATGCCTTTCTGGTCTGTGCTGAAGCAGGGCATTTTGGTAGCCAAGTGACTTGACTTTTATTAGTGAGCCTGGTAACCCCCTCTCGGAACCACAGACTTAGAAATCGCAAGCTCAAATACAGTGCATAAAATATATTTATATATATACCCTTATACACCATTTTAATAAAAAATATCACAAAATTCTTCTAAGTCCCTCGGGAAGAGTGAAAGACGCGCACGTTCATTTTCAGAGCTCCTAGACCTTCCTATAAGAAGTTAGCCAAAAAGTAGCTTCGAAAAACGCTTAGGTTAAGTTTCAGAGTTGCTTCTAATGTACCAAAGCTGGACTTAGACATAATTTCACTCTCACAACATTATGGCTGGTTGGAGACAGTCCGAACCACAAGTACCGGGTCCATGGTTCTGGGCGTATACTGGGGGGACGGGGACGACTCCCATTAACCCCTGACTATACCGGGGATACGCTTATCACAATGCCTTTCTGGTCTGTGCTGAAGCAGGGCATTCTGGCAGCCAAGTGGCTTGACCTTTATTAGCGAGCCTGGTTACCCCCTCTCGGTATCACAGACTTAGAAATCGCCAGCTCATATACAGTGCATAAAATATATTTATATATACCCTTATACACCATTTTAATAAAAAATATCACAAAATTCTTCTAAGTCCCTCGGGAAGAGTGAAAGACGCGCACGTTCATTTTCAGAGCTCCTAGACCTTCCTATAAGAAGTTAGCCAAAAAGTATCTTCGAAAAACGCTTAGGTTAAGTTTCAGAGTTGCTTCTAATGTACCAAAGCTGGACTTAGACATAATTTCACTCTCACAACATTATGGCTGGTTGGAGACAGTCCGAACCACAAGTATCGGGTCAATGGTTCTGGGCGTATACTGGGGGGACGGGGACGACTCCCATTAACCCCTGACTATACCGGGGATACGCTTATCACAATGCCTTTCTGGTCTGTGCTGAAGCAGGGCATTTTGGTAGCCAAGTGACTTGACCTTTATTAGTGAGCCTGGTAACCCCCTCTCGGAACCACAGACTTAGAAATCGCCAGCTCATATACAGTGCATAAAATATATTTATATATATACCCTTATACACCATTTTAATAAAAAATATCACAAAATTCTTCTAAGTCCCTCGGGAAGAGTGAAAGACGCGCACGTTCATTTTCAGATCTCCTAGACCTTCCTATAAGAAGTTAGCCAAAAAGTAGCTTCGAAAAACGCTTAGGTTAAGTTTCAGAGTTGCTTCTAATGTACCAAAGCTGGACTTAGACATAATTTCACTCTCACAACATTATGGCTGGTTGGAGACAGTCCGAACCACAAGTACCGGGTCCATGGTTCTGGGCGTATACTGGGGGGACGGGGGGGACTCCCATTAACCCCTGACTATACCGGGGATACGCTTATCACAATGCCTTTCTGGTCTGTGCTGAAGCAGGGCATTCTGGCAGCCAAGTGGCTTGACCTTTATTAGTGAGCCTGGTTACCCCCTCTCGGAACCACAGACTTAGAAATCGCCAGCTCATATACAGTGCATAAAATATATTTATATAAAATATTTATATATATATACCCTTATACACCATTTTAATAAAAAATATCACAAAATTCTTCTAAGTCCCTCGGGAAGAGTGAAAGACGCGCACGTTCATTTTCAGAGCTCCTAAACCTTCCTATAAGAAGTTAGCCAAAAAGTAGCTTCGAAAAACGCTTAGGTTAAGTTTCAGAGTTGCTTCTAATGTACCAAAGCTGGACTTAGACATAATTTCACTCTCACAACATTATGGCTGGTTGGAGACAGTCCGAACCACAAGTACCGGGTCCATGGTTCTGGGCGTATACTGGGGGGACGGGGACGACTCCCATTAACCCCTGACTATACCGGGGATACGCTTATCACAATGCCTTTCTGGTCTGTGCTGAAGCAGGGCATTCTGGCAGCCAAGTGGCTTGACCTTTATTAGTGAGCCTGATTACCCCCTCTCGGAACCACAGACTTAGAAATCGCCAGCTCATATACAGTGCATAAAATATATTTATATAATATATTTATATATATACCCTTATACACCATTTTAATAAAAAATATCACAAAATTCTCCTAAGTCCCTCGGGAAGAGTGAAAGACGCGCACGTTAATTTTCAGAGCTTCTAGACCTTCCTATAAGAAGTTAGCCAAAAAGTAGCTTCGAAAAACGCTCAGGTTAAGTTTCAGAGTTGCTTCTAATGTACCAAAGCTGGACTTAGACATAATTTCACTCTCACAACATTATGGCTGGTTGGAGACAGTCCGAACCACAAGTACCGGGTCCATGGTTCTGGGCGTATACTGGGGGGACGGGGACGACTCCCATTAACCCCTGACTATACCGGGGATACGCTTATCACAATGCCTTTCTGGTCTGTGCTGAAGCAGGGCATTCTGGCAGCCAAGTGGCTTGACCTTTATTAGTGAGCCTGGTTACCCCCTCTCGGAACCACAGACTTAGAAATCGCCAGCTCATATACAGTGCATAAAATATATTTATATAATATATTTATATACTGTATATACCCTTATACACCATTTTAATAAAAAATATCTCAAAATTCTTCTATGTCCCTAAGGGAAGAGTGAGAGACGCGCACGTTCATTTTCAGAGCTCCTAGACCTTCCTATAAGAAGTTAGCCAAAAAGTAGCTTCGAAAAACGCTTAGGTTAAGTTTCAGAGTTGCTTCTAATGTACCAAAGCTGGACTTAGACATAATTTCACTCTCACAACATAATGGCTGGTTGGAGACAGTCCGAACCACAAGTACCGGGTCCATGGTTCTGGGCGTATACTGGGGGGACGGGGACGACTCCCATTAACCCCTGACTATACCAGGGATACGCTTATCACAATGCCTTTCTGGTCTGTGCTGAAGCAGGGCATTCTGGCAGCCAAGTGGCTTGACCTTTATTAGTGAGCCTGATTACCCCCTCTCGGAACCACAGACTTAGAAATCGCCAGCTCATATACAGTGCATAAAATATATTTATATAATATATTTATATATATACCCTTATACACCATTTTAATAAAAAATATCACAAAATTCTCCTAAGTCCCTCGGGAAGAGTGAAAGACGCGCACGTTCATTTTCAGAGCTCCTAGACCTTCCTATAAGAAGTTAGCCAAAAAGTAGCTTCGAAAAATGCTTAGGTTAAGTTTCAGAGTTGCTTCTAATGTACCAAAGCTGGACTTAGACATAATTTCACTCTCACAACATTATGGCTGGTTGGAGACAGTCCGAACCACAAGTACCGGGTCCATGGTTCTGGGCGTATACTGGGGGGACGGGGACGACTCCCATTAACCCCTGACTATACCGGGGATACGCTTATCACAATGCCTTTCTGGTCTGTGCTGAAGCAGGGCATTCTGGCAGCCAAGTGGCTTGACCTTTATTAGTGAGCCTGGTTACCCCCTCTCGGAACCACAGACTTAGAAATTGCCAGCTCATATACAGTGCATAAAATATATTTATATAATATATTTATATATATACCCTTATACACCATTTTAATAAAAAATATCTCAAAATTCTTCTACTGTATGTCCCTCGGGAAGAGTGAAAGACGCGCACGTTCATTTTCAGAGCTCCTAGACCTTCCTATAAGAAGTTAGCCAAAAAGTAGCTTCGAAAAACGCTTAGGTTAAGTTTCAGAGTTGCTTCTAATGTACCAAAGCTGGACTTAGACATAATTTCACTCTCACAACATTATGGCTGGTTGGAGACAGTCCGAACCACAAGTACCGGGTCCATGGTTCTGGGCGTATACTGGGGGGACGGGGACGACTCCCATTAACCCCTGACTATACCGGGGATACGCTTATCACAACGCCTTTCTGGTCTGTGCTGAAGCAGGGCATTCTGACAGCCAAGTGGCTTGACCTTTATTAGTGAGCCTGATTACCCCCTCTCGGAACCACAGACTTAGAAATCGCCAGCTCATATACAGTGCATAAAATATATTTATATAATATATTTATATATATACCCTTATACACCATTTTAATAAAAAATATCACAAAATTCTCCTAAGTCCCTCGGGAAGAGTGAAAGACGCGCACGTTCATTTTCAGAGCTCCTAGACCTTCCTATAAGAAGTTAGCCATAAAGTAGCTTCGAAAACGCTTAGGTTAAGTTTCAGAGTTGCTTCTAATGTACCAAAGCTGGACTTAGACATAATTTCACTCTCACAACATTATGGCTGGTTGGAGACAGTCCGAACCACAAGTACCGGGTCCATGGTTCTGGGCGTATACTGGGGGGACGGGGACGACTCCCATTAACCCCTGACTATACCGGGGATACGCTTATCACAATGCCTTTCTGGTCTGTGCTGAAGCAGGGCATTCTGGCAGCCAAGTGGCTTGACCTTTATTAGTGAGCCTGGTTACCCCCTCTCGGAACCACAGACTTAGAAATTGCCAGCTCATATACAGTGCATAAAATATATTTATATAATATATTTATATATATACCCTTATACACCATTTTAATAAAAAATATCTCAAAATTCTTCTACTGTATGTCCCTCGGGAAGAGTGAAAGACGCGCACGTTCATTTTCAGAGCTCCTAGACCTTCCTATAAGAAGTTAGCCAAAAAGTAGCTTCGAAAAACGCTTAGGTTAAGTTTCAGAGTTGCTTCTAATGTACCAAAGCTGGACTTAGACATAATTTCACTCTCACAACATTATGGCTGGTTGGAGACAGTCCGAACCACAAGTACCGGGTCCATGGTTCTGGGCGTATACTGGGGGGACGGGGACGACTCCCATTAACCCCTGACTATACCGGGGATACGCTTATCACAACGCCTTTCTGGTCTGTGCTGAAGCAGGGCATTCTGACAGCCAAGTGGCTTGACCTTTATTAGTGAGCCTGATTACCCCCTCTCGGAACCACAGACTTAGAAATCGCCAGCTCATATACAGTGCATAAAATATATTTATATAATATATTTATATATATACCCTTATACACCATTTTAATAAAAAATATCACAAAATTCTCCTAAGTCCCTCGGGAAGAGTGAAAGACGCGCACGTTCATTTTCAGAGCTCCTAGACCTTCCTATAAGAAGTTAGCCATAAAGTAGCTTCGAAAACGCTTAGGTTAAGTTTCAGAGTTGCTTCTAATGTACCAAAGCTGGACTTAGACATAATTTCACTCTCACAACATTATGGCTGGTTGGAGACAGTCCGAACCACAAGTACCGGGTCCATGGTTCTGGGCGTATACTGGGGGGACGGGGACGACTCCCATTAACCCCTGACTATACCGGGGATACGCTTATCACAATGCCTTTCTGGTCTGTGCTGAAGCAGGGCATTCTGGCAGCCAAGTGGCTTGACCTTTATTAGTGAGCCTGGTTACCCCCTTTCGGAACCACAGACTTAGAAATCGCCAGCTCATATACAGTGCATAAAATATATTTATATAATATATTTATATATATACCCTTATACACCATTTTAATTAAAAATATCACAAAATTCTTCTAAGTCCCTCGGGAAGAGTGAAAGACGCGCACGTTCATTTTCAGAGCTCCTAGACCTTGCTATAAAAGTTAGCCAAAAAGTAGCTTCGAAAAACGCTTAGGTTAAGTTTCAGAGTTGCTTCTAATGTACCAAAGCTGGACTTAGACATAATTTCACTCACAACAATATGGCTGGTTGGAGACAGTCCGAACCACAAGTACCGGGTCCATGGTTCTGGGCGTATACTGGGGGGACGGGGACGACTCCCATTAACCCCTGACTATACCTGGGATACGCTTATCACAATGACTTTCTGGTCTGTGCTGAAGCAGGGAATTCTGGCAGCCAAGTGGCTTGACCTTTATTAGTGAGCCTGGTTACCCCCTCTCGGAACCACAGACTTAGAAATCGCAAGCTCATATACAGTGCATAAAATATATTTATATAATATATTTATATATATACCCTTATACACCATTTTAATAAAAAATATCACAAAATTCTTCTAAGTCACTAGGGAAGAGTGAAAAACGCGCACGTTCATTTTCAGAGCTTCTAGAACTTCCTATAAGAAGTTAGCCAATAAGTAGCTTCGAAAAACGCTTAGGTTAAGTTTCAGAGTTGCTTCTAATGTACCAAAGCTGGACTTAGACATAATTTCACTCTCACAACATTATTTCTGGTTGGAGACAGTCCGAACCACAAGTACCGGGTCCATGGTTCTGGGCGTATACTGGGGGGACGGGGACGACTCCCATTAACCCCTGACTATGCCGGGGATACGCTTATCACAATGCCTTTCTGGTCTGTGCTGAAGCAGGGCATTCTGGCAACCAAGTGGCTTGACCTTTATTAGTGAGCCTGGTTACCCCCTCTCGGAACCACAGACTTAGAAATCGCCAGCTCATATAGAGTGCATAAAATATATTTATATATATACCCTTATACAGTACACCATTTTAATAAAAAATATCACAAAATTCTTCTAAGTCCCTCGGGAAGAGTGAAAGACGCGCACGTTCATTTTCAGAGCTCCTAGACCTTCCTATAAGAAGTTAGCCAAAAAGTAGCTTCGAAAAACGCTTAGGTTAAGTTTCAGAGTTGCTTCTAATGTACCAAAGCTGGACTTAGACATAATTTCACTCTCACAACATTATGGCTGGTTGGAGACAGTCCGAACCACAAGTACCGGGTCCATGGTTCTGGGCGTATACTGGGGGGACGGGGACGACTCCCATTAACCCCTGACTATACCGGGGATACGCTTATCACAATGCCTTTATGGTCTGTGCTGAAGCAGGGCATTCTGGCAGCCAAGTGGCTTGACCTTTATTAGTGAGCCTGGTTACCCCCTCTCGGAACCACAGACTTAGAAATCGCCAGCTCATATACAGTGCATAAAATATATTTATATAATATATTTATATATATACCCTTATACACCATTTTAATAAAAAATATCACAAAATTCTTCTAAGTCACTAGGGAAGAGTGAAAGACGCGCACGTTCATTTTCAGAGCTCCTAGACCTTCCTATAAGAAGTTAGCCAAAAAGTAGCTTCGAAAAACGCTTAGGTTAAGTTTCAGAGTTGCTTCTAATGTACCAAAGCTGGACTTAGACATAATTTCACTCTCACAACATTATGGCTGGTTGGAGACAGTCCGAACCACAAGTACCGGGTCCATGGTTCTGGGCGTATACTGGGGGGACGGGGACGACTCCCATTAACCCCTGACTATACCGGGGATACGCTTATCACAATGCCTTTCTGGTCTGTGCTGAAGCAGGGCATTCTGGCAACCAAGTGGCTTGACCTTTATTAGTGAGCCTGGTTACCCCCTCTCGGAACCACAGACTTAGAAATCGCCAGCTCATATAGAGTGCATAAAATATATTTATATAATATATTTATATATATACCCTTATACACCATTTTAATAATAAATATCACAAAATTCTTCTAAGTCCCTCGGGAAGAGTGAAAGACACGCACGTTCATTTTCAGAGCTCCTAGACCTTCCTATAAGAAGTTAGCCAAAAAGTAGCTTCGAAAAACGCTTAGGTTAAGTTTCAGAGTTGCTTCTAATGTACCAAAGCTGGACTTAGACATAATTTCACTCTCACAACATTATGGCTGGTTGGAGACAGTCCGAACCACAAGTACCGGGTCCATGGTTCTGGGCGTATACTGGGGGGACGGGGACGACTCCCATTAACCCCTGACTATACCGGGGATACGCTTATCACAATGCCTTTCTGGTCTGTGCTGAAGCAGGGCATTCTGGCAACCAAGTGGCTTGACCTTTATTAGTGAGCCTGGTTACCCCCTCTCGGAACCACAGACTTAGAAATCGCCAGCTCATATAGAGTGCATAAAATATATTTATATAATATATATATATATATATATACCCTTATACACCATTTTAATAATAAATATCACAAAATTCTTCTAAGTCCCTCGGGAAGAGTGAAAGACGCGCACGTTCATTTTCAGAGCTCCTAGACCTTCCTATAAGAAGTTAGCCAAAAAGTAGTTTCGAAAAACGCTTAGGTTAAGTTTCAGAGTTGCTTCTAATGTACCAAAGCTGGACTTAGACATAATTTCACTCTCACAACATTATGGCTGGTTGGAGACAGTCCGAACCACAAGTACCGGGTCCATGGTTCTGGGCGTATACTGGGGGGACGGGGACGACTCCCATTAACCCCTGACTATACCGGGGATACGCTTATCACAATGCCTTTATGGTCTGTGCTGAAGCAGGGCATTCTGGCAGCCAAGTGGCTTGACCTTTATTAGTGAGCCTGGTTACCCCCTCTCGGAACCACAGACTTAGAAATCGCCAGCTCATATACAGTGCATAAAATATATTTATATAATATATTTATATATATACCCTTATACACCATTTTAATAAAAAATATCACAAAATTCTTCTAAGTCCCTCGGGAAGAGTGAAAGACGCGCACGTTCATTTTCAGAGCTCCTAGACCTTCCTATAAAAGTTAGCAAAAAAGTAGCTTCGAAAAACGCTTAGGTTAAGTTTCAGAGTTGCTTCTAATGTACCAAAGTTGGACTTAGACATAATTTCACTCTCACAACATTACAGTATGGCTGGTTGGAGACAGTCCGAACCACAAGTTCCGGGTCCATGGTTCTGGGCGTATACTGGGGGGACGGGGACGACTCCCATTAACCCCTGACTATACCGGGGATACGCTTATCACAATGCCTTTCTGGTCTGTGCTGAAGCAGGGCATTCTGGCAGCCAAGTGGCTTGACCTTTATTAGTGAGCCTGGTTACCCCCTCTCGGAACCACAGACTTAGAAATCGCCAGCTCATATACAGTGCATAAAATATATTTATATAATATATTTATATATATACCCTTATACACCATTTTAATAAAAAATATCACAAAATTCTTCTAAGTCACTAGGGAAGAGTGAAAGACGCGCACGTTCAATTTCAGAGCTCCTAGACCTTCCTATAAGAAGTTAGCCAAAAAGTAGCTTCGAAAAACGCTTAGGTTAAGTTTCAGAGTTGCTTCTAATGTACTTAGACTGGACTTAGACATAATTTAGACATAATTTCACTCTCACAACATTATGGCTGGTTGGAGACAGTCCGAACCACAAGTACCGGGTCCATGGTTCTGGGCGTATACTGGGGGGACGGGGACGACTCCCATTAACCCCTGACTATACCGGGGATACGCTTATCACAATGCCTTTCTGGTCTGTGCTGAAGCAGGGCATTCTGGCAACCAAGTGGCTTGACCTTTATTAGTGAGCCTGGTTACCCCCTCTCGGAACCACAGACTTAGAAATCGCCAGCTCATATAGAGTGCATAAAATATATTTATATAATATATTTATATATATACCCTTATACACCATTTTAATAATAAATATCACAAAATTCTTCTAAGTCCCTCGGGAAGAGTGAAAGACGCGCACGTTCATTTTCAGAGCTCCTAGACCTTCCTATAAGAAGTTAGCCAAAAGTAGCTTCGAAAAACGCTTAGGTTAAGTTTCAGAGTTGCTTCTAATGTACCAAAGCTGGACTTAGACATCATTTCACTCTCACAACATTATGGCTGGTTGGAGACAGTCCGAACCACAAGTACCGGGTCCATGGTTCTGGGCGTATACTGGGGGGACGGGGACGACTCCCATTAACCCCTGACTATACCGGGGATACGCTTATCACAATGCCTTTATGGTCTGTGCTGAAGCAGGGCATTCTGGAAGCCAAGTGGCTTGACCTTTATTAGTGAGCCTGGTTACCCCCTCTCGGAACCACAGACTTAGAAATCGCCAGCTCATATACAGTGCATAAAATATATTTATATAATATATTTATATATATACCCTTATACACCATTTTAATAAAAAATATCACACAATTCTTCTAAATCCCTCGGGAAGAGTGAAAGACGCGCACGTTCATTTTCAGAGCTCCTAGACCTTCCTATAAAAGTTAGCCAAAAAGTAGCTTCGAAAAACGCTTAGGTTAAGTTTCAGAGTTGCTTCTAATGTACCAAAGTTGGACTTAGACATAATTTCACTCTCACAACATTATGGCTGGTTGGAGACAGTCCGAACCACAAGTACCGGGTCCATGGTTCTGGGCGTATACTGGGGGGACGGGGACGACTCCCATTAACCCCTGACTATACCTGGGATACGCTTATCACAATGACTTTCTGGTCTGTGCTGAAGCAGGGCATTCTGGCAGCCAAGTGGCTTGACCTTTATTAGTGAGCCTGGTTACCCCCTCTCGGAACCACAGACTTAGAAATCGCCAGCTCATATACAGTGCATAAAATATATTTATACAATATATTTATATATATACCCTTATACACATTTTAATAAAAAATATCACAAAATTCTTCTAAGTCCCTCGGGAAGAGTGAAAGACGCGCACGTTCATTTTCAGAGCTTCTAGACCTTCCTATAAGAAGTTAGCCAAAAGTAGCTTCGAAAAACGCTTAGGTTAAGTTTCAGAGTTGCTTCTAATGTACCAAAGCTGGACTTAGACATAATTTCACTCTCACAACATTATGGCTGGTTGGAGACAGTCCGAACCACAAGTACCGGGTCCATGGTTCTGGCCGTATACTGGGGGGACGGGGACGACTCCCATTAACCCCTGACTATACCGGGGATACGCTTATCACAATGCCTTTCTGGTCTGTGCTGAAGCAGGGCATTCTGGCAGCCAAGTGGCTTGACCTTTATTAGTGAGCCTGGTTACCCCCTCTCGGAACCACAGACTTAGAAATCGCCAGCTCATATACAGTGCATAAAATATATTTATACAATATATTTATATATATACCCTTATACACCATTTTAATAAAAAATATCACAAAATTCTTCTAAGTCCCTCGGGAAGAGTGAAAGACGCGCACGTTCATTTTCAGAGCTCCTAGACCTTCCTATAAGAAGTTAGCCAAAAGTAGCTTCGAAAAACGCTTAGGTTAAGTTTCAGAGTTGCTTCTAATGTACCAAAGCTGGACTTAGACATCATTTCACTCTCACAACATTATGGCTGGTTGGAGACAGTCCGAACCACAAGTACCGGGTCCATGGTTCTGGGCGTATACTGGGGGGACGGGGACGACTCCCATTAACCCCTGACTATACCGGGGATACGCTTATCACAATGCCTTTATGGTCTGTGCTGAAGCAGGGCATTCTGGAAGCCAAGTGCTTGACCTTTATTAGTGAGCCTGGTTACCCCCTCTCGGAACCACAGACTTAGAAATCGCCAGCTCATATACAGTGCATAAAATATATTTATATAATATATTTATATATATACCCTTATACACCATTTTAATAAAAAATATCACACAATTCTTCTAAATCCCTCGGGAAGAGTGAAAGACGCGCACGTTCATTTTCAGAGCTCCTAGACCTTCCTATAAAAGTTAGCCAAAAAGTAGCTTCGAAAAACGCTTAGGTTAAGTTTCAGAGTTGCTTCTAATGTACCAAAGTTGGACTTAGACATAATTTCACTCTCACAACATTATGGCTGGTTGGAGACAGTCCGAACCACAAGTACCGGGTCCATGGTTCTGGGCGTATACTGGGGGGACGGGGACGACTCCCATTAACCCCTGACTATACCTGGGATACGCTTATCACAATGACTTTCTGGTCTGTGCTGAAGCAGGGCATTCTGGCAGCCAAGTGGCTTGACCTTTATTAGTGAGCCTGGTTACCCCCTCTCGGAACCACAGACTTAGAAATCGCCAGCTCATATACAGTGCATAAAATATATTTATACAATATATTTATATATATACCCTTATACACATTTTAATAAAAAATATCACAAAATTCTTCTAAGTCCCTCGGGAAGAGTGAAAGACGCGCACGTTCATTTTCAGAGCTTCTAGACCTTCCTATAAGAAGTTAGCCAAAAGTAGCTTCGAAAAACGCTTAGGTTAAGTTTCAGAGTTGCTTCTAATGTACCAAAGCTGGACTTAGACATAATTTCACTCTCACAACATTATGGCTGGTTGGAGACAGTCCGAACCACAAGTACCGGGTCCATGGTTCTGGCCGTATACTGGGGGGACGGGGACGACTCCCATTAACCCCTGACTATACCGGGGATACGCTTATCACAATGCCTTTCTGGTCTGTGCTGAAGCAGGGCATTCTGGCAGCCAAGTGGCTTGACCTTTATTAGTGAGCCTGGTTACCCCCTCTCGGAACCACAGACTTAGAAATCGCCAGCTCATATACAGTGCATAAAATATATTTATACAATATATTTATATATATACCCTTATACACCATTTTAATAAAAAATATCACAAAATTCTTCTAAGTCCCTCGGGAAGAGTGAAAGACGCGCACGTTCATTTTCAGAGCTCCTAGACCTTCCTATAAGAAGTTAGCCAAAAGTAGCTTCGAAAAACGCTTAGGTTAAGTTTCAGAGTTGCTTCTAATGTACCAAAGCTGGACTTAGACATCATTTCACTCTCACAACATTATGGCTGGTTGGAGACAGTCCGAACCACAAGTACCGGGTCCATGGTTCTTGGCGTATACTGGGGGGGACGGGGACGACTCCCATTAACCCCTGACTATACCGGGGATACGCTTATCACAATGCCTTTCTGGTCTGTGCTGAAGCAGGGCATTCTGGCAGCCAAGTGGCTTGACCTTTATTAGTGAGCCTGGTTACCCCCTCTCGGAACCACAGACTTAGAAATCGCCAGCTCATATACAGTGCATAAAATACAGTGCATAAAATATATTTATATATATACCCTTATACACCATTTTAATAAAAAATATCACAAATTTCTTCTAAGTCCCTCGGGAAGAGTGAAAGACGCGCACGTTCATTTTCAGAGCTCCTAGACCTTCCTATAAGAAGTTAGCCAAAAAGTAGCTTCGAAAAACGCTTAGGATAAGTTTCAGAGTTGCTTCTAATGTACCAAAGCTGGACTTAGACATAATTTCACTCTCACAACATTATGGCTCTTTGGAGACAGTCCGAACCACAAGTACCGTGTCCATGGTTCTGGGCGTATACTGGGGGGACGGGGACTTCTCCCATTAACCCCTGACTATACCGGGGATACGCTTATCACAATGCCTTTCTGGTCTGTGCTGAAGCAGGGCATTCTGGCAGCCAAGTGGCTTGACCTTTATTAGTGAGCCTGGTTACCCCCTCTCGGAACCACAGACTTAGAAATCGCCAGCTCATATACAGTGCAAAAAATACAGTGCATAAAATATATTTATATATATACCCTTATACACCATTTTAATAAAAAATATCACAAATTTCTTCTAAGTCCCTCGGGAAGAGTGAAAGACGCGCACGTTCATTTTCAGAGCTCCTAGACCTTCCTATAAGAAGTTAGCCAAAAGTAGCTTCGAAAAACGCTTAGGTTAAGTTTCAGAGTTGCTTCTAATGTACCAAAGCTGGACTTAGACATCATTTCACTCTCACAACATTATGGCTGGTTGGAGACAGTCCGAACCACAAGTACCGGGTCCATGGTTCTGGGCGTATACTGGGGGGACGGGGACGACTCCCATTAACCCCTGACTATACCGGGGATACGCTTATCACAATGCCTTTCTGGTCTGTGCTGAAGCAGGGCATTCTGGCAGCCAAGTGGCTTGACCTTTATTAGTGAGCCTGGTTACCCCCTCTCGGAACCACAGACTTAGAAATCGCCAGCTCATATACAGTGCATAAAATATATTTATATAATATATTTATATATATACCCTTATACACCATTTTAATAAAAAATATCACAAAATTCTTCTAAGTCCCTCGGGAAGAGTGACAGACGCGCACGTTCATTTTCAGAGCTCCTAGACCTTCCTATAAGAAGTTAGCCAAAAAGTAGCTTCGAAAAACGCTTAGGATAAGTTTCAGAGTTGCTTCTAATGTACCAAAGCTGGACTTAGACATAATTTCACTCTCACAACATTATGGCTCTTTGGAGACAGTCCGAACCACAAGTACCGTGTCTATGGTTCTGGGCGTATACTGGGGGGACGGGGACGACTCCCATTAACCCCTGACTATACCGGGGATACGCTTATCACAATGCCTTTCTGGTCTGTGCTGAAGCAGGGCATTCTGGCAGCCAAGTGGCTTGACCTTTATTAGTGAGCCTGGTTACCCCCTCTCGGAACCACAGACTTAGAAATCGCCAGCTCATATACAGTGCATAAAATATATTTATATAATATATTTATATATATACCCTTATACACCATTTTAATAAAAAATATCACAAAATTCTTCTAAGTCCCTCGGGAAGAGTGACAGACGCGCACGTTCATTTTCAGAGCTCCTAGACCTTCCTATAAGAAGTTAGCCAAAAAGTAGCTTCGAAAAACGCTTAGGTTAAGTTTCAGAGTTGCTTCTAATGTACCAAAGCTGGACTTAGACATAATTTCACTCTCACAACATTATGGCTGGTTGGAGACAGTCCGAACCACAAGTACCGGGTCCATGGTTCTGGGCGTATACTGGGGGGACGGGGACGACTCCCATTAACCCCTGACTATACCGGGGATACGCTTATCACAATGCCTTTATGGTCTGTGCTGAAGCAGGGCATTCTGGCAACCAAGTGGCTTGACCTTTATTAGTGAGCCTGGTTACCCCCTCTCGGAACCACAGACTTAGAAATCGCCAGCTCATATACAGTGCATAAAATATATTTATATAATATATTTATATATATACCCTTATACACCATTTTAATAAAAAATATCACAAAATTCTTCTAAGTCCCTCGGGAAGAGTGAAAGACGCGCACGTTCATTTTCAGAGCTCCTAGACCTTCCTATAAAAGTTAGCCAAAAAGTAGCTTCGAAAAACGCTTAGGTTAAGTTTCAGAGTTGCTTCTAATGTACCAAAGTTGGACTTAGACATAATTTCACTCTCACAACATTATGGCTGGTTGGAGACAGTCCGAACCACAAGTACCGGGTCCATGGTTCTGGGCGTATACTGGGGGGACGGGGACGACTCCCATTAACCCCTGACTATACCTGGGATACGCTTATCACAATGACTTTCTGGTCTGTGCTGAAGCAGGGCATTCTGGCAGCCAAGTGGCTTGACCTTTATTAGTGAGCCTGGTTACCCCCTCTCGGAACCACAGACTTAGAAATCGCCAGCTCATATACAGTGCATAAAATATATTTATACAATATATTTATATATATACCCTTATACACCATTTTAATAAAAAATATCACAAAATTCTTCTAAGTCCCTCGGGAAGAGTGAAAGACGCGCACGTTCATTTTCAGAGCTCCTAGACCTTCCTATAAGAAGTTAGCCAAAAGTAGCTTCGAAAAACGCTTAGGTTAAGTTTCAGAGTTGCTTCTAATGTACCAAAGCTGGACTTAGACATCATTTCACTCTCACAACATTATGGCTGGTTGGAGACAGTCCGAACCACAAGTACCGGGTCCATGGTTCTTGGCGTATACTGGGGGGGACGGGGACGACTCCCATTAACCCCTGACTATACCGGGGATACGCTTATCACAATGCCTTTCTGGTCTGTGCTGAAGCAGGGCATTCTGGCAGCCAAGTGGCTTGACCTTTATTAGTGAGCCTGGTTACCCCCTCTCGGAACCACAGACTTAGAAATCGCCAGCTCATATACAGTGCATAAAATACAGTGCATAAAATATATTTATATATATACCCTTATACACCATTTTAATAAAAAATATCACAAATTTCTTCTAAGTCCCTCGGGAAGAGTGAAAGACGCGCACGTTCATTTTCAGAGCTCCTAGACCTTCCTATAAGAAGTTAGCCAAAAAGTAGCTTCGAAAAACGCTTAGGATAAGTTTCAGAGTTGCTTCTAATGTACCAAAGCTGGACTTAGACATAATTTCACTCTCACAACATTATGGCTCTTTGGAGACAGTCCGAACCACAAGTACCGTGTCCATGGTTCTGGGCGTATACTGGGGGGACGGGGACTTCTCCCATTAACCCCTGACTATACCGGGGATACGCTTATCACAATGCCTTTCTGGTCTGTGCTGAAGCAGGGCATTCTGGCAGCCAAGTGGCTTGACCTTTATTAGTGAGCCTGGTTACCCCCTCTCGGAACCACAGACTTAGAAATCGCCAGCTCATATACAGTGCAAAAAATACAGTGCATAAAATATATTTATATATATACCCTTATACACCATTTTAATAAAAAATATCACAAATTTCTTCTAAGTCCCTCGGGAAGAGTGAAAGACGCGCACGTTCATTTTCAGAGCTCCTAGACCTTCCTATAAGAAGTTAGCCAAAAGTAGCTTCGAAAAACGCTTAGGTTAAGTTTCAGAGTTGCTTCTAATGTACCAAAGCTGGACTTAGACATCATTTCACTCTCACAACATTATGGCTGGTTGGAGACAGTCCGAACCACAAGTACCGGGTCCATGGTTCTGGGCGTATACTGGGGGGACGGGGACGACTCCCATTAACCCCTGACTATACCGGGGATACGCTTATCACAATGCCTTTCTGGTCTGTGCTGAAGCAGGGCATTCTGGCAGCCAAGTGGCTTGACCTTTATTAGTGAGCCTGGTTACCCCCTCTCGGAACCACAGACTTAGAAATCGCCAGCTCATATACAGTGCATAAAATATATTTATATAATATATTTATATATATACCCTTATACACCATTTTAATAAAAAATATCACAAAATTCTTCTAAGTCCCTCGGGAAGAGTGACAGACGCGCACGTTCATTTTCAGAGCTCCTAGACCTTCCTATAAGAAGTTAGCCAAAAAGTAGCTTCGAAAAACGCTTAGGATAAGTTTCAGAGTTGCTTCTAATGTACCAAAGCTGGACTTAGACATAATTTCACTCTCACAACATTATGGCTCTTTGGAGACAGTCCGAACCACAAGTACCGTGTCTATGGTTCTGGGCGTATACTGGGGGGACGGGGACGACTCCCATTAACCCCTGACTATACCGGGGATACGCTTATCACAATGCCTTTCTGGTCTGTGCTGAAGCAGGGCATTCTGGCAGCCAAGTGGCTTGACCTTTATTAGTGAGCCTGGTTACCCCCTCTCGGAACCACAGACTTAAAAATCGCCAGCTCATATACAGTGCATAAAATATATTTATATAATATATTTATATATATACCCTTATACACCATTTTAATAAAAAATATCACAAAATTCTTCTAAGTCCCTCGGGAAGAGTGACAGACGCGCACGTTCATTTTCAGAGCTCCTAGACCTTCCTATAAGAAGTTAGCCAAAAAGTAGCTTCGAAAAACGCTTAGGTTAAGTTTCAGAGTTGCTTCTAATGTACCAAAGCTGGACTTAGACATAATTTCACTCTCACAACATTATGGCTGGTTGGAGACAGTCCGAACCACAAGTACCGGGTCCATGGTTCTGGGCGTATACTGGGGGGACGGGGACGACTCCCATTAACCCCTGACTATACCGGGGATACGCTTATCACAATGCCTTTATGGTCTGTGCTGAAGCAGGGCATTCTGGCAACCAAGTGGCTTGACCTTTATTAGTGAGCCTGGTTACCCCCTCTCGGAACCACAGACTTAGAAATCGCCAGCTCATATACAGTGCATAAAATATATTTATATAATATATTTATATATATACCCTTATACACCATTTTAATAAAAAATATCACAAAATTCTTCTAAGTCCCTCGGGAAGAGTGAAAGACGCGCACGTTCATTTTCAGAGCTCCTAGACCTTCCTATAAAAGTTAGCCAAAAAGTAGCTTCGAAAAACGCTTAGGTTAAGTTTCAGAGTTGCTTCTAATGTACCAAAGCTGGACTTAGACATAATTTCACTCTCACAACATTATGGCTGGTTGGAGACAGTCCGAACCACAAGTACCGGGTCCATGGTTCTGGGCGTATACAGGGGGACGGGGACGACTCCCATTAACCCCTGACTATACCGGGGATACGCTTATCACAATGCCTTTCTGGTCTGTGCTGAAGCAGGGCATTCTGGCAACCAAGTGGCTTGACCTTTATTAGTGAGCCTGGTTACCCCCTCTCGGAACCACAGACTTAGAAATCGCCAGCTCATATAGAGTGCATAAAATATATTTATATAATATATTTATATATATACCCTTATACACCATTTTAATTATAAATATCACAAAATTCTTCTAAGTCCCTCGGGAAGAGTGAAAGACGCGCACGTTCAATTTCAGAGCTCCTAGACCTTCCTATAAGAAGTTAGCCAAAAAGTAGCTTCGAAAAACGCTTAGGTTAAGTTTCAGAGTTGCTTCTAATGTACCAAAGCTGGACTTAGACATAATTTCACTCTCACAACATTATGGCTGGTTGGAGACAGTCCGAACCACAAGTACCGGGTCCATGGTTCTGGGCGTATACTGGGGGGACGGGGACGACTCCCATTAACCCCTGACTATACCGGGGATACGCTTATCACAATGCCTTTCTGGTCTGTGCTGAAGCAGGGCATTCTGGCAGCCAAGTGGCTTGACCTTTATTAGTGAGCCTGGTTACCCCCTCTCGGAACCACAGACTTAGAAATCGCCAGCTCATATACAGTGCATAAAATATATTTATACAATATATTTATATATATACCCTTATACACCATTTTAATAAAAAATATCACAAAATTCTTCTAAGTCCCTCGGGAAGAGTGAAAGACGCGCACGTTCATTTTCAGAGCTCCTAGACCTTCCTATAAGAAGTTAGCCAAAAGTAGCTTCGAAAAACGCTTAGGTTAAGTTTCAGAGTTGCTTCTAATGTACCAAAGCTGGACTTAGACATAATTTCACTCTCACAACATTATGGCTGGTTGGAGACAGTCCGAACCACAAGTACCGGGTCCATGGTTCTGGGCGTATACTGGGGGGACGGAGACGACTCCCATTAACCCCTGACTATACCGGGGATACGCTTATCACAATGCCTTTCTGGTCTGTGCTGAAGCAGGGCATTCTGGCAGCCAAGTGGCTTGACCTTTATTAGTGAACCTGGTTACCCCCTCTCGGAACCACAGACTTAGAAATCGCCAGCTCATATACAGTGCATAAAATATATTTATATAATATATTTATATATATACCCTTATACACCATTTTAATAAAAAATATCACAAAATTCTTCTGTCACTAGGGAAGAGTGAAAGACGCGCACGTTCATTTTCAGAGCTCCTAGACCTTCCTATAAGAAGTTAGCCAAAAAGTAGCTTCGAAAAACGCTTAGGTTAAGTTTCAGAGTTGCTTCTAATGTACCAAAGCTGGACTTAGACATAATTTCACTCTCACAACATTATGGCTGGTTGGAGACAGTCCGAACCACAAGTACCGGGTCCATGGTTCTGGGCGTATACTGGGGGGACGGGGACGACTCCCATTAACCCCTGACTACCGGGGATACGCTTATCACAATGCCTTTCTGGTCTGTGCTGAAGCAGGGCATTCTGGCAGCCAAGTGGCTTGACCTTTATTAGTGAGCCTGGTTACCCCCTCTCGGAACCACAGACTTAGAAATCGCCAGCTCATATACAGTGCATAAAATATATTTATACAATATATTTATATATATACCCTTATACACCATTTTAATAAAAAATATCACAAAATTCTTCTAAGTCCCTCGGGAAGAGTGAAAGACGCGCACGTTCATTTTCAGAGCTCCTAGACCTTCCTATAAGAAGTTAGCCAAAAGTAGCTTCGAAAAACGCTTAGGTTAAGTTTCAGAGTTGCTTCTAATGTACCAAAGCTGGACTTAGACATAATTTCACTCTCACAACATTATGGCTGGTTGGAGACAGTCCGAACCACAAGTACCGGGTCCATGGTTCTGGGCGTATACTGGGGGGACGGGGACGACTCCCATTAACCCCTGACTATACCGGGGATACGCTTATCACAATGCCTTTCTGGTCTGTGCTGAAGCAGGGCATTCTGGCAACCAAGTGGCTTGACCTTTATTAGTGAGCCTGGTTACCCCCTCTCGGAACCACAGACTTAGAAATCGCCAGCTCATATAGAGTGCATAAAATATATTTATATAATATATTTATATATATACCCTTATACACCATTTTAATAATAAATATCACAAAATTCTTCTAAGTCCCTCGGGAAGAGTGAAAGACGCGCACGTTCAATTTCAGAGCTCCTAGACCTTCCTATAAGAAGTTAGCCAAAAAGTAGCTTCGAAAAACGCTTAGGTTAAGTTTCAGAGTTGCTTCTAATGTACCAAAGCTGGACTTAGACATAATTTCACTCTCACAACATTATGGCTGGTTGGAGACAGTCCGAACCACAAGTACCGGGTCCATGGTTCTGGGCGTATACTGGGGGGACGGGGACGACTCCCATTAACCCCTGACTATACCGGGGATACGCTTATCACAATGCCTTTCTGGTCTGTGCTGAAGCAGGGCATTCTGGCAGCCAAGTGGCTTGACCTTTATTAGTGAGCCTGGTTACCCCCTCTCGGAACCACAGACTTAGAAATCGCCAGCTCATATACAGTGCATAAAATATATTTATACAATATATTTATATATATACCCTTATACACCATTTTAATAAAAAATATCACAAAATTCTTCTAAGTCCCTCGGGAAGAGTGAAAGACGCGCACGTTCATTTTCAGAGCTCCTAGACCTTCCTATAAGAAGTTAGCCAAAAGTAGCTTCGAAAAACGCTTAGGTTAAGTTTCAGAGTTGCTTCTAATGTACCAAAGCTGGACTTAGACATAATTTCACTCTCACAACATTATGGCTGGTTGGAGACAGTCCGAACCACAAGTACCGGGTCCATGGTTCTGGGCGTATACTGGGGGGACGGGGACGACTCCCATTAACCCCTGACTATACCGGGGATACGCTTATCACAATGCCTTTCTGGTCTGTGCTGAAGCAGGGCATTCTGGCAGCCAAGTGGCTTGACCTTTATTAGTGAACCTGGTTACCCCCTCTCGGAACCACAGACTTAGAAATCGCCAGCTCATATACAGTGCATAAAATATATTTATATAATATATTTATATATATACCCTTATACACCATTTTAATAAAAAATATCACAAAATTCTTCTGTCACTAGGGAAGAGTGAAAGACGCGCACGTTCATTTTCAGAGCTCCTAGACCTTCCTATAAGAAGTTAGCCAAAAAGTAGCTTCGAAAAACGCTTAGGTTAAGTTTCAGAGTTGCTTCTAATGTACCAAAGCTGGACTTAGACATAATTTCACTCTCACAACATTATGGCTGGTTGGAGACAGTCCGAACCACAAGTACCGGGTCCATGGTTCTGGGCGTATACTGGGGGGACGGGGACGACTCCCATTAACCCCTGACTATACCGGGGATACGCTTATCACAATGCCTTTCTGGTCTGTGCTGAAGCAGGGCATTCTGGCAGCCAAGTGGCTTGACCTTTATTAGTGAGCCTGGTTACCCCCTCTCGGAACCACAGACTTAGAAATCGCCAGCTCATATACAGTGCATAAAATATATTTATACAATATATTTATATATATACCCTTATACACCATTTTAATAAAAAATATCACAAAATTCTTCTAAGTCCCTCGGGAAGAGTGAAAGACGCGCACGTTCATTTTCAGAGCTCCTAGACCTTCCTATAAGAAGTTAGCCAAAAGTAGCTTCGAAAAACGCTTAGGTTAAGTTTCAGAGTTGCTTCTAATGTACCAAAGCTGGACTTAGACATAATTTCACTCTCACAACATTATGGCTGGTTGGAGACAGTCCGAACCACAAGTACCGGGTCCATGGTTCTGGGCGTATACTGGGGGGACGGGGACGACTCCCATTAACCCCTGACTATACCGGGGATACGCTTATCACAATGCCTTTCTGGTCTGTGCTGAAGCAGGGCATTCTGGCAGCCAAGTGGCTTGACCTTTATTAGTGAACCTGGTTACCCCCTCTCGGAACCACAGACTTAGAAATCGCCAGCTCATATACAGTGCATAAAATATATTTATATAATATATTTATATATATACCCTTATACACCATTTTAATAAAAAATATCACAAAATTCTTCTGTCACTAGGGAAGAGTGAAAGACGCGCACGTTCATTTTCAGAGCTCCTAGACCTTCCTATAAGAAGTTAGCCAAAAAGTAGCTTCGAAAAACGCTTAGGTTAAGTTTCAGAGTTGCTTCTAATGTACCAAAGCTGGACTTAGACATAATTTCACTCTCACAACATTATGGCTGGTTGGAGACAGTCCGAACCACAAGTACCGGGTCCATGGTTCTGGGCGTATACTGGGGGGACGGGGACGACTCCCATTAACCCCTGACTATACCGGGGATACGCTTATCACAATGCCTTTCTGGTCTGTGCTGAAGCAGGGCATTCTGGCAGCCAAGTGGCTTGACCTTTATTAGTGAGCCTGGTTACCCCCTCTCGGAACCACAGACTTAGAAATCGCCAGCTCATATACAGTGCATAAAATATATTTATACAATATATTTATATATATATACCCTTATACACCATTTTAATAAAAAATATCACAAAATTCTTCTAAGTCCCTCGGGAAGAGTGAAAGACGCGCACGTTCATTTTCAGAGCTCCTAGACCTTCCTATAAGAAGTTAGCCAAAAGTAGCTTCGAAAAACGCTTAGGTTAAGTTTCAGAGTTGCTTCTAATGTACCAAAGCTGGACTTAGACATAATTTCACTCTCACAACATTATGGCTGGTTGGAGACAGTCCGAACCACAAGTACCGGGTCCATGGTTCTGGGCGTATACTGGGGGGACGGGGACGACTCCCATTAACCCCTGACTATACCGGGGATACGCTTATCACAATGCCTTTCTGGTCTGTGCTGAAGCAGGGCATTCTGGCAGCCAAGTGGCTTGACCTTTATTAGTGAACCTGGTTACCCCCTCTCGGAACCACAGACTTAGAAATCGCCAGCTCATATACAGTGCATAAAATATATTTATATAATATATTTATATATATACCCTTATACACCATTTTAATAAAAAATATCACAAAATTCTTCTGTCACTAGGGAAGAGTGAAAGACGCGCACGTTCATTTTCAGAGCTCCTAGACCTTCCTATAAGAAGTTAGCCAAAAAGTAGCTTCGAAAAACGCTTAGGTTAAGTTTCAGAGTTGCTTCTAATGTACCAAAGCTGGACTTAGACATAATTTCACTCTCACAACATTATGGCTGGTTGGAGACAGTCCGAACCACAAGTACCGGGTCCATGGTTCTGGGCGTATACTGGGGGGACGGGGACGACTCCCATTAACCCCTGACTATACCGGGGATACGCTTATCACAATGCCTTTCTGGTCTGTGCTGAAGCAGGGCATTCTGGCAACCAAGTGGCTTGACCTTTATTAGTGAGCCTGGTTACCCCCTCTCGGAACCACAGACTTAGAAATCGCCAGCTCATATAGAGTGCATAAAATATATTTATATAATATATTTATATATATACCCTTATACACCATTTTAATAATAAATATCACAAAATTCTTCTAAGTCCCTCGGGAAGAGTGAAAGACGCGCACGTTCATTTTCAGAGCTCCTAGACCTTCCTATAAGAAGTTAGCCAAAAAGTAGCTTCGAAAAACGCTTAGGTTAAGTTTCAGAGTTGCTTCTAATGTACCAAAGCTGGACTTAGACATAATTTCACTCTCACAACATTATGGCTGGTTGGAGACAGTCCGAACCACAAGTACCGGGTCCATGGTTCTGGGCGTATACTGGGGGGACGGGGACGACTCCCATTAACCCCTGACTATACCGGGGATACGCTTATCACAATGCCTTTCTGGTCTGTGCTGAAGCAGGGCATTCTGGCAGCCAAGTGGCTTGACCTTTATTAGTGAGCCTGGTTACCCCCTCTCGGAACCACAGACTTAGAAATCGCCAGCTCATATACAGTGCATAAAATATATTTATACAATATATTTATATATATACCCTTATACACCATTTTAATAAAAAATATCACAAAATTCTTCTAAGTCCCTCGGGAAGAGTGAAAGACGCGCACGTTCATTTTCAGAGCTCCTAGACCTTCCTATAAGAAGTTAGCCAAAAGTAGCTTCGAAAAACGCTTAGGTTAAGTTTCAGAGTTGCTTCTAATGTACCAAAGCTGGACTTAGACATAATTTCACTCTCACAACATTATGGCTGGTTGGAGACAGTCCGAACCACAAGTACCGGGTCCATGGTTCTGGGCGTATACTGGGGGGACGGGGACGACTCCCATTAACCCCTGACTATACCGGGGATACGCTTATCACAATGCCTTTCTGGTCTGTGCTGAAGCAGGGCATTCTGGCAGCCAAGTGGCTTGACCTTTATTAGTGAACCTGGTTACCCCCTCTCGGAACCACAGACTTAGAAATCGCCAGCTCATATACAGTGCATAAAATATATTTATATAATATATTTATATATATACCCTTATACACCATTTTAATAAAAAATATCACAAAATTCTTCTGTCACTAGGGAAGAGTGAAAGACGCGCACGTTCATTTTCAGAGCTCCTAGACCTTCCTATAAGAAGTTAGCCAAAAAGTAGCTTCGAAAAACGCTTAGGTTAAGTTTCAGAGTTGCTTCTAATGTACCAAAGCTGGACTTAGACATAATTTCACTCTCACAACATTATGGCTGGTTGGAGACAGTCCGAACCACAAGTACCGGGTCCATGGTTCTGGGCGTATACTGGGGGGACGGGGACGACTCCCATTAACCCCTGACTATACCGGGGATACGCTTATCACAATGCCTTTCTGGTCTGTGCTGAAGCAGGGCATTCTGGCAACCAAGTGGCTTGACCTTTATTAGTGAGCCTGGTTACCCCCTCTCGGAACCACAGACTTAGAAATCGCCAGCTCATATAGAGTGCATAAAATATATTTATATAATATATTTATATATATACCCTTATACACCATTTTAATAATAAATATCACAAAATTCTTCTAAGTCCCTCGGGAAGAGTGAAAGACGCGCACGTTCATTTTCAGAGCTCCTAGACCTTCCTATAAGAAGTTAGCCAAAAAGTAGCTTCGAAAAACGCTTAGGTTAAGTTTCAGAGTTGCTTCTAATGTACCAAAGCTGGACTTAGACATAATTTCACTCTCACAACATTATGGCTGGTTGGAGACAGTCCGAACCACAAGTACCGGGTCCATGGTTCTGGGCGTATACTGGGGGGACGGGGACGACTCCCATTAACCCCTGACTATACCGGGGATACGCTTATCACATTGCCTTTCTGGTCTGTGCTGAAGCAGGGCATTCTGGCAGCCAAGTGGCTTGACCTTTATTAGTGAGCCTGGTTACCCCCTCTCGGAACCACAGACTTAGAAATCGCCAGCTCATATACAGTGCATAAAATATATTTATACAATATATTTATATATATACCCTTATACACCATTTTAATAAAAAATATCACAAAATTCTTCTAAGTCCCTCGGGAAGAGTGAAAGACGCGCACGTTCATTTTCAGAGTTCCTAGACCTTCCTATAAGAAGTTAGCCAAAAGTAGCTTCGAAAAACGCTTAGGTTAAGTTTCAGAGTTGCTTCTAATGTACCAAAGCTGGACTTAGACATCATTTCACTCTCACAACATTATGGCTGGTTGGAGACAGTCCGAACCACAAGTACCGGGTCCATGGTTCTTGGCGTATACTGGGGGGGACGGGGGGGACTCCCATTAACCCCTGACTATACCGGGGATACGCTTATCACAATGCCTTTCTGGTCTGTGCTGAAGCAGGGCATTCTGGCAGCCAAGTGGCTTGACCTTTATTAGTGAGCCTGGTTACCCCCTCTCGGAACCACAGACTTAGAAATCGCCAGCTCATATACAGTGCATAAAATACAGTGCATAAAATATATTTATATATATACCCTTATACACCATTTTAATAATAAATATCACAAAATTCTTCTAAGTCCCTCGGGAAGAGTGAAAGACGCGCACGTTCATTTTCAGAGCTCCTAGACCTTCCTATAAGAAGTTAGCCAAAAATTAGCTTCGAAAAACGCTTAGGTTAAGTTTCAGAGTTGCTTCTAATGTACCAAAGCTGGACTTAGACATAATTTCACTCTCACAACATTATGGCTGGTTGGAGACAGTCCGAACCACAAGTACCGGGTCCATGGTTCTGGGCGTATACTGGGGGGACGGGGACGACTCCCATTAACCCCTGACTATACCGGGGATACGCTTATCACAATGCCTTTCTGGTCTGTGCTGAAGCAGGGCATTCTGGCAGCCAAGTGGCTTGACCTTTATTAGTGAGCCTGGTTACCCCCTCTCGGAACCACAGACTTAGAAATCGCCAGCTCATATACAGTGCATAAAATATATTTATACAATATATTTATATATATACCCTTATACACCATTTTAATAAAAAATATCACAAAATTCTTCTAAGTCCCTCGGGAAGAGTGAAAGACGCGCACGTTCATTTTCAGAGCTCCTAGACCTTCCTATAAGAAGTTAGCCAAAAGTAGCTTCGAAAAACGCTTAGGTTAAGTTTCAGAGTTGCTTCTAATGTACCAAAGCTGGACTTAGACATAATTTCACTCTCACAACATTATGGCTGGTTGGAGACAGTCCGAACCACAAGTACCGGGTCCATGGTTCTGGGCGTATACTGGGGGGACGGGGACGACTCCCATTAACCCCTGACTATACCGGGGATACGCTTATCACAATGCCTTTCTGGTCTGTGCTGAAGCAGGGCATTCTGGCAGCCAAGTGGCTTGACCTTTATTAGTGAACCTGGTTACCCCCTCTCGGAACCACAGACTTAGAAATCGCCAGCTCCAGCTCATATACAGTGCATAAAATATATTTATATAATATATTTATATATATACCCTTATACACCATTTTAATAAAAAATATCACAAAATTCTTCTGTCACTAGGGAAGAGTGAAAGACGCGCACGTTCATTTTCAGAGCTCCTAGACCTTCCTATAAGAAGTTAGCCAAAAAGTAGCTTCGAAAAACGCTTAGGTTAAGTTTCAGAGTTGCTTCTAATGTACCAAAGCTGGACTTAGACATAATTTCACTCTCACAACATTATGGCTGGTTGGAGACAGTCCGAACCACAAGTACCGGGTCCATGGTTCTGGGCGTATACTGGGGGGACGGGGACGACTCCCATTAACCCCTGACTATACCGGGGATACGCTTATCACAATGCCTTTCTGGTCGGTGCTGAAGCAGGGCATTCTGGCAACCAAGTGGCTTGACCTTTATTAGTGAGCCTGGTTACCCCCTCTCGGAAGCACAGACTTAGAAATCGCCAGCTCATATAGAGTGCATAAAATATATTTATATAATATATTTATATATATACCCTTATACACCATTTTAATAATAAATATCACAAAATTCTTCTAAGTCCCTCGGGAAGAGTGAAAGACGCGCACGTTCATTTTCAGAGCTCCTAGACCTTCCTATAAGAAGTTAGCCAAAAAGTAGCTTCGAAAAACGCTTAGGTTAAGTTTCAGAGTTGCTTCTAATGTACCAAAGCTGGACTTAGACATAATTTCACTCTCACAACATTATGGCTGGTTGGAGACAGTCCTAACCACAAGTACCGGGTCCATGGTTCTGGGCGTATACTGGGGGGACGGGGACGACTCCCATTAACCCCTGACTATACCGGGGATACGCTTATCACAATGCCTTTCTGGTCTGTGCTGAAGCAGGGCATTCTGGCAGCCAAGTGGCTTGACCTTTATTAGTGAGCCTGGTTACCCCCTCTCGGAACCACAGACTTAGAAATCGCCAGCTCATATACAGTGCATAAAATATATTTATACAATATATTTATATATATACCCTTATACACCATTTTAATAAAAAATATCACAAAATTCTTCTGTCACTAGGGAAGAGTGAAAGACGCGCACGTTCATTTTCAGAGCTCCTAGACCTTCCTATAAGAAGTTAGCCAAAAAGTAGCTTCGAAAAACGCTTAGGTTAAGTTTCAGAGTTGCTTCTAATGTACCAAAGCTGGACTTAGACATAATTTCACTCTCACAACATTATGGCTGGTTGGAGACAGTCCGAACCACAAGTACCGGGTCCATGGTTCTGGGCGTATACTGGGGGGACGGGGACGACTCCCATTAACCCCTGACTATACCGGGGATACGCTTATCACAATGCCTTTCTGGTCTGTGCTGAAGCAGGGCATTCTGGCAACCAAGTGGCTTGACCTTTATTAGTGAGCCTGGTTACCCCCTCTCGGAACCACAGACTTAGAAATCGCCAGCTCATATAGAGTGCATAAAATATATTTATATAATATATTTATATATATACCCTTATACACCATTTTAATAATAAATATCACAAAATTCTTCTAAGTCCCTCGGGAAGAATGAAAGACGCGCACGTTCATTTTCAGAGCTCCTAGACCTTCCTATAAGAAGTTAGCCAAAAAGTAGCTTCGAAAAACGCTTAGGTTAAGTTTCAGAGTTGCTTCTAATGTACCAAAGCTGGACTTAGACATAATTTCACTCTCACAACATTATGGCTGGTTGGAGACAGTCCGAACCACAAGTACCGGGTCCATGGTTCTGGGCGTATACTGGGGGGACGGGGACGACTCCCATTAACCCCTGACTATACCGGGGATACGCTTATCACATTGCCTTTCTGGTCTGTGCTGAAGCAGGGCATTCTGGCAGCCAAGTGGCTTGACCTTTATTAGTGAGCCTGGTTACCCCCTCTCGGAACCACAGACTTAGAAATCGCCAGCTCATATACAGTGCATAAAATATATTTATACAATATATTTATATATATACCCTTATACACCATTTTAATAAAAAATATCACAAAATTCTTCTAAGTCCCTCGGGAAGAGTGAAAGACGCGCACGTTCATTTTCAGAGTTCCTAGACCTTCCTATAAGAAGTTAGCCAAAAGTAGCTTCGAAAAACGCTTAGGTTAAGTTTCAGAGTTGCTTCTAATGTACCAAAGCTGGACTTAGACATCATTTCACTCTCACAACATTATGGCTGGTTGGAGACAGTCCGAACCACAAGTACCGGGTCCATGGTTCTTGGCGTATACTGGGGGGGACGGGGACGACTCCCATTAACCCCTGACTATACCGGGGATACGCTTATCACAATGCCTTTCTGGTCTGTGCTGAAGCAGGGCATTCTGGCAGCCAAGTGGCTTGACCTTTATTAGTGAGCCTGGTTACCCCCTCTCGGAACCACAGACTTAGAAATCGCCAGCTCATATACAGTGCATAAAATACAGTGCATAAAATATATTTATATATATACCCTTATACACCATTTTAATAATAAATATCACAAAATTCTTCTAAGTCCCTCGGGAAGAGTGAAAGACGCGCACGTTCATTTTCAGAGCTCCTAGACCTTCCTATAAGAAGTTAGCCAAAAATTAGCTTCGAAAAACGCTTAGGTTAAGTTTCAGAGTTGCTTCTAATGTACCAAAGCTGGACTTAGACATAATTTCACTCTCACAACATTATGGCTGGTTGGAGACAGTCCGAACCACAAGTACCGGGTCCATGGTTCTGGGCGTATACTGGGGGGACGGGGACGACTCCCATTAACCCCTGACTATACCGGGGATACGCTTATCACAATGCCTTTCTGGTCTGTGCTGAAGCAGGGCATTCTGGCAGCCAAGTGGCTTGACCTTTATTAGTGAGCCTGGTTACCCCCTCTCGGAACCACAGACTTAGAAATCGCCAGCTCATATACAGTGCATAAAATATATTTATACAATATATTTATATATATACCCTTATACACCATTTTAATAAAAAATATCACAAAATTCTTCTAAGTCCCTCGGGAAGAGTGAAAGACGCGCACGTTCATTTTCAGAGCTCCTAGACCTTCCTATAAGAAGTTAGCCAAAAGTAGCTTCGAAAAACGCTTAGGTTAAGTTTCAGAGTTGCTTCTAATGTACCAAAGCTGGACTTAGACATAATTTCACTCTCACAACATTATGGCTGGTTGGAGACAGTCCGAACCACAAGTACCGGGTCCATGGTTCTGGGCGTATACTGGGGGGACGGGGACGACTCCCATTAACCCCTGACTATACCGGGGATACGCTTATCACAATGCCTTTCTGGTCTGTGCTGAAGCAGGGCATTCTGGCAGCCAAGTGGCTTGACCTTTATTAGTGAACCTGGTTACCCCCTCTCGGAACCACAGACTTAGAAATCGCCAGCTCCAGCTCATATACAGTGCATAAAATATATTTATATAATATATTTATATATATACCCTTATACACCATTTTAATAAAAAATATCACAAAATTCTTCTGTCACTAGGGAAGAGTGAAAGACGCGCACGTTCATTTTCAGAGCTCCTAGACCTTCCTATAAGAAGTTAGCCAAAAAGTAGCTTCGAAAAACGCTTAGGTTAAGTTTCAGAGTTGCTTCTAATGTACCAAAGCTGGACTTAGACATAATTTCACTCTCACAACATTATGGCTGGTTGGAGACAGTCCGAACCACAAGTACCGGGTCCATGGTTCTGGGCGTATACTGGGGGGACGGGGACGACTCCCATTAACCCCTGACTATACCGGGGATACGCTTATCACAATGCCTTTCTGGTCGGTGCTGAAGCAGGGCATTCTGGCAACCAAGTGGCTTGACCTTTATTAGTGAGCCTGGTTACCCCCTCTCGGAAGCACAGACTTAGAAATCGCCAGCTCATATAGAGTGCATAAAATATATTTATATAATATATTTATATATATACCCTTATACACCATTTTAATAATAAATATCACAAAATTCTTCTAAGTCCCTCGGGAAGAGTGAAAGACGCGCACGTTCATTTTCAGAGCTCCTAGACCTTCCTATAAGAAGTTAGCCAAAAAGTAGCTTCGAAAAACGCTTAGGTTAAGTTTCAGAGTTGCTTCTAATGTACCAAAGCTGGACTTAGACATAATTTCACTCTCACAACATTATGGCTGGTTGGAGACAGTCCTAACCACAAGTACCGGGTCCATGGTTCTGGGCGTATACTGGGGGGACGGGGACGACTCCCATTAACCCCTGACTATACCGGGGATACGCTTATCACAATGCCTTTCTGGTCTGTGCTGAAGCAGGGCATTCTGGCAGCCAAGTGGCTTGACCTTTATTAGTGAGCCTGGTTACCCCCTCTCGGAACCACAGACTTAGAAATCGCCAGCTCATATACAGTGCATAAAATATATTTATACAATATATTTATATATATACCCTTATACACCATTTTAATAAAAAATATCACAAAATTCTTCTGTCACTAGGGAAGAGTGAAAGACGCGCACGTTCATTTTCAGAGCTCCTAGACCTTCCTATAAGAAGTTAGCCAAAAAGTAGCTTCGAAAAACGCTTAGGTTAAGTTTCAGAGTTGCTTCTAATGTACCAAAGCTGGACTTAGACATAATTTCACTCTCACAACATTATGGCTGGTTGGAGACAGTCCGAACCACAAGTACCGGGTCCATGGTTCTGGGCGTATACTGGGGGGACGGGGACGACTCCCATTAACCCCTGACTATACCGGGGATACGCTTATCACAATGCCTTTCTGGTCTGTGCTGAAGCAGGGCATTCTGGCAACCAAGTGGCTTGACCTTTATTAGTGAGCCTGGTTACCCCCTCTCGGAACCACAGACTTAGAAATCGCCAGCTCATATAGAGTGCATAAAATATATTTATATAATATATTTATATATATACCCTTATACACCATTTTAATAATAAATATCACAAAATTCTTCTAAGTCCCTCGGGAAGAATGAAAGACGCGCACGTTCATTTTCAGAGCTCCTAGACCTTCCTATAAGAAGTTAGCCAAAAAGTAGCTTCGAAAAACGCTTAGGTTAAGTTTCAGAGTTGCTTCTAATGTACCAAAGCTGGACTTAGACATAATTTCACTCTCACAACATTATGGCTGGTTGGAGACAGTCCGAACCACAAGTACCGGGTCCATGGTTCTGGGCGTATACTGGGGGGACGGGGACGACTCCCATTAACCCCTGACTATACCGGGGATACGCTTATCACATTGCCTTTCTGGTCTGTGCTGAAGCAGGGCATTCTGGCAGCCAAGTGGCTTGACCTTTATTAGTGAGCCTGGTTACCCCCTCTCGGAACCACAGACTTAGAAATCGCCAGCTCATATACAGTGCATAAAATATATTTATACAATATATTTATATATATACCCTTATACACCATTTTAATAAAAAATATCACAAAATTCTTCTAAGTCCCTCGGGAAGAGTGAAAGACGCGCACGTTCATTTTCAGAGTTCCTAGACCTTCCTATAAGAAGTTAGCCAAAAGTAGCTTCGAAAAACGCTTAGGTTAAGTTTCAGAGTTGCTTCTAATGTACCAAAGCTGGACTTAGACATCATTTCACTCTCACAACATTATGGCTGGTTGGAGACAGTCCGAACCACAAGTACCGGGTCCATGGTTCTTGGCGTATACTGGGGGGGACGGGGACGACTCCCATTAACCCCTGACTATACCGGGGATACGCTTATCACAATGCCTTTCTGGTCTGTGCTGAAGCAGGGCATTCTGGCAGCCAAGTGGCTTGACCTTTATTAGTGAGCCTGGTTACCCCCTCTCGGAACCACAGACTTAGAAATCGCCAGCTCATATACAGTGCATAAAATACAGTGCATAAAATATATTTATATATATACCCTTATACACCATTTTAATAATAAATATCACAAAATTCTTCTAAGTCCCTCGGGAAGAGTGAAAGACGCGCACGTTCATTTTCAGAGCTCCTAGACCTTCCTATAAGAAGTTAGCCAAAAATTAGCTTCGAAAAACGCTTAGGTTAAGTTTCAGAGTTGCTTCTAATGTACCAAAGCTGGACTTAGACATAATTTCACTCTCACAACATTATGGCTGGTTGGAGACAGTCCGAACCACAAGTACCGGGTCCATGGTTCTGGGCGTATACTGGGGGGACGGGGACGACTCCCATTAACCCCTGACTATACCGGGGATACGCTTATCACAATGCCTTTCTGGTCTGTGCTGAAGCAGGGCATTCTGGCAGCCAAGTGGCTTGACCTTTATTAGTGAGCCTGGTTACCCCCTCTCGGAACCACAGACTTAGAAATCGCCAGCTCATATACAGTGCATAAAATATATTTATACAATATATTTATATATATACCCTTATACACCATTTTAATAAAAAATATCACAAAATTCTTCTAAGTCCCTCGGGAAGAGTGAAAGACGCGCACGTTCATTTTCAGAGCTCCTAGACCTTCCTATAAGAAGTTAGCCAAAAGTAGCTTCGAAAAACGCTTAGGTTAAGTTTCAGAGTTGCTTCTAATGTACCAAAGCTGGACTTAGACATAATTTCACTCTCACAACATTATGGCTGGTTGGAGACAGTCCGAACCACAAGTACCGGGTCCATGGTTCTGGGCGTATACTGGGGGGACGGGGACGACTCCCATTAACCCCTGACTATACCGGGGATACGCTTATCACAATGCCTTTCTGGTCTGTGCTGAAGCAGGTCATTCTGGCAGCCAAGTGGCTTGACCTTTATTAGTGAACCTGGTTACCCCCTCTCGGAACCACAGACTTAGAAATCGCCAGCTCATATACAGTGCATAAAATATATTTATATAATATATTTATATATATACCCTTATACACCATTTTAATAAAAAATATCACAAAATTCTTCTGTCACTAGGGAAGAGTGAAAGACGCGCACGTTCATTTTCAGAGCTCCTAGACCTTCCTATAAGAAGTTAGCCAAAAAGTAGCTTCGAAAAACGCTTAGGTTAAGTTTCAGAGTTGCTTCTAATGTACCAAAGCTGGACTTAGACATAATTTCACTCTCACAACATTATGGCTGGTTGGAGACAGTCCGAACCACAAGTACCGGGTCCATGGTTCTGGGCGTATACTGGGGGGACGGGGACGACTCCCATTAACCCCTGACTATACCGGGGATACGCTTATCACAATGCCTTTCTGGTCGGTGCTGAAGCAGGGCATTCTGGCAACCAAGTGGCTTGACCTTTATTAGTGAGCCTGGTTACCCCCTCTCGGAAGCACAGACTTAGAAATCGCCAGCTCATATAGAGTGCATAAAATATATTTATATAATATACACTGGCGACACACTTTATTCGAGCTCGGCTAGTCCCACGAATTCGGGTATACCCGGGTGTATTGAGGTTTGTGACTGTTTTCTGCCCGAGTGCATTGGGTTATTTTCCAGGCAGGGATTAAAGCATTTTATTCCCACTGGCTGCAATACTGCACAGTATATATATATATACTGCATTACAATTCATGAATTTATGCCATCTGGTAGACACGCGAAGCATTGCAGCCTATTAAATCCTAATCATTATCATTTAACAGATCAGCCGCCCATCAGCCAGGCATGAACCCAGGCTGGGAAGGCAAACGCAACGGGGCTTGTCAGAGGTGAGGAGCGGCGCATTCCAGGTATCTGCCAGGTACATACTGGGTATTTGCTCGAATAAAGTGTGTCGGTGCAGTATTTATATATATACCCTTATACACCATTTTAATAATAAATATCACAAAATTCTTCTAAGTCCCTCGGGAAGAGTGAAAGACGCGCACGTTCATTTTCAGAGCTCCTAGACCTTCCTATAAGAAGTTAGCCAAAAAGTAGCTTCGAAAAACGCTTAGGTTAAGTTTCAGAGTTGCTTCTAATGTACCAAAGCTGGACTTAGACATAATTTCACTCTCACAACATTATGGCTGGTTGGAGACAGTCCTAACCACAAGTACCGGGTCCATGGTTCTGGGCGTATACTGGGGGGACGGGGACGACTCCCATTAACCCCTGACTATACCGGGGATACGCTTATCACAATGCCTTTCTGGTCTGTGCTGAAGCAGGGCATTCTGGCAGCCAAGTGGCTTGACCTTTATTAGTGAGCCTGGTTACCCCCTCTCGGAACCACAGACTTAGAAATCGCCAGCTCATATACAGTGCATAAAATACAGTGCATAAAATATATTTATATATATACCCTTATACACCATTTTAATAAAAAATATCACAAATTTCTTCTAAGTCCCTCGGGAAGAGTGAAAGACGCGCACGTTCATTTTCAGAGCTCCTAGACCTTCCTATAAGAAGTAAGCCAAAAAGTAGCTTCGAAAAACGCTTAGGATAAGTTTCAGAGTTGCTTCTAATGTACCAAAGCTGGACTTAGACATAATTTCACTCTCACAACATTATGGCTCTTTGGAGACAGTCCGAACCACAAGTACCGTGTCCATGGTTCTGGGCGTATACTGGGGGGACGGGGACGACTCCCATTAACCCCTGACTATACCGGGGATACGCTTATCACAATGCCTTTCTGGTCTGTGCTGAAGCAGGGCATTCTGGCAGCCAAGTGGCTTGACCTTTATTAGTGAGCCTGGTTACCCCCTCTCGGAACCACAGACTTAGAAATCGCCAGCTCATATACAGTGCATAAAATATATTTATATAATATATTTATATATATACCCTTATACACCATTTTAATAAAAAATATCACAAAATTCTTCTAAGTCCCTCGGGAAGAGTGACAGACGCGCACGTTCATTTTCAGAGCTCCTAGACCTTCCTATAAGAAGTTAGCCAAAAAGTAGCTTCGAAAAACGCTTAGGTTAAGTTTCAGAGTTGCTTCTAATGTACCAAAGTTGGACTTAGACATAATTTCACTCTCACAACATTATGGCTGGTTGGAGACAGTCCGAACCACAAGTACCGTGTCCATGGTTCTGGGCGTATACTGGGGGGACGGGGACGACTCCCATTAACCCCTGACTATACCGGGGATACGCTTATCACAATGCCTTTCTGGTCTGTGCTGAAGCAGGGCATTCTGGCAACCAAGTGGCTTGACCTTTATTAGTGAGCCTGGTTACCCCCTCTCGGAACCACAGACTTAGAAATCGCCAGCTCATATAGAGTGCATAAAATATATTTATATAATATATTTATATATATACCCTTATACACCATTTTAATAATAAATATCACAAAATTCTTCTAAGTCCCTCGGGAAGAGTGAAAGACGCGCACGTTCATTTTCAGAGCTCCTAGACCTTCCTATAAGAAGTTAGCCAAAAAGTAGCTTCGAAAAACGCTTAGGTTAAGTTTCAGAGTTGCTTCTAATGTACCAAAGCTGGACTTAGACATAATTTCACTCTCACAACATTATGGCTGGTTGGAGACAGTCCGAACCACAAGTACCGGGTCCATGGTTCTGGGCGTATACTGGGGGGACGGGGACGACTCCCATTAACCCCTGACTATACCTGGGATACGCTAATCACAATGCCTTTCTGGTCTGTGCTGAAGCAGGGCATTCTGGCAGCCAAGTGGCTTGACCTTTATTAGTGAGCCTGGTTACCCCCTCTCGGAACCACAGACTTAGAAATCGCCAGCTCATATACAGTGCATAAAATATATTTATACAATATATTTATATATATACCCTTATACACCATTTTAATAAAAAATATCACAAAATTCTTCTAAGTCCCTCGGGAAGAGTGAAAGACGCGCACGTTCATTTTCAGAGCTCCTAGACCTTCCTATAAGAAGTTAGCCAAAAGTAGCTTCGAAAAACGCTTAGGTTAAGTTTCAGAGTTGCTTCTAATGTACCAAAGCTGGACTTAGACATCATTTCACTCTCACAACATTATGGCTGGTTGGAGACAGTCCGAACCACAAGTACCGGGTCCATGGTTCTTGGCGTATACTGGGGGGGACGGGGACGACTCCCATTAACCCCTGACTATACCGGGGATACGCTTATCACAATGCCTTTCTGGTCTGTGCTGAAGCAGGGCATTCTGGCAGCCAAGTGGCTTGACCTTTATTAGTGAGCCTGGTTACCCCCTCTCGGAACCACAGACTTAGAAATCGCCAGCTCATATACAGTGCATAAAATACAGTGCATAAAATATATTTATATATATACCCTTATACACCATTTTAATAAAAAATATCACAAATTTCTTCTAAGTCCCTCGGGAAGAGTGAAAGACGCGCACGTTCATTTTCAGAGCTCCTAGACCTTCCTATAAGAAGTTAGCCAAAAGTAGCTTCGAAAAACGCTTAGGTTAAGTTTCAGAGTTGCTTCTAATGTACCAAAGCTGGACTTAGACATAATTTCACTCTCACAACATTATGGCTGGTTGGAGACAGTCCGAACCACAAGTACCGGGTCCATGGTTCTGGGCGTATACTGGGGGGACGGGGACGACTCCCATTAACCCCTGACTATACCGGGGATACGCTTATCACAATGCCTTTCTGGTCTGTGCTGAAGCAGGGCATTCTGGCAGCCAAGTGGCTTGACCTTTATTAGTGAGCCTGGTTACCCCCTCTCGGAACCACAGACTTAGAAATCGCCAGCTCATATACAGTGCATAAAATATATTTATATAATATATTTATATATATACCCTTATACACCATTTTAATAAAAAATATCACAAAATTCTTCTAAGTCCCTCGGGAAGAGTGACAGACGCGCACGTTCATTTTCAGAGCTCCTAGACCTTCCTATAAGAAGTTAGCCAAAAAAAGCTTCGAAAAACGCTTAGGTAAAGTTTCAGAGTTGCTTCTAATGTACCAAAGCTGGACTTAGACATAATTTCACTCTCACAACATTATGGCTGGTTGGAGACAGTCCGAACCACAAGTACCGGGTCCATGGTTCTGGGCGTATACTGGGGGGACGGGGACGACTCCCATTAACCCCTGACTATACCGGGGGATACGCTTATCACAATGCCTTTCTGGTCTGTGCTGAAGCAGGGCATTCTGGCAGCCAAGTGGCTTGACCTTTATTAGTGAGCCTGGTTACCCCCTCTCGGAACCACAGACTTAGAAATCGCCAGCTCATATACAGTGCATAAAATATATTTATATAATATATTTATATATATACCCTTATACACCATTTTAATAAAAAATATCACAAAATTCTTCTAAGTCCCTCGGGAAGAGTGACAGATGCGCACGTTCATTTTCAGAGCTCCTAGACCTTCCTATAAGAAGTTAGCCAAAAAGTAGCTTCGAAAAACGCTTAGGTTAAGTTTCAGAGTTGCTTCTAATGTACCAAAGTTGGACTTAGACATAATTTCACTCTCACAACATTATGGCTGGTTGGAGACAGTCCGAACCACAAGTACCGTGTCCATGGTTCTGGGCGTATACTGGGGGGACGGGGACGACTCCCATTAACCCCTGACTATACCGGGGATATGCTTATCACAATGCCTTTCTGGTCTGTGCTGAAGCAGGGCATTCTGGCAGCCAAGTGGCTTGACCTTTATTAGTGAGCCTGGTTACCCCCTCTCGGAACCACAGACTTAGAAATCGCCAGCTCATATACAGTGCATAAAATATATTTATATATATACCCTTATACACCATTTTAATAAAAAATATCACAAAATTCTTCTAAGTCCCTCGGGAAGAGTGAAAGACGCGCACGTTCATTTTCAGAGCTCCTAGACCTTCCTATAAGAAGTTAGCCAAAAAGTAGTTTCGAAAAACGCTTAGGTTAAGTTTCAGAGTTGCTTCTAATGTACCAAAGCTGGACTTAGACATAATTTCACTCTCACAACATTATGGCTGGTTGGAGACAGTCCGAACCACAAGTACCGGGTCCATGGTTCTGGGCGTATACTGGGGGGACGGGGACGACTCCCATTAACCCCTGACTATACCGGGGATACGCTTATCACAATGCCTTTCTGGTCTGTGCTGAAGCAGGGCATTCTGGCAGCCAAGTGGCTTGACCTTTATTAGTGAGCCTGGTTAAACCCTCTCGGAACCACAGACTTAGAAATCGCCAGCTCATATACAGTGCATAAAATATATTTATATATATACCCTTATACACCATTTTAATAAAAAATATCACAAAATTCTTCTAAGTCCCTCGGGAAGAGTGAAAGACGCGCACGTTCATTTTCAGAGCTCCTAGACCTTCTTATAAGAAGTTAGCCAAAAGTAGCTTCGAAAAACGCTTAGGTTAAGTTTCAGAGTTGCTTCTAATGTACCAAAGCTGGACTTAGACATAATTTCACTCTCACAACATTATGGCTGGTTGGAGACAGTCCGAACCACAAGTACCGGGTCCATGGTTCTGGGCGTATACTGGGGGGACGGGGACGACTCCCATTAACCCCTGACTATACCGGGGATACGCTTATCACAATGCCTTTCTGGTCTGTGCTGAAGCAGGGCATTCTGGCAGCCAAGTGGCTTGACCTTTATTAGTGAGCCTGGTTACCCCCTCTCGGAACCACAGACTTAGAAATCGCCAGCTCATATACAGTGCATAAAATATATTTATATATATACCCTTATACACCATTTTAATAAAAAATGTCACAAAATTCTTCTAAGTCCATTGGGAAGAGTGAAAGACGCGCACGTTCATTTTCAGAGCTCCTAGACCTTCCTATAAGAAGTTAGCCAAAAAGTAGCTTCGAAAAACGCTTAGGTTAAGTTTCAGAGATGCTTCTAATGTACCAAAGCTGGACTTAGACATAATTTCACTCTCACAACATTATGGCTGGTTGGAGACAGTCCGAACCACAAGTACCGGGTCCATGGTTCTGGGCGTATACTGGGGGGACGGGGACGACTCCCATTAACCCCTGACTATACCGGGGATACGCTTATCACAATGCCTTTCTGGTCTGTGCTGAAGCAGGGCATTCTGGCAGCCAAGTGGCTTGACCTTTATTAGTGAGCCTGGTTACCCCCTCTCGGAACCACAGACTTAGAAATCGCCAGCTCATATACAGTGCATAAAATATATTTATATAATATATTTATATATATACCCTTATACACCATTTTAATAAAAAATATCACAAAATTCTTCTAAGTCCCTCGGGAAGAGTGAAAGACGCGCACGTTCATTTTCAGAGCTCCTAGACCTTCTTATAAGAAGTTAGCCAAAAGTAGCTTCGAAAAACGCTTAGGTTAAGTTTCAGAGTTGCTTCTAATGTACCAAAGCTGGACTTAGACATAATTTCACTCTCACAACATTATGGCGGGTTGGAGACAGTCCGAACCACAAGTACCGGGTCCATGGTTCTGGGCGTATACTGGGGGGACGGGGACGACTCCCATTAAACCCTGACTATACCGGGGATACGCTTATCACAATGCCTTTCTGGTCTGTGCTGAAGCAGGGCATTCTGGCAGCCAAGTGCTTGACCTTTATTAGTGAGCCTGGTTACCCCCTCTCGGAACCACAGACTTAGAAATCGCCAGCTCATATACAGTGCATAAAATATATTTATATAATATATTTATATATATATACCCTTATACACCATTTTAATAAAAAATATCACAAAATTCTTCTAAGACCCTCGGGAAGAGTGACAGACGCGCACGTTCATTTTCAGAGCTCCTAGACCTTCCTATAAGAAGTTAGCCAAAAAGTAGCTTCGAAAAACGCTTAGGTTAAGTTTCAGAGTTGCTTCTAATGTACCAAAGCTGGACTTAGACATAATTTCACTCTCACAACATTATGGCTGGTTGGAGACAGTCCGAACCACAAGTACCGGGTCCATGGTTCTGGGCGTATACTGGGGGGACGGGGACGACTCCCATTAACCCCTGACTATACCGGGGATACGCTTATCACAATGCCTTTCTGGTCTGTGCTGAAGCAGGGCATTCTGGCAGCCAAGTGGCTTGACCATTATTAGTGAGCCTGGTTAAACCCTCTCGGAACCACAGACTTAGAAATCGCCAGCTCATATACAGTGCATAAAATATATTTATATATATACCCTTATACACCATTTTAATAAAAAATATCACAAAATTCTTCTAAGTCCCTCGGGAAGAGTGAAAGACGCGCACGTTCATTTTCAGAGCTCCTAGACCTTCCTATAAGAAGTTAGCCAAAAGTAGCTTCGAAAAACGCTTAGGTTAAGTTTCAGAGTTGCTTCTAATGTACCAAAGCTGGACTTAGACATAATTTCACTCTCACAACATTATGGCTGGTTGGAGACAGTCCGAATCACAAGTACCGGGTCCATGGTTCTGGGCGTATACTGGGGGGACGGGGACGACTCCCATTAACCCCTGACTATACCGGGGATACGCTTATCACAATGCCTTTCTGGTCTGTGCTGAAGCAGGGCATTCTGGCAGCCAAGTGGCTTGACCTTTATTAGTGAGCCTGGTTACCCCCTCTCGGAACCACAGACTTAGAAATCGCCAGCTCATATACAGTGCATAAAATATATTTATATAATATATTTATATATATACCCTTATACACCATTTTAATAAAAAATATCACAAAATTCTTCTAAGTCCCTCGGGAAGAGTGACAGACGCGCACGTTCATTTTCAGAGCTCCTAGACCTTCTTATAAGAAGTTAGCCAAAAGTAGCTTCGAAAAACGCTTAGGTTAAGTTTCAGAGTTGCTTCTAATGTACCAAAGCTGGACTTAGACATAATTTCACTCTCACAACATTATGGCTGGTTGGAGACAGTCCGAACCACAAGTACCGGGTCCATGGTTCTGGGCGTATACTGGGGGGACGGGGACGACTCCCATTAACCCCTGACTATACCGGGGATACGCTTATCACAATGCCTTTCTGGTCTGTGCTGAAGCAGGGCATTCTGGCAGCCAAGTGGCTTGACCTTTATTAGTGAGCCTGGTTACCCCCTCTCGGAACCACAGACTTAGAAATCGCCAGCTCATATACAGTGCATAAAATATATTTATATAATATATTTATATATATATACCCTTATACACCATTTTAATAAAAAATATCACAAAATTCTTCTAAGACCCTCGGGAAGAGTGACAGACGCGCACGTTCATTTTCAGAGCTCCTAGACCTTCCTATAAGAAGTTAGCCAAAAAGTAGCTTCGAAAAACGCTTAGGTTAAGTTTCAGAGTTGCTTCTAATGTACCAAAGCTGGACTTAGACATAATTTCACTCTCACAACATTATGGCTGGTTGGAGACAGTCCGAACCACAAGTACCGTGTCCATGGTTCTGGGCGTATACTGGGGGGACGGGGACGACTCCCATTAACCCCTGACTATACCGGGGATACGCTTATCACAATGCCTTTATGGTCTGTGCTGAAGCAGGGCATTCTGGCAGCCAAGTGGCTTGACCTTTATTAGTGAGCCTGGTTACCCCCTCTCGGAACCACAGACTTAGAAATCGCCAGCTCATATACAGTGCATAAAATATATTTATATAATATATTTATATATATACCCTTATACATCATTTTAATAAAAAATATCACAAAATTCTTCTAAGTCCCTCGGGAAGAGTGAAAGACGCGCACGTTCATTTTCAGAGCTCCTAGACCTTCCTATAAGAAGTTAGCCAAAAAGTAGCTTCGAAAAACGCTTAGGTTAAGTTTCAGAGTTGCTTCTAATGTACCAAAGCTGGACTTAGACATAATTTCACTCTCACAACATTATGGCTGGTTGGAGACAGTCCGAACAACAAGTACCGGGTCCATGGCTCTGGGCGTATACTGGTGGGACGGGGACGACTCCCATTAACCCCTGACTATACCGGGGATACGCTTATCACAATGCCTTTCTGGTCTGTGCTGAAGCAGGGCATTCTGTCAGCCAAGTGGCTTGACCTTTATTAGTGAGCCTGGTTACCCCCTCTCGGAACCACAGACTTAGAAATCGCCAGCTCATATACAGTGCATAAAATATATTTATATATATACCCTTATACACCATTTTAATAAAAAATATCACAAAATTCTTCTAAGTCCCTCGGGAAGAGTGAAAGACGCGCACGTTCATTTTCAGAGCTCCTAGACCTTCCTATAAGAAGTTAGCCAAAAAGTAGCTTCGAAAAACGCTTAGGTTAAGTTTCAGAGTTGCTTCTAATGTACCAAAGCTGGACTTAGACATAATTTCACTCTCACAACATTATGGCTGGTTGGAGACAGTCCGAACCACAAGTACCGGGTCCATGGTTCTGGGCGTATACTGGGGGGACGGGGACGACTCCCATTAACCCCTGACTATACCGGGGATACGCTTATCACAATGCCTTTCTGGTCTGTGCTGAAGCAGGGCATTCTGGCAGCCAAGTGGCTTGACCTTTATTAGTGAGCCTGGTTACCCCCTCTCGGAACCACAGACTTAGAAATCGCCAGCTCATATACAGTGCATAAAATATATTTATATAATATATTTATATAAATACCCTTATACACCATTTTAATAAAAAATATCACAAAATACTTCTAAGTCCCTCGGGAAGAGTGACAGACGCGCACGTTCATTTTCAGAGCTCCTAGACCTTCCTATAAGAAGTTAGCCAAAAAGTAGCTTCGAAAAACGCTTAGGTTAAGTTTCAGAGTTGCTTCTAATGTACCAAAGCTGGACTTAGACATAATTTCACTCTCACAACATTATGGCTCTTTGGAGACAGTCCGAACCACAAGTACCGTGTCCATGGTTCTGGGCGTATACTGGGGGGACGGGGACGACTCCCATTAACCCCTGACTATACCGGGGATACGCTTATCACAATGCCTTTCTGGTCTGTGCTGAAGCAGGGCATTCTGGCAGCCAAGTGGCTTGACCTTTATTAGTGAGCCTGGTTACCCCCTCTCGGAACCACAGACTTAGAAATCACCAGCTCATATACAGTGCATAAAATATATTTATATAATATATTTATATATATACCCTTATACACCATTTTAATAAAAAATATCACAAAATTCTTCTAAGTCCCTCGGGAAGAATGAAAGACGCGCACGTTCATTTTCAGAGCTCCTAGACCTTCCTATAAGAAGTTAGCCAAAAGTACCTTCGAAAAACGCTTAGGTTAAGTTTCAGAGTTGCTTCTAATGTACCAAAGCTGGACTTAGACATCATTTCACTCTCACAACATTATGGCTGGTTGGAGACAGTCCGAACCACAAGTACCGGGTCCATGGTTCTGGGCGTATACTGGGGGGACGGGGACGACTCCCATTAACCCCTGACTATACCGGGGATACGCTTATCACAATGCCTTTCTGGTCTGTGCTGAAGCAGGGCATTCTGGCAGCCAAGTGGCTTGACCTTTATTAGTGAGCCTGGTTACCCCCTCTCGGAACCACAGACTTAGAAATCGCCAGCTCATATACAGTGCATAAAATATATTTATATAATATATTTATATAAATACCCTTATACACCATTTTAATAAAAAATATCACAAAATTCTTCTAAGTCCCTCGGGAAGAGTGACAGACGCGCACGTTCATTTTCAGAGCTCCTAGACCTTCCTATAAGAAGTTAGCCAAAAAGTAGCTTCGAAAAACGCTTAGGTTAAGTTTCAGAGTTGCTTCTAATGTACCAAAGCTGGACTTAGACATAATTTCACTCTCACAACATTATGGCTCTTTGGAGACAGTCCGAACCACAAGTACCGTGTCCATGGTTCTGGGCGTATACTGGGGGGACGGGGACGACTCCCATTAACCCCTGACTATACCGGGGATACGCTTATCACAATGCCTTTCTGGTCTGTGCTGAAGCAGGGCATTCTGGCAGCCAAGTGGCTTGACCTTTATTAGTGAGCCTGGTTACCCCCTCTCGGAACCACAGACTTAGAAATCGCCAGCTCATATACAGTGCATAAAATATATTTATATAATATATTTATATATATATACCCTTATACACCATTTTAATAAAAAATATCACAAAATTCTTCTAAGTCCCTCGGGAAGAATGAAAGACGCGCACGTTCATTTTCAGAGCTCCTAGACCTTCCTATAAGAAGTTAGCCAAAAGTAGCTTCGAAAAACGCTTAGGTTAAGTTTCAGAGTTGCTTCTAATGTACCAAAGCTGGACTTAGACATCATTTCACTCTCACAACATTATGGCTGGTTGGAGACAGTCCGAACCACAAGTACCGGGTCCATGGTTCTGGGCGTATACTGGGGGGACGGGGACGACTCCCATTAACCCCTGACTATACCGGGGATACGCTTATCACAATGCCTTTCTGGTCTGTGCTGAAGCAGGGCATTCTGGCAGCCAAGTGGCTTGACCTTTATTAGTGAGCCTGGTTACCCCCTCTCGGAAACACAGACTTAGAAATCGCCAGCTCATATACAGTGCATAAAATATATTTATATAATATATTTATATATATACCCTTATACACCATTTTAATAAAAAATATCACAAAATTCTTCTAAGTCCCTCGGGAAGAGTGACAGACGCGCACGTTCATTTTCAGAGCTCCTAGACCTTCCTATAAGAAGTTAGCCAAAAAGTAGCTTCGAAAAACGCTTAGGTTAAGTTTCAGAGTTGCTTCTAATGTACCAAAGCTGGACTTAGACATAATTTCACTCTCACAACATTATGGCTGGTTGGAGACAGTCCGAACCACAAGTACCGGGTCCATGGCTCTGGGCGTATACTGGGGGGACGGGGACGACTCTCATTAACCCCTGACTATACCGGGGATACGCTTATCACAATGCCTTTCTGGTCTGTGCTGAAGCAGGGCATTCTGGCAGCCAAGTGGCTTGACCTTTATTAGTGAGCCTGGTTAAACCCTCTCGGAACCACAGACTTAGAAATCGCCAGCTCATATACAGTGCATAAAATATATTTATATAATATATTTATATATATACCCTTATACACCATTTTAATAAAAAATATCACAAAATTCTTCTAAGTCCCTCGGGAAGAGTGAAAGACGCGCACGTTCATTTTCAGAGCTCCTAGACCTTCTTATAAGAAGTTAGCCAAAAGTAGCTTCGAAAAACGCTTAGGTTAAGTTTCAGAGTTGCTTCTAATGTACCAAAGCTGGACTTAGACATAATTTCACTCTCACAACATTATGGCTGGTTGGAGACAGTCCGAACCACAAGTACCGGGTCCATGGTTCTGGGCGTATACTGGGGGGACGGGGACGACTCCCATTAACCCCTGACTATACCGGGGATACGCTTATCACAATGCCTTTCTGGTCTGTGCTGAAGCAGGGCATTCTGGCAGCCAAGTGGCTTGACCTTTATTAGTGAGCCTGGTTACCCCCTCTCGGAACCACAGACTTAGAAATCGCCAGCTCATATACAGTGCATAAAATATATTTATATAATATATTTATATATATATACCCTTATACACCATTTTAATAAAAAATATCACAAAATTCTTCTAAGACCCTCGGGAAGAGTGACAGACGCGCACGTTCATTTTCAGAGCTCCTAGACCTTCCTATAAGAAGTTAGCCAAAAAGTAGCTTCGAAAAACGCTTAGGTTAAGTTTCAGAGTTGCTTCTAATGTACCAAAGCTGGACTTAGACATAATTTCACTCTCACAACATTATGGCTGGTTGGAGACAGTCCGAACCACAAGTACCGTGTCCATGGTTCTGGGCGTATACTGGGGGGACGGGGACGACTCCCATTAACCCCTGACTATACCGGGGATACGCTTATCACAATGCCTTTCTGGTCTGTGCTGAAGCAGGGCATTCTGGCAGCCAAGTGGCTTGACCTTTATTAGTGAGCCTGGTTACCCCCTCTCGGAACCACAGACTTAGAAATCGCCAGCTCATATACAGTGCATAAAATATATTTATATAATATATTTATATATACCCTTATACACCATTTTAATAAAAAATATCACAAAATTCTTCTAAGTCCCTCGGGAAGAGTGACAGACGCGCACGTTCATTTTCAGAGCTCCTAGACCTTCCTATAAGAAGTTAGCCAAAAAAAAGCTTCGAAAAACGCTTAGGTTAAGTTTCAGAGTTGCTTCTAATGTACCAAAGCTGGACTTAGACATAATTTCACTCTCACAACATTATGGCTGGTTGGAGACAGTCCGAACCACAAGTACCGTGTCCATGGTTCTGGGCGTATACTGGGGGGACGGGGACGACTCCCATTAACCCCTGACTATACCGGGGATACGCTTATCACAATGCCTTTATGGTCTGTGCTGAAGCAGGGCATTCTGGCAGCCAAGTGGCTTGACCTTTATTAGTGAGCCTGGTTACCCCCTCTCGGAACCACAGACTTAGAAATCGCCAGCTCATATACAGTGCATAAAATATATTTATATAATATATTTATATATATACCCTTATACATCATTTTAATAAAAAATATCACAAAATTCTTCTAAGTCCCTCGGGAAGAGTGAAAGACGCGCACGTTCATTTTCAGAGCTCCTAGACCTTCCTATAAGAAGTTAGCCAAAAAGTAGCTTCGAAAAACGCTTAGGTTAAGTTTCAGAGTTGCTTCTAATGTACCAAAGCTGGACTTAGACATAATTTCACTCTCACAACATTATGGCTGGTTGGAGACAGTCCGAACCACAAGTACCGGGTCCATGGCTCTGGGCGTATACTGGTGGGACGGGGACGACTCCCATTAACCCCTGACTATACCGGGGATACGCTTATCACAATGCCATTCTGGTCTGTGCTGAAGCAGGGCATTCTGGCAGCCAAGTGGCTTGACCTTTATTAGTGAGCCTGGTTACCCCCTCTCGGAACCACAGACTTAGAAATCGCCAGCTCATATACAGTGCATAAAATATATTTATATATATACCCTTATACACCATTTTAATAAAAAATATCACAAAATTCTTCTAAGTCCCTCGGGAAGAGTGAAAGACGCGCACGTTCATTTTCAGAGCTCCTAGACCTTCCTATAAGAAGTTAGCCAAAAAGTAGCTTCGAAAAACGCTTAGGTTAAGTTTCAGAGTTGCTTCTAATGTACCAAAGCTGGACTTAGACATAATTTCACTCTCACAACATTATGGCTGTTTGGAGACAGTCCGAACCACAAGTACCGTGTCCATGGTTCTGGGCGTATACTGGGGGGACGGGGACGACTCCCATTAACCCCTGACTATACCGGGGATACGCTTATCACAATGCCTTTCTGGTCTGTGCTGAAGCAGGGCATTCTGGCAGCCAAGTGGCTTGACCTTTATTAGTGAGCCTGGTTACCCCCTCTCGGAACCACAGACTTAGAAATCGCCAGCTCATATACAGTGCATAAAATATATTTATATAATATATTTATATATACCCTTATACACCATTTTAATAAAAAATATCACAAAATTCTTCTAAGTCCCTCGGGAAGAGTGACAGACGCGCACGTTCATTTTCAGAGCTCCTAGACCTTCCTATAAGAAGTTAGCCAAAAAAAAGCTTCGAAAAACGCTTAGGTTAAGTTTCAGAGTTGCTTCTAATGTACCAAAGCTGGACTTAGACATAATTTCACTCTCACAACATTATGGCTGGTTGGAGACAGTCCGAACCACAAGTACCGTGTCCATGGTTCTGGGCGTATACTGGGGGGACGGGGACGACTCCCATTAACCCCTGACTATACCGGGGATACGCTTATCACAATGCCTTTATGGTCTGTGCTGAAGCAGGGCATTCTGGCAGCCAAGTGGCTTGACCTTTATTAGTGAGCCTGGTTACCCCCTCTCGGAACCACAGACTTAGAAATCGCCAGCTCATATACAGTGCATAAAATATATTTATATAATATATTTATATATATACCCTTATACATCATTTTAATAAAAAATATCACAAAATTCTTCTAAGTCCCTCGGGAAGAGTGAAAGACGCGCACGTTCATTTTCAGAGCTCCTACACCTTCCTATAAGAAGTTAGCCAAAAAGTAGCTTCGAAAAACGCTTAGGTTAAGTTTCAGAGTTGCTTCTAATGTACCAAAGCTGGACTTAGACATAATTTCACTCTCACAACATTATGGCTGGTTGGAGACAGTCCGAACCACAAGTACCGGGTCCATGGCTCTGGGCGTATACTGGTGGGACGGGGACGACTCCCATTAACCCCTGACTATACCGGGGATACGCTTATCACAATGCCATTCTGGTCTGTGCTGAAGCAGGGCATTCTGGCAGCCAAGTGGCTTGACCTTTATTAGTGAGCCTGGTTACCCCCTCTCGGAACCACAGACTTAGAAATCGCCAGCTCATATACAGTGCATAAAATATATTTATATATATACCCTTATACACCATTTTAATAAAAAATATCACAAAATTCTTCTAAGTCCCTCGGGAAGAGTGAAAGACGCGCACGTTCATTTTCAGAGCTCCTAGACCTTCCTATAAGAAGTTAGCCAAAAAGTAGCTTCGAAAAATGCTTAGGTTAAGTTTCAGAGTTGCTTCTAATGTACCAAAGCTGGACTTAGACATAATTTCACTCTCACAACATTATGGCTGGTTGGAGACAGTCCGAACCACAAGTACCGGGTCCATGGTTCTGGGCGTATACTGGGGGGACGGGGACGACTCCCATTAACCCCTGACTATACCGGGGATACGCTTATCACAATGCCTTTCTGGTCTGTGCTGAAGCAGGGCATTCTGGCAGCCAAGTGGCTTGACCTTTATTAGTGAGCCTGGTTACCCCCTCTCGGAACCACAGACTTAGAAATCGCCAGCTCATATACAGTGCATAAAATATATTTATATAATATATTTATATAAATACCCTTATACACCATTTTAATAAAAAATATCACAAAATTCTTCTAAGTCCCTCGGGAAGAGTGACAGACGCGCACGTTCATTTTCAGAGCTCCTAGACCTTCCTATAAGAAGTTAGCCAAAAAGTAGCTTCGAAAAACGCTTAGGTTAAGTTTCAGAGTTGCTTCTAATGTACCAAAGCTGGACTTAGACATAATTTCACTCTCACAACATTATGGCTCTTTGGAGACAGTCCGAACCACAAGTACCGTGTCCATGGTTCTGGGCGTATACTGGGGGGACGGGGACGACTCCCATTAACCCCTGACTATACCGGGGATACGCTTATCACAATGCCTTTCTGGTCTGTGCTGAAGCAGGGCATTCTGGCAGCCAAGTGGCTTGACCTTTATTAGTGAGCCTGGTTACCCCCTCTCGGAACCACAGACTTAGAAATCGCCAGCTCATATACAGTGCATAAAATATATTTATATAATATATTTATATATATACCCTTATACACCATTTTAATAAAAAATATCACAAAATTCTTCTAAGTCCCTCGGGAAGAATGAAAGACGCGCACGTTCATTTTCAGAGCTCCTAGACCTTCCTATAAGAAGTTAGCCAAAAGTAGCTTCGAAAAACGCTTAGGTTAAGTTTCAGAGTTGCTTCTAATGTACCAAAGCTGGACTTAGACATCATTTCACTCTCACAACATTATGGCTGGTTGGAGACAGTCCGAACCACAAGTACCGGGTCCATGGTTCTGGGCGTATACTGGGGGGACGGGGACGACTCCCATTAACCCCTGACTATACCGGGGATACGCTTATCACAATGCCTTTCTTGTCTGTGCTGAAGCAGGGCATTCTGGCAGCCAAGTGGCTTGACCTTTATTAGTGAGCCTGGTTACCCCCTCTCGGAACCACAGACTTAGAAATCGCCAGCTCATATACAGTGCATAAAATATATTTATATAATATATTTATATAAATACCCTTATACACCATTTTAATAAAAAATATCACAAAATTCTTCTAAGTCCCTCGGGAAGAGTGACAGACGCGCACGTTCATTTTCAGAGCTCCTAGACCTTCCTATAAGAAGTTAGCCAAAAAGTAGCTTCGAAAAACGCTTAGGTTAAGTTTCAGAGTTGCTTCTAATGTACCAAAGCTGGACTTAGACATAATTTCACTCTCACAACATTATGGCTCTTTGGAGACAGTCCGAACCACAAGTACCGTGTCCATGGTTCTGGGCGTATACTGGGGGGACGGGGACGACTCCCATTAACCCCTGACTATACCGGGGATACGCTTATCACAATGCCTTTCTGGTCTGTGCTGAAGCAGGGCATTCTGGCAGCCAAGTGGCTTGACCTTTATTAGTGAGCCTGGTTACCCCCTCTCGGAACCACAGACTTAGAAATCGCCAGCTCATATACAGTGCATAAAATATATTTATATAATATATTTATATATATACCCTTATACACCATTTTAATAAAAAATATCACAAAATTCTTCTAAGTCCCTCGGGAAGAATGAAAGACGCGCACGTTCATTTTCAGAGCTCCTAGACCTTCCTATAAGAAGTTAGCCAAAAGTAGCTTCGAAAAACGCTTAGGTTAAGTTTCAGAGTTGCTTCTAATGTACCAAAGCTGGACTTAGACATCATTTCACTCTCACAACATTATGGCTGGTTGGAGACAGTCCGAACCACAAGTACCGGGTCCATGGTTCTGGGCGTATACTGGGGGGACGGGGACGACTCCCATTAACCCCTGACTATACCGGGGATACGCTTATCACAATGCCTTTCTGGTCTGTGCTGAAGCAGGGCATTCTGGTAGCCAAGTGGCTTGACCTTTATTAGTGAGCCTGGTTACCCCCTCTCGGAACCACAGACTTAGAAATCGCCAGCTCATATACAGTGCATAAAATATATTTATATAATATATTTATATATATACCCTTATACACCATTTTAATAAAAAATATCACAAAATTCTTCTAAGTCCCTCGGGAAGAGTGACAGACGCGCACGTTCATTTTCAGAGCTCCTAGACCTTCCTATAAGAAGTTAGCCAAAAAATTAGCTTCGAAAAATGCTTAGGTTAAGTTTCAGAGTTGCTTCTAATGTACCAAAGCTGGACTTAGACATAATTTCACTGTCACAACATTATGGCTGGTTGGAGACAGTCCGAACCACAAGTACCGGGTCCATGGTTCTGGGCGTATACTGGGGGGACGGGGACGACTCCCATTAACCCCTGACTATACCGGGGATACGCTTATCACAATGCCTTTCTGGTCTGTGCTGAAGCAGGGCATTCTGGCAGCCAAGTGGCTTGACCTTTATTAGTGAGCCTGGTTACCCCCTCTCGGAACCACAGACTTAGAAATCGCCAGCTCATATACAGTGCATAAAATATATTTATATAATATATTTATATATATACCCTTATACACCATTTTAATAAAAAATATCACAAAATTCTTCTAAGTCCCTCGGGAAGAGTGACAGACGCGCACGTTCATTTTCAGAGCTCCTAGACCTTCCTATAAGAAGTTAGCCAAAAAGTAGCTTCGAAAAACGCTTAGGTTAAGTTTCAGAGTTGCTTCTAATGTACCAAAGCTGGACTTAGACATAATTTCACTCTCACAACATTATGGCTGGTTGGAGACAGTCCGAACCACAAGTACCGGGTCCATGGCTCTGGGCGTATACTGGGGGGACGGGGACGACTCTCATTAACCCCTGACTATACCGGGGATACGCTTATCACAATGCCTTTCTGGTCTGTGCTGAAGCAGGGCATTCTGGCAGCCAAGTGGCTTGACCTTTATTAGTGAGCCTGGTTACCCCCTCTCGGAACCACAGACTTAGAAATCGCCAGCTCATATACAGTGCATAAAATATATTTATATATATACCCTTATACACCATTTTAATAAAAAATATCACAAAATTCTTCTAAGTCCCTCGGGAAGAGTGAAAGACGCGCACGTTCATTTTCAGAGCTCCTAGACCTTCCTATAAGAAGTTAGCCAAAAAGTAGCTTCGAAAAACGCTTAGGTTAAGTTTCAGAGTTGCTTCTAATGTACCAAAGCTGGACTTAGACATAATTTCACTCTCACAACATTATGGCTGGTTGGAGACAGTCCGAACCACAAGTACCGGGTCCATGGTTCTGGGCGTATACTGGGGGGATGGGGACGACTCCCATTAACCCCTGACTATACCGGGGATACGCTTATCACAATGCCTTTCTGGTCTGTGCTGAAGCAGGGCATTCTGGCAGCCAAGTGGCTTGACCTTTATTAGTGAGCCTGGTTAAACCCTCTCGGAACCACAGACTTAGAAATCGCCAGCTCATATACAGTGCATAAAATATATTTATATATATACCCTTATACACCATTTTAATAAAAAATATCACAAAATTCTTCTAAGTCCCTCGGGAAGAGTGAAAGACGCGCACGTTCATTTTCAGAGCTCCTAGACCTTCCTATAAGAAGTTAGCCAAAAGTAGCTTCGAAAAACGCTTAGGTTAAGTTTCAGAGTTGCTTCTAATGTACCAAAGCTGGACTTAGACATAATTTCACTCTCACAACATTATGGCTGGTTGGAGACAGTCCGAACCACAAGTACCGGGTCCATGGTTCTGGGCGTATACTGGGGGGACGGGGACGACTCCCATTAACCCCTGACTATACCGGGGATACGCTTATCACAATGCCTTTCTGGTCTGTGCTGAAGCAGGGCATTCTGGCAGCCAAGTGGCTTGACCTTTATTAGTGAGCCTGGTTACCCCCTCTCGGAACCACAGACTTAGAAATCGCCAGCTCATATACAGTGCATAAAATATATTTATATAATATATTTATATATATACCCTTATAAACCATTTTAATAAAAAATATCACAAAATTCTTCTAAATCCCTCGGGAAGAGTGACAGACGCGCACGTTCATTTTCAGAGCTCCTAGACCTTCCTATAAGAAGTTAGCCAAAAAGTAGCTTCGAAAAACGCTTAGGTTAAGTTTCAGAGTTGCTTCTAATGTACCAAAGCTGGACTTAGACATAATTTCACTCTCACAACATTATGGCTGGTTGGAGACAGTCCGAACCACAAGTACCGTGTCCATGGTTCTGGGCGTATACTGGGGGGACGGGGACGACTCCCATTAACCCCTGACTATACCGGGGATACGCTTATCACAATGCCTTTCTGGTCTGTGCTGAAGCAGGGCATTCTGGCAGCCAAGTGGCTTGGCCTTTATTAGTGAGCCTGGTTACCCCCTCTCGGAACCACAGACTTAGAAATCGCCAGCTCATATACAGTGCATAAAATATATTTATATAATATATTTATATATATACCCTTATACACCATTTTAATAAAAAATATCACAAAATTCTTCTAAGTCCCTCGGGAAGAGTGAAAGACGCGCACGTTCATTTTCAGAGCTCCTAGACCTTCCTATAAGAAGTTAGCCAAAAGTAGCTTCGAAAAACGCTTAGGTTAAGTTTCAGAGTTGCTTCTAATGTACCAAAGCTGGACTTAGACATAATTTCACTCTCACAACATTATGGCTGGTTGGAGACAGTCCGAACCACAAGTACCGGGTCCATGGTTCTGGGCGTATACTGGGGGGACGGGGACGACTCCCATTAACCCCTGACTATACCGGGGATACGCTTATCACAATGCCTTTCTGGTCTGTGCTGAAGCAGGGCATTCTGGCAGCCAAGTGGCTTGACCTTTATTAGTGAGCCTGGTTACCCCCTCTCGGAACCACAGACTTAGAAATCGCCAGCTCATATACAGTGCATAAAATATATTTATATAATATATTTATATATATACCCTTATAAACCATTTTAATAAAAAATATCACAAAATTCTTCTAAATCCCTCGGGAAGAGTGACAGACGCGCACGTTCATTTTCAGAGCTCCTAGACCTTCCTATAAGAAGTTAGCCAAAAAGTAGCTTCGAAAAACGCTTAGGTTAAGTTTCAGAGTTGCTTCTAATGTACCAAAGCTGGACTTAGACATAATTTCACTCTCACAACATTATGGCTGGTTGGAGACAGTCCGAACCACAAGTACCGTGTCCATGGTTCTGGGCGAATACTGGGGGGACGGGGACGACTCCCATTAACCCCTGACTATACCGGGGATACGCTTATCACAATGCCTTTCTGGTCTGTGCTGAAGCAGGGCATTCTGGCAGCCAAGTGGCTTGACCTTTATTAGTGAGCCTGGTTACCCCCTCTCGGAACCACAGACTTAGAAATCGCCAGCTCATATACAGTGCATAAAATATATTTATATAATATATTTATATATATACCCTTATACACCATTTTAATAAAAAATATCACAAAATTCTTCTAAGTCCCTCGGGAAGAGTGACAGACGCGCACGTTCATTTTCAGAGCTCCTAGACCTTCCTATAAGAAGTTAGCCAAAAAGAAGCTTCGAAAAACGCTTAGGTTAAGTTTCAGAGTTGCTTCTAATGTACCAAAGCTGGACTTAGACATAATTTCACTCTCACAACATTATGGCTGGTTGGAGACAGTCCGAACCACAAGTACCGGGTCCATGGTTCTGGGCGTATACTGGGGGGATGGGGACGACTCCCATTAACCCCTGACTATACCGGGGATACGCTTATCACAATGCCTTTCTGGTCTGTGCTGAAGCAGGGCATTCTGGCAGCCAAGTGGCTTGACCTTTATTAGTGAGCCTCGTTACCCCCTCTCGGAACCACAGACTTAGAAATCGCCAGCTCATATACAGTGCATAAAATATATTTATATATATACCCTTATACAGTACACCATTTTAATAAAAAATATCACAAAATTCTTCTAAGTCCCTCGGGAAGAGTGAAAGACGCGCACGTTCATTTTTAGAGCTCCTAGACCTTCGTATAAGAAGTTAGCCAAAAAGTAGCTTCGAAAAACGCTTAGGTTAAGTTTCAGAGTTGCTTCTAATGTACCAAAGCTGGACTTAGACATAATTTCACTCTCACAACATTATGGCTGGTTGGAGACAGTCCGAACCACAAGTACCGGGTCCATGGTTCTGGGCGTATACTGGGGGGACGGGGACGACTCCCATTAACCCCTGACTATACCGGGGATACGCTTATCACAATGCCTTTCTGGTCTGTGCTGAAGCAGGGCATTCTGGCAGCCAAGTGGCTTGACCTTTATTAGTGAGCCTGGTTACCCCCTCTCGGAACCACAGACTTAGAAATCGCCAGCTCATATACAGTGCATAAAATATATTTATATAATATATTTATATATATACCCTTATAAACCATTTTAATAAAAAATATCACAAAATTCTTCTAAATCCCTCGGGAAGAGTGACAGACGCGCACGTTCATTTTCAGAGCTCCTAGACCTTCCTATAAGAAGTTAGCCAAAAAGTAGCTTCGAAAAACGCTTAGGTTAAGTTTCAGAGTTGCTTCTAATGTACCAAAGCTGGACTTAGACATAATTTCACTCTCACAACATTATGGCTGGTTGGAGACAGTCCGAACCACAAGTACCGTGTCCATGGTTCTGGGCGAATACTGGGGGGACGGGGACGACTCCCATTAACCCCTGACTATACCGGGGATACGCTTATCACAATGCCTTTCTGGTCTGTGCTGAAGCAGGGCATTCTGGCAGCCAAGTGGCTTGACCTTTATTAGTGAGCCTGGTTACCCCCTCTCGGAACCACAGACTTAGAAATCGCCAGCTCATATACAGTGCATAAAATATATTTATATAATATATTTATATATATACCCTTATACACCATTTTAATAAAAAATATCACAAAATTCTTCTAAGTCCCTCGGGAAGAGTGACAGACGCGCACGTTCATTTTCAGAGCTCCTAGACCTTCCTATAAGAAGTTAGCCAAAAAGAAGCTTCGAAAAACGCTTAGGTTAAGTTTCAGAGTTGCTTCTAATGTACCAAAGCTGGACTTAGACATAATTTCACTCTCACAACATTATGGCTGGTTGGAGACAGTCCGAACCACAAGTACCGGGTCCATGGTTCTGGGCGTATACTGGGGGGATGGGGACGACTCCCATTAACCCCTGACTATACCGGGGATACGCTTATCACAATGCCTTTCTGGTCTGTGCTGAAGCAGGGCATTCTGGCAGCCAAGTGGCTTGACCTTTATTAGTGAGCCTCGTTACCCCCTCTCGGAACCACAGACTTAGAAATCGCCAGCTCATATACAGTGCATAAAATATATTTATATATATACCCTTATACAGTACACCATTTTAATAAAAAATATCACAAAATTCTTCTAAGTCCCTCGGGAAGAGTGAAAGACGCGCACGTTCATTTTTAGAGCTCCTAGACCTTCGTATAAGAAGTTAGCCAAAAAGTAACTTCGAAAAACGCTTAGGTTAAGTTTCAGAGTTGCTTCTAATGTACCAAAGCTGGACTTAGACATAATTTCACTCTCACAACATTATGGCTGGTTGGAGACAGTCCGAACCACAAGTACCGGGTCCATGGTTCTGGGCGTATACTGGGGGGACGGGGACGACTCCCATTAACCCCTGACTATACCGGGGATACGCTTATCACAATGCCTTTCTGGTCTGTGCTGAAGCAGGGCATTCTGGCAGCCAAGTGGCTTGACCTTTATTAGTGAGCCTGGTTACCCCCTCTCGGAACCACAGACTTAGAAATCGCCAGCTCATATACAGTGCATAAAATATATTTATATAATATATTTATATATATACCCTTATAAACCATTTTAATAAAAAATATCACAAAATTCTTCTAAATCCCTCGGGAAGAGTGACAGACGCGCATGTTCATTTTCAGAGCTCCTAGACCTTCCTATAAGAAGTTAGCCAAAAAGTAGCTTCGAAAAACGCTTAGGTTAAGTTTCAGAGTTGCTTCTAATGTACCAAAGCTGGACTTAGACATAATTTCACTCTCACAACATTATGGCTGGTTGGAGACAGTCCGAACCACAAGTACCGTGTCCATGGTTCTGGGCGAATACTGGGGGGACGGGGACGACTCCCATTAACCCCTGACTATACCGGGGATACGCTTATCACAATGCCTTTCTGGTCTGTGCTGAAGCAGGGCATTCTGGCAGCCAAGTGGCTTGACCTTTATTAGTGAGCCTGGTTACCCCCTCTCGGAACCACAGACTTAGAAATCGCCAGCTCATATACAGTGCATAAAATATATTTATATAATATATTTATATATATACCCTTATACACCATTTTAATAAAAAATATCACAAAATTCTTCTAAGTCCCTCGGGAAGAGTGACAGACGCGCACGTTCATTTTCAGAGCTCCTAGACCTTCCTATAAGAAGTTAGCCAAAAAGTAGCTTCGAAAAACGCTTAGGTTAAGTTTCAGAGTTGCTTCTAATGTACCAAAGCTGGACTTAGACATAATTTCACTCTCACAACATTATGGCTGGTTGGAGACAGTCCGAACCACAAGTACCGTGTCCATGGTTCTGGGCGTATACTGGGGGGACGGGGACGACTCCCATTAACCCCTGACTATACCGGGGATACGCTTATCACAATGCCTTTCTGGTCTGTGCTGAAGCAGGGCATTCTGGCAGCCAAGTGGCTTGGCCTTTATTAGTGAGCCTGGTTACCCCCTCTCGGAACCACAGACTTAGAAATCGCCAGCTCATATACAGTGCATAAAATATATTTATATAATATATTTATATATATACCCTTATACACCATTTTAATAAAAAATATCACAAAATTCTTCTAAGTCCCTAGGGAAGAGTGAAAGACGCGCACGTTCATTTTCAGAGCTCCTAGACCTTCCTATAAGAAGTTAGCCAAAAGTAGCTTCGAAAAACGCTTAGGTTAAGTTTCAGAGTTGCTTCTAATGTACCAAAGCTGGACTTAGACATAATTTCACTCTCACAACATTATGGCTGGTTGGAGACAGTCCGAACCACAAGTACCGGGTCCATGGCTCTGGGCGTACACTGGCGACACACTTTATTCGAGCTCGGCTAGTCCCACGAATTCGGGTATACCCGGGTGTATTGAGGTTTGTGACTGTTTTCTGCCCGAGTGCATTGAGTTATTTTCCGGCAGGGATTGAAGCATTTTATTCCCGTTGGCTGCAATACTGCACACTACATATATATATACTGCATTACAATTCATGAATTTATGCCATTTGGTAGACACGCGAAGCATTGCAGCCTATTAAATCCTAATCATTATCATTTAACAGATCAGCCGCCCATCAGCCAGGCATGAACCCAGGCTGGGAAGGCAAATGCAACGGGGCTTGTCAGAGGTGAGGAGCGGCGCATTCCAGGTATCTGCCAGGTACATACCAGTATTTGCTCGAATAAAGTGTGTCGGTGCAGTATACTGGGGGGACGGGGGGGACTCCCATTAACCCCTGACTATGCCGGGGATACGCTTATCACAATGCCTTTCTGGTCTGTGCTGAAGCAGGGCATTCTGGCAGCCAAGTGGCTTGACCTTTATTAGTGAGCCTGGTTACCCCCTCTCGGAACCACAGACTTAGAAATCGCCAGCTCATATACAGTGCATAAAATATATTTATATATATACCCTTATACACCATTTTAATAAAAAATATCACAAAATTCTTCTAAGTCCCTCGGGAACAGTGAAAGACGCGCACGTTCATTTTCAGAGCTCCTAGACCTTCCTATAAGAAGTTAGCCAAAAAGTAGCTTCGAAAAACGCTTAGGTTAAGTTTCAGAGTTGCTTCTAATGTACCAAAGCTGGACTTAGACATAATTTCACTCTCACAACATTATGGCTGGTTGGAGACAGTCCGAACTACAAGTACCGGGTCCATGGTTCTGGGCGTATACTGGGGGGACGGGGACGACTCCCATTAACCCCTGACTATACCGGGGATACGCTTATCACAATGCCTTTCTGGTCTGTGCTGAAGCAGGGCATTCTGGCAGCCAAGTGGCTTGGCCTTTATTAGTGAGCCTGGTTACCCCCTCTCGGAACCACAGACTTAGAAATCGCCAGCTCATATACAGTGCATAAAATATATTTATATAATATATTTATATATATACCCTTATACACCATTTTAATAAAAAATATCACAAAATTCTTCTAAGTCCCTAGGGAAGAGTGAAAGACGCGCACGTTCATTTTCAGAGCTCCTAGACCTTCCTATAAGAAGTTAGCCAAAAGTAGCTTCGAAAAACGCTTAGGTTAAGTTTCAGAGTTGCTTCTAATGTACCAAAGCTGGACTTAGACATAATTTCACTCTCACAACATTATGGCTGGTTGGAGACAGTCCGAACCACAAGTACCGGGTCCATGGCTCTGGGCGTACACTGGCGACACACTTTATTCGAGCTCGGCTAGTCCCACGAATTCGGGTATACCCGGGTGTATTGAGGTTTGTGACTGTTTTCTGCCCGAGTGCATTGAGTTATTTTCCGGCAGGGATTGAAGCATTTTATTCCCGTTGGCTGCAATACTGCACACTACATATATATATACTGCATTACAATTCATGAATTTATGCCATTTGGTAGACACGCGAAGCATTGCAGCCTATTAAATCCTAATCATTATCATTTAACAGATCAGCCGCCCATCAGCCAGGCATGAACCCAGGCTGGGAAGGCAAATGCAACGGGGCTTGTCAGAGGTGAGGAGCGGCGCATTCCAGGTATCTGCCAGGTACATACCAGTATTTGCTCGAATAAAGTGTGTCGGTGCAGTATACTGGGGGGACGGGGGGGACTCCCATTAACCCCTGACTATGCCGGGGATACGCTTATCACAATGCCTTTCTGGTCTGTGCTGAAGCAGGGCATTCTGGCAGCCAAGTGGCTTGACCTTTATTAGTGAGCCTGGTTACCCCCTCTCGGAACCACAGACTTAGAAATCGCCAGCTCATATACAGTGCATAAAATATATTTATATATATACCCTTATACACCATTTTAATAAAAAATATCACAAAATTCTTCTAAGTCCCTCGGGAACAGTGAAAGACGCGCACGTTCATTTTCAGAGCTCCTAGACCTTCCTATAAGAAGTTAGCCAAAAAGTAGCTTCGAAAAACGCTTAGGTTAAGTTTCAGAGTTGCTTCTAATGTACCAAAGCTGGACTTAGACATAATTTCACTCTCACAACATTATGGCTGGTTGGAGACAGTCCGAACTACAAGTACCGGGTCCATGGTTCTGGGCGTATACTGGGGGGACGGGGACGACTCCCATTAACCCCTGACTATACCGGGGATACGCTTATCACAATGCCTTTCTGGTCTGTGCTGAAGCAGGGCATTCTGGCAGCCAAGTGGCTTGACCTTTATTAGTGAGCCTGGTTAAACCCTCTCGGAACCACAGACTTAGAAATCGCCAGCTCATATACAGTGCATAAAATATATTTATATATATACCCTTATACACCATTTTAATAAAAAATATCACAAAATTCTTCTAAGTCCCTCGGGAAGAGTGAAAGACGCGCACGTTCATTTTCAGAGCTCCTAGACCTTCCATAAGAAGTTAGCCAAAAGTAGCTTCGAAAAACGCTTAGGTTAAGTTTCAGAGTTGCTTCTAATGTACCAAAGCTGGACTTAGACATAATTTCACTCTCACAACATTATGGCTGGTTGGAGACAGTCCGAACCACAAGTACCGTGTCCATGGTTCTGGGCGTATACTGGGGGGACGGGGACGACTCCCATTAACCCCTGACTATACCGGGGATACGCTTATCACAATGCCTTTCTGGTCTGTGCTGAAGCAGGGCATTCTGGCAGCCAAGTGGCTTGGCCTTTATTAGTGAGCCTGGTTACCCCCTCTCGGAACCACAGACTTAGAAATCGCCAGCTCATATACAGTGCATAAAATATATTTATATAATATATTTATATATATACCCTTATACACCATTTTAATAAAACATATCACAAAATTCTTCTAAGTCCCTCGGGAAGAGTGAAAGACGCGCACGTTCATTTTCAGAGCTCCTAGACCTTCCAATAAGAAGTTAGCCAAAAGTAGCTTCGAAAAACGCTTAGGTTAAGTTTCAGAGTTGCTTCTAATGTACCAAAGCTGGACTTAGACATAATTTCACTCTCACAACATTATGGCTGGTTGGAGACAGTCCGAACCACAAGTTCCGGGTCCATGGCTCTGGGCGTATACTGGGGGGACGGGGACGACTCCCATTAACCCCTGACTATACCGGGGATACGCTTATCACAATGCCTTTCTGGTCTGTGCTGAAGCAGGGCATTCTGGCAGCCAAGTGGCTTGACCTTTATTAGTGAGCCTGGTTAAACCCTCTCGGAACCACAGACTTAGAAATCGCCAGCTCATATACAGTGCATAAAATATATTTATATATATACCCTTATACACCATTTTAATAAAAAATATCACAAAATTCTTCTAAGTCCCTCGGGAAGAGTGAAAGACGCGCACGTTCATTTTCAGAGCTCCTAGACCTTCCTATAAGAAGTTAGCCAAAAGTAGCTTCGAAAAACGCTTAGGTTAAGTTTCAGAGTTGCTTCTAATGTACCAAAGCTGGACTTAGACATAATTTCACTCTCACAACATTATGGCTGGTTGGAGACAGTCCGAACCACAAGTACCGGGTCCATGGTTCTGGGCGTATACTGGGGGGACGGGGACGACTCCCATTAACCCCTGACTATACCGGGGATACGCTTATCACAATGCCTTTCTGGTCTGTGCTGAAGCAGGGCATTCTGGCAGCCAAGTGGCTTGACCTTTATTAGTGAGCCTGGTTACCCCCTCTCGGAACCACAGACTTAGAAATCGCCAGCTCATATACAGTGCATAAAATATATTTATATAATATATTTATATATATACCCTTATAAACCATTTTAATAAAAAATATCACAAAATTCTTCTAAATCCCTCGGGAAGAGTGACAGACGCGCACGTTCATTTTCAAAGCTCCTAGACCTTCCTATAAGAAGTTAGCCAAAAAGTAGCTTCGAAAAACGCTTAGGTTAAGTTTCAGAGTTGCTTCTAATGTACCAAAGCTGGACTTAGACATAATTTCACTCTCACAACATTATGGCTGGTTGGAGACAGTCCGAACCACAAGTACCGGGTCCATGGTTCTGGGCGTATACTGGGGGGACGGGGACGACTCCCATTAACCCCTGACTATACCGGGGATACGCTTATCACAATGCCTTTCTGGTCTGTGCTGAAGCAGGGCATTCTGGCAGCCAAGTGGCTTGACCTTTATTAGTGAGCCTGGTTACCCCCTCTCGGAACCACAGACTTAGAAATCGCCAGCTCATATACAGTGCATAAAATATATTTATATAATATATTTATATATATACCCTTATAAACCATTTTAATAAAAAATATCACAAAATTCTTCTAAATCCCTCGGGTAGAGTGAAAGACGCGCACGTTCATTTTCAGAGCTCCTAGACCTTCCTATAAGAAGTTAGCCAAAAAGTAGCTTCGAAAAACGCTTAGGTTAAGTTTCAGAGTTGCTTCTAATGTACCAAAGCTGGACTTAGACATAATTTCACTCTCACAACATTATGGCTGGTTGGAGACAGTCCGAACCACAAGTACCGGGTCCATGGTTCTGGGCGTATACTGGGGGGACGGGGACGACTCCCATTAACCCCTGACTATACCGGGGATACGCTTATCACAATGCCTTTCTGGTCTGTGCTGAAGCAGGGCATTCTGGCAGCCAAGTGGCTTGACCTTTATTAGTGAGCCTGGTTACCCCCTCTCGGAACCACAGACTTAGAAATCGCCAGCTCATATACAGTGCATAAAATATATTTATATAATATATTTATATATATACCCTTATACACCATTTTAATAAAAAATATCACAAAATTCTTCTAAGTCCCTCGGGAAGAGTGACAGACGCGCACGTTCATTTTCAGAGCTCCTAGACCTTCCTATAAGAAGTTAGCCAAAAAGTAGCTTCGAAAAACGCTTAGGTTAAGTTTCAGAGTTGCTTCTAATGTACCAAAGCTGGACTTAGACATAATTTCACTCTCACAACATTATGGCTGGTTGGAGACAGTCCGAACCACAAGTACCGTGTCCATGGTTCTGGGCGTATACTGGGGGGACGGGGACGACTCCCATTAACCCCTGACTATACCGGGGATACGCTTATCACAATGCCTTTCTGGTCTGTGCTGAAGCAGGGCATTCTGGCAGCCAAGTGGCTTGGCCTTTATTAGTGAGCCTGGTTACCCCCTCTCGGAACCACAGACTTAGAAATCGCCAGCTCATATACAGTGCATAAAATATATTTATATAATATATTTATATATATACCCTTATACACCATTTTAATAAAAAATATCACAAAATTCTTCTAAGTCCCTCGGGAAGAGTGAAAGACGCGCACGTTCATTTTCAGAGCTCCTAGACCTTCCTATAAGAAGTTAGCCAAAAGTAGCTTCGAAAAACGCTTAGGTTAAGTTTCAGAGTTGCTTCTAATGTACCAAAGCTGGACTTAGACATAATTTCACTCTCACAACATTATGGCTGGTTGGAGACAGTCCGAACCACAAGTACCGGGTCCATGGTTCTGGGCGTATACTGGGGGGACGGGGACGACTCCCATTAACCCCTGACTATACCGGGGATACGCTTATCACAATGCCTTTCTGGTCTGTGCTGAAGCAGGGCATTCTGGCAGCCAAGTGGCTTGACCTTTATTAGTGAGCCTGGTTACCCCCTCTCGGAACCACAGACTTAGAAATCGCCAGCTCATATACAGTGCATAAAATATATTTATATAATATATTTATATATATACCCTTATAAACCATTTTAATAAAAAATATCACAAAATTCTTCTAAATCCCTCGGGTAGAGTGAAAGACGCGCACGTTCATTTTCAGAGCTCCTAGACCTTCCTATAAGAAGTTAGCCAAAAAGTAGCTTCGAAAAACGCTTAGGTTAAGTTTCAGAGTTGCTTCTAATGTACCAAAGCTGGACTTAGACATAATTTCACTCTCACAACATTATGGCTGGTTGGAGACAGTCCGAACCACAAGTACCGGGTCCATGGTTCTGGGCGTATACTGGGGGGACGGGGACGACTCCCATTAACCCCTGACTATACCGGGGATACGCTTATCACAATGCCTTTCTGGTCTGTGCTGAAGCAGGGCATTCTGGCAGCCAAGTGGCTTGACCTTTATTAGTGAGCCTGGTTACCCCCTCTCGGAACCACAGACTTAGAAATCGCCAGCTCATATACAGTGCATAAAATATATTTATATAATATATTTATATATATACCCTTATACACCATTTTAATAAAAAATATCACAAAATTCTTCTAAGTCCCTCGGGAAGAGTGACAGACGCGCACGTTCATTTTCAGAGCTCCTAGACCTTCCTATAAGAAGTTAGCCAAAAAGTAGCTTCGAAAAACGCTTAGGTTAAGTTTCAGAGTTGCTTCTAATGTACCAAAGCTGGACTTAGACATAATTTCACTCTCACAACATTATGGCTGGTTGGAGACAGTCCGAACCACAAGTACCGTGTCCATGGTTCTGGGCGTATACTGGGGGGACGGGGACGACTCCCATTAACCCCTGACTATACCGGGGATACGCTTATCACAATGCCTTTCTGGTCTGTGCTGAAGCAGGGCATTCTGGCAGCCAAGTGGCTTGGCCTTTATTAGTGAGCCTGGTTACCCCCTCTCGGAACCACAGACTTAGAAATCGCCAGCTCATATACAGTGCATAAAATATATTTATATAATATATTTATATATATACCCTTATACACCATTTTAATAAAAAATATCACAAAATTCTTCTAAGTCCCTCGGGAAGAGTGAAAGACGCGCACGTTCATTTTCAGAGCTCCTAGACCTTCCTATAAGAAGTTAGCCAAAAGTAGCTTCGAAAAACGCTTAGGTTAAGTTTCAGAGTTGCTTCTAATGTACCAAAGCTGGACTTAGACATAATTTCACTCTCACAACATTATGGCTGGTTGGAGACAGTCCGAACCACAAGTACCGGGTCCATGGTTCTGGGCGTATACTGAGGGGACGGGGACGACTCCCATTAACCCCTGACTATACCGGGGATACGCTTATCACAATGCCTTTCTGGTCTGTGCTGAAGCAGGGCATTCTGGCAGCCAAGTGGCTTGACCTTTATTAGTGAGCCTGGTTACCCCCTCTCGGAACCACAGACTTAGAAATCGCCAGCTCATATACAGTGCATAAAATATATTTATATAATATATTTATAAATATACCCTTATAAACCATTTTAATAAAAAATATCACAAAATTCTTCTAAATCCCTCGGGAAGAGTGACAGACGCGCACGTTCATTTTCAGAGCTCCTAGACCTTCCTATAAGAAGTTAGCCAAAAAGTAGCTTCGAAAAACGCTTAGGTTAAGTTTCAGAGTTGCTTCTAATGTACCAAAGCTGGACTTAGACATAATTTCACTCTCACAACATTATGGCTGGTTGGAGACAGTCCGAACCACAAGTACCGGGTCCATGGTTCTGGGCGTATACTGGGGGGACGGGGACGACTCCCATTAACCCCTGACTATACCGGGGATACGCTTATCACAATGCCTTTCTGGTCTGTGCTGAAGCAGGGCATTCTGGCAGCCAAGTGGCTTGACCTTTATTAGTGAGCCTGGTTACCCCCTCTCGGAACCACAGACTTAGAAATCGCCAGCTCATATACAGTGCATAAAATATATTTATATAATATATTTATATATATACCCTTATAAACCATTTTAATAAAAAATATCACAAAATTCTTCTAAATCCCTCGGGAAGAGTGACAGACGCGCACGTTCATTTTCAGAGCTCCTAGACCTTCCTATAAGAAGTTAGCCAAAAAGTAGCTTCGAAAAACGCTTAGGTTAAGTTTCAGAGTTGCTTCTAATGTACCAAAGCTGGACTTAGACATAATTTCACTCTCACAACATTATGGCTGGTTGGAGACAGTCCGAACCACAAGTACCGGGTCCATGGTTCTGGGCGTATACTGGGGGGACGGGGACGACTCCCATTAACCCCTGACTATACCGGGGATACGCTTATCACAATGCCTTTCTGGTCTGTGCTGAAGCAGGGCATTCTGGCAGCCAAGTGGCTTGACCTTTATTAGTGAGCCTGGTTACCCCCTCTCGGAACCACAGACTTAGAAATCGCCAGCTCATATACAGTGCATAAAATATATTTATATAATATATTTATATATATACCCTTATACACCATTTTAATAAAAAATATCACAAAATTCTTCTAAGTCCCTCGGGAAGAGTGACAGACGCGCACATTCATTTTCAGAGCTCCTAGACCTTCCTATAAGAAGTTAGCCAAAAAGTAGCTTCGAAAAACGCTTAGGTTAAGTTTCAGAGTTGCTTCTAATGTACCAAAGCTGGACTTAGACATAATTTCACTCTCACAACATTATGGCTGGTTGGAGACAGTCCGAACCACAAGTACCGTGTCCATGGTTCTGGGCGTATACTGGGGGGACGGGGACGACTCCCATTAACCCCTGACTATACCGGGGATACGCTTATCACAATGCCTTTCTGGTCTGTGCTGAAGCAGGGCATTCTGGCAGCCAAGTGGCTTGGCCTTTATTAGTGAGCCTGGTTACCCCCTCTCGGAACCACAGACTTAGAAATCGCCAGCTCATATACAGTGCATAAAATATATTTATATAATATATTTATATATATACCCTTATACACCATTTTAATAAAAAATATCACAAAATTCTTCTAAGTCCCTCGGGAAGAGTGAAAGACGCGCACGTTCATTTTCAGAGCTCCTAGACCTTCCTATAAGAAGTTAGCCAAAAGTAGCTTCGAAAAACGCTTAGGTTAAGTTTCAGAGTTGCTTCTAATGTACCAAAGCTGGACTTAGACATAATTTCACTCTCACAACATTATGGCTGGTTGGAGACAGTCCGAACCACAAGTACCGGGTCCATGGTTCTGGGCGTATACTGGGGGGACGGGGACGACTCCCATTAACCCCTGACTATACCGGGGATACGCTTATCACAATGCCTTTCTGGTCTGTGCTGAAGCAGGGCATTCTGGCAGCCAAGTGGCTTGACCTTTATTAGTGAGCCTGGTTACCCCCTCTCGGAACCACAGACTTAGAAATCGCCAGCTCATATACAGTGCATAAAATATATTTATATAATATATTTATATATATACCCTTATAAACCATTTTAATAAAAAATATCACAAAATTCTTCTAAATCTCTCGGGAAGAGTGACAGACGCGCACGTTCATTTGCAGAGCTCCTAGACCTTCCTATAAGAAGTTAGCCAAAAAGTAGCTTCGAAAAACGCTTAGGTTAAGTTTCAGAGTTGCTTCTAATGTACCAAAGCTGGACTTAGACATAATTTCACTCTCACAACATTATGGCTGGTTGGAGACAGTCCGAACCACAAGTACCGGGTCCATGGTTCTGGGCGTATACTGGGGGGACGGGGACGACTCCCATTAACCCCTGACTATACCGGGGATACGCTTATCACAATGCCTTTCTGGTCTGTGCTGAAGCAGGGCATTCTGGCAGCCAAGTGGCTTGACCTTTATTAGTGAGCCTGGTTACCCCCTCTCGGAACCACAGACTTAGAAATCGCCAGCTCATATACAGTGCATAAAATATATTTATATAATATATTTATATATATACCCTTATAAACCATTTTAATAAAAAATATCACAAAATTCTTCTAAATCCCTCGGGAAGAGTGACAGACGCGCACGTTCATTTTCAGAGCTCCTAGACCTTCCTATAAGAAGTTAGCCAAAAAGTAGCTTCGAAAAACGCTTAGGTTAAGTTTCAGAGTTGCTTCTAATGTACCAAAGCTGGACTTAGACATAATTTCACTCTCACAACATTATGGCTGGTTGGAGACAGTCCGAACCACAAGTACCGGGTCCATGGTTCTGGGCGTATACTGGGGGGACGGGGACGACTCCCATTAACCCCTGACTATACCGGGGATACGCTTATCACAATGCCTTTCTGGTCTGTGCTGAAGCAGGGCATTCTGGCAGCCAAGTGGCTTGACCTTTATTAGTGAGCCTGGTTAAACCCTCTCGGAACCACAGACTTAGAAATCGCCAGCTCATATACAGTGCATAAAATATATTTATATATATACCCTTATACACCATTTTAATAAAAAATATCACAAAATTCTTCTAAGTCCCTCGGGAAGAGTGAAAGACGCGCACGTTCATTTTCAGAGCTCCTAGACCTTCCTACTGTATAAGAAGTTAGCCAAAAGTAGCTTCGAAAAACGCTTAGGTTAAGTTTCAGAGTTGCTTCTAATGTACCAAAGCTGGACTTAGACATAATTTCACTCTCACAACATTATGGCTGGTTGGAGACAGTCCGAACCACAAGTACCGGGTCCATGGCTCTGGGCGTATACTGGGGGGACGGGGACGACTCCCATTAACCCCTGACTATACCGGGGATACGCTTATCACAATGCCTTTCTGGTCTGTGCTGAAGCAGGGCATTCTGGCAGCCAAGTGGCTTGACCTTTATTAGTGAGCCTGGTTACCCCCTCTCGGAACCACAGACTTAGAAATCGCCAGCTCATATACAGTGCATAAAATATATTTATATAATATATTTATATATATACCCTTATACACCATTTTAATAAAAAATATCACAAAATTCTTCTAAGTCCATCGGGAAGAGTGACAGACGCGCACGTTCATTTTCAGAGCTCCTAGACCTTCCTATAAGAAGTTAGCCAAAAAAAAGCTTCGAAAAACGCTTAGGTTAAGTTTCAGAGTTGCTTCTAATGTACCAAAGCTGGACTTAGACATAATTTCACTCTCACAACATTATGGCTGGTTGGAGACAGTCCGAACCACAAGTACCGTGTCCATAGTTCTGGGCGTATACTGGGGGGACGGGGACGACTCCCATTAACCCCTGACTATACCGGGGATACGCTTATCACAATGCCTTTCTGGTCTGTGCTGAAGCAGGGCATTCTGGCAGCCAAGTGGCTTGACCTTTATTAGTGAGCCTGGTTACCCCCTCTCGGAACCACAGACTTAGAAATCGCCAGCTCATATACAGTGCATAAAATATATTTATATAATATATTTATATATATACCCTTATACATCATTTTAATAAAAAATATCACAAAATTCTTCTAAGTCCCTCGGGAAGAGTGAAAGACGCGTACGTTCATTTTCAGAGCTCCTAGACCTTCCTATAAGAAGTTAGCCAAAAAGTAGCTTCAAAAAACGCTTAGGTTAAGTTTCAGAGTTGCTTCTAATGTACCAAAGCTGGACTTAGACATAATTTCACTCTCACAACATTATGGCTGGTTGGAGACAGTCCGAACCACAAGTACCGTGTCCATGGTTCTGGGCGTATACTGGGGGGACGGGGACGACTCCCATTAACCCCTGACTATACCGGGGATACGCTTATCACAATGCCTTTCTGGTCTGTGCTGAAGCAGGGCATTCTGGCAGCCAAGTGGCTTGACCTTTATTAGTGAGCCTGGTTACCCCCTCTCGGAACCACAGACTTAGAAATCGCTAGCTCATATACAGTGCATAAAATATATTTATATAATATATTTATATATATACCCTTATACACCATTTTAATAAAAAATATCACAAAATTCTTCTAAGTCCATCGGGAAGAGTGACAGACGCGCACGTTCATTTTCAGAGCTCCTAGACCTTCCTATAAGAAGTTAGCCAAAAAAAAGCTTCGAAAAACGCTTAGGTTAAGTTTCAGAGTTGCTTCTAATGTACCAAAGCTGGACTTAGACATAATTTCACTCTCACAACATTATGGCTGGTTGGAGACAGTCCGAACCACAAGTACCGTGTCCATAGTTCTGGGCGTATACTGGGGGGACGGGGACGACTCCCATTAACCCCTGACTATACCGGGGATACGCTTATCACAATGCCTTTCTGGTCTGTGCTGAAGCAGGGCATTCTGGCAGCCAAGTGGCTTGACCTTTATTAGTGAGCCTGGTTACCCCCTCTCGGAACCACAGACTTAGAAATCGCCAGCTCATATACAGTGCATAAAATATATTTATATAATATATTTATATATATACCCTTATACATCATTTTAATAAAAAATATCACAAAATTCTTCTAAGTCCCTCGGGAAGAGTGAAAGACGCGTACGTTCATTTTCAGAGCTCCTAGACCTTCCTATAAGAAGTTAGCCAAAAAGTAGCTTCAAAAAACGCTTAGGTTAAGTTTCAGAGTTGCTTCTAATGTACCAAAGCTGGACTTAGACATAATTTCACTCTCACAACATTATGGCTGGTTGGAGACAATCCGAACCACAAGTACCGGGTCCATGGCTCTGGGCGTATACTGGGGGGACGGGGACGACTCCCATTAACCCCTGACTATACCGGGGATACGCTTATCACAATGCCTTTCTGGTCTGTGCTGAAGCAGGGCATTCTGGCAGCCAAGTGGCTTGACCTTTATTAGTGAGCCTGGTTACCCCCTCTCGGAACCACAGACTTACAGTAGAAATCGCCAGCTCATATACAGTGCATAAAATATATTTATATATATACCCTTATACACCATTTTAATAAAAAATATCACAAAATTCTTCTAAGTCCCTCGGGAAGAGTGAAAGACGCGCACGTTCATTTTCAGAGCTCCTAGACCTTCCTATAAGAAGTTAGCCAAAAAGTAGCTTCGAAAAACGCTTAGGTTAAGTTTCAGAGTTGCTTCTAATGTACCAAAGCTGGACTTAGACATAATTTCACTCTCACAACATTATGGCTGGTTGGAGACAGTCCGAACCACAAGTACCGGGTCCATGGTTCTGGGCGTATACTGGGGGGACGGGGACGACTCCCATTAACCCCTGACTATACCGGGGATACGCTTATCACAATGCCTTTCTGGTCTGTGCTGAAGCAGGGCATTCTGGCAGCCAAGTGGCTTGACCTTTATTAGTGAGCCTGGTTAAACCCTCTCGGAACCACAGACTTAGAAATCGCCAGCTCATATACAGTGCATAAAATATATTTATATATATACCCTTATACACCATTTTAATAAAAAATATCACAAAATTCTTCTAAGTCCCTCGGGAAGAGTGAAAGACGCGCACGTTCATTTTCAGAGCTCCTAGACCTTCCTATAAGAAGTTAGCCAAAAAGTAGCTTCGAAAAACGCTTAGGTTAAGTTTCAGAGTTGCTTCTAATGTACCAAAGCTGGACTTAGACATAATTTCACTCTCACAACATTATGGCTGGTTGGAGACAGTCCGAACCACAAGTACCGGGTCCATGGTTCTGGGCGTATACTGGGGGGACGGGGACGACTCCCATTAACCCCTGACTATACCGGGGATACGCTTATCACAATGCCTTTCTGGTCTGTGCTGAAGCAGGGCATTCTGGCAGCCAAGTGGCTTGACCTTTATTAGTGAGCCTGGTTAAACCCTCTCGGAACCACAGACTTAGAAATCGCCAGCTCATATACAGTGCATAAAATATATTTATATATATACCCTTATACACCATTTTAATAAAAAATATCACAAAATTCTTCTAAGTCCCTCGGGAAGAGTGAAAGACGCGCACGTTCATTTTAAGAGCTCCTAGACCTTCCTATAAGAAGTTAGCCAAAAGTAGCTTCGAAAAACGCTTAGGTTAAGTTTCAGAGTTGCTTCTAATGTACCAAAGCTGGACTTAGACATAATTTCACTCTCACAACATTATAGCTGGTTGGAGACAGTCCGAACCACAAGTACCGGGTCCATGGTTCTGGGCGTATACTGGGGGGACGGGGACGACTCCCATTAACCCCTGACTATACCGAGGATACGCTTATCACAATGGCTTTCTGGTCTGTGCTGAAGCAGGGCATTCTGGCAGCCAAATGGCTTGACCTTTATTAGTGAGCCTGGTTACCCCCTCTCGGAACCACAGACTTAGAAATCGCCAGCTCATATACAGTGCATAAAATATATTTATATATATACCCTTATACACCATTTTAATAAAAAATATCACAAAATTCTTCTAAGTCCCTCGAGAAGAGTGAAAGACGCGCACGTTCATTTTCAGAGCTCCTAGAACTTCCTATAAGAAGTTAGCCAAAAAGTAGCTTCGAAAAACGCTTAGGTTAAGTTTCAGAAATGCTTCTAATGTACCAAAGCTGGACTTAGACATAATTTCACTCTCACAACATTATGGCTGGTTGGAGACAGTCCGAACCACAAGTACCGGGTCCATGGTTCTGGGCGTATACTGGGGGGACGGGGACGACTCCCATTAACCCCTGACTATACCGGGGATACGCTTATCACAATGCCTTTCTGGTCTGTGCTGAAGCAGGGCATTCTGGCAACCAAGTGGCATGACCTTTATTAGTGAGCCTGGTTACCCCCTCTCGGAACCACAGACTTAGAAATCGCCAGCTCATATACAGTGCATAAAATATATTTATATAATATATTTATATATTTACCCTTATACACCATTTTAATAAAAAATATCACAAAATTCTTCAAAGTCCCTCGGGAAGAGTAAAAGACGCGCACGTTCATTTTCAGAGCTCCTAGACCTTCCTATAAGAAGTTAGCCAAAAGTAGCTTCGAAAAACGCTTAGGTTAAGTTTCAGAGTTGCTTCTAATGTACCAAAGCTGGACTTAGACATAATTTCACTCTCACAACATTATGGCTGGTTGGAGACAGTCCGAACCACAAGTACCTGGTCCATGGTTCTGGGCGTATACTGGGGGGACGGGGACGACTCCCATTAACCCCTGACTATACCGAGGATACGCTTATCACAATGCCTTTCTGGTCTGTGCTGAAGCAGGGCATTCTGGCAGCCAAGTGGCTTGACCTTTATTAGTGAGCCTGGTTACCCCTTCTCGGAACCACAGACTTAGAAATCGCCAGCTCATATACAGTGCATAAAATATATTTATATATATACCCTTATACACCATTTTAATAAAAAAATATCACAAAATTCTTCTAAGTCCCTCGGGAAGAGTGAAAGACGCGCACGTTCATTTTCAGAGCTCCTAGACCTTCCTATAAGAAGTTAGCCAAAAGTAGCTTCGAAAAACGCTTAGGTTAAGTTTCAGAGTTGCTTCTAATGTACCAAAGCTGGACTTAGACATAATTTCACTCTCACAACATTATGGCTGGTTGGAGACAGTCCGAACCACAAGTACTGGGTCCATGGTTCTGGGCGTATACTGGGGGGACGGGGACGACTCCCATTAACCCCTGACTATACCGGGGATACGCTTATCACAATGCCTTTCTGGTCTGTGCTGAAGCAGGGCATTCTGGCAACCAAGTGGCTTGACCTTTATTAGTGAGCCTGGTTATCCCCTCTCGGAACCACAGACTTAGAAATCGCCAGCTCATACTGTATACAGTGCATAAAATATATTTATATATATACCCTTATACACAATTTTAATAAAAAATATCACAAAATTCTTCTAAGTCCCTCGGGAAGAGTGAAAGACGCGCACGTTCATTTTCAGAGCTCCTACACCTTCCTATAAGAAGTTAGCCAAAAGTAGCTTCGAAAAACGCTTAGGTTAAGTTTCAGAGTTGCTTCTAATGTACCAAAGCTGGACTTACAGTAGACATAATTTCACTCTCACAACATTATGGCTGGTTGGAGACAGTCCGAACCACAAGTACCGGGTCCATGGTTCTGGCCGTATACTGGGGGGACGGGGACGACTCCCATTAACCCCTGACTATACCGGGGATACGCTTATCACAATGCCTTTCTGGTCTGTGCTGAAGCAGGGCATTCTGGCAGCCAAGTGGCTTGACCTTTATTAGTGAGCCTGGTTACCCCCTCTCGGAACCACAGACTTAGAAATCGCCAGCTCATATACAGTGCATAAAATATATTTATATATATACCCTTATACACCATTTTAATAAAAAATATCACAAAATTCTTCTAAGTCCCTCGGGAAGAGTGAAAGACGCGCACGTTCATTTTCAGAGCTCCTAGACCTTCCTATAAGAAGTTAGCCAAAAAGTAGCTTCGAAAAACGCTTAGGTTAAGTTTCAGAGTTGCTTCTAATGTACCAAAGCTGGACTTAGACATAATTTCACTCTCACAACATTATGGCTGGTTGGAGACAGTCCGAACCACAAGTACCGGGTCCATGGTTCTGGGCGTATACTGGGGGACGGGGACGACTCCCATTAACCCCTGACTATACCGGGGATACGCTTATCACCATGCCTGTCTGGTCTGTGCTGAAGCAGGGCATTCTGGCAGCCAAGTGGCTTGACCTTTATTAGTGAGCCTGGTTACCCCCTCTCGGAACCACAGACTTAGAAATCGCCAGCTCATATACAGTGCATAAAATATATTTATATAATACATTTATATATATACCCTTATACACCATTTTAATAAAAAAATATCACAAAATTCTTCTAAGTCCCTCGAGAAGAGTGAAAGACGCGCACGTTCATTTTCAGAGCTCCTAGACCTTCCTATAAGAAGTTAGCCAAAAGTAGCTTCGAAAAACGCTTAGGTTAAGTTTCAGAGTTGTTCTAATGTACCAAAGCTGGACTTACAGTAGACATAATTTCACTCTCACAACATTATGGCTGGTTGGAGACAGTCCGAACCACAAGTACCGGGTCCATGGTTCTGGGCGTATACTGGGGGGACGGGGACGACTCCCATTAACCCCTGACTATACCGGGGATACGCTTATCACAATGCCTTTCTGGTCTGTGCTGAAGCAGGGCATTCTGGCAGCCAAGTGGCTTGACCTTTATTAGTGAGCCTGGTTACCCCCTCTCGGAACCACAGACTTAGAAATCGCCAGCTCATATACAGTGCATAAAATATATTTATATATATACCCTTATACACCATTTTAATAAAAAAATATCACAAAATTCTTCTAAGTCCCTCGGGAAAAGTGAAAGACGCGCACGTTCATTTTCAGAGCTCCTAGACCTTCCTATAAGAAGTTAGCCAAAAGTAGCTTCGAAAAACGCTTAGGTTAAGTTTCAGAGTTGCTTCTAATGTACCAAAGCTGGACTTAGACATAATTTCCCTCTCACAACATTATGGCTGGTTGGAGACAGTCCGAACCACAAGTACCGGGTCCATGGTTCTGGGCGTATACTGGGGGGACGGGGACGACTCCCATTAACCCCCTGACTATACCGGGGATACGCTTATCACAATGCCTTTCTGGTCTGTGCTGAAGCAGGGCATTCTGGCAACCAAGTGGCTTGACCTTTATTAGTGAGCCTGGTTACCCCCTCTCGGAACCACAGACTTAGAAATCGCCAGCTCATATACAGTGCATAAAATATATTTATATATATACCCTTATACACCATTTTAATAAAAAATATCACAAAATTCTTCTAAGTCCCTCGAGAAGAGTGAAAGACGCGCACGTTCATTTTCAGAGCTCCTAGAACTTCCTATAAGAAGTTAGCCAAAAAGTAGCTTCGAAAAACGCTTAGGTTAAGTTTCAGAGATGCTTCTAATGTACCAAAGCTGGACTTAGACATAATTTCACTCTCACAACATTATGGCTGGTTGGAGACAGTCCGAACCACAAGTACCGGGTCCATGGTTCTGGGCGTATACTGGGGGGACGGGGACGACTCCCATTAACCCCTGACTATACCGGGGATACGCTTATCACAATGCCTTTCTGGTCTGTGCTGAAGCAGGGCATTCTGGCAACCAAGTGGCTTGACCTTTATTAGTGAGCCTGGTTACCCCCTCTCGGAACCACAGACTTAGAAATCGCCAGCTCATATACAGTGCATAAAATATATTTATATATATACCCTTATACACCATTTTAATAAAAAATATCACAAAATTCTTCTAAGTCCCTCTGGAAGAGTGAAAGACGCGCACGTTCATTTTCAGAGCTCCTAGACCTTCCTATAAGAAGTTAGCCAAAAGTTGCTTCGAAAAACGCTTAGGTTAAGTTTCAGAGTTGCTTCTAATGTACCAAAGCTGGACTTAGACATAATTTCACTCTCACAACATTATGGCTGGTTGGAGACAGTCCGAACCACAAGTACCTGGTCCATGGTTCTGGGCGTATACTGGGGGGACGGGGGGGACTCCCATTAACCCCTGACTATACCGAGGATACGCTTATCACAATGCCTTTCTGGTCTGTGCTGAAGCAGGGCATTCTGGCAGCCAAGTGGCTTGACCTTTATTAGTGAGCCTGGTTACCCCCTCTCGGAACCACAGACTTAGAAATCGCCAGCTCATATACAGTGCATAAAATATATTTATATATATACCCTTATACACCATTTTAATAAAAAATATCACAAAATTCTTCTAAGTCCCTCGAGAAGAGTGAAAGACGCGCACGTTCATTTTCAGAGCTCCTAGAACTTCCTATAAGAAGTTAGCCAAAAAGTAGCTTCGAAAAACGCTTAGGTTAAGTTTCAGAGATGCTTCTAATGTACCAAAGCTGGACTTAGACATAATTTCACTCTCACAACATTATGGCTGGTTGGAGACAGTCCGAACCACAAGTACCGGGTCCATGGTTCTGGGCGTATACTGGGGGGACGGGGACGACTCCCATTAACCCCTGACTATACCGGGGATACGCTTATCACAATGCCTTTCTGGTCTGTACTGAAGCAGGGCATTCTGGCAACCAAGTGGCTTGACCTTTATTAGTGAGCCTGGTTACCCCCTCTCGGAACCACAGACTTAGAAATCGCCAGCTCATATACAGTGCATAAAATATATTTATATATATACCCTTATACACCATTTTAATAAAAAATATCACAAAATTCTTCTAAGTCCCTCTGGAAGAGTGAAAGACGCGCACGTTCATTTTCAGAGCTCCTAGACCTTCCTATAAGAAGTTAGCCAAAAGTAGCTTCGAAAAACGCTTAGGTTAAGTTTCAGAGTTGCTTCTAATGTACCAAAGCTGGACTTAGACATAATTTCACTCTCACAACATTATGGCTGGTTGGAGACAGTCCGAACCACAAGTACCGGGTCCATGGTTCTGGGCGTATACTGGGGGGACGGGGACGACTCCCATTAACCCCTAACTATACCGGGGATACGCTTATCACAATGCCTTTCTGGTCTGTGCTGAAGCAGGGCATTCTGGCAACCAAGTGGCTTGACCTTTATTAGTGAGCCTGGTTATCCCCTCTCGGAACCACAGACTTAGAAATCGCCAGCTCATATACAGTGCATAAAATATATTTATATATATACCCTTATACACAATTTTAATAAAAAATATCACAAAATTCTTCTAAGTCCCTCGGGAAGAGTGAAAGACGCGCACGTTCATTTTCAGAGCTCCTACACCTTCCTATAAGAAGTTAGCCAAAAGTAGCTTCGAAAAACGCTTAGGTTAAGTTTCAGAGTTGCTTCTAATGTACCAAAGCTGGACTTACAGTAGACATAATTTCACTCTCACAACATTATGGCTGGTTGGAGACAGTCCGAACCACAAGTACCGGGTCCATGGTTCTGGGCGTATACTGGGGGACGGGGACGACTCCCATTAACCCCTGACTATACCGGGGATACACTTATCACCATGCCTTTCTGGTCTGTGCTGAAGCAGGGCATTCTGGCAGCCAAGTGGCTTGACCTTTATTAGTGAGCCTGGTTACCCCCTCTCGGAACCACAGACTTAGAAATCGCCAGCTCATATACAGTGCATAAAATATATTTATATAATACATTTATATATATACCCTTATACACCATTTTAATAAAAAAATATCACAAAATTCTTCTAAGTCCCTCGAGAAGAGTGAAAGACGCGCACGTTCATTTTCAGAGCTCCTAGACCTTCCTATAAGAAGTTAGCCAAAAGTAGCTTCGAAAAACGCTTAGGTTAAGTTTCAGAGTTGTTCTAATGTACCAAAGCTGGACTTACAGTAGACATAATTTCACTCTCACAACATTATGGCTGGTTGGAGACAGTCCGAACCACAAGTACCGGGTCCATGGTTCTGGGCGTATACTGGGGGGACGGGGACGACTCCCATTAACCCCTGACTATACCGGGGATACGCTTATCACAATGCCTTTCTGGTCTGTGCTGAAGCAGGGCATTCTGGCAGCCAAGTGGCTTGACCTTTATTAGTGAGCCTGGTTACCCCCTCTCGGAACCACAGACTTAGAAATCGCCAGCTCATATACAGTGCATAAAATATATTTATATATATACCCTTATACACCATTTTAATAAAAAAATATCACAAAATTCTTCTAAGTCCCTCGGGAAGAGTGAAAGACGCGCACGTTCATTTTCAGAGCTCCTAGACCTTCCTATAAGAAGTTAGCCAAAAGTAGCTTCGAAAAACGCTTAGGTTAAGTTTCAGAGTTGCTTCTAATGTACCAAAGCTGGACTTAGACATAATTTCCCTCTCACAACATTATGGCTGGTTGGAGACAGTCCGAACCACAAGTACCGGGTCCATGGTTCTGGGCGTATACTGGGGGGACGGGGACGACTCCCATTAACCCCCTGACTATACCGGGGATATGCTTATCACAATGCCTTTCTGGTCTGTGCTGAAGCAGGGCATTCTGGCAACCAAGTGGCTTGACCTTTATTAGTGAGCCTGGTTACCCCCTCTCGGAACCACAGACTTAGAAATCGCCAGCTCATATACAGTGCATAAAATATATTTATATATATACCCTTATACACCATTTTAATAAAAAATATCACAAAATTCTTCTAAGTCCCTCGAGAAGAGTGAAAGACGCGCACGTTCATTTTCAGAGCTCCTAGAACTTCCTATAAGAAGTTAGTCAAAAAGTAGCTTCGAAAAACGCTTAGGTTAAGTTTCAGAGATGCTTCTAATGTACCAAAGCTGGACTTAGACATAATTTCACTCTCACAACATTATGGCTGGTTGGAGACAGTCCGAACCACAAGTACCGGGTCCATGGTTCTGGGCGTATACTGGGGGGACGGGGACGACTCCCATTAACCCCTGACTATACCGGGGATACGCTTATCACAATGCCTTTCTGGTCTGTGCTGAAGCAGGGCATTCTGGCAACCAAGTGGCTTGACCTTTATTAGTGAGCCTGGTTACCCCCTCTCGGAACCACAGACTTAGAAATCGCCAGCTCATATACAGTGCATAAAATATATTTATATATATACCCTTATACACCATTTTAATAAAAAATATCACAAAATTCTTCTAAGTCCCTCTGGAAGAGTGAAAGACGCGCACGTTCATTTTCAGAGCTCCTAGACCTTCCTATAAGAAGTTAGCCAAAAGTAGCTTCGAAAAACGCTTAGGTTAAGTTTCAGAGTTGCTTCTAATGTACCAAAGCTGGACTTAGACATAATTTCCCTCTCACAACATTATGGCTGGTTGGAGACAGTCCGAACCACAAGTACCGGGTCCATGGTTCTGGGCGTATACTGGGGGGACGGGGACGACTCCCATTAACCCCCTGACTATACCGGGGATATGCTTATCACAATGCCTTTCTGGTCTGTGCTGAAGCAGGGCATTCTGGCAACCAAGTGGCTTGACCTTTATTAGTGAGCCTGGTTACCCCCTCTCGGAACCACAGACTTAGAAATCGCCAGCTCATATACAGTGCATAAAATATATTTATATATATACCCTTATACACCATTTTAATAAAAAATATCACAAAATTCTTCTAAGTCCCTCGAGAAGAGTGAAAGACGCGCACGTTCATTTTCAGAGCTCCTAGAACTTCCTATAAGAAGTTAGTCAAAAAGTAGCTTCGAAAAACGCTTAGGTTAAGTTTCAGAGATGCTTCTAATGTACCAAAGCTGGACTTAGACATAATTTCACTCTCACAACATTATGGCTGGTTGGAGACAGTCCGAACCACAAGTACCGGGTCCATGGTTCTGGGCGTATACTGGGGGGACGGGGACGACTCCCATTAACCCCTGACTATACCGGGGATACGCTTATCACAATGCCTTTCTGGTCTGTGCTGAAGCAGGGCATTCTGGCAACCAAGTGGCTTGACCTTTATTAGTGAGCCTGGTTACCCCCTCTCGGAACCACAGACTTAGAAATCGCCAGCTCATATACAGTGCATAAAATATATTTATATATATACCCTTATACACCATTTTAATAAAAAATATCACAAAATTCTTCTAAGTCCCTCTGGAAGAGTGAAAGACGCGCACGTTCATTTTCAGAGCTCCTAGACCTTCCTATAAGAAGTTAGCCAAAAGTTGCTTCGAAAAACGCTTAGGTTAAGTTTCAGAGTTGCTTCTAATGTACCAAAGCTGGACTTAGACATAATTTCACTCTCACAACATTATGGCTGGTTGGAGACAGTCCGAACCACAAGTACCGGGTCCATGGTTCTGGGCGTATACTGGGGGGACGGGGACGACTCCCATTAACCCCTGACTATACCGAGGATACGCTTATCACAATGCCTTTCTGGTCTGTGCTGAAGCAGGGCATTCTGGCAGCCAAGTGGCTTGACCTTTATTAGTGAGCCTGGTTACCCCCTCTCGGAACCACAGACTTAGAAATCGCCAGCTCATATACAGTGCATAAAATATATTTATATATATACCCTTATACACCATTTTAATAAAAAATATCACAAAATTCTTCTAAGTCCCTCGAGAAGAGTGAAAGACGCGCACGTTCATTTTCAGAGCTCCTTGAACTTCCTATAAGAAGTTAGCCAAAAAGTAGCTTCGAAAAACGCTTAGGTTAAGTTTCAGAGATGCTTCTAATGTACCAAAGCTGGACTTAGACATAATTTCACTCTCACAACATTATGGCTGGTTGGAGACAGTCCGAACCACAAGTACCGGGTCCATGGTTCTGGGCGTATACTGGGGGGACGGGGACGACTCCCATTAACCCCTGACTATACCGGGGATACGCTTATCACAATGCCTTTCTGGTCTGTGCTGAAGCAGGGCATTCTGGCAACCAAGTGGCTTGACCTTTATTAGTGAGCCTGGTTACCCCCTCTCGGAACCACAGACTTAGAAATCGCCAGCTCATATACAGTGCATAAAATATATTTATATATATACCCTTATACACCATTTTAATAAAAAATATCACAAAATTCTTCTAAGTCCCTCTGGAAGAGTGAAAGACGCGCACGTTCATTTTCAGAGCTCCTAGACCTTCCTATAAGAAGTTAGCCAAAAGTTGCTTCGAAAAACGCTTAGGTTAAGTTTCAGAGTTGCTTCTAATGTACCAAAGCTAGACTTAGACATAATTTCACTCTCACAACATTATGGCTGGTTGGAGACAGTCCGAACCACAAGTACCGGGTCCATGGTTCTGGGCGTATACTGGGGGGACGGGGACGACTCCCATTAACCCCTGACTATACCGGGGATACGCTTATCACAATGCCTTTCTGGTCTGTGCTGAAGCAGGGCATTCTGGCAGCCAAGTGGCTTGACCTTTATTAGTGAGCCTGGTTACCCCCTCTCGGAACCACAGACTTAGAAATCGCCAGCTCATATACAGTGCATAAAATATATTTATATAATTTATTTATATATATACCCTTATACACCATTTAAATAAAAAATATCACAAAATTCTTCAAAGTCCCTCGGGAAGAGTGAAAGACGCGCACGTTCATTTTCAGAGATCCTAGACCTTCCTATAAGAAGTTAGCCAAAAGTAGCTTCGAAAAACGCTTAGGTTAAGTTTCAGAGTTGCTTCTAATGTACCAAAGCTGGACTTAGCAAAAAATGAGAAGTGAATCTCCTGATGGTGCTTCTAAATCCAAGATTATGCAATGTTGGCCATAATGCCTAGGAGTCCGGGGTATATTAATTGTATAAGTGTATGAATGTGTGACAGGGTATATGGCTCACCATATGAAGCCTAACATGGACAGAGTAAACCTAACCACTTTAAAAGTGAAACCACAAGGAAGCCCTTATATAAAGTAACTCCCAGTGCAATCACTATGTGGATAATAATATCCTGTATCATAGGCTGGAGCCCTGCATATACCCTATAGTCACAGTAGCTATAAAAAATAGTAAGTCACTCACTTATTAACCCCTTCTGCTCCATAACTGCGTGCATCCGTTCCGTTTTGTAGATGAAGTCTGTGTAGGGAGATGGTGGAGCACTGCAAAGAATTAGGGCTGGAGGCAGATCCGTGAATAGTAAAAATGCTTTATTCCAGATGCATGGTAGCAACAGCTACATTAAAAAGGGTCCTCTAACGCGTTTCGCGCTATGACAGCGCTTTATCAAAGAGTAACTCCTGTCTCCCCTGATCCCCCTTATATGCTGTTCCCCACGGAGGTGATTTCGCGCCAAAAATCAGTCAAAACTCTGACTGAAGCTGAAACCACGTAAAAAACTACGGTGGCCTCATAGGGTAAAAACACCTTCGTGCTGAAAAAGCAAAGGCGGAAATACAAAAAACTGCATACATAGCCAGATTGTATATCATTTTTGGTTGCTCATACCATGGACTGTGAATGGACTTATTATTGATATATATCACTACTGGATATCATTATAAGTGTTAAAGATTTTTTTATAGGGCTGGTTTGGCTTTTTTTTTTCTATTTTTCTATTTTTATTTTTTGTCAGGTTCCTGATGTGTGATTTGTAAACCAGGTTTATATTTTTTTATATATTCTGGTTTTCGCATAGACCCTAACTCAAATTTATTAGTACAGAGATCATATCTTTCATAATGGATACAGAAAACTCTAATGAGGATATTATTGAAGAACCAACTGTTAAGACTTTCTCATACAATAGATGTGATAATACCAAACGCACCAAACGAGCTGAACATGTTTTTGATGACAGTGGGGATTTGATTTGTGATGAACCTTCAGACCTTGGAACACATTTTTTCAAATTAGAAACACTACAGACGCTGCGATTAAGACTATGGTGGGAAATTACATCCCTTGAAAATTACACTAAGGTAAAAAGGATCCCAAGAGGACTCCGCATTAAGAAAACACCCACATTTGGTTTTAATAACGCGGACTTTGAGAAACAGTGGATTCAGACGTTAGATGACTGCTCATTCAAACTAATCCAGATTATTGTCAAACAAAAAACCAAAGAGATCACATCATTGGCTAAGGAGATTGAACTTTTGCAGACAAAATTGAAAGCTTTTGAGGTTATGGAGCATTTTGATAACAACGACCAGATCTTATCCAAAAATTTAGAACAGATAGAGAAAGAGATTATTCTTAAGAAACAGGGCAAATTTGAACGTGATAAACAAGATTATATTAGAAAACAAGTATACGTGTGGCAGAGGAGACCAGTGACAAATACCAACAGGGGTAGATCAGATAGGTCATTTTCAGGCACCAAAGATAAAGAGAAATCTACCACAAACCCCAAAAAATCTATCTTGAAAAACAAATACTTTGAAGCTTCTAGTTTTGAGTCTGAGGCCTCAGAGGGAGATAGCCGAAACATATCGGTTGCCTTTGATCAGATCACAGATACATGGAGATCGAGTAGTCGTAACAGGGAGGATAATAGGGATCATCCCATTCCGAGTACATCCGGACAATCAGTAAACTGGCATCAAACACAAAAAGAATCAGAGTCAAAAAACTGGTCTGGAAGAGGACGAGGCGGTCAAGGAAGAAATGGGGTGCGAGGAGCAACAAAACGGAAAAAATATTCATAGATACAGCTACTGACAATGTCATCAATATTTCAGATAAGATTCTAACCAATAGCCAACTAACCCTTTTGAATAAAGGTCTGAACTTTGCACCATTGAATAACATCAACCTGTTTAACACCACCATTGACTTACAATGCTTTATACGTAAATTGTGTTTAAAAAAATTCTTCTCATCAAGGTCAGATGCAGAACCGGTCCAAGAGATTACATCATCTTCATCTCCACCTGATAAGAACTTGACACTTGATCCTCCTAACTCACTTCCCTCCTTTAGGGAGCTTAGTGTGATATCAGATATGGAGGGGTTGTTACTTGAACAAAATGAGATTGAACAATGTACTGATATACCTATGTCTAACTTCTTTATCCATCAGCATACAGATTTTAGGAAAAAATCCAAATTTATCCCATATACATCCAAGGGTCCCTTTATCTCCACTTTCGAGAGACTGGTGGAACAAGATCTCAAACAGCTGGCGGAGGGTTGCGCCTCCATCAGCTTCCCCCATGATAATTTAACTAAAGAAGAAAGAACTGAACTTACTATTCTGCAAAATGACAATTCAATAGTCATTAAGAATGCGGACAAGGGGGGAGCGGTGGTGGTGCAATCCTCGTCCAGCTACCAATTAGAAGCACTTAGACAATTGAGTGATGCTTGTTCATATACTGCACCGACACACTTTATTCGAGCAAATACCCGGTATGTACCTGGCAGATACCTGGAATGCGCCACTCCTCACCTCTGACAAGCCCCGTTGCATTTGCCTTCCCAGCCTGGGTTCATGCCTGGCTGATGGGCGGCTGATCTGTTAAATGATAATGATTAGGATTTAATAGGCTGCAATGCTTCGCGTGTCTACCAGATGGCATAAATTCATGAATTGTAATGCAGTATATATATATATACTGTGCAGTATTGCAGCCAGCGGGAATAAAATACTTCAATCCCTGCTTGGAAAATAACTCAATGCACTCGGGCAGAAAACAGTCACAAACCTCAATACACCCGGGTATACCCGAATTCGTGGGACTAGCCAAGCTCGAATAAAGTGTGTCGCCAGTGTAGGAAACTGGGGAGTGACCCTACGACGAAATTTCTTAAGGAGCTAAAAGATTTGTTAGATTTGGGGGTGATGCTGTGTGTCCTCAACAAGAAAGAATTTGATTTCTTGTTGTGTACACATCCCATCGTCCCGGTGTTCCACCATCTCCCAAAGATCCATAAGTCACTAACCTGCCCGCCTGGTAGGCCCATAGTGGCTAGTATTGGATCTTTGGGAGATGGTGTATCACGCTATATTGATGGTTACCTTCAACCGCTGGTTCACTCATTGCCTTCCTTCCTGAAGGATTCTAATCAACTTTTGACAGACCTAAAAGAGGTTGAGTGGAAAACCTCTTACAGTTGGGCTACTATGGACGTCACGTCACTTTATAGCATTATACAACACAACCAAGGGATTTCTGCTGTACAACATTATCTTCATCTATCCAAACTACCTATTACACTTTGCACGTTTCTGATTGAATGTATCACATTTTTATTAACACACAATTATTTTACGTTTGATTCACAATTTTTCTTACAACTTAAGGGCACCGCTATGGGGACTTCATTTGCACCATCTTATGCTAATTTGTTCATGGGTTTCTGGGAATCTATTTTTATTTTTAGTGATCAGAACCCTTTTAGAGAGCACATTATCTTTTACAGGCGTTATATCGACGATCTGTTCTTTATTTGGGATGGTGATTTTCTTTTATTTGAAGCTTTCTTTAACACTCTTAATATTAACCAATACAATCTCAAATTCACTTATGATTTTAATATTCAACACATTGCATATTTGGACATAATGTTGTACATAGATGTCAATAAAGTTATTCAGACGGACGTCCATAGGAAGCCCAATTCACGCAATGCGTTCTTGATGGCAAGCAGCAATCACTCCAAGCCTCTCAAAAAGGGGATTTTGAAAGGGCAATTTTTACGACTGAGAAGGCTTTGCTCTACTGAGGAATCCTTTAATACACAATCTGAGGATCTGGTTCAGAGGTTCCTCAAGAGAGGATATAATAAAGTCCATATTTTGGAATCCCTTGATGTTGTAAAAACTCTAGATCGCACAGATCTCTTCACTAGTGGTAAGAATTATAAAAATAAGGATAAAAGAACCATGATGACAAAGAAAATGGACAATAGGCCCCCTTTTTTTGTAACGCAACAGTGTAAACAGGCAGACTCCATTAGACGTATCATTTACAAACATTGGGATACCCTAAAATTGGACAAAGATTTGCAAAATGTAGTTAAAGAGGGACCAAAATTTGTTTTCAAAAAAGCGAAGTCATTGGCAGGTTTTCTGTCACCAAGCCTGTTTCACTCCAATCATCCACATCACATTTCCAATATACCTAAAGGTTTTTTTAAATGTGCCCATTGTGTGGTCTGCCAATATGCAACGCCACTCAAATGCATCAATGCTTTAAAACCCAAAAAAACGATAAAAATATCCACATTTATTAATTGTAATTCCAGCTTTATTGTGTACATACTTAAGTGTGGGTGTGGTAAACACTACATTGGACGCACCATAAGACCTCTGAAAATTAGGATAATGGAGCATGTCAGAGCTATAAAAAATCTTACTACCACACATCCGGTGTCACGTCATTTTGCCCATTGCGCACATGGAGGTATCCAGAACTTCTCTTTTTCGGCTATTGAGCATGTTCCTCCACCCATTCGTGGTGGTGACAGATTGAACATGCTCAATAGACGTGAGATGTTCTGGATCTTCACCATGGATTCCCTATACCCAAATGGGATCAATCAAGATTGGGAACTGATACATTTTTTATAAAACCATTTTTTATAAAAACATTTTATGTTCTGACTTTACCTCCATTTTCTCATAATAATCTCTTATCACTAATGTATATGTTCATTATTAGGTACATAAATGATTAATATTATATACATTTCAATCTAATATATTTTTCTATTGAATCAATATTTGTATTAATATACTTTATTCTTGGGTTTTTTCTGATATCCGTGACTCTGATAGGATGAAGTTAATCCAATAGCCTATTACTGGGTGATAACAGCATTATGATCTTTATAAATGTATTTTTCAAATTTTCTGTTTTAAGATGATAATTATACATATGTATCTCTTTAACTTTATTATTATTGCCATTATTTTTGTATTGAGACTAGTTTATTTATTTTGAGTTAACATAAACATTCATGTTTATTATTATATTTAGTGATAATAGATACACTACTATCAGAGTGATGGGTCTATTGATGGGTATATTTCTTCATGTTCCCAGTTATCTAATGAGAGTTAAATATTTATTTTATATTTCTTTATATGTGCTGCTTTTTTACTTTATGTACTTTACATCTCTTTATTCAGTACGTTATAGTCCATTTATCTCATTTTTTAACTCTTGTGTAATGTCTGTGTTATGTGTTGTCACCAGACTCATCAATCTGGCTATGTATGCAGTTTTTTGTATTTCCGCCTTTGCTTTTTCAGCACGGAGGTGTTTTTACCCTATGAGGCCACCGTAGTTTTTTACGTGGTTTCAGCTTCAGTCAGAGTTTTGACTGATTTTTGGCGCGAAATCACCTCCGTGGGGAACAGCATATAAGGGGGATCAGGGGAGACAGGAGTTACTCTTTGATAAAGCGCTGTCATAGCGCGAAACGCGTTAGAGGACCCTTTTTAATGTAGCTGTTGCTACCATGCATCTGGAATAAAGCATTTTTACTATTCACGGATCTGCCTCCAGCCCTAATTCTTTGCAGTGCTCCACCATCTCCCTACACAGACAAAGCTGGACTTAGACATAATTTCACTCTCACAACATTATGGCTGGTTGGAGACAGTCCGAACCACAAGTACCGGGTCCATGGTTCTGGGCGTATACTGGGGGGACGGGGACGACTCCCATTAACCCCTGACTATACCGGGGATACGCTTATCACAATGCCTTTCTGGTCTGTGCTGAAGCAGGGCATTCTGGCAACCAAGTGGCTTGACCTTTATTAGTGAGCCTGGTTATCACCTCTCGGAACCACAGACTTAGAAATCGCCAACTCATATACAGTGCATAAAATATATTTATATAATACATTTATATATATACCCTTATACACCATTTTAATAAAAAAATATCACAAAATTCTTCTAAGTCCCTTCGGAAGAGTGAAAGACGCGCACGTTCATTTTCAGAGCTCCTAGACCTTCCTATAAGAAGTTAGCCAAAAGTAGCTTCGAAAAACGCTTAGGTTAAGTTTCAGAGTTGCTTCTAATGTACCAAAGCTGGACTTAGACATAATTTCACTCTCACAACATTATGGCTGGTTGGAGACAGTCCGAACCACAAGTACCGGGTCCATGGTTCTGGGCGTATACTGGGGGGACGGGGACGACTCCCATTAACCCCCTGACTATACCGGGGATACGCTTATCACAATGCCTTTCTGGTCTGTGCTGAAGCAGGGCATTCTGGCAACCAAGTGGCTTGACCTTTATTAGTGAGCCTGGTTACCCCCTCTCGGAACCACAGACTTAGAAATCGCCAGCTCATACAGTATACAGTGCATAAAATATATTTATATAATATATTTATATATATACCCTTATACACCATTTTAATAAAAAAATATCACAAAATTCTTCTAAGTCCCTCGGGAAGAGTGAAAGACGCGCACGTTCATTTTCAGAGCTCCTAGACCTTCCTATAAGAAGTTAGCCAAAAGTAGCTTCGAAAAACGCTTAGGTTAAGTTTCAGAGTTGCTTCTAATGTACCAAAGCTGGACTTAGACATAATTTCACTCTCACAAATTATGGCTGGTAGGAGACAGTCCGAACCACAAGTACCGGGTCCATGGTTCTGGGCGTATACTGGGGGGACGGGGACGACTCCCATTAACCCCTGACTATACCGGGGATACGCTTATCACAATGCCTTTCTGGTCTGTGCTGAAGCAGGGCATTCTGGCAGCCAAGTGGCTTGACCTTTATTAGTGAGCCTGGTTACCCCCTCTCGGAACCACAGACTTAGAAATCGCCAGCTCATATACAGTGCATAAAATATATTTATATAATATATTTATATATATACCCTTATACACCATTTTAATAAAAAATATCACAAAATTCTTCTAAGTCCCTCGGGAAGAGTGAAAGACGCGCACGTTCATTTTCAGATCTCCTAGACCTTCCTATAAGAAGTTAGCCAAAAGTAGCTTCGAAAAACGCTTACTGTAGGTTAATTTTCAGAGTTGCTTCTAATGTACCAAAGCTGGACTTAGACATAATTTCACTCTCACAACATTATGGCTGGTTGGAGACAGTCCGAACCACAAGTACCGGGTCCATGGTTCTGGGCGTATACTGGGGGGACGGGGACGACTCCCATTAACCCCTGACTATACCGAGGATACGCTTATCACAATGCCTTTCTGGTCTGTGCTGAAGCAGGGCATTCAGGCAGCCAAGTGGCTTGACCTTTATTAGTGAGCCTGGTTACCCCCTCTCGGAACCACAGACTTAGAAATCGCCAGCTCATATACAGTGCATAAAATATATTTATGTAATATATTTATATATATACCCTTATACACCATTTTAATAAAAAATATCACAAAATTCTTCTAAGTCCCTCGGGAAGAGTGAAAGACGCGCACGTTCATTTTCAGAGCTCCTAGACCTTCCTATAAGAAGTTAGCCAAAAGTAGCTTCGAAAAACGCTTAGGTTAAGTTTCAGAGTTGCTTCTAATGTACCAAAGCTGGACTTAGACATAATTTCACTCTCACAACATTATAGCTGGTTGGAGACAGTCCGAACCACAAGTACCGGGTCCATGGTTCTGGGCATATACTGGGGGGACGGGGACGACTCCCATTAACCCCTGACTATACCGGGGATACGCTTATCACAATGCCTTTCTGGTCTGTGCTGAAGCAGGGCATTCTGGCAACCAAGTGGCTTGACCTTTATTAGTGAGCCTGGTTACCCCCTCTCGGAACCACAGACTTAGAAATCGCCAGCTCATACAGTATACAGTGCATAAAATATATTTATATAATATATTTATATATATACCCTTATACACCATTTTAATAAAAAAATATCACAAAATTCTTCTAAGTCCCTCGGGAAGAGTGAAAGACGCGCACGTTCATTTTCAGAGCTCCTAGACCTTCCTATAAGAAGTTAGCCAAAAGTAGCTTCGAAAAACGCTTAGGTTAAGTTTCAGAGTTGCTTCTAATGTACCAAAGCTGGACTTAGACATAATTTCACTCTCACAACATTATGGCTGGTAGGAGACAGTCCGAACCACAAGTACCGGGTCCATGGTTCTGGGCGTATACTGGGGGGACGGGGACGACTCCCATTAACCCCTGACTATACCGGGGATACGCTTATCACAATGCCTTTCTGGTCTGTGCTGAAGCAGGGCATTCTGGCAGCCAAGTGGCTTGACCTTTATTAGTGAGCCTGGTTACCCCCTCTCGGAACCACAGACTTAGAAATCGCCAGCTCATATACAGTGCATAAAATATATTTATATAATATATTTATATATATACCCTTATACACCATTTTAATAAAAAATATCACAAAATTCTTCTAAGTCCCTCGGGAAGAGTGAAAGACGCGCACGTTCATTTTCAGATCTCCTAGACCTTCCTATAAGAAGTTAGCCAAAAGTAGCTTCGAAAAACGCTTACTGTAGGTTAATTTTCAGAGTTGCTTCTAATGTACCAAAGCTGGACTTAGACATAATTTCACTCTCACAACATTATGGCTGGTTGGAGACAGTCCGAACCACAAGTACCGGGTCCATGGTTCTGGGCGTATACTGGGGGGACGGGGACGACTCCCATTAACCCCTGACTATACCGGGGATACGCTTATCACAATGCCTTTCTGGTCTGTGCTGAAGCAGGGCATTCAGGCAGCCAAGTGGCTTGACCTTTATTAGTGAGCCTGGTTACCCCCTCTCGGAACCACAGACTTAGAAATCGCCAGCTCATATACAGTGCATAAAATATATTTATATAATATATTTATATATATACCCTTATACACCATTTTAATAAAAAATATCACAAAATTCTTCTAAGTCCCTCGGGAAGAGTGAAAGACGCGCACGTTCATTTTCAGAGCTCCTAGACCTTCCTATAAGAAGTTAGCCAAAAGTAGCTTCGAAAAACGCTTAGGTTAAGTTTCAGAGTTGCTTCTAATGTACCAAAGCTGGACTTAGACATAATTTCACTCTCACAACATTATAGCTGGTTGGAGACAGTCCGAACCACAAGTACCGGGTCCATGGTTCTGGGCGTATACTGGGGGGACGGGGACGACTCCCATTAACCCCTGACTATACCGGGGATACGCTTATCACAATGCCTTTCTGGTCTGTGCTGAAGCAGGGCATTCTGGCAGCCAAGTGGCTTGACCTTTATTAGTGAGCCTGGTTACCCTCTCTCGGAACCACAGACTTAGAAATCGCCAGCTCATATACAGTGCATAAAATATATTTATATAATATATTTATATATAAACCTTATACACCATTTTAATAAAAAATATCACAAAATTCTTCTAAGTCCCTCGGGAAGAGTGAAAGACGCGCACGTTCATTTTCAGATCTCCTAGACCTTCCTATAAGAAGTTAGCCAAAAGTAGCTTCGAAAAACGCTTACTGTAGGTTAATTTTCAGAGTTGCTTCTAATGTACCAAAGCTGGACTTAGACATAATTTCACTCTCACAACATTATGGCTGGTTGGAGACAGTCCGAACCACAAGTACCGGGTCCATGGTTCTGGGCGTATACTGGGGGGACGGGGACGACTCCCATTAACCCCTGACTATACCGGGGATACGCTTATCACAATGCCTTTCTGGTCTGTGCTGAAGCAGGGCATTCAGGCAGCCAAGTGGCTTGACCTTTATTAGTGAGCCTGGTTACCCCCTCTCGGAACCACAGACTTAGAAATCGCCAGCTCATATACAGTGCATAAAATATATTTATATAATATATTTATATATATACCCTTATACACCATTTTAATAAAAAATATCACAAAATTCTTCTAAGTCCCTCGGGAAGAGTGAAAGACGCGCACGTTCATTTTCAGAGCTCCTAGACCTTCCTATAAGAAGTTAGCCAAAAGTAGCTTCGAAAAACGCTTAGGTTAAGTTTCAGAGTTGCTTCTAATGTACCAAAGCTGGACTTAGACATAATTTCACTCTCACAACATTATAGCTGGTTGGAGACAGTCCGAACCACAAGTACCGGGTCCATGGTTCTGGGCGTATACTGGGGGGACGGGGACGACTCCCATTAACCCCTGACTATACCGGGGATACGCTTATCACAATGCCTTTCTGGTCTGTGCTGAAGCAGGGCATTCTGGCAGCCAAGTGGCTTGACCTTTATTAGTGAGCCTGGTTACCCTCTCTCGGAACCACAGACTTAGAAATCGCCAGCTCATATACAGTGCATAAAATATATTTATATAATATATTTATATATAAACCTTATACACCATTTTAATAAAAAATATCACAAAATTCTTCTAAGTCCCTCGGGAAGAGTGAAAGACGCGCACGTTCATTTTCAGAGCTCCTAGACCTTCCTATAAGAAGTTAGCCAAAAAGTAGCTTCGAAAAACGCTTAGGTTAAGTTTCAGAGTTGCTTCTAATGTAGTACCAAAGCTGGACTTAGACATAATTTCACTCTCACAACATTATGGCTGGTTGGAGACAGTCCGAATCACAAGTACCTGGTCCATGGTTCTGGGCGTATACTGGGGGGACGGGGACGACTCCCATTAACCCCTGACTATACCGAGGATACGCTTATCACAATGCCTTTCTGGTCTGTGCTGAAGCAGGGCATTCTGGCAGCCAAGTGGCTTGACCTTTATTAGTGAGCCTGGTTACCCCCTCTCGGAACCACAGACTTAGAAATCGCCAGCTCATATACAGTGCATAAAATATATTTATATAATATATTTATATATATATACCCTTATACACCATTTTAATAAAAAATATCACAAAATTCTTCTAAGTCCCTCGGGAAGAGTGAAAGACGCGCACGTTCATTTTCAGAGCTCCTAGACCTTCCTATAAGAAGTTAGCCAAAAGTAGCTTCGAAAAACGCTTAGGTTAAGTTTCAGAGTTGCTTCTAATGTACCAAAGCTGGACATAGACATAATTTCACTCTCACAACATTATGGATGGTTGGAGACAGTCCGAACCACAAGTACCGGGTCCATGGTTCTGGGCGTATACTGGGGGGACGGGGACGACTCCCATTAACCCTCGACTATACCGGGGATACGCTTATCACAATGCCTTTCTGGTCTGTGCTGAAGCAGGGCATTCTGGCAGCCAAGTGGCTTGACCTTTATTAGTGAGCCTGGTTACCCTCTCTCGGAACCACAGACTTAGAAATCGCCAGCTCATATACAGTGCATAAAATATATTTATATAATATATTTATATATATACCCTTATACACCATTTTAATAAAAAATATCACAAAATTCTTCTAAGTCCCTCGGGAAGAGTGAAAGACGCGCACGTTCATTTTCAGAGCTCCTAGACCTTCCTATAAGAAGTTAGCCAAAAGTATCTTCGAAAAACGCTTAGGTTAAGTTTCAGAGTTGCTTCTAATGTACCAAAGCTGGACTTAGACATAATTTCACTCTCACAACATTATGGCTGGTAGGAGACAGTCCGAACCACAAGTACCGGGTCCATGGTTCTGGGCGTATACTGGGGGGACGGGGACGACTCCCATTAACCCCTGACTATACCGGGGATACGCTTATCACAATGCCTTTCTGGTCTGTGCTGAAGCAGGGCATTCTGGCAGCCAAGTGGCTTGACTTTTATTAGTGAGCCTGGTTACCCCCTCTCGGAACCACAGACTTAGAAATCGCCAGCTCATATACAGTGCATAAAATATATTTATATAATATATTTATATATATACCCTTATACACCATTTTAATAAAAAATATCACAAAATTCTTCTAAGTCCCTCGGGAAGAGTGAAAGACGCGCACGTTCATTTTCAGAGCTCCTAGACCTTCCTATAAGAAGTTAGCCAAAAGTAGCTTCGAAAAACGCTTAGGTTAAGTTTCAGAGTTGCTTCTAATGTACCAAAGCTGGACTTAGACATAATTTCACTCTCACAACATTATAGCTGGTTGGAGACAGTCCGAACCACAAGTACCGGGTCCATGGTTCTGGGCGTATACTGGGGGGACGGGGACGACTCCCATTAACCCCTGACTATACCGGGGATACGCTTATCACAATGCCTTTCTGGTCTGTGATGAAGCAGGGCATTCTGGCAGCCAAGTGGCTTGACCTTTATTAGTGAGCCTGGTTACCCTCTCTCGGAACCACAGACTTAGAAATCGCCAGCTCATATACAGTGCATAAAATATATTTATATAATATATTTATATATATACCCTTATACACCATTTTAATAAAAAATATCACAAAATTCTTCTAAGTCCCTCGGGAAGAGTGAAAGACGCGCACGTTCATTTTCAGAGCTCCTAGACCTTCCTATAAGAAGTTAGCCAAAAAGTAGCTTCGAAAAACGCTTAGGTTAAGTTTCAGAGTTGCTTCTAATGTAGTACCAAAGCTGGACTTAGACATAATTTCACTCTCACAACATTATGGCTGGTTGGAGACAGTCCGAATCACAAGTACCTGGTCCATGGTTCTGGGCGTATACTGGGGGGACGGGGACGACTCCCATTAACCCCTGACTATACCGAGGATACGCTTATCACAATGCCTTTCTGGTCTGTGCTGAAGCAGGGCATTCTGGCAGCCAAGTGGCTTGACCTTTATTAGTGAGCCTGGTTACCCCCTCTCGGAACCACAGACTTAGAAATCGCCAGCTCATATACAGTGCATAAAATATATTTATATAATATATTTATATATATACCCTTATACACCATTTTAATAAAAAATATCACAAAATTCTTCTAAGTCCCTCGGGAAGAGTGAAAGACGCGCACGTTCATTTTCAGAGCTCCTAGACCTTCCTATAAGAAGTTAGCCAAAAGTAGCTTCGAAAAACGCTTAGGTTAAGTTTCAGAGTTGCTTCTAATGTACCAAAGCTGGACATAGACATAATTTCACTCTCACAACATTATGGATGGTTGGAGACAGTCCGAATCACAAGTACCTGGTCCATGGTTCTGGGCGTATACTGGGGGGACGGGGACGACTCCCATTAACCCCTGACTATACCGAGGATACGCTTATCACAATGCCTTTCTGGTCTGTGCTGAAGCAGTGCATTCTGGCAGCCAAGTGGCTTGACCTTTATTAGTGAGCCTGGTTACCCCCTCTCGGAACCACAGACTTAGAAATCGCCAGCTCATATACAGTGCATAAAATATATTTATATAATATATTTATATATATACCCTTATACACCATTTTAATAAAAAATATCACAAAATTCTTCTAAGTCCCTCGGGAAGAGTGAAAGACGCGCACGTTCATTTTCAGAGCTCCTAGACCTTCCTATAAGAAGTTAGCCAAAAGTAGCTTCGAAAAACGCTTAGGTTAAGTTTCAGAGTTGCTTCTAATGTACCAAAGCTGGACATAGACATAATTTCACTCTCACAACATTATGGATGGTTGGAGACAGTCCGAACCACAAGTACCGGGTCCATGGTTCTGGGCGTATACTGGGGGGACGGGGACGACTCCCATTAACCCTCTACTATACCGGGGATACGCTTATCACAATGCCTTTCTGGTCTGTGCTGAAGCAGGGCATTCTGGCAGCCAAGTGGCTTGACCTTTATTAGTGAGCCTGGTTACCCTCTCTCGGAACCACAGACTTAGAAATCGCCAGCTCATATACAGTGCATAAAATATATTTATATAATATATTTATATATATACCCTAATACACCATTTTAATAAAAAATATCACAAAATTCTTCTAAGTCCCTCGGGAAGAGTGAAAGACGCGCACGTTCATTTTCAGAGCTCCTAGACCTTCCTATAAGAAGTTAGCCAAAAGTAGCTTCGAAAAACGCTTAGGTTAAGTTTCAGAGTTGCTTCTAATGTACCAAAGCTGGACTTAGACATAATTTCACTCTCACAACATTATGGCTGGTAGGAGACAGTCCGAACCACAAGTACCGGGTCCATGGTTCTGGGCGTATACTGGGGGGACGGGGACGACTCCCATTAACCCCTGACTATACCGGGGATACGCTTATCACAATGCTTTTCTGGTCTGTGCTGAAGCAGGGCATTCTGGCAGCCAAGTGGCTTGACCTTTATTAGTGAGCCTGGTTACCCCCTCTCGGAACCACAGACTTAGAAATCGCCAGCTCATATACAGTGCATAAAAGATATTTATATAATATATTTATATATATACCCTTATACACCATTTTAATAAAAAATATCACAAAATTCTTCTAAGTCCCTCGGGAAGAGTGAAAGACGCGCACGTTCATTTTCAGATCTCCTAAACCTTCCTATAAGAAGTTTGCCAAAAGTAGCTTCGAAAAACGCTTAGGTTAATTTTCAGAGTTGCTTCTAATGTACCAAAGCTGGACTTAGACATAATTTCACTCTCACAACATTATGGCTGGTTGGAGACAGTCCGAACCACAAGTACCGGGTCCATGGTTCTGGGCGTATACTGGGGGGACGGGGGGGACTCCCATTAACCCCTGACTATACCGGGGATACGCTTATCACAATGCCTTTCTGGTCTGTGCTGAAGCAGGGCATTCAGGCAGCCAAGTGGCTTGACCTTTATTAGTGAGCCTGGTTACCCCCTCTCGGAACCACAGACTTAGAAATCGCCAGCTCATATACAGTGCATAAAATATATTTATATAATATATTTATATATATACCCTTATACACCATTTTAATAAAAAATATCACAAAATTCTTCTAAGTCCCTCGGGAAGAGTGAAAGACGCGCACGTTCATTTTAAGAGCTCCTAGACCTTCCTATAAGAAGTTAGCCAAAAGTAGCTTCGAAAAACGCTTAGGTTAAGTTTCAGAGTTGCTTCTAATGTACCAAAGCTGGACTTAGACATAATTTCACTCTCACAACATTATAGCTGGTTGGAGACAGTCCGAACCACAAGTACCGGGTCCATGGTTCTGGGCGTATACTGGGGGGACGGGGACGACTCCCATTAACCCCTGACTATACCGGGGATACGCTTATCACAATGCCTTTCTGGTCTGTGCTGAAGCAGGGCATTCTGGCAGCCAAGTGGCTTGACCTTTATTAGTGAGCCTGGTTACCCTCTCTCGGAACCACAGACTTAGAAATCGCCAGCTCATATACAGTGCATAAAATATATTTATATAATATATTTATATATATACCCTTATACACCATTTTAATAAAAAATATCACAAAATTCTTCTAAGTCCCTCGGGAAGAGTGAAAGACGCGCACCTTCATTTTCAGAGCTCCTAGACCTTCCTATAAGAAGTTAGCCAAAAAGTAGCTTCGAAAAACGCTTAGGTTAAGTTTCAGAGTTGCTTCTAATGTAGTACCAAAGCTGGACTTAGACATAATTTCACTCTCACAACATTATGGCTGGTTGGAGACAGTCCGAATCACAAGTACCTGGTCCATGGTTCTGGGCGTATACTGGGGGGACGGGGACGACTCCCATTAACCCCTGACTATACCGAGGATACGCTTATCACAATGCCTTTCTGGTCTGTGCTGAAGCAGGGCATTCTGGCAGCCAAGTGGCTTGACCTTTATTAGTGAGCCTGGTTACCCCCTCTCGGAACCACAGACTTAGAAATCGCCAGCTCATATACAGTGCATAAAATATATTTATATAATATATTTATATATATACCCTTATACACCATTTTAATAAAAAATATCACAAAATTCTTCTAAGTCCCTCGGGAAGAGTGAAAGACGCGCACGTTCATTTTCAGAGCTCCTAGACCTTCCTATAAGAAGTTAGCCAAAAGTAGCTTCGAAAAACGCTTAGGTTAAGTTTCATAGTTGCTTCTAATGTACCAAAGCTGGACATAGACATTATTTCACTCTCACAACATTATGGATGGTTGGAGACAGTCCGAACCACAAGTACCGGGTCCATGGTTCTGGGCGTATACTGGGGGGACGGGGACGACTCCCATTAACCCTCGACTATACCGGGGATACGCTTATCACAATGCCTTTCTGGTCTGTGCTGAAGCAGGGCATTCTGGCAGCCAAGTGGCTTGACCTTTATTAGTGAGCCTGGTTACCCTCTCTCGGAACCACAGACTTAGAAATCGCCAGCTCATATACAGTGCATAAAATATATTTATATAATATATTTATATATATACCCTTATACACCATTTTAATAAAAAATATCACAAAATTCTTCTAAGTCCCTCGGGAAGAGTGAAAGACGCGCACGTTCATTTTCAGAGCTCCTAGACCTTCCTATAAGAAGTTAGCCAAAAAGTAGCTTCGAATAACGCTTAGGTTAAGTTTCAGAGTTGCTTCTAATGTAGTACCAAAGCTGGACTTAGACATAATTTCACTCTCACAACATTATGGCTGGTTGGAGACAGTCCGAATCACAAGTACCTGGTCCATGGTTCTGGGCGTATACTGGGGGGACGGGGACGACTCCCATTAACCCCTGACTATACCGAGGATACGCTTATCACAATGCCTTTCTGGTCTGTGCTGAAGCAGGGCATTCTGGCAGCCAAGTGGCTTGACCTTTATTAGTGAGCCTGGTTACCCCCTCTCGGAACCACAGACTTAGAAATCGCCAGCTCATATACAGTGCATAAAATATATTTATATAATATATTTATATATATACCCTTATACACCATTTTAATAAAAAATATCACAAAATTCTTCTAAGTCCCTCGGGAAGAGTGAAAGACGCGCACGTTCATTTTCAGAGCTCCTAGACCTTCCTATAAGAAGTTAGCCAAAAGTAGCTTCGAAAAACGCTTAGGTTAAGTTTCAGAGTTGCTTCTAATGTACCAAAGCTGGACATAGACATAATTTCACTCTCACAACATTATGGATGGTTGGAGACAGTCCGAACCACAAGTACCGGGTCCATGGTTCTGGGCGTATACTGGGGGGACGGGGACGACTCCCATTAACCCTCGACTATACCGGGGATACGCTTATCACAATGCCTTTCTGGTCTGTGCTGAAGCAGGGCATTCTGGCAGCCAAGTGGCTTGACCTTTATTAGTGAGCCTGGTTACCCTCTCTCGGAACCACAGACTTAGAAATCGCAAGCTCATATACAGTGCATAAAATATATTTATATAATATATTTATATATATACCCTTATACACCATTTTAATAAAAAATATCACAAAATTCTTCTAAGTCCCTCTGGAAGAGTGAAAGACGCGCACGTTCATTTTCAGAGCTCCTAGACCTTCCTATAAGAAGTTAGCCAAAAAGTAGCTTCGAAAAACGCTTAGGTTAAGTTTCAGAGTTGCTTCTAATGTAGTACCAAAGCTGGACTTAGACATAATTTCATTCTCACAACATTATGGCTGGTTGGAGACAGTCCGAATCACAAGTACCTGGTCCATGGTTCTGGGCGTATACTGGGGGGACGGGGACGACTCCCATTAACCCCTGACTATACCGAGGATACGCTTATCACAATGCCTTTCTGGTCTGTGCTGAAGCAGGGCATTCTGGCAGCCAAGTGGCTTGACCTTTATTAGTGAGCCTGGTTACCCCCTCTCGGAACCACAGACTTAGAAATCGCAAGCTCATATACAGTGCATAAAATATATTTATATAATATATTTATATATATACCCTTATACACCATTTTAATAAAAAATATCACAAAATTCTTCTAAGTCCCTCGGGAAGAGTGAAAGACGCGCACGTTCATTTTCAGAGCTCCTAGACCTTCCTATAAGAAGTTATTCAAAAAGTAGCTTCGAAAAACGCTTAGGTTAAGTTTCAGAGTTGCTTCTAATGTACCAAAGTTAGACTTAGACATAATTTCACTCTCACAACATTATGGCTGGTAGGAGACAGTCCGAACCACAAGTACCGGGTCCATGGTTCTGGGCGTATACTGGGGGGACGGGGACGACTCCCATTAACCCCTGACTATACCGGGGATACGCTTATCACAATGCCTTTCTGGTCTGTGCTGAAGCAGGGCATTCTGGCAGCCAAGTGGCTTGACCTTTATTAGTGAGCCTGGTTACCCCCTCTCGGAACCACAGACTTAGAAATCACCAGCTCATATACAGTGCATAAAATATATTTATATAATATATTTATATATATACCCTTATACACCATTTTAATAAAAAATATCACAAAATTCTTCTAAGTCCCTCGGGAAGAGTGAAAGACGCGCACGTTCATTTTCAGAGCTCCTAGACCTTCCTATAAGAAGTTAGCCAAAAGTAGCTTCGAAAAACGCTTAGGTTAAGTTTCAGAGTTGCTTCTAATGTACCAAAGCTGGACTTAGACATAATTTCACTCTCACAACATTATAGCTGGTTGGAGACAGTCCGAACCACAAGTACCGGGTCCATGGTTCTGGGCGTATACTGGGGGGACGGGGACGACTCCCATTAACCCCTGACTATGCCGGGGATACGCTTATCACAATGCCTTTCTGGTCTGTGCTGAAGCAGGGCATTCTGGCAGCCAAGTGGCTTGACCTTTATTAGTGAGCCTGGTTACCCTCTCTCGGAACCACAGACTTAGAAATCGCCAGCTCATATACAGTGCATAAAATATATTTATATAATATATTTATATATATACCCTTATACACCAATTTAATAAAAAATATCACAAAATTCTTCTAAGTCCCTCGGGAAGAGTGAAAGACGCGCACGTTCATTTTCAGAGCTCCTAGACCTTCCTATAAGAAGTTAGCCAAAAAGTAGCTTCGAAAAACGCTTAGGTTAAGTTTCAGAGTTGATTCTAATGTAGTACCAAAGCTGGACTTAGACATAATTTCACTTTCACAACATTATGGCTGGTTGGAGACAGTCCGAATCACAAGTACCTGGTCCATGGTTCTGGGCGTATACTGGGGGGACGGGGACGACTCCCATTAACCCCTGACTATACCGAGGATACGCTTATCACAATGCCTTTCTGGTCTGTGCTGAAGCAGGGCATTCTGGCAGCCAAGTGGCTTGACCTTTATTAGTGAGCCTGGTTACCCCCTCTCGGAACCACAGACTTAGAAATCGCCAGCTCATATACAGTGCATAAAATATATTTATATAATATATTTATATATATACCCTTATTCACCATTTTAATAAAAAATATCACAAAATTCTTCTAAGTCCCTCGGGAAGAGTGAAAGACGCGCACGTTCATTTTCAGAGCTTCTAGACCTTCCTATAAGAAGTTAGCCAAAAAGTAGCTTCGAAAAACGCTTACTGTAGGTTAAGTTTCAGAGATGCTTCTAATTTACCAAAGCTGGACTTAGACATAATTTCACTCTCACAACATTATGGCTGGTTGGAGAGAGTCCGAACCACAAGTACCGGGTCCATGGTTCTGGGCATATACTGGGGGGACGGGGACGACTCCCATTAACCCCTGACTATACCGGGGATACGCTTATCACAATGTCTTTCTGGTCTGTGCTGAAGCAGGGCATTCTGGAAACCAAGTGGCTTGACCTTTATTAGTGAGCCTGGTTACCCCCTCTCGGAACCACAGACTTAGAAATCGCCAGCTCATATACAGTGCATAAAATATATTTATATATATACCCTTATACACCATTTTAATAAAAAATATCACAAAATTCTTCTAAGTCCCTCGGGAAGAGAGAAAGACGCGCACGTTCATTTTCAGAGCTCCTAGACCTTCCTATAAGAAGTTAGCCAAAAAGTAGCTTCGAAAAACGCTTAGGTTAAGTTTCAGAGTTGCTTCTAATGTACAAAAGCTAGACTTTGACATAATTTCACTCACAACATTATGGCTGGTTGGAGACAGTCCGAACCACAAGTACCGGGTCCATGGTTCTGGGCGTAAACTGGGGGGACGGGGACGACTCCCATTAACCCCTGACTATACCGGGGATACGCTAATCACAATGCCTTTCTGGTCTGTGCTGAAGCAGGGCATTCTGGCAGCCAAGTGGCTTGACCTTTATTAGTGAGCCTGGTTACCCCCTCTCGGAACCACAGACTTAGAAATCGCCAGCTCATATACAGTGCATAAAATATATTTATATAATATATTTATATATATACCCTTATACACCATTTTAATAAAAAATATCACAAAATTCTTCTAAGTCCCTCGGGAAGAGTGAAAGACGCGCATGTTCATTTTCAGAGCTCCTAGACCTTCCTATAAGAAGTTAGCCAAAAGTAGCTTCGAAAAACGCTTAGGTTAAGTTTCAGAGTTGCTTCTAATGTATCAAAGCTGGACTTAGACATAATTTCACTCTCACAACATTATAGCTGGTTGGAGACAGTCCGAACCACAAGTACCGGGTCCATGGTTCTGGGCGTATACTGGGGGGACGGGGACGAATCCCATTAACCCCTGACTATACCGGGGATACGCTTATCACAATGCCTTTCTGGTCTGTGCTGAAGCAGGGCATTCTGGCAGCCAAGTGGCTTGACCTTTATTAGTGAGCCTGGTTACCCCCTCTCGGAACCACAGACTTAGAAATCGCCAGCTCATATACAGGGCATAAAATATATTTATATAATATATTTATATATATACCCTTATACACCATTTTAATAAAAAATATCACAAAATTCTTCTAAGTCCCTCGGGAAGAGTGAAAGACGCGCACGTTCATTTTCAGAGCTCCTAGACCTTCCTATAAGAAGTTAGCCAAAAAGTAGCTTCGAAAAACGCTTAGGTTAAGTTTCAGAGTTGCTTCTAATGTAACAAAGCTGGACTTAGACATAATTTCACTCTCACAACATTATGGCTGGTTGGAGACAGTCCGAACCACAAATACCGGGTCCATGGTTCTGGGCGTATACTGGGGGGACGGGGACGACTCCCATTAACCCCTGACTATACCGGGGATACGCTTATCACAATGCCTTTCTGGTCTGTGCTGAAGCAGGGCATTCTGGCAACCAAGTGGCTTGACCTTTATTAGTGAGCCTGGTTACCCCCTCTCGAAACCACAGACTTAGAAATCGCCAGCTCATATCCAGTGCATAAAATATATTTATATATATACCCTTATACACCATTTTAATAAAAAATATCACAAAATTCTTCTAAGTCCCTCGAGAAGAGTGAAAGACGCGCACGTTCATTTTCAGAGCTCCTAGAACTTCCTATAAGAAGTTAGCCAAAAAGTAGCTTCGAAAAACGCTTAGGTTAAGTTTCAGAAATGCTTCTAATGTACCAAAGCTGGACTTAGACATAATTTCACTCTCAAAACATTATGGCTGGTTGGAGACAGTCCGAACCACAAGTACCGGGTCCATGGTTCTGGGCGTATACTGGGGGGATGGGGACGACTCCCATTAACCCCTGACTATACCGGGGATACGCTTATCACAATGTCTTTCTGGTCTGTGCTGAAGCAGGGCATTCTGGAAACCAAGTGGCTTGACCTTTATTAGTGAGCCTGGTTAACCCCTCTCGGAACCACAGACTTAAAAATCGCCAGCTCATATACAGTGCATAAAATATATTTATATATATACCCTTATACACCATTTTAATAAAAAATATCACAAAATTCTTCTAAGTCCCTCGGGAAGAGTGAAAGACGCGCACGTTCATTTTCAGAGCTCCTAGACCTTCCTATAAGAAGTTAGCCAAAAAGTAGCTTCGAAAAACGCTTAGTTAAAGTTTCAGAGTTGCTTCTAATGTACCAAAGCTGGACTTAGACATAATTTCACTCTCACAACATTATGGATGGTTGGAGACAGTCCGAACCACAAGTACCGGGTCCATGGTTCTGGGCGTATACTGGGAGGACGGGGACGACTCCCATTAACCCCTGACTATACCGGGGATACGCTTATCACAATGCCTTTCTGGTCTGTGCTGAAGCAGGGCATTCTGGCAGCCAAGTGGCTTGACCTTTATTAGTGAGCCTGGTTACCCCCTCTCGGAACCACAGACTTAGAAATCGCCAGCTCATATACAGTGCATAAAATATATTTATATAATATATTTATATATATATATCCTTATACACCATTTTAATAAAAAATATCACAAAATTCTTCTAAGTCCCTCGGGAAGAGTGAAAGACGCGCACGTTCATTTTCAGAGCTCCTAGACCTTCCTATAAGAAGTTAGCCAAAAAGTAGCTTCGATAAACACTTAGGTTAAGTTTCAGAGTTGCTTCTAATGTACCAAAGCTGGACTTAGATATAATTTCACTCTCACAACATTATGGCTGGTTGGAGACAGTCCGAACCACAAGTACCGGGTCCATGGTTCTGGGCGTATACTGGGGGGACGGGGACGACTCCCATGAACCCCTGACTATACCAGGGATACGCTTATCACAATGCCTTTCTGGTCTGTGCTGAAGCAGGGCATTCTGGCAACCAAGTGGCTTGACCTTTATTAGTGAGCCTGGTTACCCCCTCTCGGAACCACAGACTTAGAAATCGCCAGCTCATATACAGTGCATAAAATATATTTATATATATACCCTTATACACCATTTTAATAAAAAATATCACAAAATTCTTCTAAGTCCCTCAAGAAGAGTTAAAGACGCGCACGTTCATTTTCAGAGCTCCTAGAACTTCCTATAAGAAGTTAGCCAAAAAGTAGCTTCGAAAAACGCTTAGGTTAAGTTTCAGAGATGCTTCTAATGTACCAAAGCTGGACTTAGACATAATTTCACTCTCACAACATTATGGCTGGTTTGAGACAGTCCGAACCACAAGTACCGGGTCCATGGTTCTGGGCGTATACTGGGGGGGACGGGGACGACTCCCATTAACCCCTGACTATACCGGGGATACGCTTTTCACAATGCCTTTCTGGTCTGTGCTGAAGCAGGGCATTCTGGCAACCAAGTGGCTTGACCTTTATTAGTGAGCCTGGTTACCCCCTCTCGGAACCACAAACTTAGAAATCGCAAGCTCATATACAGTGCATAAAATATATTTATATATATACCCTTATACACCATTTTAATAAAAAATATCACTAAATTCTTCTAAGTCCCTCGGGAAGAGTGAAAGACGCGCACGTTCATTTTTAGAGCTCCTAGACCTTCCTATAAGAAGTTAGCCAAAAGTAGCTTCGAAAAACGCTTAGGTTAAGTTTCAGAGTTGCTACTAATGTACCAAAGCTGGACTTAGACATAATTTCACTCTCACAACATTATGGCTGGTTGGAGACAGTCCGAACCACAAGTACCGGGTCCATGGTTCTGGGCGTATACTGGGGGGACGAGGACGACTCCCATTAACCCCTGACTATACCGGGGATACGCTTATCACAATGCCTTTCTGGTCTGTGCTGAAGCAGGGCATTCTGGCAGCCAAGTGGCTTGACCTTTATTAGTGAGCCTGGTTACCCCCTCTCGGAACCACAGACTTAGAAATCGCCAGCTCATATACAGTGCATAAAATATATTTATATAATATATTTATATATATACCCTTATACACCATTTCAATAAAAAATATCACAAAGTTCTTCTAAGTCCCTCGGGAAGAGTGAAAGACGCGCACGTTCATTTTCAGAGCTCCTAGACCTTCCAATAAGAAGTTAGCCAAAAAGTAGCTTCGAAAAACGCTTAGGTTAAGTTTCAGAGTTGCTTCTAATGTACCAAAGCAGGACTTAGACATAATTTCACTCTCACAACATTATGGATGGTTGGAGACAGTCCGAACCACAAGTACTTGGTCCATGGTTCTGGACGTATACTGGGGGGACAGGGACGACTCCCATTAACCCCTGACTATACCGGGGATAAGCTTATCACAATGCCTTTCTGGTCTGTGCTGAAGCAGGGCATTCTGGCAACCAAGTGGCTTGACCATTATTAGTGAGCCTGGTTACCCCCTCTCGGAACCACAGACTTAGAAATCGCCAGCTCATATACAGTGCATAAAATATATTGATATAATATATTTATATATATACCCTTATACACCATTTTAATAAAAAATATCACAAAATTCTTCTAAGTCCCTCGGGAAGAGTGAAAGACGCGCACGTTCATTTTCAGAGCTTCTAGACCTTCCTATAAGAAGTTAGCCAAAAAGTAGCTTCGAAAAACGCTTACTGTAGGTTAAGTTTCAGAGATGCTTCTAATTTACCAAAGCTGGACTTAGACATAATTTCACTCTCACAACATTATGGCTGGTTGGAGAGAGTCCGAACCACAAGTACCGGGTCCATGGTTCTGGGCATATACTGGGGGGACGGGGACGACTCCCATTAACCCCTGACTATACCGGGGATACGCTAATCACAATGCCTTTCTGGTCTGTGCTGAAGCAGGGCATTCTGGCAGCCAAGTGGCTTGACCTTTATTAGTGAGCCTGGTTACCCCCTCTCGGAACTACAGACTTAGAAATCGCCAGCTCATATACAGTGCATAAAATATATTTATATATATACCCTTATACACCATTTTAATAAAAAATATCACAAAATTCTTCTAAGTCCCTCGGGAAGAGAGAAAGACGCGCACGTTCATTTTCAGAGCTCCTAGACCTTCCTATAAGAAGTTAGCCAAAAAGTAGCTTCGAAAAACGCTTAGGTTAAGTTTCAGAGTTGCTTCTAATGTACAAAAGCTAGACTTAGACATAATTTCACTCTCACAACATTATGGCTGGTTGGAGACAGTCCGAACCACAAGTACCGGGTCCATGGTTCTGGGCGTAAACTGGGGGGACGGGGACGACTCCCATTAACCCCTGACTATACCGGGGATACGCTAATCACAATGCCTTTCTGGTCTGTGCTGAAGCAGGGCATTCTGGCAGCCAAGTGGCTTGACCTTTATTAGTGAGCCTGGTTACCCCCTCTCGGAACCACAGACTTAGAAATCGCCAGCTCATATACAGTGCATAAAATATATTTATATAATATATTTATATATATACCCTTACACTGGCGACACACTTTATTCGAGCTCGGCTAGTCCCACGAATTCGGGTATACCCGGGTGTATTGAGGTTTGTGACTGTTTTCTGCCCGAGTGGATTGAGGTATTTTCCAGGCAGGGATTGAAGCATTTTATTCCCGCTGGCTGCAATACTGCACAGTATATATATATATACTGCATTACAATTCATGAATTTATGCCATCTGGTAGACACGCGATGCATTGCAGCCTATTAAATCCTAATCATTATCATTTAACAGATCAGCCGCCCGTCAGCCAGGCATGAACCCAGGCTGGGAAGGCAAACGCAACGGGGCTTGTCAGAGGTGAGGAGCGGCGCATTCCAGGTATCTGCCAGGTACATACTGGGTATTTGCTCGAATAAAGTGTGTCGGTGCAGTATACACCATTTTAATAAAAAATATCACAAAATTCTTCTAAGTCCCTCGGGAAGAGTGAAAGACGCGCATGTTCATTTTCAGAGCTCCTAGACCTTCCTATAAGAAGTTAGCCAAAAATAGCTTCGAAAAACGCTTAGGTTAAGTTTCAGAGTTGCTTCTAATGTATCAAAGCTGGACTTAGACATAATTTCACTCTCACAACATTATAGCTGGTTGGAGACAGTCCGAACCACAAGTACCGGGTCCATGGTTCTGGGCGTATACTGGGGGGACGGGGACGACTCCCATTAACCCCTGACTATACCGGGGATACGCTTATCACAATGCCTTTCTGGTCTGTGCTGAAGCAGGGCATTCTGGCAGCCAAGTGGCTTGACCTTTATTAGTGAGCCTGGTTACCCCCTCTCGGAACCACAGACTTAGAAATCGCCAGCTCATATACAGGGCATAAAATATATTTATATAATATATTTATATATATACCCTTATACACCATTTTAATAAAAAATATCACAAAATTCTTCTAAGTCCCTCGGGAAGAGTGAAAGACGCGCACGTTCATTTTCAGAGCTCCTAGACCTTCCTATAAGAAGTTAGCCAAAAAGTAGCTTCGAAAAACGCTTAGGTTAAGTTTCAGAGTTGCTTCTAATGTACCAAAGCTGGACTTAGACATAATTTCACTCTCACAACATTATGGCTGGTTGGAGACAGTCCGAACCACAAATACCGGGTCCATGGTTCTGGGCGTATACTGGGGGGACGGGGACGACTCCCATTAACCCCTGACTATACCGGGGATACGCTTATCACAATGCCTTTCTGGTCTGTGCTGAAGCAGGGCATTCTGGCAACCAAGTGTCTTGACCTTTATTAATGAGCCTGGTTACCCCCTCTCGAAACCACAGACTTAGAAATCGCCAGCTCATATCCAGTGCATAAAATATATTTATATATATACCCTTATACACCATTTTAATAAAAAATATCACAAAATTCTTCTAAGTCCCTCGAGAAGAGTGAAAGACGCGCACGTTCATTTTCAGAGCTCCTAGAACTTCCTATAAGAAGTTAGCCAAAAAGTAGCTTCGAAAAACGCTTAGGTTAAGTTTCAGAAATGCTTCTAATGTACCAAAGCTGGACTTAGACATAATTTCACTCTCACAACATTATGGCTGGTTGGAGACAGTCCGAACCACAAGTACCGGTTCAATGGTTCTGGGCGTATACTGGGGGGACGGTGACGACTCCCATTAACCCCTGACTATACCGGGGATACGCTTATCACAATGTCTTTCTGGTCTGTGCTGAAGCAGGGCATTCTGGAAACCAAGTGGCTTGACCTTTATTAGTGAGCCTGGTTAACCCCTCTCGGAACCACAGACTTAAAAATCGCCAGCTCATATACAGTGCATAAAATATATTTATATATATACCCTTATACACCATTTTAATAAAAAATATCACAAAATTCTTCTAAGTCCCTCGGGAAGAGTGAAAGACGCGCACGTTCATTTTCAGAGCTCCTAGACCTTCCTATAAGAAGTTAGCCAAAAAGTAGCTTCGAAAAACGCTTAGGTTAAGTTTCAGAGTTGCTTCTAATGTACCAAAGCTGGACTTAGACATAATTTCACTCTCACAACATTATGGATGGTTGGAGACAGTCCGAACCACAAGTACCGGGTCCATGGTTCTGGGCGTATACTGGGAGGACGGGGACGACTCCCATTAACCCCTGACTATACCGGGGATACGCTTATCACAATGCCTTTCTGGTCTGTGCTGAAGCAGGGCATTCTGGCAGCCAAGTGGCTTGACCTTTATTAGTGAGCCTGGTTACCCCCTCTCGGAACCACAGACTTAGAAATCGCCAGCTCATATACAGTGCATAAAATATATTTATATAATATATTTATATATATATACCCTTATACACCATTTTAATAAAAAATATCACAAAATTCTTCTAAGTCCCTCGGGAAGAGTGAAAGACGCGCACGTTCATTTTCAGAGCTCCTAGACCTTCCTATAAGAAGTTAGTCAAAAAGTAGCTTCGAAAAACGCTTAGGTTAAGTTTCAGAGTTGCTTCTAATGTAACAAAGCTGGACTTAGACATAATTTCACTCTCACAACATTATGGCTGGTTGGAGACAGTCCGAACCACAAATACCGGGTCCATGGGGGGACGGGGACGACTCCCATTAACCCCTGACTATACCGGGGATACGCTTATCACAATGCCTTTCTGGTCTGTGCTGAAGCAGGGCATTCTGGCAACCAAGTGTCTTGACCTTTATTAGTGAGCCTGGTTACCCCCTCTCGAAACCACAGACTTAGAAATCGCCAGCTCATATCCAGTGCATAAAATATATTTATATATATACCCTTATACACCATTTTAATAAAAAATATCACAAAATTCTTCTAAGTCCCTCGAGAAGAGTGAAAGACGCGCACGTTCATTTTCAGAGCTCCTAGAACTTCCTATAAGAAGTTAGCCAAAAAGTAGCTTCGAAAAACGCTTAGGTTAAGTTTCAGAAATGCTTCTAATGTACCAAAGCTGGACTTAGACATAATTTCACTCTCAAAACATTATGGCTGGTTGGAGACAGTCCGAACCACAAGTACCGGGTCCATGGTTCTGGGCGTATACTGGGGGGACGGGGACGACTCCCATTAACCCCTGACTATACCGGGGATACGCTTATCACAATGTCTTTCTGGTCTGTGCTGAAGCAGGGCATTCTGGAAACCAAGTGGCTTGACCTTTATTAGTGAGCCTGGTTGACCCCTCTCGGAACCACAGACTTAAAAATCGCCAGCTCATATACAGTGCATAAAATATATTTATATATATACCCTTATACACCATTTTAATAAAAAATATCACAAAATTCTTCTAAGTCCCTCGGGAAGAGTGAAAGACGCGCACGTTCATTTTCAGAGCTCCTAGACCTTCCTATAAGAAGTTAGCCAAAAAGTAGCTTCGAAAAACGCTTAGGTTAAGTTTCAGAGTTGCTTCTAATGTACCAAAGCTGGACTTAGACATAATTTCACTCTCACAACATTATGGCTGGTTGGAGACAGTCCGAACCACAAGTACCGGGTCCATGGTTCTGGGCGTATACTGGGAGGACGGGGACGACTCCCATTAACCCCTGACTATACCGGGGATACGCTTATCACAATGCCTTTCTGGTCTGTGCTGAAGCAGGGCATTCTGGCAGCCAAGTGGCTTGACCTTTATTAGTGAGTCTGGTTACCCCCTCTCGGAACCACAGACTTAGAAATCGCCAGCTCATATACAGTGCATAAAATATATTTATATATATACCCTTATACACCATTTTAATAAAAAATATCACAAAATTCTTCTAAGTACCTCAAGAAGAGTTAAAGACGCGCACGTTCATTTTCAGAGCTCCTAGAACTTCCTATAAGAAGTTAGCCAAAAAGTAGCTTCGAAAAACGCTTAGGTTAAGTTTCAGAGATGCTTCTAATGTACCAAAGCTGGACTTAGACATAATTTCACTCTCACAACATTATGGCTGGTTTGAGACAGTCCGAACCACAAGTACCGGGTCCATGGTTCTGGGCGTATACTGGGGGGGACGGGGACGACTCCCATTAACCCCTGACTATACCGGGGATACGCTTTTCACAATGCCTTTCTGGTCTGTGCTGAAGCAGGGCATTCTGGCAACCAAGTGGCTTGACCTTTATTAGTGAGCCTGGTTACCCCCTCTCGGAACCACAAACTTAGAAATCGCAAGCTCATATACAGTGCATAAAATATATTTATATATATACCCTTATACACCATTTTAATAAAAAATATCACTAAATTCTTCTAAGTCCCTCGGGAAGAGTGAAAGACGCGCACGTTCATTTTTAGAGCTCCTAGACCTTCCTATAAGAAGTTAGCCAAAAGTAGCTTCGAAAAACGCTTAGGTTAAGTTTCAGAGTTGCTTCTAATGTACCAAAGCTGGACTTAGACATAATTTCACTCTCACAACATTATGGCTGGTTGGAGACAGTCCGAACCACAAGTACCGGGTCCATGGTTCTGGGCGTATACTGGGGGGACGGGGACGACTCCCATTAACCCCTGACTATACCGGGGATACGCTTATCACAATGCCTTTCTGGTCTGTGCTGAAGCAGGGCATTCTGGCAGCCAAGTGGCTTGACCTTTATTAGTGAGCCTGGTTACCCCCTCTCGGAACCACAGACTTAGAAATCGCCAGCTCATATACAGTGCATAAAATATATTTATATAATATATTTATATATATACCCTTATACACCATTTCAATAAAAAATATCACAAAGTTCTTCTAAGTCCCTCGGGAAGAGTGAAAGACGCGCACGTTCATTTTCAGAGCTTCTAGACCTTCCAATAAGAAGTTAGCCAAAAAGTAGCTTCGAAAAACGCTTAGGTTAAGTTTCAGAGTTGCTTCTAATGTAACAAAGCAGGACTTAGACATAATTTCACTCTCACAACATTATGGCTGGTTGGAGACAGTCCGAATCACAAGTACCTGGTCCATGGTTCTGGGCGTATACTGGGGGGACGGGGACCACTCCCATTAACCCCTGACTATACCGGGGATACGCTTATCACAATGCCTTTCTGGTCTGTGCTGAAGCAGGGCATTCTGGCAACCAAGTGTCTTGACCTTTATTAGTGAGCCTGGTTACCCCCTCTCGAAACCACAGACTTAGAAATCGCCAGCTCATATCCAGTGCATAAAATATATTTATATATATACCCTTATACACCATTTTAATAAAAAATATCACAAAATTCTTCTAAGTCCCTCGAGAAGAGTGAATGACGCGCACGTTCATTTTCAGAGCTCCTAGAACTTCCTATAAGAAGTTAGCCAAAAAGTAGCTTCGAAAAACGCTTAGGTTAAGTTTCAGAAATGCTTCTAATGTACCAAAGCTGGACTTAGACATAATTTCACTCTCAAAACATTATGGCTGGTTGGAGACAGTCCGAACCACAAGTACCGGGTCCATGGTTCTGGGCGTATACTGGGGGGACGGGGACGACTCCCATTAACCCCTGACTATACCGGGGATACGCTTATCACAATGTCTTTCTGGTCTGTGCTGAAGCAGGGCATTCTGGAAACCAAGTGGCTTGACCTTTATTAGTGAGCCTGGTTAACCCCTCTCGGAACCACAGACTTAAAAATCGCCAGCTCATATACAGTGCATAAAATATATTTATATATATACCCTTATACACCATTTTAATAAAAAATATCACAAAATTCTTCTAAGTCCCTCGGGAAGAGTGAAAGACGCGCACGTTCATTTTCAGAGCTCCTAGACCTTCCTATAAGAAGTTAGCCAAAAAGTAGCTTCGAAAAACGCTTAGGTTAAGTTTCAGAGTTGCTTCTAATGTACCAAAGCTGGACTTAGACATAATTTCACTCTCACAACATTATGGATGGTTGGAGACAGTCCGAACCACAAGTACCGGGTCCATGGTTCTGGGCGTATACTGGGAGGACGGGGACGACTCCCATTAACCCCTGACTATACCGGGGATACGCTTATCACAATGCCTTTCTGGTCTGTGCTGAAGCAGGGCATTCTGGCAGCCAAGTGGCTTGACCTTTATTAGTGAGCCTGGTTACCCCCTCTCGGAACCACAGACTTAGAAATCGCCAGCTCATATACAGTGCATAAAATATATTTATATAATATATTTAAATATATATACCCTTATACACCATTTTAATAAAAAATATCACAAAATTCTTCTAAGTCCCTCGGGAAGAGTGAAAGACGCGCACGTTCATTTTCAGAGCTCCTAGACCTTCCTATAAGAAGTTAGCCAAAAAGTAGCTTCGAAAAACGCTTAGGTTAAGTTTCAGAGTTGCTTCTAATGTACCAAAGCTGGACTTAGATATAATTTCACTCTCACAACATTATGGCTGGTTGGAGACAGTCCGAACCACAAGTACCGGGTCCATGGTTCTGGGCGTATACTGGGGGGACGGGGACGACTCCCATTAACCCCTGACTATACCAGGGATACGCTTATCACAATGCCTTTCTGGTCTGTGTTGAAGCAGGGCATTCTGGCAACCAAGTGGCTTGACCTTTATTAGTGAGCCTGGTTACCCCCTCTCGGAACCACAGACTTAGAAATCGCCAGCTCATATACAGTGCATAAAATATATTTATATATATACCCTTATACACCATTTTAATAAAAAATATCACAAAATTCTTCTAAGTCCCTCGGGAAGAGAGAAAGACGCGCACGTTCATTTTCAGAGCTCCTAGACCTTCCTATAAGAAGTTAGCCAAAAAGTAGCTTCGAAAAACGCTTAGGTTAAGTTTCAGAGTTGCTTCTAATGTACAAAAGCTAGACTTTGACATAATTTCACTCACAACATTATGGCTGGTTGGAGACAGTCCGAACCACAAGTACCGGGTCCATGGTTCTGGGCGTAAACTGGGGGGACGGGGACGACTCCCATTAACCCCTGACTATACCGGGGATACGCTAATCACAATGCCTTTCTGGTCTGTGCTGAAGCAGGGCATTCTGGCATCCAAGTGGCTTGACCTTTATTAGTGAGCCTGGTTACCCCCTCTCGGAACCACAGACTTAGAAATCGCCAGCTCATATACAGTGCATAAAATATATTTATATAATATATTTATATATATACCCTTATACACCATTTTAATAAAAAATATCACAAAATTCTTCTAAGTCCCTCGGGAAGAGTGAAAGACGCGCATGTTCATTTTCAGAGCTCCTAGACCTTCCTATAAGAAGTTAGTCAAAAGTAGCTTCGAAAAACGCTTAGGTTAAGTTTCAGAGTTGCTTCTAATGTATCAAAGCTGGACTTAGACATAATTTCACTCTCACAACATTATAGCTGGTTGGAGACAGTCCGAACCACAAGTACCGGGTCCATGGTTCTGGGCGTATACTGGGGGGACGGGGACGAATCCCATTAACCCCTGACTATACCGGGGATACGCTTATCACAATGCCTTTCTGGTCTGTGCTGAAGCAGGGCATTCTGGCAGCCAAGTGGCTTGACCTTTATTAGTGAGCCTGGTTACCCCCTCTCGGAACCACAGACTTAGAAATCGCCAGCTCATATCCAGTGCATAAAATATATTTATATATATACCCTTATACACCATTTTAATAAAAAATATCACAAAATTCTTCTAAGTCCCTCGAGAAGAGTGAAAGACGCGCACGTTCATTTTCAGAGCTCCTAGAACTTCCTATAAGAAGTTAGCCAAAAAGTAGCTTCGAAAAACGCTTAGGTTAAGTTTCAGAAATGCTTCTAATGTACCAAAGCTGGACTTAGACATAATTTCACTCTCAAAACATTATGGCTGGTTGGAGACAGTCCGAACCACAAGTACCGGGTCCATGGTTCTGGGCGTATACTGGGGGGATGGGGACGACTCCCATTAACCCCTGACTATACCGGGGATACGCTTATCACAATGTCTTTCTGGTCTGTGCTGAAGCAGGGCATTCTGGAAACCAAGTGGCTTGACCTTTATTAGTGAGCCTGGTTAACCCCTCTCGGAACCACAGACTTAAAAATCGCCAGCTCATATACAGTGCATAAAATATATTTATATATATACCCTTATACACCATTTTAATAAAAAATATCACAAAATTCTTCTAAGTCCCTCGGGAAGAGTGAAAGACGCGCACGTTCATTTTCAGAGCTCCTAGACCTTCCTATAAGAAGTTAGCCAAAAAGTAGCTTCGAAAAACGCTTAGGTTAAGTTTCAGAGTTGCTTCTAATGTACCAAAGCTTGACTTAGACATAATTTCACTCTCACAACATTATGGATGGTTGGAGACAGTCCGAACCACAAGTACCGGGTCCATGGTTCTGGGCGTATACTGGGAGGACGGGGACGACTCCCATTAACCCCTGACTATACCGGGGATACGCTTATCACAATGCCTTTCTGGTCTGTGCTGAAGCAGGGCATTCTGGCAGCCAAGTGGCTTGACCTTTATTAGTGAGCCTGGTTACCCCCTCTCGGAACCACAGACTTAGAAATCGCCAGCTCATATACAGTGCATAAAATATATTTATATAATATATTTATATATATATACCCTTATACACCATTTTAATAAAAAATATCACAAAATTCTTCTAAGTCCCTCGGGAAGAGTGAAAGACGCGCACGTTCATTTTCAGAGCTCCTAGACCTTCCTATAAGAAGTTAGCCAAAAAGTAGCTTCGATAAACACTTAGGTTAAGTTTCAGAGTTGCTTCTAATGTACCAAAGCTGGACTTAGATATAATTTCACTCTCACAACATTATGGCTGGTTGGAGACAGTCCGAACCACAAGTACCGGGTCCATGGTTCTGGGCGTATACTGGGGGGACGGGGACGACTCCCATGAACCCCTGACTATACCAGGGATACGCTTATCACAATGCCTTTCTGGTCTGTGCTGAAGCAGGGCATTCTGGCAACCAAGTGGCTTGACCTTTATTAGTGAGCCTGGTTACCCCCTCTTGGAACCACAGACTTAGAAATCGCCAGCTCATATACAGTGCATAAAATATATTTATATATATACCCTTATACACCATTTTAATAAAAAATATCACAAAATTCTTCTAAGTCCCTCAAGAAGAGTTAAAGACGCGCACGTTCATTTTCAGAGCTCCTAGAACTTCCTATAAGAAGTTAGCCAAAAAGTAGCTTCGAAAAACGCTTAGGTTAAGTTTCAGAGATGCTTCTAATGTACCAAAGCTGGACTTAGACATAATTTCACTCTCACAACATTATGGCTGGTTTGAGACAGTCCGAACCACAAGTACCGGATCCATGGTTCTGGGCGTATACTGGGGGGGACGGGGACGACTCCCATTAACCCCTGACTATACCGGGGATACGCTTTTCACAATGCCTTTCTGGTCTGTGCTGAAGCAGGGCATTCTGGCAACCAAGTGGCTTGACCTTTATTAGTGAGCCTGGTTACCCCCTCTCGGAACCACAAACTTAGAAATCGCAAGCTCATATACAGTGCATAAAATATATTTATATATATACCCTTATACACCATTTTAATAAAAAATATCACTAAATTCTTCTAAGTCCCTCGGGAAGAGTGAAAGACGCGCACGTTCATTTTTAGAGCTCCTAGACCTTCCTATAAGAAGTTAGCCAAAAGTAGCTTCGAAAAACGCTTAGGTTAAGTTTCAGAGTTGCTTCTAATGTACCAAAGCTGGACTTAGACATAATTTCACTCTCACAACATTATGGCTGGTTGGAGACAGTCCGAACCACAAGTACCGGGTCCATGGTTCTGGGCGTATACTGGGGGGACGAGGACGACTCCCATTAACCCCTGACTATACCGGGGATACGCTTATCACAATGCCTTTCTGGTCTGTGCTGAAGCAGGGCATTCTGGCAGCCAAGTGGCTTGACCTTTATTAGTGAGCCTGGTTACCCCCTCTCGGAACCACAGACTTAGAAATCGCCAGCTCATATACAGTGCATAAAATATATTTATATAATATATTTATATATATACCCTTATACACCATTTCAATAAAAAATATCACAAAGTTCTTCTAAGTCCCTCCGGAAGAGTGAAAGACGCGCACGTTCATTTTCAGAGCTCCTAGACCTTCCAATAAGAAGTTAGCCAAAAAGTAGCTTCGAAAAACGCTTAGGTTAAGTTTCAGAGTTGCTTCTAATGTACCAAAGCAGGACTTAGACATAATTTCACTCTCACAACATTATGGATGGTTGGAGACAGTCCGAACCACAAGTACTTGGTCCATGGTTCTGGGCGTATACTGGGGGGACAGGGACGACTCCCATTAACCCCTGACTATACCGGGGATAAGCTTATCACAATGCCTTTCTGGTCTGTGCTGAAGCAGGGCATTCTGGCAACCAAGTGGCTTGACCATTATTAGTGAGCCTGGTTACCCCCTCTCGGAACCACAGACTTAGAAATCGCCAGCTCATATACAGTGCATAAAATATATTGATATAATATATTTATATATATACCCTTATACACCATTTTAATAAAAAATATCACAAAATTCTTCTAAGTTCCTCGGGAAGAGTGAAAGACGCGCACGTTCATTTTCAGAGCTTCTAGACCTTCCTATAAGAAGTTAGCCAAAAAGTAGCTTCGAAAAACGCTTACTGTAGGTTAAGTTTCAGAGATGCTTCTAATTTACCAAAGCTGGACTTAGACATAATTTCACTCTCACAACATTATGGCTGGTTGGAGAGAGTCCGAACCACAAGTACCGGGTCCATGGTTCTGGGCATATACTGGGGGGACGGGGACGACTCCCATTAACCCCTGACTATACCGGGGATACGCTAATCACAATGCCTTTCTGGTCTGTGCTGAAGCAGGGCATTCTGGCAGCCAAGTGGCTTGACCTTTATTAGTGAGCCTGGTTACCCCCTCTCGGAACCACAGACTTAGAAATCGCCAGCTCATATACAGTGCATAAAATATATTTATATATATACCCTTATACACCATTTTAATAAAAAATATCACAAAATTCTTCTAAGTCCCTCGGGAAGAGAGAAAGACGCGCACGTTCATTTTCAGAGCTCCTAGACCTTCCTATAAGAAGTTAGCCAAAAAGTAGCTTCGAAAAACGCTTAGGTTAAGTTTCAGAGTTGCTTCTAATGTACAAAAGCTAGACTTAGACATAATTTCACTCTCACAACATTATGGCTGGTTGGAGACAGTCCGAACCACAAGTACCGGGTCCATGGTTCTGGGCGTAAACTGGGGGGACGGGGACGACTCCCATTAACCCCTGACTATACCGGGGATACGCTAATCACAATGCCTTTCTGGTCTGTGCTGAAGCAGGGCATTCTGGCAGCCAAGTGGCTTGACCTTTATTAGTGAGCCTGGTTACCCCCTCTCGGAACCACAGACTTAGAAATCGCCAGCTCATATACAGTGCATAAAATATATTTATATAATATATTTATATATATACCCTTATACACCATTTTAATAAAAAATATCACAAAATTCTTCTAAGTCCCTCGGGAAGAGTGAAAGACGCGCATGTTCATTTTCAGAGCTCCTAGACCTTCCTATAAGAAGTTAGCCAAAAGTAGCTTCGAAAAACGCTTAGGTTAAGTTTCAGAGTTGCTTCTAATGTATCAAAGCTTGACTTAGACATAATTTCACTCTCACAACATTATAGCTGGTTGGAGACAGTCCGAACCACAAGTACCGGGTCCATGGTTCTGGGCGTATACTGGGGGGACGGGGACGACTCCCATTAACCCCTGACTATACCGGGGATACGCTTATCACAATGCCTTTCTGGTCTGTGCTGAAGCAGGGCATTATGGCAGCCAAGTGGCTTGACCTTTATTAGTGAGCCTGGTTACCCCCTCTCGGAACCACAGACTTAGAAATCGCCAGCTCATATACAGGGCATAAAATATATTTATATAATATATTTATATATATACCCTTATACACCATTTTAATAAAAAATATCACAAAATTCTTCTAAGTCCCTCGGGAAGAGTGAAAGACGCGCACGTTCATTTTCAGAGCTCCTAGACCTTCCTATAAGAAGTTAGCCAAAAAGTAGCTTCGAAAAACGCTTAGGTTAAGTTTCAGAGTTGCTTCTAATGTACCAAAGCTGGACTTAGACATAATTTCACTCTCACAACATTATGGCTGGTTGGAGACAGTCCGAACCACAAATACCGGGTCCATGGTTCTGGGCGTATACTGGGGGGACGGGGACGACTCCCATTAACCCCTGACTATACCGGGGATACGCTTATCACAATGCCTTTCTGGTCTGTGCTGAAGCAGGGCATTCTGGCAACCAAGTGTCTTGACCTTTATTAATGAGCCTGGTTACCCCCTCTCGAAACCACAGACTTAGAAATCGCCAGCTCATATCCAGTGCATAAAATATATTTATATATATACCCTTATACACCATTTTAATAAAAAATATCACAAAATTCTTCTAAGTCCCTCGAGAAGAGTGAAAGACGCGCACGTTCATTTTCAGAGCTCCTAGAACTTCCTATAAGAAGTTAGCCAAAAAGTAGCTTCGAAAAACGCTTAGGTTAAGTTTCAGAAATGCTTCTAATGTACCAAAGCTGGACTTAGACATAATTTCACTCTCACAACATTATGGCTGGTTGGAGACAGTCCGAACCAGAAGTACCGGTTCCATGGTTCTGGGCGTATACTGGGGGGACGGGGACGACTCCCATTAACCCCTGACTATACCGGGGATACGCTTATCACAATGTCTTTCTGGTCTGTGCTGAAGCAGGGCATTCTGGAAACCAAGTGGCTTGACCTTTATTAGTGAGCCTGGTTAACCCCTCTCGGAACCACAGACTTAAAAATCGCCAGCTCATATACAGTGCATAAAATATATTTATATATATACCCTTATACACCATTTTAATAAAAAATATCACAAAATTCTTCTAAGTCCCTCGGGAAGAGTGAAAGACGCGCACGTTCATTTTCAGAGCTCCTAGACCTTCCTATAAGAAGTTAGCCAAAAAGTAGCTTCGAAAAACGCTTAGGTTAAGTTTCAGAGTTGCTTCTAATGTACCAAAGCTGGACTTAGACATAATTTCACTCTCACAACATTATGGATGGTTGGAGACAGTCCGAACCACAAGTACCGGGTCCATGGTTCTGGGCGTATACTGGGAGGACGGGGACGACTCCCATTAACCCCTGACTATACCGGGGATACGCTTATCACAATGCCTTTCTGGTCTGTGCTGAAGCAGGGCATTCTGGCAGCCAAGTGGCTTGACCTTTATTAGTGAGCCTGGTTACCCCCTCTCGGAACCACAGACTTAGAAATCGCCAGCTCATATACAGTGCATAAAATATATTTATATAATATATTTATATATATATACCCTTATACACCATTTTAATAAAAAATATCACAAAATTCTTCTAAGTCCCTCGGGAAGAGTGAAAGACGCGCACGTTCATTTTCAGAGCTCCTAGACCTTCCTATAAGAAGTTAGTCAAAAAGTAGCTTCGAAAAACGCTTAGGTTAAGTTTCAGAGTTGCTTCTAATGTAACAAAGCTGGACTTAGACATAATTTCACTCTCACAACATTATGGCTGGTTGGAGACAGTCCGAACCACAAATACCGGGTCCATGGGGGGACGGGGACGACTCCCATTAACCCCTGACTATACCGGGGATACGCTTATCACAATGCCTTTCTGGTCTGTGCTGAAGCAGGGCATTCTGGCAACCAAGTGTCTTGACCTTTATTAGTGAGCCTGGTTACCCCCTCTCGAAACCACAGACTTAGAAATCGCCAGCTCATATCCAGTGCATAAAATATATTTATATATATACCCTTATACACCATTTTAATAAAAAATATCACAAAATTCTTCTAAGTCCCTCGAGAAGGGTGAAAGACGCGCACGTTCATTTTCAGAGCTCCTAGAACTTCCTATAAGAAGTTAGCCAAAAAGTAGCTTCGAAAAACGCTTAGGTTAAGTTTCAGAAATGCTTCTAATGTACCAAAGCTGGACTTAGACATAATTTCACTCTCAAAACATTATGGCTGGTTGGAGACAGTCCGAACCACAAGTACCGGGTCCATGGTTCTGGGCGTATACTGGGGGGACGGGGACGACTCCCATTAACCCCTGACTATACCGGGGATACGCTTATCACAATGTCTTTCTGGTCTGTGCTGAAGCAGGGCATTCTGGAAACCAAGTGGCTTGACCTTTATTAGTGAGCCTGGTTAACCCCTCTCGGAACCACAGACTTAAAAATCGCCAGCTCATATACAGTGCATAAAATATATTTATATATATACCCTTATACACCATTTTAATAAAAAATATCACAAAATTCTTCTAAGTCCCTCGGGAAGAGTGAAAGACGCGCACGTTCATTTTCAGAGCTCCTAGACCTTCCTATAAGAAGTTAGCCAAAAAGTAGCTTCGAAAAACGCTTAGGTTAAGTTTCAGAGTTGCTTCTAATGTACCAAAGCTGGACTTAGACATAATTTCACTCTCACAACATTATGGATGGTTGGAGACAGTCCGAACCACAAGTACCGGGTCCATGGTTCTGGGCGTATACTGGGAGGACGGGGACGACTCCCATTAACCCCTGACTATACCGGGGATACGCTTATCACAATGCCTTTCTGGTCTGTGCTGAAGCAGGGCATTCTGGCAGCCAAGTGGCTTGACCTTTATTAGTGAGCCTGGTTACCCCCTCTCGGAACCACAGACTTAGAAATCGCCAGCTCATATACAGTGCATAAAATATATTTATATAATATATTTATATATATATACCCTTATACACCATTTTAATAAAAAATATCACAAAATTCTTCTAAGTCCCTCGGGAAGAGTGAAAGACGCGCACGTTCATTTTCAGAGCTCCTAGACCTTCCTATAAGAAGTTAGTCAAAAAGTAGCTTCGAAAAACGCTTAGGTTAAGTTTCAGAGTTGCTTCTAATGTAACAAAGCTGGACTTAGACATAATTTCACTCTCACAACATTATGGCTGGTTGGAGACAGTCCGAACCACAAATACCGGGTCCATGGGGGGACGGGGACGACTCCCATTAACCCCTGACTATACCGGGGATACGCTTATCACAATGCCTTTCTGGTCTGTGCTGAAGCAGGGCATTCTGGCAACCAAGTGTCTTGACCTTTATTAGTGAGCCTGGTTACCCCCTCTCGAAACCACAGACTTAGAAATCGCCAGCTCATATCCAGTGCATAAAATATATTTATATATATACCCTTATACACCATTTTAATAAAAAATATCACAAAATTCTTCTAAGTCCCTCGAGAAGGGTGAAAGACGCGCACGTTCATTTTCAGAGCTCCTAGAACTTCCTATAAGAAGTTAGCCAAAAAGTAGCTTCGAAAAACGCTTAGGTTAAGTTTCAGAAATGCTTCTAATGTACCAAAGCTGGACTTAGACATAATTTCACTCTCAAAACATTATGGCTGGTTGGAGACAGTCCGAACCACAAGTACCGGGTCCATGGTTCTGGGCGTATACTGGGGGGACGGGGACGACTCCCATTAACCCCTGACTATACCGGGGATACGCTTATCACAATGTCTTTCTGGTCTGTGCTGAAGCAGGGCATTCTGGAAACCAAGTGGCTTGACCTTTATTAGTGAGCCTGGTTAACCCCTCTCGGAACCACAGACTTAAAAATCGCCAGCTCATATACAGTGCATAAAATATATTTATATATATACCCTTATACACCATTTTAATAAAAAATATCACAACATTCTTCTAAGTCCCTCGGGAAGAGTGAAAGACGCGCACGTTCATTTTCAGAGCTCCTAGACCTTCCTATAAGAAGTTAGCCAAAAAGTAGCTTCGAAAAACGCTTAGGTTAAGTTTCAGAGTTGCTTCTAATGTACCAAAGCTGGACTTAGACATAATTTCACTCTCACAACATTATGGCTGGTTGGAGACAGTCCGAACCACAAGTACCGGGTCCATGGTTCTGGGCGTATACTGGGAGGACGGGGACGACTCCCATTAACCCCTGACTATACCGGGGATACGCTTATCACAATGCCTTTCTGGTCTGTGCTGAAGCAGGGCATTCTGGCAGCCAAGTGGCTTGACCTTTATTAGTGAGCCTGGTTACCCCCTCTCGGAACCACAGACTTAGAAATCGCCAGCTCATATACAGTGCATAAAATATATTTATATATATACCCTTATACACCATTTTAATTAAAAATATCACAAAATTCTTCTAAGTACCTCAAGAAGAGTTAAAGACGCGCACGTTCATTTTCAGAGCTCCTAGAACTTCCTATAAGAAGTTAGCCAAAAAGTAGCTTCGAAAAACGCTTAGGTTAAGTTTCAGAGATGCTTCTAATGTACCAAAGCTGGACTTAGACATAATTTCACTCTCACAACATTATGGCTGGTTTGAGACAGTCCGAACCACAAGTACCGGGTCCATGGTTCTGGGCGTATACTGGGGGGGACGGGGACGACTCCCATTAACCCCTGACTATACCGGGGATACGCTTTTCACAATGCCTTTCTGGTCTGTGCTGAAGCAGGGCATTCTGGCAACCAAGTGGCTTGACCTTTATTAGTGAGCCTGGTTACCCCCTCTCGGAACCACAAACTTAGAAATCGCAAGCTCATATACAGTGCATAAAATATATTTATATATATACCCTTATACACCATTTTAATAAAAAATATCACTAAATTCTTCTAAGTCCCTCGGGAAGAGTGAAAGACGCGCACGTTCATTTTTAGAGCTCCTAGACCTTCCTATAAGAAGTTAGCCAAAAGTAGCTTCGAAAAACGCTTAGGTTAAGTTTCAGAGTTGCTTCTAATGTACCAAAGCTGGACTTAGACATAATTTCACTCTCACAACATTATGGCTGGTTGGAGACAGTCCGAACCACAAGTACCGGGTCCATGGTTCTGGGCGTATACTGGGGGGACGGGGACGACTCCCATTAACCCCTGACTATACCGGGGATACGCTTATCACAATGCCTTTCTGGTCTGTGCTGAAGCAGGGCATTCTGGCAGCCAAGTGGCTTGACCTTTATTAGTGAGCCTGGTTACCCCCTCTCGGAACCACAGACTTAGAAATCGCCAGCTCATATACAGTGCATAAAATATATTTATATAATATATTTATATATATACCCTTATACACCATTTCAATAAAAAATATCACAAAGTTCTTCTAAGTCCCTCGGGAAGAGTGAAAGACGCGCACGTTCATTTTCAGAGCTTCTAGACCTTCCAATAAGAAGTTAGCCAAAAAGTAGCTTCGAAAAACGCTTAGGTTAAGTTTCAGAGTTGCTTCTAATGTAACAAAGCAGGACTTAGACATAATTTCACTCTCACAACATTATGGCTGGTTGGAGACAGTCCGAATCACAAGTACCTGGTCCATGGTTCTGGGCGTATACTGGGGGGACGGGGACGACTCCCATTAACCCCTGACTATACCGGGGATACGCTTATCACAATGCCTTTCTGGTCTGTGCTGAAGCAGGGCATTCTGGCAACCAAGTGTCTTGACCTTTATTAGTGAGCCTGGTTACCCCCTCTCGAAACCACAGACTTAGAAATCGCCAGCTCATATCCAGTGCATAAAATATATTTATATATATACCCTTATACACCATTTTAATAAAAAATATCACAAAATTCTTCTAAGTCCCTCGAGAAGAGTGAATGACGCGCACGTTCATTTTCAGAGCTCCTAGAACTTCCTATAAGAAGTTAGCCAAAAAGTAGCTTCGAAAAACGCTTAGGTTAAGTTTCAGAAATGCTTCTAATGTACCAAAGCTGGACTTAGACATAATTTCACTCTCAAAACATTATGGCTGGTTGGAGACAGTCCGAACCACAAGTACCGGGTCCATGGTTCTGGGCGTATACTGGGGGGACGGGGACGACTCCCATTAACCCCTGACTATACCGGGGATACGCTTATCACAATGTCTTTCTGGTCTGTGCTGAAGCAGGGCATTCTGGAAACCAAGTGGCTTGACCTTTATTAGTGAGCCTGGTTAACCCCTCTCGGAACCACAGACTTAAAAATCGCCAGCTCATATACAGTGCATAAAATATATTTATATATATACCCTTATACACCATTTTAATAAAAAATATCACAAAATTCTTCTAAGTCCCTCGGGAAGAGTGAAAGACGCGCACGTACATTTTCAGAGCTCCTAGACCTTCCTATAAGAAGTTAGCCAAAAAGTAGCTTCGAAAAACGCTTAGGTTAAGTTTCAGAGTTGCTTCTAATGTACCAAAGCTGGACTTAGACATAATTTCACTCTCACAACATTATGGATGGTTGGAGACAGTCCGAACCACAAGTACCGGGTCCATGGTTCTGGGCGTATACTGGGAGGACGGGGACGACTCCCATTAACCCCTGACTATACCGGGGATACGCTTATCACAATGCCTTTCTGGTCTGTGCTGAAGCAGGGCATTCTGGCAGCCAAGTGGCTTGACCTTTATTAGTGAGCCTGGTTACCCCCTCTCGGAACCACAGACTTAGAAATCGCCAGCTCATATACAGTGCATAAAATATATTTATATAATATATTTATATATATATACCCTTATACACCATTTTAATAAAAAATATCACAAAATTCTTCTAAGTCCCTCGGGAAGAGTGAAAGACGCGCACGTTCATTTTCAGAGCTCCTAGACCTTCCTATAAGAAGTTAGCCAAAAAGTAGCTTCGAAAAACGCTTAGGTTAAGTTTCAGAGTTGCTTCTAATGTACCAAAGCTGGACTTAGATATAATTTCACTCTCACAACATTATGGCTGGTTGGAGACAGTCCGAACCACAAGTACCGGGTCCATGGTTCTGGGCGTATACTGGGGGGACGGGGACGACTCCCATTAACCCCTGACTATACCAGGGATACGCTTATCACAATGCCTTTCTGGTCTGTGTTGAAGCAGGGCATTCTGGCAACCAAGTGGCTTGACCTTTATTAGTGAGCCTGGTTACCCCCTCTCGGAACCACAGACTTAGAAATCGCCAGCTCATATACAGTGCATAAAATATATTTATATATATACCCTTATACACCATTTTAATAAAAAATATCACAAAATTCTTCTAAGTACCTCAAGAAGAGTTAAAGACGCGCACGTTCATTTTCAGAGCTCCTAGAACTTCCTATAAGAAGTTAGCCAAAAAGTAGCTTCGAAAAACGCTTAGGTTAAGTTTCAGAGATGCTTCTAATGTACCAAAGCTGGACTTAGACATAATTTCACTCTCACAACATTATGGCTGGTTTAAGACAGTCCGAACCACAAGTACCGGGTCCATGGTTATGGGCGTATACTGGGGGGGACGGGGACGACACCCATTAACCCCTGACTATACCGGGGATACGCTTTTCACAATGCCTTTCTGGTCTGTGCTGAAGCAGGGCATTCTGGCAACCAAGTGGCTTGACCTTTATTAGTGAGCCTGGTTACCCCCTCTCGGAACCACAAACTTAGAAATCGCAAGCTCATATACAGTGCATAAAATATATTTATATATATACCCTTATACACCATTTTAATAAAAAATATCACGAAATTCTTCTAAGTCCCTCGGGATGAGTGAAAGACGCGCACGTTCATTTTTAGAGCTCCTAGACCTTCCTATAAGAAGTTAGCCAAAAGTAGCTTCGAAAAACGCTTAGGTTAAGTTTCAGAGTTGCTTCTAATGTACCAAAGCTGGACTTAGACATAATTTCACTCACAACATTATGGCTGGTTGGAGACAGTCCGAACCACAAGTACCGGGTCCATGGTTCTGGGCGTATACTGGGGGGACGGGGACGACTCCCATTAACCCCTGACTATACCGGGGATACGCTTATCACAATGCCTTTCTGGTCTGTGCTGAAGCAGGGCATTCTGGCAGCCAAGTGGCTTGACCTTTATTAGTGAGCCTGGTTACCCCCTCTCGGAACCACAGACTTAGAAATCGACAGCTCATATACAGTGCATAAAATATATTTATATAATATATTTATATATATACCCTTATACACCATTTTAATAAAAAATATCACAAAATTCTTCTAAGTCCCTCGGGAAGAGTGAAAGACGCGCATGTTCATTTTCAGAGCTCCTAGACCTTCCTATAAGAAGTTAGCCAAAAGTAGCTTCGAAAAACGCTTAGGTTAAGTTTCAGAGTTGCTTCTAATGTATCAAAGCTGGACTTAGACATAATTTCACTCTCACAACATTATAGCTGGTTGGAGACAGTCCGAACCACAAGTACCGGGTCCATGGTTCTGGGCGTATACTGGGGGGACGGGGACGACTCCCATTAACCCCTGACTATACCGGGGATACGCTTATCACAATGCCTTTCTGGTCTGTGCTGAAGCAGGGCATTCTGGCAGCCAAGTGGCTTGACCTTTATTAGTGAGCCTGGTTACCCCCTCTCGGAACCACAGACTTAGAAATCGCCAGCTCATATACAGTGCATAAAATATATTTATATAATATATTTATATATATACCCTTATACACCATTTCAATAAAAAATATCACAAAGTTCTTCTAAGTCCCTCGGGAAGAGTGAAAGACGCGCACGTTCATTTTCAGAGCTTCTAGACCTTCCAATAAGAAGTTAGCCAAAAAGTAGCTTCGAAAAACGCTTAGGTTAAGTTTCAGAGTTGCTTCTAATGTACCAAAGCAGGACTTAGACATAATTTCACTCTCACAACATTATGGCTGGTTGGAGACAGTCCGAATCACAAGTACCTGGTCCATGGTTCTGGGCGTATACTGGGGGGACGGGGACGACTCCCATTAACCCCTGACTATACCGGGGATACGCTTATCACAATGCCTTTCTGGTCTGTGCTGAAGCAGGGCATTCTGGCAACCAAGTGTCTTGACCTTTATTAGTGAGCCTGGTTACCCCCTCTCGAAACCACAGACTTAGAAATCGCCAGCTCATATCCAGTGCATAAAATATATTTATATATATACCCTTATACACCATTTTAATAAAAAATATCACAAAATTCTTCTAAGTCCCTCGAGAAGAGTGAAAGACGCGCACGTTCATTTTCAGAGCTCCTAGAACTTCCTATAAGAAGTTAGCCAAAAAGTAGCTTCGAAAAACGCTTAGGTTAAGTTTCAGAAATGCTTCTAATGTACCAAAGCTGGACTTAGACATAATTTCACTCTCAAAACATTATGGCTGGTTGGAGACAGTCCGAACCACAAGTACCGGGTCCATGGTTCTGGGCGTATACTGGGGGGACGGGGACGACTCCCATTAACCCCTGACTATACCGGGGATACGCTTATCACAATGTCTTTCTGGTCTGTGCTGAAGCAGGGCATTCTGGAAACCAAGTGGCTTGACCTTTATTAGTGAGCCTGGTTAACCCCTCTCGGAACCACAGACTTAAAAATCGCCAGCTCATATACAGTGCATAAAATATATTTATATATATACCCTTATACACCATTTTAATAAAAAATATCACAAAATTCTTCTAAGTCCCTCGGGAAGAGTGAAAGACGCGCACGTTCATTTTCAGAGCTCCTAGACCTTCCTATAAGAAGTTAGCCAAAAAGTAGCTTCGAAAAACGCTTAGGTTAAGTTTCAGAGTTGCTTCTAATGTACCAAAGCTGGACTTAGATATAATTTCACTCTCACAACATTATGGCTGGTTGGAGACAGTCCGAACCACAAGTACCGGGTCCATGGTTCTGGGCGTATACTGGGGGGACGGGGACGACTCCCATTAACCCCTGACTATACCAGGGATACGCTTATCACAATGCCTTTCTGGTCTGTGTTGAAGCAGGGCATTCTGGCAACCAAGTGGCTTGACCTTTATTAGTGAGCCTGGTTACCCCCTCTCGGAACCACAGACTTAGAAATCGCCAGCTCATATACAGTGCATAAAATATATTTATATATATACCCTTATACACCATTTTAATAACAAATATCACAAAATTCTTCTAAGTACCTCAAGAAGAGTTAAAGACGCGCACGTTCATTTTCAGAGCTCCTAGAACTTCCTATAAGAAGTTAGCCAAAAAGTAGCTTCGAAAAACGCTTAGGTTAAGTTTCAGAGATGCTTCTAATGTACCAAAGCTGGACATAGACATAATTTCACTCTCACAACATTATGGCTGGTTTGAGACAGTCCGAACCACAAGTACCGGGTCCATGGTTCTGGGCGTATACTGGGGGGGACGGGGACGACTCCCATTAACCCCTGACTATACCGGGGATACGCTTTTCACAATGCCTTTCTGGTCTGTGCTGAAGCAGGGCATTCTGGCAACCAAGTGGCTTGACCTTTATTAGTGAGCCTGGTTACCCCCTCTCGGAACCACAAACTTAGAAATCGCAAGCTCATATACAGTGCATAAAATATATTTATATATATACCCTTATACACCATTTTAATAAAAAATATCACTAAATTCTTCTAAGTCCCTCGGGATGAGTGAAAGACGCGCACGTTCATTTTTAGAGCTCCTAGACCTTCCTATAAGAAGTTAGCCAAAAGTAGCTTCGAAAAACGCTTAGGTTAAGTTTCAGAGTTGCTTCTAATGTACCAAAGCTGGACTTAGACATAATTTCACTCTCACAACATTATGGCTGGTTGGAGACAGTCCGAACCACAAGTACCGGGTCCATGGTTCTGGGCGTATACTGGGGGGACGGGGACGACTCCCATTAACCCCTGACTATACCGGGGATACGCTTATCACAATGCCTTTCTGGTCTGTGCTGAAGCAGGGCATTCTGGCAGCCAAGTGGCTTGACCTTTATTAGTGAGCCTGGTTACCCCCTCTCGGAACCACAGACTTAGAAATCGCCAGCTCATATACAGTGCATAAAATATATTTATATATATATACCCTTATACACCATTTCAATAAAAAATATCACAAAGTTCTTCTAAGTCCCTCGGGAAGAGTGAAAGACGCGCACGTTCATTTTCAGAGCTTCTAGACCTTCCAATAAGAAGTTAGCCAAAAAGTAGCTTCGAAAAACGCTTAGGTTAAGTTTCAGAGTTGCTTCTAATGTACCAAAGCAGGACTTAGACATAATTTCACTCTCACAACATTATGGATGGTTGGAGACAGTCCGAACCACAAGTACTTGGTCCATGGTTCTGGGCGTATACTGGGGGGACGGGGACGACTCCCATTAACCCCTGATTATACCGGGGATACGCTAATCACAATGCCTTTCTGGTCTGTGCTGAAGCAGGGCATTCTGGCAGCCAAGTGGCTTGACCTTTATTAGTGAGCCTGGTTACCCCCTCTCGGAACCACAGACTTAGAAATCGACAGCTCATATACAGTGCATAAAATATATTTATATAATATATTTATATATATACCCTTATACACCATTTTAATAAAAAATATCACAAAATTCTTCTAAGTCCCTCGGGAAGAGTGAAAGACGCGCATGTTCATTTTCAGAGCTCCTAGACCTTCCTATAAGAAGTTAGCCAAAAGTAGCTTCGAAAAACGCTTAGGTTAAGTTTCAGAGTTGCTTCTAATGTATCAAAGCTGGACTTAGACATAATTTCACTCTCACAACATTATAGCTGGTTGGAGACAGTCCGAACCACAAGTACCGGGTCCATGGTTCTGGGCGTATACTGGGGGGACGGGGACGACTCCCATTAACCCCTGACTATACCGGGGATACGCTTATCACAATGCCTTTCTGGTCTGTGCTGAAGCAGGGCATTCTGGCAGCCAAGCGGCTTGACCTTTATTAGTGAGCCTGGTTACCCCCTCTCGGAACCACAGACTTAGAAATCGCCAGCTCATATACAGGGCATAAAATATATTTATATAATATATTTATATATATACCCTTATACACCATTTTAATAAAAAATATCACAAAATTCTTCTAAGTCCCTCGGGAAGAGTGAAAGACGCGCACGTTCATTTTCAGAGCTCCTAGACCTTCCTATAAGAAGTTAGCCAAAAAGTAGCTTCGAAAAACGCTTAGGTTAAGTTTCAGAGTTGCTTCTAATGTAACAAAGCTGGACTTAGACATAATTTCACTCTCACAACATTATGGCTGGTTGGAGACAGTCCGAACCACAAATACCGGGTCCATGGTTCTGGGCGTATACTGGGGGGACGGGGACGACTCCCATTAACCCCTGACTATACCGGGGATACGCTTATCACAATGCCTTTCTGGTCTGTGCTGAAGCAGGGCATTCTGGCAACCAAGTGGCTTGACCTTTATTAGTGAGCCTGGTTACCCCCTCTCGAAACCACAGACTTAGAAATCGCCAGCTCATATCCAGTGCATAAAATATATTTATATATATACCCTTATACACCATTTTAATAAAAAATATCACAAAATTCTTCTAAGTCCCTCGAGAAGAGTGAAAGACGCGCACGTTCATTTTTAGAGCTCCTAGACCTTCCTATAAGAAGTTAGCCAAAAGTAGCTTCGAAAAACGCTTAGGTTAAGTTTCAGAGTTGCTTCTAATGTACCAAAGCTGGACTTAGACATAATTTCACTCTCAAAACATTATGGCTGGTTGGAGACAGTCCGAACCACAAGTACCGGGTCCATGGTTCTGGGCGTATACTGGGGGGACGGGGACGACTCCCATTAACCCCTGACTATACCGGGGATACGCTTATCACAATGCCTTTCTGGTCTGTGCTGAAGCAGGGCATTCTGGCAGCCAAGTGGCTTGACCTTTATTAGTGAGCCTGGTTACCCCCTCTCGGAACCACAGACTTAGAAATCGCCAGCTCATATACAGTGCATAAAATATATTTATATAATATATTTAAATATATATACCCTTATACACCATTTCAATAAAAAATATCACAAAGTTCTTCTAAGTCCCTCGGGAAGAGTGAAAGACGCGCACGTTCATTTTCAGAGCTTCTAGACCTTCCAATAAGAAGTTAGCCAAAAAGTAGCTTCGAAAAACGCTTAGGTTAAGTTTCAGAGTTGCTTCTAATGTACCAAAGCAGGACTTAGACATAATTTCACTCTCACAACATTATGGATGGTTGGAGACAGTCCGAACCACAAGTACTTGGTCCATGGTTCTGGGCGTATACTGGGGGGACGGGGACGACTCCCATTAACCCCTGACTATACCGGGGATACGCTAATCACAATGCCTTTCTGGTCTGTGCTGAAGCAGGGCATTCTGGCAGCCAAGTGGCTTGACCTTTATTAGTGAGCCTGGTTACCCCCTCTCGGAACCACAGACTTAGAAATCGACAGCTCATATACAGTGCATAAAATATATTTATATAATATATTTATATATATACCCTTATACACCATTTTAATAAAAAATATCACAAAATTCTTCTAAGTCCCTCGGGAAGAGTAAAAGACGCGCATGTTCATTTTCAGAGCTCCTAGACCTTCCTATAAGAAGTTAGCCAAAAGTAGCTTCGAAAAACGCTTAGGTTAAGTTTCAGAGTTGCTTCTAATGTATCAAAGCTGGACTTAGACATAATTTCACTCTCACAACATTATAGCTGGTTGGAGACAGTCCGAACCACAAGTACCGGGTCCATGGTTCTGGGCGTATACTGGGGGGACGGGGACGACTCCCATTAACCCCTGACTATACCGGGGATACGCTTATCACAATGCCTTTCTGGTCTGTGCTGAAGCAGGGCATTCTGGCAGCCAAGCGGCTTGACCTTTATTAGTGAGCCTGGTTACCCCCTCTCGGAACCACAGACTTAGAAATCGCCAGCTCATATACAGGGCATAAAATATATTTATATAATATATTTATATATATACCCTTATACACCATTTTAATAAAAAATATCACAAAATTCTTCTAAGTCCCTCGGGAAGAGTGAAAGACGCGCACGTTCATTTTCAGAGCTCCTAGACCTTCCTATAAGAAGTTAGCCAAAAAGTAGCTTCGAAAAACGCTTAGGTTAAGTTTCAGAGTTGCTTCTAATGTAACAAAGCTGGACTTAGACATAATTTCACTCTCACAACATTATGGCTGGTTGGAGACAGTCCGAACCACAAATACCGGGTCCATGGTTCTGGGCGTATACTGGGGGGACGGGGACGACTCCCATTAACCCCTGACTATACCGGGGATACGCTTATCACAATGCCTTTCTGGTCTGTGCTGAAGCAGGGCATTCTGGCAACCAAGTGGCTTGACCTTTATTAGTGAGCCTGGTTACCCCCTCTCGAAACCACAGACTTAGAAATCGCCAGCTCATATCCAGTGCATAAAATATATTTATATATATACCCTTATACACCATTTTAATAAAAAATATCACAAAATTCTTCTAAGTCCCTCGAGAAGAGTGAAAGACGCGCACGTTCATTTTCAGAGCTCCTAGAACTTCCTATAAGAAGTTAGCCAAAAAGTAGCTTCGAAAAACGCTTAGGTTAAGTTTCAGAAATGCTTCTAATGTACCAAAGCTGGACTTAGACATAATTTCACTCTCAAAACATTATGGCTGGTTGGAGACAGTCCGAACCACAAGTACCGGGTCCATGGTTCTGGGCGTATACTGGGGGGACGGGGACGACTCCCATTAACCCCTGACTATACCGGGGATACGCTTATCACAATGTCTTTCTGGTCTGTGCTGAAGCAGGGCATTCTGGAAACCAAGTGGCTTGACCTTTATTAGTGAGCCTGGTTAACCCCTCTCGGAACCACAGACTTAAAAATCGCCAGCTCATATACTGTACAGTGCATAAAATATATTTATATATATACCCTTATACACCATTTTAATAAAAAATATCACAAAATTCTTCTAAGTCCCTCGGGAAGAGTGAAAGACGCGCACGTTCATTTTTAGAGCTCCTAGACCTTCCTATAAGAAGTTAGCCAAAAAGTAGCTTCGAAAAACGCTTAGGTTAAGTTTCAGAGTTGCTTCTAATGTACCAAAGCTGGACTTAGACATAATTTCACTCTCACAACATTATGGATGGTTGGAGACAGTCCGAACCACAAGTACCGGGTCCATGGTTCTGGGCGTATACTGGGAGGACGGGGACGACTCCCATTAACCCCTGACTATACCGGGGATACGCTTATCACAATGCCTTTCTGGTCTGTGCTGAAGCAGGGCATTCTGGCAGCCAAGTGGCTTGACCTTTATTAGTGAGCCTGGTTACCCCCTCTCGGAACCACAGACTTAGAAATCGCCAGCTCATATACAGTGCATAAAATATATTTATATAATATATTTATATATATATACCCTTATACACCATTTTAATAAAAAATATCACAAAATTCTTCTAAGTCCCTCGGGAAGAGTGAAAGACGCGCACGTTCATTTTCAGAGCTCCTAGACCTTCCTATAAGAAGTTAGCCAAAAAGTAGCTTCGAAAAACGCTTAGGTTAAGTTTCAGAGTTGCTTCTAATGTACCAAAGCTGGACTTAGACATAATTTCACTCTCACAACATTATGGCTGGTTGGAGACATTCTGAACCACAAGTACCGGGTCGATGGTTCTGGGCGTATACTGGGGGGACGGGGACGACTCCCATTAACCCCTGACTATACCAGGGATACGCTTATCACAATGCCTTTCTGGTCTGTGCTGAAGCAGGGCATTCTGGCAACCAAGTGGCTTGACCTTTATTAGTGAGCCTGGTTACCCCCTCTCGGAACCACAGACTTAGAAATCGCCAGCTCATATACAGTGCATAAAATATATTTATATATATACCCTTATACACCATTTTAATAAAAAATATCACAAAATTCTTCTAAGTCCCTCAAGAAGAGTTAAAGACGCGCACGTTCATTTTCAGAGCTCCTAGAACTTCCTATAAGAAGTTAGCCAAAAAGTAGCTTCGAAAAACGCTTAGGTTAAGTTTCAGAGATGCTTCTAATGTACCAAAGCTGGACTTAGACATAATTTCACTCTCACAACATTATGGCTGGTTTGAGACAGTCCGAACCACAAGTACCGGGTCCATGGTTCTGGGCGTATACTGGGGGGGACGGGGACGACTCCCATTAACCCCTGACTATACCGGGGATACGCTTTTCACAATGCCTTTCTGGTCTGTGCAGAAGCAGGTAATTCTGGCAACCAAGTGGCTTGACCTTTATTAGTGAGCCTGGTTACCCCCTCTCGGAACCACAAACTTAGAAATCGCAAGCTCATATACAGTGCATAAAATATATTTATATATATACCCTTATACACCATTTTAATAAAAAATATCACAAAATTCTTCTAAGTCCCTCAAGAAGAGTTAAAGACGCGCACGTTCATTTTCAGAGCTCCTAGAACTTCCTATAAGAAGTTAGCCAAAAAGTAGCTTCGAAAAACGCTTAGGTTAAGTTTCAGAGATGCTTCTAATGTACCAAAGCTGGACTTAGACATAATTTCACTCTCACAACATTATGGCTGGTTTGAGACAGTCCGAACCACAAGTACCGGGTCCATGGTTCTGGGCGTATACTGGGGGGGACGGGGACGACTCCCATTAACCCCTGACTATACCGGGGATACGCTTTTCACAATGCCTTTCTGGTCTGTGCTGAAGCAGGGCATTCTGGCAACCAAGTGGCTTGACCTTTATTAGTGAGCCTGGTTACCCCCTCTCGGAACCACAAACTTAGAAATCGCAAGCTCATATACAGTGCATAAAATATATTTATATATATACCCTTATACACCATTTTAATAAAAAATATCACTAAATTCTTCTAAGTCCCTCGGGAAGAGTGAAAGACGCGCACGTTCATTTTTAGAGCTCCTAGACCTTCCTATAAGAAGTTAGCCAAAAGTAGCTTCGAAAAACGCTTAGGTTAAGTTTCAGAGTTGCTTCTAATGTACCAAAGCTGGACTTAGACATAATTTCACTCTCACAACATTATGGCTGGTTGGAGACAGTCCGAACCACAAGTACCGGGTCCATGGTTCTGGGCGTATACTGGGGGGACGGGGACGACTCCCATTAACCCCTGACTATACCGGGGATACGCTTATCACAATGCCTTTCTGGTCTGTGCTGAAGCAGGGCATTCTGGCAGCCAAGTGGCTTGACCTTTATTAGTGAGCCTGGTTACCCCCTCTCGGAACCACAGACTTAGAAATCGCCAGCTCATATACAGTGCATAAAATATATTTATATAATATATTTATATATATACCCTTATACACCATTTCAATAAAAAATATCACAAAGTTCTTCTAAGTCCCTCGGGAAGAGTGAAAGACGCGCACATTCATTTTCAGAGCTTCTAGACCTTCCAATAAGAAGTTAGCCAAAAAGTAGCTTCGAAAAACGCTTAGGTTAAGTTTCAGAGTTGCTTCTAATGTACCAAAGCAGGACTTAGACATAATTTCACTCTCACAACATTATGGATGGTTGGAGACAGTCCGAACCACAAGTACTTGGTCCATGGTTCTGGGCGTATACTGGGGGGACGGGGACGACTCCCATTAACCCCTGACTATACCGGGGATACGCTAATCACAATGCCTTTCTGGTCTGTGCTGAAGCAGGGCATTCTGGCAGCCAAGTGGCTTGACCTTTATTAGTGAGCCTGGTTACCCCCTCTCGGAACCACAGACTTAGAAATCGCCAGCTCATATACAGTGCATAAAATATATTTATATAATATATTTATATATATACCCTTATACACCATTTTAATAAAAAATATCACAAAATTCTTCTAAGTCCCTCGGGAAGAGTGAAAGACGCGCATGTTCATTTTCAGAGCTCCTAGACCTTCCTATAAGAAGTTAGCCAAAAGTAGCTTCGAAAAACGCTTAGGTTAAGTTTCAGAGTTGCTTCTAATGTATCAAAGCTGGACTTAGACATAATTTCACTCTCACAACATTATAGCTGGTTGGAGACAGTCCGAACCACAAGTACCGGGTCCATGGTTCTGGGCGTATACTGGGGGGACGGGGACGACTCCCATTAACCCCTGACTATACCGGGGATACGCTTATCACAATGCCTTTCTGGTCTGTGCTGAAGCAGGGCATTCTGGCAGCCAAGTGGCTTGACCTTTATTAGTGAGCCTGGTTACCCCCTCTCGGAACCACAGACTTAGAAATCGCCAGCTCATATACAGGGCATAAAATATATTTATATAATATATTTTTATATATACCCTTATACACCATTTTAATAAAAAATATCACAAAATTCTTCTAAGTCCCTCGAGAAGAGTGAAAGACGCGCACGTTCATTTTCAGAGCTCCTAGAACTTCCTATAAGAAGTTAGCCAAAAAGTAGCTTCGAAAAACGCTTAGGTTAAGTTTCAGAAATGCTTCTAATGTACCAAAGCTGGACTTAGACATAATTTCACTCTCAAAACATTATGGCTGGTTGGAGACAGTCCGAACCACAAGTACCGGGTCCATGGTTCTGGGCGTATACTGGGGGGACGGGGACGACTCCCATTAACCCCTGACTATACCGGGGATACGCTTATCACAATGTCTTTCTGGTCTGTGCTGAAGCAGGGCATTCTGGAAACCAAGTGGCTTGACCTTTATTAGTGAGCCTGGTTAACCCCTCTCGGAACCACAGACTTAAAAATCGCCAGCTCATATACTGTACAGTGCATAAAATATATTTATATATATACCCTTATACACCATTTTAATAAAAAATATCACAAAATTCTTCTAAGTCCCTCGGGAAGAGTGAAAGACGCGCACGTTCATTTTCAGAGCTCCTAGACCTTCCTATAAGAAGTTAGCCAAAAAGTAGCTTCGAAAAACGCTTAGGTTAAGTTTCAGAGTTGCTTCTAATGTACCAAAGCTGGACTTAGACATAATTTCACTCTCACAACATTATGGATGGTTGGAGACAGTCCGAACCACAAGTACCGGGTCCATGGTTCTGGGCGTATACTGGGAGGACGGGGACGACTCCCATTAACCCCTGACTATACCGGGGATACGCTTATCACAATGCCTTTCTGGTCTGTGCTGAAGCAGGGCATTCTGGCAGCCAAGTGGCTTGACCTTTATTAGTGAGCCTGGTTACCCCCTCTCGGAACCACAGACTTAGAAATCGCCAGCTCATATACAGTGCATAAAATATATTTATATAATATATTTATATATATATACCCTTATACACCATTTTAATAAAAAATATCACAAAATTCTTCTAAGTCCCTCAGGAAGAGTGAAAGACGCGCACGTTCATTTTCAGAGCTCCTAGACCTTCCTATAAGAAGTTAGCCAAAAAGTAGCTTCGAAAAACGCTTAGGTTAAGTTTCAGAGTTGCTTCTAATGTACCAAAGCTGGACTTAGACATAATTTCACTCTCACAACATTATGGCTGGTTTGAGACAGTCCGAACCACAAGTACCGGGTCCATGGTTCTGGGCGTATACTGGGGGGGACGGGGACGACTCCCATTAACCCCTGACTATACCGGGGATACGCTTTTCACAATGCCTTTCTGGTCTGTGCTGAAGCAGGGCATTCTGGCAACCAAGTGGCTTGACCTTTATTAGTGAGCCTGGTTACCCCCTCTCGGAACCACAAACTTAGAATTCGCAAGCTCATATACAGTGCATAAAATATATTTATATATATACCCTTATACACCATTTTAATAAAAAATATCACTAAATTCTTCTAAGTCCCTCGGGAAGAGTGAAAGACGCGCACGTTCATTTTTAGAGCTCCTAGACCTTCCTATAAGAAGTTAGCCAAAAGTAGCTTCGAAAAACGCTTAGGTTAAGTTTCAGAGTTGCTTCTAATGTACCAAAGCTGGACTTAGACATAATTTCACTCTCACAACATTATGGATGGTTGGAGACAGTCCGAACCACAAGTACCGGGTCCATGGTTCTGGGCGTATACTGGGGGGACGGGGACGACTCCCATTAACCCCTGACTATACCGGGGATACGCTTATCACAATGCCTTTCTGGTCTGTGCTGAAGCAGGGCATTCTGGCAGCCAAGTGGCTTGACCTTTATTAGTGAGCCTGGTTACCCCCTCTCGGAACCACAGACTTAGAAATCGCCAGCTCATATACAGTGCATAAAATATATTTATATAATATATTTATATATATACCCTTATACACCATTTCAATAAAAAATATCACAAAGTTCTTCTAAGTCCCTCGGGAAGAGTGAAAGACGCGCACGTTCATTTTCAGAGCTTCTAGACCTTCCAATAAGAAGTTAGCCAAAAAGTAGCTTCGAAAAACGCTTAGGTTAAGTTTCAGAGTTGCTTCTAATGTACCAAAGCAGGACTTAGACATAATTTCACTCTCACAACATTATGGATGGTTGGAGACAGTCCGAACCACAAGTACTTGGTCCATGGTTCTGGGCGTATACTGGGGGGACGGGGACGACTCCCATTAACCCCTGACTATACCGGGGATAAGCTTATCACAATGCCTTTCTGGTCTGTGCTGAAGCAGGGCATTCTGGCAACCAAGTGGCTTGACCATTATTAGTGAGCCTGGTTACCCCCTCTCGGAACCACAGACTTAGAAATCGCCAGCTCATATACAGTGCATAAAATATATTTATATATATACCCTTATACACCATTTTAATAAAAAATATCACAAAATTCTCCTAAGTCCCTCGGGAAGAGAGAAAGACGCGCACATTCATTTTCAGAGCTTCTAGACCTTCCTATAAGAAGTTAGCCAAAAGTAGCTTCGAAAAACGCTTAGGTTAAGTTTCAGAGTTGCTTCTAATGTACCAAAGCTGGACTTAGACATAATTTCACTCTCACAACATTATAGCTGGTTGGAGACAGTCCGAACCACAATTACCGGGTCCATGGTTCTGGGCGTATACTGGGGGGACGGGGACGACTCCCATTAACCCCTGACTATACCGGGGATACGCTTATCACAATGCCTTTCTGGTCTGTGCTGAAGCAGGGCATTCTGGCAGCCAAGTGGCTTGACCTTTATTAGTGAGCCTGGTTACCCCCTCTCGGAACCACAGACTTAGAAATCGCCAGCTCATATACAGTGCATAAAATATATTTATATAATATATTTATATATAAACCCTTATACACCATTTTAATAAAAAATATCACAAAATTCTTCTAAGTCCCTCGGGAAGAGTGAAAGACGCGCACTTTCATTTTCAGAGCTCCTAGACCTTCCTATAAGAAGTTAGCCAAAAGTAGCTTCGAAAAACGCTTAGGTTAAGTTTCAGAGTTGCTTCTAATGTACCAAAGCTGGACTTAGACATAATTTCACTCTCACAACATTATGGCTGGTTGGAGACAGTCCGAACCACAAGTACCGGGTCCATGGTTCTGGGCGTATACTGGGGTGACGGGGACGACTCCCATTAACCCCTGACTATACCGGGGATACGCTTATCACAATGCCTTTCTGGTCTGTGCTGAAGCAGGGCATTCTGGCAGCCAAGTGGCTTGACCTTTATTAGTGAGCCTGGTTACCCCCTCTCGGAACCACAGACTTAGAAATCGCCAGCTCATATACAGTGCATAAAATATATTTTTTTATATACCCTTATACACCATTTTAATAAAAAATATCACAAAATTCTTCTAAGTCCCTCGAAAAGAGTTAAAGACGCGCACGTTCATTTTTAGAGCTCCTAGAACTTCCTATAAGAAGTTAGCCAAAAAGTAGCTTCGAAAAACGCTTAGGTTAAGTTTAAGAGTTGCTTCTAATGTACCAAAGCTGGACTTAGACATAATTTCACTCTCACAACATTATGGCTGGTTTGAGACAGTCCGAACCACAAGTACCGGGTCCATGGTTCTGGGCGTATACTGGGGGGACGGGGACGACTCCCATTAACCCCTGACTATACCGGGGATACGCTTTTCACAATGCCTTTCTGGTCTGTGCTGAAGCAGGGCATTCTGGCAACCAAGTGGCTTGACCTTTATTAGTGAGCCTGGTTACCCCCTCTCGGAACCACAGACTTAGAAATCGCAAGCTCATATACAGTGCATAAAATATATTTATATATATACCCTTATACACCATTTTAATAAAAAATATCACTAAATTCTTCTAAGTCCCTCGGGAAGAGTGAAAGACGCGCACGTTCATTTTCAGAGCTCCTTGACCTTCCTATAAGAAGTTAGCCAAAAGTAGCTTCGAAAAACGCTTAGGTTAAGTTTCAGAGTTGCTTCTAATGTACCAAAGCTGGACTTAGACATAATTTCACTCTCACAACATTATGGCTGGTTGGAGACAGTCCGAACCACAAGTACCGGGTCCATGGTTCTGGGCGTATACTGGGGGGACGGGGACGACTCCCATTAACCCCTGACTATACCGGGGATACGCTTTTCACAATGCCTTTCTGGTCTGTGCTGAAGCAGGGCATTCTGGCAACCAAGTGGCTTGACCTTTATTAGTGAGCCTGGTTACCCCCTCTCGGAACCACAGACTTAGAAATCGCCAGCTCATATACAGTGCATAAAATATATTTATATAATATATTTATATATATACCCTTATACACCATTTCAATAAAAAATATCACAAAGTTCTTCTAAGTCCCTCTGGAAGAGTGAAAGACGCGCACGTTCATTTTCAGAGCTTCTAGACCTTCCAATAAGAAGTTAGCCAAAAAATAGCTTCGAAAAACGCTTAGGTTAAGTTTCAGAGTTGCTTCTAATGTTCAAAGCTGGACTTAGACATAATTTCACTCTCACAACATTATGGCTGGTTGGAGACAGTCCGAACCACAAGTACCGGGTCCATGGTTCTGGGCGTATACTGGGGGGGACGGGGACGACTCCCATTAACCCCTGACTATACCGGGGATACGCTTTTCACAATGCCTTTCTGGTCTGTGCTGAAGCAGGGCATTCTGGCAACCAAGTGGCTTGACCTTTATTAGTGAGCCTGGTTACCCCCTCTCGGAACCACAAACTTAGAAATCGCAAGCTCATATACAGTGCATAAAATATATTTATATATATACCCTTATACACCATTTTAATAAAAAATATCACTAAATTTTTCTAAGTCCCTCGGGAAGAGTGAAAGACGCGCACGTTCATTTTTAGAGCTCCTAGACCTTCCTATAAGAAGTTAGCCAAAAGTAGCTTCGAAAAACGCTTAGGTTTAGTTTCAGAGTTGCTTCTAATTACCAAAGCTGGACTTAGACATAATTTCACTCTCACAACATTATGGCTGGTTGGAGACAGTCCGAACCACAAGTACCGGGTCCATGGTTCTGGGCGTATACTGGGGGGACGGGGACGACTCCCATTAACCCCTGACTATACCGGGGATACGCTTATCACAATGCCTTTCTGGTCTGTGCTGAAGCAGGGCATTCTGGCAGCCAAGTGGCTTGACCTTTATTAGTGAGCCTGGTTACCCCCTCTCGGAACCACAGACTTAGAAATCGCCAGCTCATATAAAGTGCATAAAATATATTTATATAATATATTTATATATATACCCTTATACACCATTTCAATAAAAAATATCACAAAGTTCTTCTAAGTCCCTCGGGAAGAGTGAAAGACGCGCACGTTCATTTTCAGAGCTTCTAGACCTTCCAATAAGAAGTTAGCCAAAAAATAGCTTCGAAAAACGCTTAGGTTAAGTTTCAGAGTTGCTTCTAATGTACCAAAGCTGGACTTAGACATAATTTCACTCTCACAACATTATGGCTGGTTGGAGACAGTCCGAACCACAAGTACTTGGTCCATGGTTCTGGGCGTATACTGGGGGGACGGGGACGACTCCCATTAACCCCTGACTATACCGGGGATACGCTTATCACAATGCCTTTCTGGTCTGTGCTGAAGCAGGGCATTCTGGCAACCAAGTGGCTTGACCATTATTAGTGAGCCTGGTTACCCCCTCTCGGAACCACAGACTTAGAAATCGCCAGCTCATATACAGTGCATAAAATATATTTATATATATACCCTTATACACCATTTTAATAAAAAATATCACAAAATTCTCCTAAGTCCCTCGGGAAGAGAGAAAGACGCGCACATTAATTTTCAGAGCTTCTAGACCTTCCTATAAGAAGTTAGCCAAAAGTAGCTTCGAAAAACGCTTAGGTTAAGTTTCAGAGTTGCTTCTAATGTACCAAAGCTGGACTTAGACATAATTTCACTCTCACAACATTATAGCTGGTTGGAGACAGTCCGAACCACAATTACCGGGTCCATGGTTCTGGGCGTATACTGGGGGGACGGGGACGACTCCCATTAACCCCTGACTATACCGGGGATACGCTTATCACAATGCCTTTCTGGTCTGTGCTGAAGCAGGGCATTCTGGCAGCCAAGTGGCTTGACCTTTATTAGTGAGCCTGGTTACCCCCTCTCGGAACCACAGACTTAGAAATCGCCAGCTCATATACAGTGCATAAAATATATTTATATAATATATTTATATATAAACCCTTATACACCATTTTAATAAAAAATATCACAAAATTCTTCTAAGTCCCTCGGGAAGAGTGAAAGACGCGCACTTTCATTTTCAGAGCTCCTAGACCTTCCTATAAGAAGTTAGCCAAAAGTAGCTTCGAAAAACGCTTAGGTTAAGTTTCAGAGTTGCTTCTAATGTACCAAAGCTGGACTTAGACATAATTTCACTCTCACAACATTATGGCTGGTTGGAGACAGTCCGAACCACAAGTACCGGGTCCATGGTTCTGGGCGTATACTGGGGTGACGGGGACGACTCCCATTAACCCCTGACTATACCGGGGATACGCTTATCACAATGCCTTTCTGGTCTGTGCTGAAGCAGGGCATTCTGGCAGCCAAGTGGCTTGACCTTTATTAGTGAGCCTGGTTACCCCCTCTCGGAACCACAGACTTAGAAATCGCCAGCTCATATACAGTGCATAAAATATATTTATATATATACCCTTATACACCATTTTAATAAAAAATATCACTAAATTCTTTTAAGTCCCTCGGGAAGAGTGAAAGACGCGCACGTTCATTTTCAGAGCTCCTTGACCTTCCTATAAGAAGTTAGCCAAAAGTAGCTTCGAAAAACGCTTAGGTTAAGTTTCAGAGTTGCTTCTAATGTTCCAAAGCTGGACTTAGACATAATTTCACTCTCACAACATTATGGCTGGTTGGAGACAGTCCGAACCACAAGTACCGGGTCCATGGTTCTGGGCGTATACTGGGGGGGACGGGGACGACTCCCATTAACACCTGACTATACCGGGAATACGCTTTTCACAATGCCTTTCTGGTCTGTGCTGAAGCAGGGCATTCTGGCAACCAAGTGGCTTGACCTTTATTAGTGAGCCTGGTTACCCCCTCTCGGAACCACAAACTTAGAAATCGCAAGCTCATATACAGTGCATAAAATATATTTATATATATACCCTTATACACCATTTTAATAAAAAATATCACTAAATTTTTCTAAGTCCCTCGGGAAGAGTGAAAGACGCGCACGTTCATTTTTAGAGCTCCTAGACCTTCCTATAAGAAGTTAGCCAAAAGTAGCTTCGAAAAACGCTTAGGTTTAGTTTCAGAGTTGCTTCTAATTACCAAAGCTGGACTTAGACATAATTTCACTCTCACAACATTATGGCTGGTTGGAGACAGTCCGAACCACAAGTACCGGGTCCATGGTTCTGGGCGTATACTGGGGGGACGGGGACGACTCCCATTAACCCCTGACTATACCGGGGATACGCTTATCACAATGCCTTTCTGGTCTGTGCTGAAGCAGGGCATTCTGGCAGCCAAGTGGCTTGACCTTTATTAGTGAGCCTGGTTACCCCCTCTCGGAACCACAGACTTAGAAATCGCCAGCTCATATACAGTGCATAAAATATATTTATATAATATATTTATATATATACCCTTATACACCATTTCAATAAAAAATATCACAAAGTTCTTCTAAGTCCCTCGGGAAGAGTGAAAGACGCGCACGTTCATTTTCAGAGCTTCTAGACCTTCCAATAAGAAGTTAGCCAAAAAATAGCTTCGAAAAACGCTTAGGTTAAGTTTCAGAGTTGCTTCTAATGTACCAAAGCTGGACTTAGACATAATTTCACTCTCACAACATTATGGCTGGTTGGAGACAGTCCGAACCACAAGTACTTGGTCCATGGTTCTGGGCGTATACTGGGGGGACGGGGACGACTCCCATTAACCCCTGACTATACCGGGGATACGCTTATCACAATGCCTTTCTGGTCTGTGCTGAAGCAGGGCATTCTGGCAACCAAGTGGCTTGACCATTATTAGTGAGCCTGGTTACCCCCTCTCGGAACCACAGACTTAGAAATCGCCAGCTCATATACAGTGCATAAAATATATTTATATATATACCCTTATACACCATTTTAATAAAAAATATCACAAAATTCTCCTAAGTCCCTCGGGAAGAGAGAAAGACGCGCACATTCATTTTCAGAGCTTCTAGACCTTCCTATAAGAAGTTAGCCAAAAGTAGCTTCGAAAAACGCTTAGGTTAAGTTTCAGAGTTGCTTCTAATGTACCAAAGCTGGACTTAGACATAATTTCACTCTCACAACATTATAGCTGGTTGGAGACAGTCCGAACCACAATTACCGGGTTCATGGTTCTGGGCGTATACTGGGGGGACGGGGACGACTCCCATTAACCCCTGACTATACCGGAAATACGCTTATCACAATGCCTTTCTGGTCTGTGCTGAAGCAGGGCATTCTGGCAGCCAAGTGGCTTGACCTTTATTAGTGAGCCTGGTTACCCCCTCTCGGAACCACAGACTTAGAAATCGCCAGCTCATATACAGTGCATAAAATATATTTATATAATATATTTATATATAAACCCTTATACACCATTTTAATAAAAAATATCACAAAATTCTTCTAAGTCCCTCGGGAAGAGTGAAAGACGCGCACGTTCATTTTCAGAGCTTCTAGACCTTCCAATAAGAAGTTAGCCAAAAAATAGCTTCGAAAAACGCTTAGGTTAAGTTTCAGAGTTGCTTCTAATGTTCCAAAGCTGGACTTAGACATAATTTCACTCTCACAACATTATGGCTGGTTGGAGACAGTCCGAACCACAAGTACCGGGTCCATGGTTCTGGGCGTATACTGGGGGGGACGGGGACGACTCCCATTAACCCCTGACTATACCGGGGATACGCTTTTCACAATGCCTTTCTGGTCTGTGCTGGAGCAGGGCATTCTGGCAACCAAGTGGCTTGACCTTTATTAGTGAGCCTGGTTACCCCCTCTCGGAACCACAAACTTAGAAATCGCAAGCTCATATACAGTGCATAAAATATATTTATATATATACCCTTATACACCATTTTAATAAAAAATATCACTAAATTCTTCTAAGTCCCTCGGGAAGAGTGAAAGACGCGCACGTTCATTTTTAGAGCTCCTAGACCTTCCTATAAGAAGTTAGCCAAAAGTAGCTTCGAAAAACGCTTAGGTTAAGTTTCAGAGTTGCTTCTAATGTACCAAAGCTGGACTTAGACATAATTTCACTCTCACAACATTATGGCTGGTTGGAGACAGTCCGAACCACAAGTACCGGGTCCATGGTTCTGGGCGTATACTGGGGTGACGGGGACGACTCCCATTAACCCCTGACTATACCGGGGATACGCTTATCACAATGCCTTTCTGGTCTGTGCTGAAGCAGGGCATTCTGGCAGCCAAGTGGCTTGACCTTTATTAGTGAGCCTGGTTACCCCCTCTCGGAACCACAGACTTAGAAATCGCCAGCTCATATACAGTGCATAAAATATATTTATATATATACCCTTATACACCATTTTAATAAAAAATATCACTAAATTCTTCTAAGTCCCTCGGGAAGAGTGAAAGACGCGCACGTTCATTTTCAGAGCTCCTTGACCTTCCTATAAGAAGTTAGCCAAAAGTAGCTTCGAAAAACGCTTAGGTTAAGTTTCAGAGTTGCTTCTAATGTTCCAAAGCTGGACTTAGACATAATTTCACTCTCACAACATTATGGCTGGTTGGAGACAGTCCGAACCACAAGTACCGGGTCCATGGTTCTGGGCGTATACTGGGGGGGACGGGGACGACTCCCATTAACCCCTGACTATACCGGGGATACGCTTTTCACAATGCCTTTCTGGTCTGTGCTGAAGCAGGGCATTCTGGCAACCAAGTGGCTTGACCTTTATTAGTGAGCCTGGTTACCCCCTCTCGGAACCACAAACTTAGAAATCGCAAGCTCATATACAGTGCATAAAATATATTTATATATATACCCTTATACACCATTTTAATAAAAAATATCACTAAATTTTTCTAAGTCCCTCGGGAAGAGTGAAAGACGCGCACGTTCATTTTTAGAGCTCCTAGACCTTCCTATAAGAAGTTAGCCAAAAGTAGCTTCGAAAAACGCTTAGGTTTAGTTTCAGAGTTGCTTCTAATTACCAAAGCTGGACTTAGACATAATTTCACTCTCACAACATTATGGCTGGTTGGAGACAGTCCGAACCACAAGTACCGGGTCCATGGTTCTGGGCGTATACTGGGGGGACGGGGACGACTCCCATTAACCCCTGACTATACCGGGGATACGCTTATCACAATGCCTTTCTGGTCTGTGCTGAAGCAGGGCATTCTGGCAACCAAGTGGCTTGACCTTTATTAGTGAGCCTGGTTACCCCCTCTCGGAACCACAGACTTAGAAATCGCCAGCTCATATACAGTGCATAAAATATATTTATATATATACCCTTATACACCATTTTAATAAAAAATATCACAAAATTCTCCTAAGTCCCTCGGGAAGAGAGAAAGACGCGCACATTAATTTTCAGAGCTTCTAGACCTTCCTATAAGAAGTTAGCCAAAAGTAGCTTCGAAAAACGCTTAGGTTAAGTTTCAGAGTTGCTTCTAATGTACCAAAGCTGGACTTAGACATAATTTCACTCTCACAACATTATAGCTGGTTGGAGACAGTCCGAACCACAATTACCGGGTCCATGGTTCTGGGCGTATACTGGGGGGACGGGGACGACTCCCATTAACCCCTGACTATACCGGGGATACGCTTATCACAATGCCTTTCTGGTCTGTGCTGAAGCAGGGCATTCTGGCAGCCAAGTGGCTTGACCTTTATTAGTGAGCCTGGTTACCCCCTCTCGGAACCACAGACTTAGAAATCGCCAGCTCATATACAGTGCATAAAATATATTTATATAATATATTTATATATAAACCCTTATACACCATTTTAATAAAAAATATCACAAAATTCTTCTAAGTCCCTCGGGAAGAGTGAAAGACGCGCACTTTCATTTTCAGAGCTCCTAGACCTTCCTATAAGAAGTTAGCCAAAAGTAGCTTCGAAAAACGCTTAGGTTAAGTTTCAGAGTTGCTTCTAATGTACCAAAGCTGGACTTAGACATAATTTCACTCTCACAACATTATGGCTGGTTGGAGACAGTCCGAACCACAAGTACCGGGTCCATGGTTCTGGGCGTATACTGGGGTGACGGGGACGACTCCCATTAACCCCTGACTATACCGGGGATACGCTTATCACAATGCCTTTCTGGTCTGTGCTGAAGCAGGGCATTCTGGCAGCCAAGTGGCTTGACCTTTATTAGTGAGCCTGGTTACCCCCTCTCGGAACCACAGACTTAGAAATCGCCAGCTCATATACAGTGCATAAAATATATTTATATATATACCCTTATACACCATTTTAATAAAAAATATCACTAAATTCTTCTAAGTCCCTCGGGAAGAGTGAAAGACGCGCACGTTCATTTTCAGAGCTCCTTGACCTTCCTATAAGAAGTTAGCCAAAAGTAGCTTCGAAAAACGCTTAGGTTAAGTTTCAGAGTTGCTTCTAATGTTCCAAAGCTGGACTTAGACATAATTTCACTCTCACAACATTATGGCTGGTTGGAGACAGTCCGAACCACAAGTACCGGGTCCATGGTTCTGGGCGTATACTGGGGGGGACGGGGACGACTCCCATTAACACCTGACTATACCGGGAATACGCTTTTCACAATGCCTTTCTGGTCTGTGCTGAAGCAGGGCATTCTGGCAACCAAGTGGCTTGACCTTTATTAGTGAGCCTGGTTACCCCCTCTCGGAACCACAAACTTAGAAATCGCAAGCTCATATACAGTGCATAAAATATATTTATATATATACCCTTATACACCATTTTAATAAAAAATATCACTAAATTTTTCTAAGTCCCTCGGGAAGAGTGAAAGACGCGCACGTTCATTTTTAGAGCTCCTAGACCTTCCTATAAGAAGTTAGCCAAAAGTAGCTTCGAAAAACGCTTAGGTTTAGTTTCAGAGTTGCTTCTAATTACCAAAGCTGGACTTAGACATAATTTCACTCTCACAACATTATGGCTGGTTGGAGACAGTCCGAACCACAAGTACCGGGTCCATGGTTCTGGGCGTATACTGGGGGGACGGGGACGACTCCCATTAACCCCTGACTATACCGGGGATACGCTTATCACAATGCCTTTCTGGTCTGTGCTGAAGCAGGGCATTCTGGCAGCCAAGTGGCTTGACCTTTATTAGTGAGCCTGGTTACCCCCTCTCGGAACCACAGACTTAGAAATCGCCAGCTCATATACAGTGCATAAAATATATTTATATAATATATTTATATATATACCCTTATACACCATTTCAATAAAAAATATCACAAAGTTCTTCTAAGTCCCTCGGGAAGAGTGAAAGACGCGCACGTTCATTTTCAGAGCTTCTAGACCTTCCAATAAGAAGTTAGCCAAAAAATAGCTTCGAAAAACGCTTAGGTTAAGTTTCAGAGTTGCTTCTAATGTACCAAAGCTGGACTTAGACATAATTTCACTCTCACAACATTATGGCTGGTTGGAGACAGTCCGAACCACAAGTACTTGGTCCATGGTTCTGGGCGTATACTGGGGGGACGGGGACGACTCCCATTAACCCCTGACTATACCGGGGATACGCTTATCACAATGCCTTTCTGGTCTGTGCTGAAGCAGGGCATTCTGGCAACCAAGTGGCTTGACCATTATTAGTGAGCCTGGTTACCCCCTCTCGGAACCACAGACTTAGAAATCGCCAGCTCATATACAGTGCATAAAATATATTTATATATATACCCTTATACACCATTTTAATAAAAAATATCACAAAATTCTCCTAAGTCCCTCGGGAAGAGAGAAAGACGCGCACATTCATTTTCAGAGCTTCTAGACCTTCCTATAAGAAGTTAGCCAAAAGTAGCTTCGAAAAACGCTTAGGTTAAGTTTCAGAGTTGCTTCTAATGTACCAAAGCTGGACTTAGACATAATTTCACTCTCACAACATTATAGCTGGTTGGAGACAGTCCGAACCACAATTACCGGGTTCATGGTTCTGGGCGTATACTGGGGGGACGGGGACGACTCCCATTAACCCCTGACTATACCGGAAATACGCTTATCACAATGCCTTTCTGGTCTGTGCTGAAGCAGGGCATTCTGGCAGCCAAGTGGCTTGACCTTTATTAGTGAGCCTGGTTACCCCCTCTCGGAACCACAGACTTAGAAATCGCCAGCTCATATACAGTGCATAAAATATATTTATATAATATATTTATATATAAACCCTTATACACCATTTTAATAAAAAATATCACAAAATTCTTCTAAGTCCCTCGGGAAGAGTGAAAGACGCGCACGTTCATTTTCAGAGCTTCTAGACCTTCCAATAAGAAGTTAGCCAAAAAATAGCTTCGAAAAACGCTTAGGTTAAGTTTCAGAGTTGCTTCTAATGTTCCAAAGCTGGACTTAGACATAATTTCACTCTCACAACATTATGGCTGGTTGGAGACAGTCCGAACCACAAGTACCGGGTCCATGGTTCTGGGCGTATACTGGGGGGGACGGGGACGACTCCCATTAACCCCTGACTATACCGGGGATACGCTTTTCACAATGCCTTTCTGGTCTGTGCTGGAGCAGGGCATTCTGGCAACCAAGTGGCTTGACCTTTATTAGTGAGCCTGGTTACCCCCTCTCGGAACCACAAACTTAGAAATCGCAAGCTCATATACAGTGCATAAAATATATTTATATATATACCCTTATACACCATTTTAATAAAAAATATCACTAAATTCTTCTAAGTCCCTCGGGAAGAGTGAAAGACGCGCACGTTCATTTTTAGAGCTCCTAGACCTTCCTATAAGAAGTTAGCCAAAAGTAGCTTCGAAAAACGCTTAGGTTAAGTTTCAGAGTTGCTTCTAATGTACCAAAGCTGGACTTAGACATAATTTCACTCTCACAACATTATGGCTGGTTGGAGACAGTCCGAACCACAAGTACCGGGTCCATGGTTCTGGGCGTATACTGGGGTGACGGGGACGACTCCCATTAACCCCTGACTATACCGGGGATACGCTTATCACAATGCCTTTCTGGTCTGTGCTGAAGCAGGGCATTCTGGCAGCCAAGTGGCTTGACCTTTATTAGTGAGCCTGGTTACCCCCTCTCGGAACCACAGACTTAGAAATCGCCAGCTCATATACAGTGCATAAAATATATTTATATAATATATTTATATATATACCCTTATACACCATTTCAATAAAAAATATCACAAAGTTCTTCTAAGTCCCTCGGGAAGAGTGAAAGACGCGCACGTTCATTTTCAGAGCTTCTAGACCTTCCTATAAGAAGTTAGCCAAAAGTAGCTTCGAAAAACGCTTAGGTTAAGTTTCAGAGTTGCTTCTAATGTTCCAAAGCTGGACTTAGACATAATTTCACTCTCACAACATTATGGCTGGTTGGAGACAGTCCGAACCACAAGTACCGGGTCCATGGTTCTGGGCGTATACTGGGGGGGACGGGGACGACTCCCATTAACCCCTGACTATACCGGGGATACGCTTTTCACAATGCCTTTCTGGTCTGTGCTGAAGCAGGGCATTCTGGCAACCAAGTGGCTTGACCTTTATTAGTGAGCCTGGTTACCCCCTCTCGGAACCACAAACTTAGAAATCGCAAGCTCATATACAGTGCATAAAATATATTTATATATATACCCTTATACACCATTTTAATAAAAAATATCACTAAATTTTTCAAAGTCCCTCGGGAAGAGTGAAAGACGCGCACGTTCATTTTTAGAGCTCCTAGACCTTCCTATAAGAAGTTAGCCAAAAGTAGCTTCGAAAAACGCTTAGGTTTAGTTTCAGAGTTGCTTCTAATTACCAAAGCTGGACTTAGACATAATTTCACTCTCACAACATTATGGCTGGTTGGAGACAGTCCGAACCACAAGTACCGGGTCCATGGTTCTGGGCGTATACTGGGGGGACGGGGACGACTCCCATTAACCCCTGACTATACCGGGGATACGCTTATCACAATGCCTTTCTGGTCTGTGCTGAAGCAGGGCATTCTGGCAGCCAAGTGGCTTGACCTTTATTAGTGAGCCTGGTTACCCCCTCTCGGAACCACAGACTTAGAAATCGCCAGCTCATATACAGTGCATAAAATATATTTATATAATATATTTATATATATACCCTTATACACCATTTCAATAAAAAATATCACAAAGTTCTTCTAAGTCCCTCGGGAAGAGTGAAAGACGCGCACGTTCATTTTCAGAGCTTCTAGACCTTCCAATAAGAAGTTAGCCAAAAAATAGCTTCGAAAAACGCTTAGGTTAAGTTTCAGAGTTGCTTCTAATGTACCAAAGCTGGACTTAGACATAATTTCACTCTCACAACATTATGGCTGGTTGGAGACAGTCCGAACCACAAGTACTTGGTCCATGGTTCTGGGCGTATACTGGGGGGACGTGGACGACTCCCATTAACCCCTGACTATACCGGGGATACGCTTATCACAATGCCTTTCTGGTCTGTGCTGAAGCAGGGCATTCTGGCAACCAAGTGGCTTGACCATTATTAGTGAGCCTGGTTACCCCCTCTCGGAACCACAGACTTAGAAATCGCCAGCTCATATACAGTGCATAAAATATATTTATATATATACCCTTATACACCATTTTAATAAAAAATATCACAAAATTCTCCTAAGTCCCTCGGGAAGAGAGAAAGACGCGCACATTCATTTTCAGAGCTTCTAGACCTTCCTATAAGAAGTTAGCCAAAAGTAGCTTCGAAAAACGCTTAGGTTAAGTTTCAGAGTTGCTTCTAATGTACCAAAGCTGGACTTAGACATAATTTCACTCTCACAACATTATAGCTGGTTGGAGACAGTCCGAACCACAATTACCGGGTTCATGGTTCTGGGCGTATACTGGGGGGACGGGGACGACTCCCATTAACCCCTGACTATACCGGAAATACGCTTATCACAATGCCTTTCTGGTCTGTGCTGAAGCAGGGCATTCTGGCTGCCAAGTGGCTTGACCTTTATTAGTGAGCCTGGTTACCCCCTCTCGGAACCACAGACTTAGAAATCGCCAGCTCATATACAGTGCATAAAATATATTTATATAATATATTTATATATAAACCCTTATACACCATTTTAATAAAAAATATCACAAAATTCTTCTAAGTCCCTCGGGAAGAGTGAAAGACACGCACGTTCATTTTCAGAGCTTCTAGACCTTCCAATAAGAAGTTAGCCAAAAAATAGCTTCGAAAAACGCTTAGGTTAAGTTTCAGAGTTGCTTCTAATGTTCCAAAGCTGGACTTAGACATAATTTCACTCTCACAACATTATGGCTGGTTGGAGACAGTCCGAACCACAAGTACCGGGTCCATGGTTCTGGGCGTATACTGGGGGGGACGGGGACGACTCCCATTAACCCCTGACTATACCGGGGATACGCTTTTCACAATGCCTTTCTGGTCTGTGCTGGAGCAGGGCATTCTGGCAACCAAGTGGCTTGACCTTTATTAGTGAGCCTGGTTACCCCCTCTCGGAACCACAAACTTAGAAATCGCAAGCTCATATACAGTGCATAAAATATATTTATATATATACCCTTATACACCATTTTAATAAAAAATATCACTAAATTCTTCTAAGTCCCTCGGGAAGAGTGAAAGACGCGCACGTTCATTTTTAGAGCTCCTAGACCTTCCTATAAGAAGTTAGCCAAAAGTAGCTTCGAAAAACGCTTAGGTTAAGTTTCAGAGTTGCTTCTAATGTACCAAAGCTGGACTTAGACATAATTCACTCTCACAACATTATGGCTGGTTGGAGACAGTCCGAACCACAAGTACCGGGTCCATGGTTCTGGGCGTATACTGGGGGGACGGGGACGACTCCCATTAACCCCTGACTATACCGGGGATACGCTTATCACAATGCCTTTCTGGTCTGTGCTGAAGCAGGGCATTCTGGCAGCCAAGTGGCTTGACCTTTATTAGTGAGCCTGGTTACCCCCTCTCGGAACCACAGACTTAGAAATCGCCAGCTCATATACAGTGCATAAAATATATTTATATAATATATTTATATATATACCCTTATACACCATTTCAATAAAAAATATCACAAAGTTCTTCTAAGTCCCTCGGGAAGAGTGAAAGACGCGCACGTTCATTTTCAGAGCTTCTAGACCTTCCAATAAGAAGTTAGCCAAAAAGTAGCTTCGAAAAACGCTTAGGTTAAGTTTCAGAGTTGCTTCTAATGTACCAAAGCTGGACTTAGACATAATTTCACTCTCACAACATTATGGATGGTTGGAGACAGTCCGAACCACAAGTACTGGGTCCATGGTTCTGGGCGTATACTGGGGGGACGGGGACGACTCCCATTAACTCCTGACTATACCGGGGATACGCTTATCACAATGCCTTTCTGGTCTGTGCTGAAGCAGGGCATTCTGGCAACCAAGTGGCTTGACCATTATTAGTGAGCCTGGTTACCCCCTCTCGGAACCACAGACTTAGAAATCGCCAGCTCATCTACAGTGCATAAAATATATTTATATATATACCCTTATACACCATTTTAATAAAAAATATCACAAAATTCTTCTAAGTCCCTCGGGAAGAGTCAAAGACGCGCACGTTCATTTTCAGAGCTCCTAGACCTTCCTATAAGAAGTTAGCCAAAAAGTAGCTTCGAAAAACGCTTAGGTTAAGTTTCAGAGTTGCTTCTAATGTACCAAAGCTGGACTTAGACATAATTTCACTCTCACAACATTATGGCTGGTTGGAGACAGTCCGAACCACAAGTACCGGGTCCATGGTTCTGGGCGTATACTGGGGGGACGGGGACGACTCCCATTAACCCCTGACTATACCGGGGATACGCTTATCACAATGCCTTTCTGGTCTGTGCTGAAGCAGGGCATTCTGGCAGCCAAGTGGCTTGACCTTTATTAGTGAGCCTGGTTACCCCCTCTCGGAACCACAGACTTAGAAATCGCCAGCTCATATACAGTGCATAAAATATATTTATATAATATATTTATATATATACCCTTATACACCATTTCAATAAAAAATATCACAAAGTTCTTCTAAGTCCCTCGGGAAGAGTGAAAGACGCGCACGTTCATTTTCAGAGCTTCTAGACCTTCCTATAAGAAGTTAGCCAAAAGTAGCTTCGAAAAACGCTTAGGTTAAGTTTCAGAGTTGCTTCTAATGTTCCAAAGCTGGACTTAGACATAATTTCACTCTCACAACATTATGGCTGGTTGGAGACAGTCCGAACCACAAGTACCGGGTCCATGGTTCTGGGCGTATACTGGGGGGGACGGGGACGACTCCCATTAACCCCTGACTATACCGGGGATACGCTTTTCACAATGCCTTTCTGGTCTGTGCTGAAGCAGGGCATTCTGGCAACCAAGTGGCTTGACCTTTATTAGTGAGCCTGGTTACCCCCTCTCGGAACCACAAACTTAGAAATCGCAAGCTCATATACAGTGCATAAAATATATTTATATATATACCCTTATACACCATTTTAATAAAAAATATCACTAAATTTTTCTAAGTCCCTCGGGAAGAGTGAAAGACGCGCACGTTCATTTTTAGAGCTCCTAGACCTTCCTATAAGAAGTTAGCCAAAAGTAGCTTCGAAAAACGCTTAGGTTTAGTTTCAGAGTTGCTTCTAATTACCAAAGCTGGACTTAGACATAATTTCACTCTCACAACATTATGGCTGGTTGGAGACAGTCCGAACCACAAGTACCGGGTCCATGGTTCTGGGCGTATACTGGGGGGACGGGGACGACTCCCATTAACCCCTGACTATACCGGGGATACGCTTATCACAATGCCTTTCTGGTCTGTGCTGAAGCAGGGCATTCTGGCAGCCAAGTGGCTTGACCTTTATTAGTGAGCCTGGTGACCCCCTCTCGGAACCACAGACTTAGAAATCGCCAGCTCATATACAGTGCATAAAATATATTTATATAATATATTTATATATATACCCTTATACACCATTTCAATAAAAAATATCACAAAGTTCTTCTAAGTCCCTCGGGAAGAGTGAAAGACGCGCACGTTCATTTTCAGAGCTTCTAGACCTTCCAATAAGAAGTTAGCCAAAAAATAGCTTCGAAAAACGCTTAGGTTAAGTTTCAGAGTTGCTTCTAATGTACCAAAGCTGGACTTAGACATAATTTCACTCTCACAACATTATGGCTGGTTGGAGACAGTCCGAACCACAAGTACTTGGTCCATGGTTCTGGGCGTATACTGGGGGGACGTGGACGACTCCCATTAACCCCTGACTATACCGGGGATACGCTTATCACAATGCCTTTCTGGTCTGTGCTGAAGCAGGGCATTCTGGCAGCCAAGTGGCTTGACCATTATTAGTGAGCCTGGTTACCCCCTCTCGGAACCACAGACTTAGAAATCGCCAGCTCATATACAGTGCATAAAATATATTTATATATATACCCTTATACACCATTTTAATAAAAAATATCACAAAATTCTCCTAAGTCCCTCTGGAAGAGAGAAAGACGCGCACATTCATTTTCAGAGCTTCTAGACCTTCCTATAAGAAGTTAGCCAAAAGTAGCTTCGAAAAACGCTTAGGTTAAGTTTCAGAGTTGCTTCTAATGTACCAAAGCTGGACTTAGACATAATTTCACTCTCACAACATTATAGCTGGTTGGAGACAGTCCGAACCACAATTACCGGGTTCATGGTTCTGGGCGTATACTGGGGGGACGGGGACGACTCCCATTAACCCCTGACTATACCGGAAATACGCTTATCACAATGCCTTTCTGGTCTGTGCTGAAGCAGGGCATTCTGGCAGCCAAGTGGCTTGACCTTTATTAGTGAGCCTGGTTACCCCCTCTCGGAACCACAGACTTAGAAATCGCCAGCTCATATACAGTGCATAAAATATATTTATATAATATATTTATATATAAACCCTTATACACCATTTTAATAAAAAATATCACAAAATTCTTCTAAGTCCCTCGGGAAGAGTGAAAGACACGCACGTTCATTTTCAGAGCTTCTAGACCTTCCAATAAGAAGTTAGCCAAAAAATAGCTTCGAAAAACGCTTAGGTTAAGTTTCAGAGTTGCTTCTAATGTTCCAAAGCTGGACTTAGACATAATTTCACTCTCACAACATTATGGCTGGTTGGAGACAGTCCTAACCACAAGTACCGGGTCCATGGTTCTGGGCGTATACTGGGGGGGACGGGGACGACTCCCATTAACCCCTGACTATACCGGGGATACGCTTTTCACAATGCCTTTCTGGTCTGTGCTGGAGCAGGGCATTCTGGCAACCAAGTGGCTTGACCTTTATTAGTGAGCCTGGTTACCCCCTCTCGGAACCACAAACTTAGAAATCGCAAGCTCATATACAGTGCATAAAATATATTTATATATATACCCTTATACACCATTTTAATAAAAAATATCACTAAATTCTTCTAAGTCCCTCGGGAAGAGTGAAAGACGCGCACGTTCATTTTTAGAGCTCCTAGACCTTCCTATAAGAAGTTAGCCAAAAGTAGCTTCGAAAAACGCTTAGGTTAAGTTTCAGAGTTGCTTCTAATGTACCAAAGCTGGACTTAGACATAATTTCACTCTCACAACATTATGGCTGGTTGGAGACAGTCCGAACCACAAGTACCGGGTCCATGGTTCTGGGCGTATACTGGGGGGACGGGGACGACTCCCATTAACCCCTGACTATACCGGGGATACGCTTATCACAATGCCTTTCTGGTCTGTGCTGAAGCAGGGCATTCTGGCAGCCAAGTGGCTTGACCTTAATTAGTGAGCCTGGTTACCCCCTCTCGGAACCACAGACTTAGAAATCGCCAGCTCATATACAGTGCATAAAATATATTTATATAATATATTTATATATATACCCTTATACACCATTTCAATAAAAAATATCACAAAGTTCTTCTAAGTCCCTCGGGAAGAGTGAAAGACGCGCACGTTCATTTTTAGAGCTCCTAGACCTTCCTATAAGAAGTTAGCCAAAAGTAGCTTCGAAAAACGCTTAGGTTAAGTTTCAGAGTTGCTTCTAATGTACCAAAGCTGGACTTAGACATAATTTCACTCTCACAACATTATGGCTGGTTGGAGACAGTCCGAACCACAAGTACCGGGTCCATGGTTCTGGGCGTATACTGGGGGGACGGGGACGACTCCCATTAACTCCTGACTATACCGGGGATACGCTTATCACAATGCCTTTCTGGTCTGTGCTGAAGCAGGGCATTCTGGCAACCAAGTGGCTTGACCATTATTAGTGAGCCTGGTTACCCCCTCTCGGAACCACAGACTTAGAAATCGCCAGCTCATATACAGTGCATAAAATATATTTATATATATACCCTTATACACCATTTTAATAAAAAATATCACAAAATTCTTCTAAGTCCCTCGGGAAGAGTGAAAGACGCGCACGTTCATTTTCAGAGCTCCTAGACCTTCCTATAAGAAGTTAGCCAAAAAGTAGCTTCGAAAAACGCTTAGGTTAAGTTTCAGAGTTGCTTCTAATGTACCAAAGCTGGACTTAGACATAATTTCACTCTCACAACATTATGGCTGGTTGGAGACAGTCCGAACCACAAGTACCGGGTCCATGGTTCTGGGCGTATACTGGGGGGACGGGGACGACTCCCATTAACCCCTGACTATACCGGGGATACGCTTATCACAATGCCTTTCTGGTCTGTGCTGAAGCAGGGCATTCTGGCAACCAAGTGGCTTGACCATTATTAGTGAGCATGGTTACCCCCTCTCGGAACCACAGACTTAGAAATCGCCAGCTCATATACAGTGCATAAAATATATTTATATATATACCCTTATACACCATTTTAATAAAAAATATCACAAAATTCTCCTAAGTCCCTCGGGAAGAGAGAAAGACGCGCACATTCATTTTCAGAGCTTCTAGACCTTCCTATAAGAAGTTAGCCAAAAGTAGCTTCGAAAAACGCTTAGGTTAAGTTTCAGAGTTGCTTCTAATGTACCAAAGCTGGACTTAGACATAATTTCACTCTCACAACATTATAGCTGGTTGGAGACAGTCCGAACCACAATTACCGGGTCCATGGTTCTGGGCGTATACTGGGGGGACGGGGACGACTCCCATTAACCCCTGACTATACCGGAAATACGCTTATCACAATGCCTTTCTGGTCTGTGCTGAAGCAGGGCATTCTGGCAGCCAAGTGGCTTGACCTTTATTAGTGAGCCTGGTTACCCCCTCTCGGAACCACAGACTTAGAAATCGCCAGCTCATATACAGTGCATAAAATATATTTATATAATATATTTATATATAAACCCTTATACACCATTTTAATAAAAAATATCACAAAATTCTTCTAAGTCCCTCGGGAAGAGTGAAAGACGCGCACTTTCCTTTTCAGAGCTCCTTGACCTTCCTATAAGAAGTTAGCCAAAAGTAGCTTCGAAAAACGCTTAGGTTAAGTTTCAGAGTTGCTTCTAATGTACCAAAGCTGGACTTAGACATAATTTCACTCTCACAACATTATGGCTGGTTGGAGACAGTCCGAACCACAAGTACCGGGTCCATGGTTCTGGGCGTATACTGGGGGGACGGGGACGACTCCCATTAACCCCTGACTATACCGGGGATACGCTTATCACAATGCCTTTCTGGTCTGTGCTGAAGCAGGGCATTCTGGCAGCCAAGTGGCTTGACCTTTATTAGTGAGCCTGGTTACCCCCTCTCGGAACCACAGACTTAGAAATCGCCAGCTCATATACAGTGCATAAAATATATTTATATATATACCCTTATACACCATTTTAATAAAAAATATCACTAAATTCTTCTAAGTCCCTCGGGAAGAGTGAAAGACGCGCACGTTCATTTTCAGAGCTCCTTGACCTTCCTATAAGAAGTTAGCCAAAAGTAGCTTCGAAAAACGCTTAGGTTAAGTTTCAGAGTTGCTTCTAATGTACCAAAGCTGGACTTAGACATAATTTCACTCTCACAACATTATGGCTGGTTGGAGACAGTCCGAACCACAAGTACCGGGTCCATGGTTCTGGGCGTATACTGGGGGGACGGGGACGACTCCCATTAACCCCTGACTATACCGGGGATACGCTTATCACAATGCCTTTCTGGTCTGTGCTGAAGCAGGGCATTCTGGCAGCCAAGTGGCTTGACCTTTATTAGTGAGCCTGGTTACCCCCTCTCGGAACCACAGACTTAGAAATCGCAAGCTCATATACAGTGCATAAAATATATTTATATAATATATTTATATATAAACCCTTATACACCATTTTAATAAAAAATATCACAAAATTCTTCTAAGTCCCTCGGGAAGAGTGAAAGACGCGCACTTTCCTTTTCAGAGCTCCTAGACCTTCCTATAAGAAGTTAGCCAAAAGTAGCTTCGAAAAACGCTTAGGTTAAGTTTCAGAGTTGCTTCTAATGTACCAAAGCTGGACTTAGACATAATTTCACTCTCACAACATTATGGCTGGTTGGAGACAGTCCGAACCACAAGTACCGGGTCCATGGTTCTGGGCGTATACTGGGGGGACGGGGACGACTCCCATTAACCCCTGACTATACCGGGGATACGCTTATCACAATGCCTTTCTGGTCTGTGCTGAAGCAGGGCATTCTGGCAGCCAAGTGGCTTGACCTTTATTAGTGAGCCTGGTTACCCCCTCTCGGAACCACAGACTTAGAAATCGCCAGCTCATATACAGTGCATAAAATATATTTATATATATACCCTTATACACCATTTTAATAAAAAATATCACTAAATTCTTCTAAGTCCCTCGGGAAGAGTGAAAGACGCGCACGTTCATTTTCAGAGCTCCTTGACCTTCCTATAAGAAGTTAGCCAAAAGTAGCTTCGAAAAACGCTTAGGTTAAGTTTCAGAGTTGCTTCTAATGTACCAAAGCTGGACTTAGACATAATTTCACTCTCACAACATTATGGCTGGTTGGAGACAGTCCGAACCACAAGTACCGGGTCCATGGTTCTGGGCGTATACTGGGGGGACGGGGACGACTCCCATTAACCCCTGACTATACCGGGGATACGCTTATCACAATGCCTTTCTGGTCTGTGCTGAAGCAGGGCATTCTGGCAGCCAAGTGGCTTGACCTTTATTAGTGAGCCTGGTTACCCCCTCTCGGAACCACAGACTTAGAAATCGCCAGCTCATATACAGTGCATAAAATATATTTATATAATATATTTATATATATACCCTTATACACCATTTCAATAAAAAATATCACAAAGTTCTTCTAAGTCCCTCGGGAAGAGTGAAAGACGCGCACGTTCATTTTCAGAGCTTCTAGACCTTCCAATAAGAAGTTAGCCAAAAAATAGCTTCGAAAAACGCTTAGGTTAAGTTTCAGAGTTGCTTCTAATGTTCCAAAGCTGGACTTAGACATAATTTCACTCTCACAACATTATGGCTGGTTGGAGACAGTCCGAACCACAAGTACCGGGTCCATGGTTCTGGGCGTATACTGGGGGGGACGGGGACGACTCCCATTAACCCCTGACTATACCGGGGATACGCTTTTCACAATGCCTTTCTGGTCTGTGCTGGAGCAGGGCATTCTGGCAACCAAGTGGCTTGACCTTTATTAGTGAGCCTGGTTACCCCCTCTCGGAACCACAAACTTAGAAATCGCAAGCTCATATACAGTGCATAAAATATATTTATATATATACCCTTATACACCATTTTAATAAAAAATATCACTAAATTCTTCTAAGTCCCTCGGGAAGAGTGAAAGACGCGCACGTTCATTTTTAGAGCTCCTAGACCTTCCTTTAAGAAGTTAGCCAAAAGTAGCTTCGAAAAACGCTTAGGTTAAGTTTCAGAGTTGCTTCTAATGTACCAAAGCTGGACTTAGACATAATTTCACTCTCACAACATTATGGCTGGTTGGAGACAGTCCGAACCACAAGTACCGGGTCCATGGTTCTGGGCGTATACTGGGGGGACGGGGACGACTCCCATTAACCCCTGACTATACCGGGGATACGCTTATCACAATGCCTTTCTGGTCTGTGCTGAAGCAGGGCATTCTGGCAACCAAGTGGCTTGACCATTATTAGTGAGCATGGTTACCCCCTCTCGGAACCACAGACTTAGAAATCGCCAGCTCATATACAGTGCATAAAATATATTTATATATATACCCTTATACACCATTTTAATAAAAAATATCACAAAATTCTCCTAAGTCCCTCGGGAAGAGAGAAAGACGCGCACATTCATTTTCAGAGCTTCTAGACCTTCCTATAAGAAGTTAGCCAAAAGTAGCTTCGAAAAACGCTTAGGTTAAGTTTCAGAGTTGCTTCTAATGTACCAAAGCTGGACTTAGACATAATTTCACTCTCACAACATTATAGCTGGTTGGAGACAGTCCGAACCACAATTACCGGGTCCATGGTTCTGGGCGTATACTGGGGGGACGGGGACGACTCCCATTAACCCCTGACTATACCGGAAATACGCTTATCACAATGCCTTTCTGGTCTGTGCTGAAGCAGGGCATTCTGGCAGCCAAGTGGCTTGACCTTTATTAGTGAGCCTGGTTACCCCCTCTCGGAACCACAGACTTAGAAATCGCCAGCTCATATACAGTGCATAAAATATATTTATATAATATATTTATATATAAACCCTTATACACCATTTTAATAAAAAATATCACAAAATTCTTCTAAGTCCCTCGGGAAGAGTGAAAGACGCGCACTTTCCTTTTCAGAGCTCCTTGACCTTCCTATAAGAAGTTAGCCAAAAGTAGCTTCGAAAAACGCTTAGGTTAAGTTTCAGAGTTGCTTCTAATGTACCAAAGCTGGACTTAGACATAATTTCACTCTCACAACATTATGGCTGGTTGGAGACAGTCCGAACCACAAGTACCGGGTCCATGGTTCTGGGCGTATACTGGGGGGACGGGGACGACTCCCATTAACCCCTGACTATACCGGGGATACGCTTATCACAATGCCTTTCTGGTCTGTGCTGAAGCAGGGCATTCTGGCAGCCAAGTGGCTTGACCTTTATTAGTGAGCCTGGTTACCCCCTCTCGGAACCACAGACTTAGAAATCGCCAGCTCATATACAGTGCATAAAATATATTTATATATATACCCTTATACACCATTTTAATAAAAAATATCACTAAATTCTTCTAAGTCCCTCGGGAAGAGTGAAAGACGCGCACGTTCATTTTCAGAGCTCCTTGACCTTCCTATAAGAAGTTAGCCAAAAGTAGCTTCGAAAAACGCTTAGGTTAAGTTTCAGAGTTGCTTCTAATGTACCAAAGCTGGACTTAGACATAATTTCACTCTCACAACATTATGGCTGGTTGGAGACAGTCCGAACCACAAGTACCGGGTCCATGGTTCTGGGCGTATACTGGGGGGACGGGGACGACTCCCATTAACCCCTGACTATACCGGGGATACGCTTATCACAATGCCTTTCTGGTCTGTGCTGAAGCAGGGCATTCTGGCAGCCAAGTGGCTTGACCTTTATTAGTGAGCCTGGTTACCCCCTCTCGGAACCACAGACTTAGAAATCGCAAGCTCATATACAGTGCATAAAATATATTTATATAATATATTTATATATAAACCCTTATACACCATTTTAATAAAAAATATCACAAAATTCTTCTAAGTCCCTCGGGAAGAGTGAAAGACGCGCACTTTCCTTTTCAGAGCTCCTAGACCTTCCTATAAGAAGTTAGCCAAAAGTAGCTTCGAAAAACGCTTAGGTTAAGTTTCAGAGTTGCTTCTAATGTACCAAAGCTGGACTTAGACATAATTTCACTCTCACAACATTATGGCTGGTTGGAGACAGTCCGAACCACAAGTACCGGGTCCATGGTTCTGGGCGTATACTGGGGGGACGGGGACGACTCCCATTAACCCCTGACTATACCGGGGATACGCTTATCACAATGCCTTTCTGGTCTGTGCTGAAGCAGGGCATTCTGGCAGCCAAGTGGCTTGACCTTTATTAGTGAGCCTGGTTACCCCCTCTCGGAACCACAGACTTAGAAATCGCCAGCTCATATACAGTGCATAAAATATATTTATATATATACCCTTATACACCATTTTAATAAAAAATATCACTAAATTCTTCTAAGTCCCTCGGGAAGAGTGAAAGACGCGCACGTTCATTTTCAGAGCTCCTTGACCTTCCTATAAGAAGTTAGCCAAAAGTAGCTTCGAAAAACGCTTAGGTTAAGTTTCAGAGTTGCTTCTAATGTACCAAAGCTGGACTTAGACATAATTTCACTCTCACAACATTATGGCTGGTTGGAGACAGTCCGAACCACAAGTACCGGGTCCATGGTTCTGGGCGTATACTGGGGGGACGGGGACGACTCCCATTAACCCCTGACTATACCGGGGATACGCTTATCACAATGCCTTTCTGGTCTGTGCTGAAGCAGGGCATTCTGGCAGCCAAGTGGCTTGACCTTTATTAGTGAGCCTGGTTACCCCCTCTCGGAACCACAGACTTAGAAATCGCCAGCTCATATACAGTGCATAAAATATATTTATATAATATATTTATATATATACCCTTATACACCATTTCAATAAAAAATATCACAAAGTTCTTCTAAGTCCCTCGGGAAGAGTGAAAGACGCGCACGTTCATTTTCAGAGCTTCTAGACCTTCCAATAAGAAGTTAGCCAAAAAATAGCTTCGAAAAACGCTTAGGTTAAGTTTCAGAGTTGCTTCTAATGTTCCAAAGCTGGACTTAGACATAATTTCACTCTCACAACATTATGGCTGGTTGGAGACAGTCCGAACCACAAGTACCGGGTCCATGGTTCTGGGCGTATACTGGGGGGGACGGGGACGACTCCCATTAACCCCTGACTATACCGGGGATACGCTTTTCACAATGCCTTTCTGGTCTGTGCTGGAGCAGGGCATTCTGGCAACCAAGTGGCTTGACCTTTATTAGTGAGCCTGGTTACCCCCTCTCGGAACCACAAACTTAGAAATCGCAAGCTCATATACAGTGCATAAAATATATTTATATATATACCCTTATACACCATTTTAATAAAAAATATCACTAAATTCTTCTAAGTCCCTCGGGAAGAGTGAAAGACGCGCACGTTCATTTTTAGAGCTCCTAGACCTTCCTTTAAGAAGTTAGCCAAAAGTAGCTTCGAAAAACGCTTAGGTTAAGTTTCAGAGTTGCTTCTAATGTACCAAAGCTGGACTTAGACATAATTTCACTCTCACAACATTATGGCTGGTTGGAGACAGTCCGAACCACAAGTACCGGGTCCATGGTTCTGGGCGTATACTGGGGGGACGGGGACGACTCCCATTAACCCCTGACTATACCGGGGATACGCTTATCACAATGCCTTTCTGGTCTGTGCTGAAGCAGGGCATTCTGGCAACCAAGTGGCTTGACCATTATTAGTGAGCATGGTTACCCCCTCTCGGAACCACAGACTTAGAAATCGCCAGCTCATATACAGTGCATAAAATATATTTATATATATACCCTTATACACCATTTTAATAAAAAATATCACAAAATTCTCCTAAGTCCCTCGGGAAGAGAGAAAGACGCGCACATTCATTTTCAGAGCTTCTAGACCTTCCTATAAGAAGTTAGCCAAAAGTAGCTTCGAAAAACGCTTAGGTTAAGTTTCAGAGTTGCTTCTAATGTACCAAAGCTGGACTTAGACATAATTTCACTCTCACAACATTATAGCTGGTTGGAGACAGTCCGAACCACAATTACCGGGTCCATGGTTCTGGGCGTATACTGGGGGGACGGGGACGACTCCCATTAACCCCTGACTATACCGGAAATACGCTTATCACAATGCCTTTCTGGTCTGTGCTGAAGCAGGGCATTCTGGCAGCCAAGTGGCTTGACCTTTATTAGTGAGCCTGGTTACCCCCTCTCGGAACCACAGACTTAGAAATCGCCAGCTCATATACAGTGCATAAAATATATTTATATAATATATTTATATATAAACCCTTATACACCATTTTAATAAAAAATATCACAAAATTCTTCTAAGTCCCTCGGGAAGAGTGAAAGACGCGCACTTTCCTTTTCAGAGCTCCTTGACCTTCCTATAAGAAGTTAGCCAAAAGTAGCTTCGAAAAACGCTTAGGTTAAGTTTCAGAGTTGCTTCTAATGTACCAAAGCTGGACTTAGACATAATTTCACTCTCACAACATTATGGCTGGTTGGAGACAGTCCGAACCACAAGTACCGGGTCCATGGTTCTGGGCGTATACTGGGGGGACGGGGACGACTCCCATTAACCCCTGACTATACCGGGGATACGCTTATCACAATGTCTTTCTGGTCTGTGCTGAAGCAGGGCATTCTGGCAGCCAAGTGGCTTGACCTTTATTAGTGAGCCTGGTTACCCCCTCTCGGAACCACAGACTTAGAAATCGCCAGCTCATATACAGTGCATAAAATATATTTATATATATACCCTTATACACCATTTTAATAAAAAATATCACTAAATTCTTCTAAGTCCCTCGGGAAGAGTGAAAGACGCGCACGTTCATTTTCAGAGCTCCTTGACCTTCCTATAAGAAGTTAGCCAAAAGTAGCTTCGAAAAACGCTTAGGTTAAGTTTCAGAGTTGCTTCTAATGTACCAAAGCTGGACTTAGACATAATTTCACTCTCACAACATTATGGCTGGTTGGAGACAGTCCGAACCACAAGTACCGGGTCCATGGTTCTGGGCGTATACTGGGGGGACGGGGACGACTCCCATTAACCCCTGACTATACCGGGGATACGCTTATCACAATGCCTTTCTGGTCTGTGCTGAAGCAGGGCATTCTGGCAGCCAAGTGGCTTGACCTTTATTAGTGAGCCTGGTTACCCCCTCTCGGAACCACAGACTTAGAAATCGCCAGCTCATATACAGTGCATAAAATATATTTATATAATATATTTATATATAAACCCTTATACACCATTTTAATAAAAAATATCACAAAATTCTTCTAAGTCCCTCGGGAAGAGTGAAAGACGCGCACTTTCCTTTTCAGAGCTCCTAGACCTTCCTATAAGAAGTTAGCCAAAAGTAGCTTCGAAAAACGCTTAGGTTAAGTTTCAGAGTTGCTTCTAATGTACCAAAGCTGGACTTAGACATAATTTCACTCTCACAACATTATGGCTGGTTGGAGACAGTCCGAACCACAAGTACCGGGTCCATGGTTCTGGGCGTATACTGGGGGGACGGGGACGACTCCCATTAACCCCTGACTATACCGGGGATACGCTTATCACAATGCCTTTCTGGTCTGTGCTGAAGCAGGGCATTCTGGCAGCCAAGTGGCTTGACCTTTATTAGTGAGCCTGGTTACCCCCTCTCGGAACCACAGACTTAGAAATCGCCAGCTCATATACAGTGCATAAAATATATTTATATATATACCCTTATACACCATTTTAATAAAAAATATCACTAAATTCTTCTAAGTCCCTCGGGAAGAGTGAAAGACGCGCACGTTCATTTTCAGAGCTCCTTGACCTTCCTATAAGAAGTTAGCCAAAAGTAGCTTCGAAAAACGCTTAGGTTAAGTTTCAGAGTTGCTTCTAATGTACCAAAGCTGGACTTAGACATAATTTCACTCTCACAACATTATGGCTGGTTGGAGACAGTCCGAACCACAAGTACCGGGTCCATGGTTCTGGGCGTATACTGGGGGGACGGGGACGACTCCCATTAACCCCTGACTATACCGGGGATACGCTTATCACAATGCCTTTCTGGTCTGTGCTGAAGCAGGGCATTCTGGCAGCCAAGTGGCTTGACCTTTATTAGTGAGCCTGGTTACCCCCTCTCGGAACCACAGACTTAGAAATCGCCAGCTCATATACAGTGCATAAAATATATTTATATAATATATTTATATATATACCCTTATACACCATTTCAATAAAAAATATCACAAAGTTCTTCTAAGTCCCTCGGGAAGAGTGAAAGACGCGCACGTTCATTTTCAGAGCTTCTAGACCTTCCAATAAGAAGTTAGCCAAAAAATAGCTTCGAAAAACGCTTAGGTTAAGTTTCAGAGTTGCTTCTAATGTTCCAAAGCTGGACTTAGACATAATTTCACTCTCACAACATTATGGCTGGTTGGAGACAGTCCGAACCACAAGTACCGGGTCCATGGTTCTGGGCGTATACTGGGGGGGACGGGGACGACTCCCATTAACCCCTGACTATACCGGGGATACGCTTTTCACAATGCCTTTCTGGTCTGTGCTGGAGCAGGGCATTCTGGCAACCAAGTGGCTTGACCTTTATTAGTGAGCCTGGTTACCCCCTCTCGGAACCACAAACTTAGAAATCGCAAGCTCATATACAGTGCATAAAATATATTTATATATATACCCTTATACACCATTTTAATAAAAAATATCACTAAATTCTTCTAAGTCCCTCGGGAAGAGTGAAAGACGCGCACGTTCATTTTTAGAGCTCCTAGACCTTCCTTTAAGAAGTTAGCCAAAAGTAGCTTCGAAAAACGCTTAGGTTAAGTTTCAGAGTTGCTTCTAATGTACCAAAGCTGGACTTAGACATAATTTCACTCTCACAACATTATGGCTGGTTGGAGACAGTCCGAACCACAAGTACCGGGTCCATGGTTCTGGGCGTATACTGGGGGGACGGGGACGACTCCCATTAACCCCTGACTATACCGGGGATACGCTTATCACAATGCCTTTCTGGTCTGTGCTGAAGCAGGGCATTCTGGCAGCCAAGTGGCTTGACCTTTATTAGTGAGCCTGGTTACCCCCTCTCGGAACCACAGACTTAGAAATCGCCAGCTCATATACAGTGCATAAAATATATTTATATAATATATTTAAATATATACCCTTATACACCATTTCAATAAAAAATATCACAAAGTTCTTCTAAGTCCCTCGGGAAGAGTGAAAGACGCGCACGTTCATTTTCAGAGCTTCTAGACCTTCCAATAAGAAGTTAGCCAAAAAGTAGCTTCGAAAAACGCTTAGGTTAAGTTTCAGAGTTGCTTCTAATGTACCAAAGCTGGACTTAGACATAATTTCACTCTCACAACTTTATGGCTGGTTGGAGACAGTCCGAACCACAAGTACTGGGTCCATGGTTCTGGGCGTATACTGGGGGGACGGGGACGACTCCCATTAACCCCTGACTATACCGGGGATACGCTTATCACAATGCCTTTCTGGTCTGTGCTGAAGCAGGGCATTCTGGCAACCAAGTGGCTTGACCATTATTAGTAAGCCTGGTTACCCCCTCTCGGAACCACAGACTTAGAAATCGCCAGCTCATATACAGTGCATAAAATATATTTATATATATACCCTTATACACCATTTTAATAAAAAATATCACAAAATTCTTCTAAGTCCCTCGGGAAGAGAGAAAGACGCGCACATTCATTTTCAGAGCTTCTAGACCTTCCTATAAGAAGTTAGCCAAAAGTAGCTTCGAAAAACGCTTAGGTTAAGTTTCAGAGTTGCTTCTACAGTAATGTACCAAAGCTGGACTTAGACATAATTTCACTCTCACAACATTATAGCTGGTTGGAGACAGTCCGAACCACAAGTACCGGGTCCATGGTTCTGGGCGTATACTGGGGGGACGGGGACGACTCCCATTAACCCCTGACTATACCGGGGATACGCTTTTCACAATGCCTTTCTGGTCTGTGCTGAAGCAGGGCATTCTGGCAACCAAGTGGCTTGACCTTTATTAGTGAGCCTGGTTACCCCCTCTCGGAACCACAAACTTAGAAATCGCAAGCTCATATACAGTGCATAAAATATATTTATATATATACCCTTATACACCATTTTAATAAAAAATATCACTAAATTCTTCTAAGTCCCTCGGGAAGAGTGAAAGACGCGCACGTTCATTTTTAGAGCTCCTAGACCTTCCTATAAGAAGTTAGCCAAAAGTAGCTTCGAAAAACGCTTAGGTTAAGTTTCAGAGTTGCTTCTAATGTACCAAAGCTGGACTTAGACATAATTTCACTCTCACAACATTATGGCTGGTTGGAGACAGTCCGAACCACAAGTACCGGGTCGATGGTTCTGGGCGTATACTGGGGGGACGGGGACGACTCCCATTAACCCCTGACTATACCGGGGATACGCTTATCACAATGCCTTTCTGGTCTGTGCTGAAGCAGGGCATTCTGGCAGCCAAGTGGCTTGACCTTTATTAGTGAGCCTGGTTACCCCCTCTCGGAACCACAGACTTAGAAATCGCCAGCTCATATACAGTGCATAAAATATATTTATATAATATATTTATATATATACCCTTATACACCATTTCAATAAAAAATATCACAAAGTTCTTCTAAGTCCCTCGGGAAGAGTGAAAGACGCGCACGTTCATTTTCAGAGCTTCTAGACCTTCCAATAAGAAGTTAGCCAAAAAGTAGCTTCGAAAAACGCTTAGGTTAAGTTTCAGAGTTGCTTCTAATGTACCAAAGCTGGACTTAGACATAATTTCACTCTCACAACTTTATGGCTGGTTGGAGACAGTCCGAACCACAAGTACTGGGTCCATGGTTCTGGGCGTATACTGGGGGGACGGGGACGACTCCCATTAACCCCTGACTATACCGGGGATACGCTTATCACAATGCCTTTCTGGTCTGTGCTGAAGCAGGGCATTCTGGCAACCAAGTGGCTTGACCATTATTAGTAAGCCTGGTTACCCCCTCTCGGAACCACAGACTTAGAAATCGCCAGCTCATATACAGTGCATAAAATATATTTATATATATACCCTTATACACCATTTTAATAAAAAATATCACAAAATTCTTCTAAGTCCCTCGGGAAGAGAGAAAGACGCGCACATTCATTTTCAGAGCTTCTAGACCTTCCTATAAGAAGTTAGCCAAAAGTAGCTTCGAAAAACGCTTAGGTTAAGTTTCAGAGTTGCTTCTACAGTAATGTACCAAAGCTGGACTTAGACATAATTTCACTCTCACAACATTATAGCTGGTTGGAGACAGTCCGAACCACAAGTACCGGGTCCATGGTTCTGGGCGTATACTGGGGGGACGGGGACGACTCCCATTAACCCCTGACTATACCGGGGATACGCTTTTCACAATGCCTTTCTGGTCTGTGCTGAAGCAGGGCATTCTGGCAACCAAGTGGCTTGACCTTTATTAGTGAGCCTGGTTACCCCCTCTCGGAACCACAAACTTAGAAATCGCAAGCTCATATACAGTGCATAAAATATATTTATATATATACCCTTATACACCATTTTAATAAAAAATATCACTAAATTCTTCTAAGTCCCTCGGGAAGAGTGAAAGACGCGCACGTTCATTTTTAGAGCTCCTAGACCTTCCTATAAGAAGTTAGCCAAAAGTAGCTTCGAAAAACGCTTAGGTTAAGTTTCAGAGTTGCTTCTAATGTACCAAAGCTGGACTTAGACATAATTTCACTCTCACAACATTATGGCTGGTTGGAGACAGTCCGAACCACAAGTACCGGGTCGATGGTTCTGGGCGTATACTGGGGGGACGGGGACGACTCCCATTAACCCCTGACTATACCGGGGATACGCTTATCACAATGCCTTTCTGGTCTGTGCTGAAGCAGGGCATTCTGGCAGCCAAGTGGCTTGACCTTTATTAGTGAGCCTGGTTACCCCCTCTCGGAACCACAGACTTAGAAATCGCCAGCTCATATACAGTGCATAAAATATATTTATATAATATATTTATATATATACCCTTATACACCATTTCAATAAAAAATATCACAAAGTTCTTCTAAGTCCCTCGGGAAGAGTGAAAGACGCGCACGTTCATTTTCAGAGCTTCTAGACCTTCCAATAAGAAGTTAGCCAAAAAGTAGCTTCGAAAAACGCTTAGGTTAAGTTTCAGAGTTGCTTCTAATGTACCAAAGCTGGACTTAGACATAATTTCACTCTCACAACATTATGGATGGTTGGAGACAGTCCGAACCACAAGTACTGGGTCCATGGTTCTGGGCGTATACTGGGGGGACGGGGACGACTCCCATTAACCCCTGACTATACCGGGGATACGCTTATCACAATGCCTTTCTGGTCTGTGCTGAAGCAGGGCATTCTGGCAACCAAGTGGCTTGACCATTATTAGTGAGCCTGGTTACCCCCTCTCGGAACCACAGACTTAGAAATCGCCAGCTCATATACAGTGCATAAAATATATTTATATATATACCCTTATACACCATTTTAATAAAAAATATCACAAAATTCTTCTAAGTCCCTCGGGAAGAGAGAAAGACGCGCACTTTCATTTTCAGAGCTCCTAGACCTTCCTATAAGAAGTTAGCCAAAAGTAGCTTCGAAAAACGCTTAGGTTAAGTTTCAGAGTTGCTTCTAATGTACCAAAGCTGGACTTAGACATAATTTCACTCTCACAACATTATGGCTGGTTTGAGACATTCCGAACCACAAGTACCGGGTCCATGGTTCTGGGCGTATACTGGGGGGACGGGGACGACTCCCATTAACCCCTGACTATACCGGGGATACGCTTTTCACAATGCCTTTCTGGTCTGTGCTGAAGCAGGGCATTCTGGCAACCAAGTGGCTTGACCTTTATTAGTGAGCCTGGTTACCCCCTCTCGGAACCACAGACTTAGAAATCGCCAGCTCATATACAGTGCATAAAATATATTTATATATATACCCTTATACACCATTTTAATAAAAAATATCACAAAATTCTCCTAAGTCCCTCGGGAAGAGAGAAAGACGCGCACATTCATTTTCAGAGCTCCTAGACCTTCCTATAAGAAGTTAGCCAAAAGTAGCTTCGAAAAACGCTTAGGTTAAGTTTCAGAGTTGCTTCTAATGTACCAAAGCTGGACTTAGACATAATTTCACTCTCACAACATTATAGCTGGTTGGAGACAGTCCGAACCACAATTACCGGGTCCATGGTTCTGGGCGTATACTGGGGGGACGGGGACGACTCCCATTAACCCCTGACTATACCGGAAATACGCTTATCACAATGCCTTTCTGGTCTGTGCTGAAGCAGGGCATTCTGGCAGTCAAGTGGCTTGACCTTTATTAGTGAGCCTGGTTACCCCCTCTCGGAACCACAGACTTAGAAATCGCCAGCTCATATACAGTGCATAAAATATATTTATATAATATATTTATATATAAACCCTTATACACCATTTTAATAAAAAATATCACAAAATTCTTCTAAGTCCCTCGGGAAGAGTGAAAGACGCGCACTTTCATTTTCAGAGCTCCTAGACCTTCCTATAAGAAGTTAGCCAAAAGTAGCTTCGAAAAACGCTTAGGTTAAGTTTCAGAGTTGCTTCTAATGTACCAAAGCTGGACTTAGACATAATTTCACTCTCACAACATTATGGCTGGTTGGAGACAGTCCGAACCACAAGTACCGGGTCCATGGTTCTGGGCGTATACTGGGGTGACGGGGACGACTCCCATTAACCCCTGACTATACCGGGGATACGCTTATCACAATGCCTTTCTGGTCTGTGCTGAAGCAGGGCATTCTGGCAGCCAAGTGGCTTGACCTTTATTAGTGAGTCTGGTTACCCCCTCTCGGAACCACAGACTTAGAAATCGCCAGCTCATATACAGTGCATAAAATATATTTATATATATACCCTTATACAGTACACCATTTTAATAAAAAATATCACTAAATTCTTCTAAGTCCCTCGGGAAGAGTGAAAGACGCGCACGTTCATTTTCAGAGCTCCTTGACCTTCCTATAAGAAGTTAGCCAAAAGTAGCTTCGAAAAACGCTTAGGTTAAGTTTCAGAGTTGCTTCTAATGTACCAAAGCTGGACTTACACTGGCGACACACTTTATTCGAGCACGGCTAGTCCCGCGAATTCGGGTATACTCGGGTGTATTCAGGTTTCTGATATTTTTCAGCCAGAGTGCATTGCGTTATTTTCCGGCAGGAATTTAAGCTTTTTATTCCGGCTGGTTACAATACTGCAATGCCGTCAAAATACACATGGTGGCGCTTGCGAGCTATTCTCTGTGAAGCCGTCCCCTATAATGAATTGTAATGCAGTATATATATATATATATATATATATATATATATATATATATATATATATACTGTATAACAACAACCCCTGTAAGCCCTAACATACAGTACTGTACTGTACTGTATATGCACATACATAAATGATACTACAGTACTGTATGGGCGGCGGGGGCGAGATGTGTTTGCAGCAGAGAGAGATCCGCTGCTCTCTCTCTGCGCAAACATCCACACATTAAAAATTATTTGAAATACATTTTTATTGATAGTGTAGATGTGCAGGGGGTCTCCGGAGCTGAACCGCGGTGGTTTTAGGTCTGGGGACCCCGTGCCCCCCGAGATACAGGCCCCTTTAGGGGGTGCCGGTATCCAGCTCTGCGTTAAAAGCCCCGATCACGTGACCGCGGCCTGTAAACCAAGCAGAGCAGAGGGATACCGGCACCCCCTAAAGGGGCCTGTATCTCGGGGGGCACGGGGTCCCCAGACCTGAAACCTGTGCGCTTCTGCTCTGGAGACCCCCTGCACATGTACACTATCAATAAAACACATACAATATACAGTATAAATAAACACTCGTTCTTTACCTTAGCGTCTATGCGCTATGGTAAAGAAGCATCATTTCTGTATTTTAATAATATTGTACAGTGAGCAGGGGGTTCCCTGAGCCAGAAATTAATGCTCAGGGAACCCCCCTGCTCCTGATCAATATTATTAAAAATACGGAAAATGCTGCGTCATTACCATAGCGGATAGCCGCTAAGGCAATGAAGGGGTTAACCCACCGTGCCCGCTTTATTGTGTGTAGTGGGGATGGGTGAGGGGGGTATTTGGCCCTTGGTGTGAGTTTAGGACTTGCGGGAGGGGGGGGGGGTTGCGGGTGCACTTAACCCCTTCACGATCGTAGCAGTTAATACCGCTACGGTCATGAAGGGGTTAAGCCCTCCCGCTACCCCACCCCCCCCCCCCCCCCCGCAAGCCCTCCCCAACCATCGTTGGGGCGAATACCCCATTCACCCACCCTCCCGCTACCCACAATAAAAAAATACACACACACAGCAGCCGCCAAAAAATAAATAAATAAATGACAATAAATACATTGGAAATACATTTTTATTGATAGTGTAGATGTGCAGGGGGTCTCCGGAGCTGAACCGCGGTGGTTTTAGGTCTGGGGACCCCGTGCCCCCCGAGATACAGGCCCCTTTAGGGGGTGCCGGTAGCCCTCTGCTTGGTTTAAAGGTCCCGATCACGTGATCGCGGCCTGTAAACCAAGCAGAGCAGAGGGATACCGGCACCCCCTAAAGGGGCCTGTATCTCGGGGGGCACGGGGTCCCCAGACCTAAAACCTGTGCGCTTCAGCTCCGGAGACCCCCTGCACATGTACACTATCAATAAAAATGTATTTCAAATGTATTTATTGTCATTTATTTATTTATTTATTTATATTTATTTATTAATTGTGCTGCTGCTGCTGCAAGTCGTAAACTCACACCAAGGGCCAAACACCCCCCTCACCCCCAATAAAAAAAATTCACGCACAGCAGCCCCACAATTAATAAATAAATCTAAATAAATAAATAAATAAAATCTATGTAAAACCCCCTCCCCCTATTCTCGCTTTTAAAACGCCCTGCCTTCTCTCTAATCTATGTAAAAAAAACCTCCCCCTATCCCCCTATCCCCCTATTGTGTGTGTGCGTTAAGCTTCCCTGCAAGCTATGTAAAAAAAACCTCCCCCTATTGTGTGTGTGTTTCAATCTGGCTGGCCTGTGTTTCTGAGTGCTGAGTGCTCTGCGTTTAACCAAGCAGAGCAGAGGGATACCGGCACCCCCTAAAGGGGCCTGTATCTCGGGGGGCACGGGGTCCCCAGACCTAAAACCTGTGCGCTTCAGCTCCGGAGACCCCCTGCACATGTACACTATCAATAAAAATGTATTTCAAATGTATTTATTGTCATTTATTTATTTATTTATTTATATTTATTTATTAATTGTGCTGCTGCTGCTGCAAGTCGTAAACTCACACCAAGGGCCAAACACCCCCCTCAACCCCAATAAAAAAAAATCACGCACAGCAGCCCCACAATTAATAAATAAATCTAAATAAATAAATAAATAAATAAAGACATGAAGAGAAATAAATACTGTATATACTGTACAGTATATACACTGTATACATATATATATATATATATATATATATATATACAGTATACATATATACACTGTGTATATATACTGTATATATATATATATATATATATATATATATATATATATATATATATATATATATATATATATATATACATACTGTATGTGAGTGAAAAGAGAAAAAAGTAACCCGTATGGGAGCACTCAGGTATGCAATTGATATATTTGTTTATTTATTTGACACAGTGCAAAAAGGGATGAATAAACAGTACATGATTTAAAAACACTTAAAAAAGAGGCATGGACCCTTAAACACTAATGAACAGCACTAGGGAACGACACACACTGTCAACCCTAAACATGAAAAGGATAGTGACTCAAAAAACACTAGGGAGAATCAAAGTGAATCACAATACAGTAGGTTACTGGGTTTAAAGGCACCTACAGTATACAACGCTAAGGATAATGCACACTACAATACCAAAAAGTATTTTAACCAAGCAAGTAAACCAAAATCAATATATACTGTAAGTAACAACCAGAAAAGACAATTTAAAACCAAACTAACCCTTACAATACCAAGGATTACATCTATCTAATTGTAAAAAACCTTATACAGTACATTATACACAGCATTGTTTAAAAACCCCTTCCCCCCTAATGTTTGTGTTAAGCAGATTACACTGAAGGGAGAGAGATATAAAGGCCTAAAGCCCCTTCCCCCCCTAATGTTTCTGTTAAGTAGATTACACTGAAGGGAGAGAGATATAAAGGCCTAAAGCCTTACCTGCATTGGTAAACCCTCCCTGCATTGGTAAACCCTCCCTGCATTGATGTCGTGTAGTGTACAGTACAGTATGTAAATGTGGGGAGGAGGGGGGCCCAATGTGCATAATGTACTGTGAGGTCTAACCACCCTCACCCCCTACCCACATACTGTACCGTTACCCCCCCCCCCCCCCCCATCCTGGCCATGGCCCCTCACGCACAGCAGCTCCACAATTAATAAATAAATCTAAATAAATACAGTACATGAAGAGAAATAAATATATACTTTATATATAAATGTGAGTTTATAACTAAAATAAAGAATATTATTTCTAGGGGCCCTAGAACAGAAGTTCCCACGCCAATTTCGCGCTCATTGCTCTTTTTTTTGCTCTTTTTTTACAATGTTGCTGGTCTTGCGGCTTTGCAGTATGCAAGCAAAAAGCGCAGTGTACTGTATGAAGTCTGGGTGAGCGCTTTCCACATTTGATGCCTACGGCACCTTCCCATTTCTACACACTTCAATACCTGCACAGTTGGTAGCGCTTTCCATCCCAGCTACCATTCTGGATTTTCACCTCTCACAGGCCATTCTTGCCCGAGTCTGTCCTATCAGACAGGGGCATTAACCTGTATCCACACCACCTGGACAATTTCTCTCTGTCAGAGACTTGTGCTATTTATTTTATATATTTTTGTGTAATTATTCATGCAAATTTATGCTCATTTCATATGTGGTTTTCAACATAAAGTGGCTGCTGGGCCTGATCCTAACTCATACAGTATACAGTAGCGCTTCCCTGTTTGTTTGTTTATTGCAAGCAAAAAGCAGTTTGTAGTACTGAGTGTGAGATAAATTACTGTACTGTATTTATCAGTGTTGATCAAAGAGAGTTGATCAGAAGGATTCCCCTTATATACAGTACGTAGAATTAATAAAATTGTATTATTTTCCGATATCCGCAGTGATTCTGGTCAACCTGACAGATTTTTAGTAATACAGTATACTGCAAGACCATGTGTTGTCTACCCTTTACTACAGTATACTGTACTGTATGAATGACAATAGAGTGCTGTATACTTTATAAGGGGAATCCTTCTGATCAACTCTCTTTGATCAATACTGATAAATACAGTATCATATTTACTGTATACCCCTTTAGCACCTGTCGTTCCATCCTATGCACCCATTTACTGTACAATGGTGATTGCGGTCGTATTCACGTACTTTATGTGAGATAAATTAACCAGTTCTTTTATTGCTGAAGTCGCCACAAAATACTTTTATTTACAAATACAGTACAATACAATGGTGAAACTTTTCAAGTTAACAGCAATTCAAAACATCAACACACAATAATACATACTTTACAGTACTGTACAGTATACTGTACTAGTATATTTGGGCCTTGTCTTTGGGGGTTTATTCATGCAATTATTAGGGTGACCTGGCGTTGGAAATACTGACACAGTACAATCCTACAGCTACACCACCCACCCCCTCCCTTAGAGATTTTAATCCCTCCCTGGCCAAGCATCAATCGTCTGGCTAATCCAATCCAAGCCATTGTTTTGTTAATCTGGCCCTGGGCTGTTCAGAACAGCCACTGCTTCTAAATTACTGAAAATATACAGGATAAATATACAGTGATGTGAAATAATCCTTTCTGTGGGTCTGAGAGGGTTGAAAGTCACCAGGTCCTCATACAGTAGAGTACATTCTCGAATACCTTTAGAATAAAAATACAGTATATATAAATATACAGTATAAATATTGCACAGTATACTGTAATGTTAAATAACCCATCCTGTTCTTTTTCCCTTCATACTGTAACAGTATCCTCATTGTGTCTGCGGTACAGTAGTTCATTGAGAGAGGAGAGGTTTTGTGTACATCATTACTGCTGTTTATATACTGTACATTTGACTGCACAAGCAGATTTGACGAACACAAGGCCCCCCCTCCACCCTGGTGCACCCTTTTTCCTGGAACGACAAGAAAACAAAAACTTTGTTTAGTTACTGTACTGTACTGTATGTGCGTACTGTATTATGGTAGACCTACTGTACAGTAGGTGGCTGGTGCAGCTTTCTCTGGAAAGAAAAAATGGAGCAGTTAGTAGGCAGTTACTGTAGTATGTCAAACTAGTCTACTGTACTGTATACTGGAACTACTGTAAACTCTGACTATTGGGAAAGCTAAAATCTGTGCCATACTTACCTGTATCATAGTGTACCTACTGTACAATACTACAGCACTGTACTACTTTCCTGATGCTTGTCCATTGCGCGCGATGACAATGGGCAACACAGTGGCAATATGGTCTATATATTTATTGCATCGTTCCTCGGTGAGTACATCGTTCCAAAAACTCATTATGGCTGTATACAACTCGTCCTTCTTGGAGGGTTTCGCCACTTTACGGATGTGGTCCTTCAGCTGATGCCAGACCATTTCGATCGGATTGAAGTCTGGCGATCTGTGATTGGAAAGAAAGGACAATTAGTTTAAGAGATACAGTACACAGTAAAAACAGTGGGGAATATAAATGGGACACGGTCTACTACACTTACTCCGCTGGCGTCTTCACCCAGTTGATGCCGCGCTCAAGGATATGCGCCGTCGACGCGGTGTGCTTGGGATCATTGTCCTGGTAAAAGCGATGACCATTGGGAAAGTCTTGTGTGATGTATCGCACTATCACGGGCACAATGTTGTCTTGGAAGAAATCTTTATTCATGATTCCTATAGCAAGAAAAGAAAAGTGCTCAATAGTACAGTACAGTGCATACGGTAAGGCAACACTAGTCAAGTACAGTGCATTAGGCGGCATTATATTTGAGAAATTGTACCTTCAAAGACGACAATGCATCCCGGTCCACGCCTAGAGATGGCACCCCACACATGCAGCTTCACAGGGTGTTTTGGCCGTGGCTTCAAAGTTATGCGGCCTTTTTTGTGGAACGCAAATCTTGCAAATCTCTCCAGCGACACAGTAGACTCATCAGTGAAGATGCAATCCTGGAAAGTCTCACCGCTGTCGATCCATGCCTGGGCCTGGAGCACTCTTTTGATTTTGTTTGCGTCCCGTATCATGGGGTACGCTCTGTAATGACAATGAATAAAAAATGTTAGCGTCACAGCGCAGTACAGTTTGCAAAACAACATTTTTACTTTACAGTACAGTACCTCCTGTACTGTCCACTACTAACCTCACACGTCCATATTTCCATCCAATTCTGCGTCTCATCTTCTTTATGCTGCTCTCGGATACAGTCAGATTGTGGTTTTCCTGAAGAGTGTTTTTAACCCTTAATGCGCTCCTCTCATCATTCTCCTCACTTATTCTGTCCACCAGAAGAGTAGTCTCCCTACAATGCAAAGAAATTATATTGTGTTATTAATATGCAGCAATATAAAATGTATACTGTATACTGTACATGTAATGTTGTAATATACAGTAAATATAAATATACAAAAAATGTATACTGCTGTACTATAAATATAAATAGACAAAATATACAGTATACAGTACTGTTGTAATATAAATATACTATATAAATATTCCGTTGTCAGATGAATTGCAATATACCAAAAGTGTATACTGCTGCACAAAAAATATAAATTGACCACACATACAGTACACTACAGTATATACTGTTGTAATATAATAAATATACTATATAAATACGGTATACTGTTGTTATATCATAATAAATACACATCATATACTGTATATTCCGTTGTCAGATGAATTGCAATATACCAAAAGTGTATACTGCTGCACAAAAAATATAAATTGACCACACATACAGTACACTACAGTATATACTGTTGTAATATAATAAATATACTATATAAATACGGTATACTGTTGTTATATCATAATAAATACACATCATATACTGTATATTCCGTTGTCAGATGAATTGCAATATACCAAAAGTGTATACTGCTGCACAAAAAATATAAATTGACCACACATACAGTACACTACAGTATATACTGTTGTAATATAATAAATATACTATATAAATACGGTATACTGTAGATGTACACTACAGTTTTCTATATTTTTTTTGGTTAAGTTTTATAAATACAGTATACTTACGCATTTGTTACCCTTGGTGCCTTTTTGCGGTCTCTGTTTTTTCCTTGTGCATGATAGCACACAGTGCTTGATGGCACAACGAGGCCAGAAGCAGTTAACCAGCGCTGGATATCTGCAATTCGTTGTCCGCTCGTGTACATCTCCTTCATTCTCATGCTGAGATCCTTTGAAATCTTCTTAACAGGCATTGCTGCGAGTACTGTAGAAAGAAATACAAACACAAGAATGTGTATTCGATGTTTAGTCGATGTGTATTCAATGTGCAGTGAATCCACAAAATGGATGGTGTATTTATATGTTAATGACTCACATAACAGACCACCCACTTTCAACACCTGTACCTGGCCACCATGCATAAAAGGTTGTACACGTTGCATAGCCCACCACTTGCTGATCTTTATCTGAGGCATTGTCCAGATACTGCATTGTGCCTCCCGCTTACATGGAGCAGCCCCGGTTCTATGGAAGAAAGAATCATCTCACCTCTGCTGTGCCTGCCACACTGAAAAAAAGAAAGGCAGTTACCGTTCCCAAGCCAAAGGCAAAGCGACAGGCTAAGGCCAACAAAGAAAACCTTCTGCTGACCCCAAAGGCTAAGGCTTTTAAAACACGTCAGCCTTATTATGTGAAGAAGAAATACGGTACTGTGCTCGGTTCGCAAGACGCATGGCAGCCAACTCACCGAATCCGCAGACCACTTGCTCCCATATGCTTCGACGACTCTGCTGTAGCTGTCCCGGAAATCTTCAGCCCGGCTTCTCCACCCCCATCTTCTCCGGTTCCATCTGAAGATGCTGCTGCCTCTGAAATCAACGGGTCACTGTCTCCTTTGCTCTTGGACGACTCTGCTTCTCTCCCGGAAATCCAGCGGTCACCTTCTCCATCCCTCTTCCACCACGCTGCAGCTTCTCCTGTACCGGGCATCCCCAGGTCACCTCTTCCACTCTCCATCGATGCCGCTTCTCTCCAGGGAACCCCCATCTCATCCTCCGTTGCACCCATCCCCCCAGATCTCCAGATGCCATGCACAAGCAGCTCGTTGGACCGGATCCTGAATGGGCTAAGTGTGGATCTCCCCGGGAATTCTAGTGTGCTGGCAAAGCTAGATCTGCTTCTGGAGTCGGTGCTACATATGGAGCAACGGCTGGATCAACGGATGCTACATATGGAGCAACGGATGGATCAACGGATGGACAAGATAGAGGCAGACATAGCGGGCATACATTATTTGCTCGGTGTTAATGCCCCTGTTTCCCCGATGCTGGAGCAGGGGGGTGACATGGATGTGATGCATGGTACCTTCGACCCCCTTCCATCACCAAGCACACACCCTCCACCAGAAGATACAGTGTACTATGCTATTGAGGAGGACATGACAACCCCATCTAGACCACGCCAGGAGACAACCCGGCGACCACTACCGGAGGAAAGCTTCCTCCCAGACACCCTACCATTGCCCATCGCCTCAAGTACACCCGCTCCCAAAAGACTTCCTACACCCGCTCGCATACAAACAGTGCCCGACATCTCCCTGTGCGATCTGACACCGGCGCTGAGGGAGAAGTATAGGGTGAGGAGTGCTGGTATACCACACAAGTATGCCTTGATCATATTTAAACACCATGTTCCCTACACATTGTACTGCGAGTGGGTGTTCAAAGTGAACTATGATGGGAATCGCCAAAAAAATGCCCTTCCTGCCAATTTAAGGAAAAAGATTGTGGAAGAAATGCAGCGCTATTACCCTGTTACAGATCCTGTAATGAGAGGCGTTAGAGACTGCATTAATGGCGTTTTGCGCCATGCAAGGCATCGGCCATGGCTGGAAAATGGGGAGGACTTTCAGTGAGACCATACTGTAATGTTGTGCTGTACTGTACAGTACATGTTTTACCCTATAGTACCTGCTGTACTTAAACAAAGGATACTGAATGTTGTTGTGTGTTGCACGGTTTTTGTACTGTATTTGTAAATAAAAGTTTTTAGTGGCGACTTCAGCAATAAAAGAACTGGTTACTTTATCTCACACACAGTACTACAGTACAAACTGCTTTTTGCTGCCAGACTGCAAACCCGCAAGACCAGCAACATTGTAACAAAAGAGCAATGAGCGCGCAATTGGCGTGGGAACTTCTGTTCTAAGGCCCCTATAAATAATATTCTTTATTTTATTTATAAACTCACATTTATAAACCCCGTCACCCACCCCCGCTAAACACAATAAAAAATAATCACACACAGCAGCCGCCAAAAAATAAATAAATAAATGACAATAAATACATTGGAAATACATTTTTATTGATAGTGTAGATGTGCAGGGGGTCTCTGGAGCTGAACCGCACAGGTTTTAGGTCTGGGGACCCCGTGCCCCCCGAGATACAGGCCCCTTTAGGGGGTGCCGGTAGCCCTCTGCTTGGTTTAAAGGTCCGATCACGTGACCGCGGCCTGTAAACCAAGCAGAGCAGAGGGATACCGGCACCCCCTAAAGGGGCCTGTATCTCGGGGGGCACGGGGTCCCCAGACCTGAAACCTGTGCGCTTCAGCTCCGGAGAACATCTACACTGTGAATAAAACACACACATCATTAAAGAATCATTCTTTAGCTTAGCGGCTATGCGCTATGGTAAAGAAGCAGCATTTCTGTCTTTTTAATAATATTGTAGAGTGAGCAGGGGGTTCCCTGAGACAGAAATCTAATCTCAGGGGACCCCCTGCTCCTGCACAATATTATTAAAAGTTCAGAAACGAGGCTTCATTAGCATAGCGTATAGCCGCTAAGGTAATGAAGGGGTTAACGCATAATAACCAATAAATACATTCAATACACTACCCACTACCCATGGCAACCTCCGCTGCTGTACAGTAAAACAGAGAAAAAAAATAACACTTTCAAAGTAATGTCCCCTAACCCCTTAATCACCATAGCGGTTATTAACCGCTACAGTCATGAAGGGGTTAACCCACCCTCACCCACCCACCACTCGGGATGCCTACATACCCTCCCACACTAACCCCCCCCCCACCCGTGAGGCCTAACCACCCAATCAGTTCCCACAAGGGAGGCCTACCCACATACCGTTGGGGAAACACCCCACCCCCACCCCAGTACCCACAATAAAAACAGTACAATCACCCACAATAAACAGCATTCTATTTATTAAATACATTACCCACCCCCTGTGCCCCCCCCCCCCCCATAAATACAAGATTTATTCTTTTACATTCAGGGTCCATAACGCAGCCCCACGCTAGTCCCCGGTGGGCTGGCAGGGCACCTGGACAGACCTACAGTTTACCAGCAGCATTCCACAGGTTCTGGAGGCCTGCTGGTGGATCCTGCCAGCACCATGGCGCCCAGGTGGTCTCCTTGGGTCACCGTGAGCCTCAATTGGGTCCACACGGTAGGCCCAAGGATGTCTGGGAGCCCCGGGTCAAACCCACAGGTGTCTGCGGGGCCTCGGGTGGTTCCCATGGGGGTCTGGGGAACTCACGGGTGCTCACTACGGGTCCGCGGTGCCCCCACAGAAGTGGGACCACACATCATCATCCCCGCACCTACGGCTCGGAGGTGCCCCCACAGAAGTGGGACCACACATCGTCATGCCCGCAGACTACGGGTCCGCGGTGCCCCCACAGAAGTGGGACCACACATCATCATCCCCGCATGTGTCACCCGTGGAACCACCAGCCTGCTACCCTTTAGGATACCCGAGGATTCCCCGCGGGTGGTCTCCAGAGGTCCCACGCAAAACCACGGAAGTAACCCTGAATGTAAAAAAAATAAACCTGGCCAATACATTCAATACATACACCCTCCCCCCCAACACCTACAGTACAATAATGTGCAAAATAACTATTATCCAGATATGGATAATAGATTAATTGCCCATTATTAAAAACATTAACTAGCATACTGTATACAAATAAATAAAGTACTACTGACCTCATCAATACGAAGTGTCCGATGCCAGCGCCTTCCTTCTCTTGCCCACACAAAACATAGCCAAAACCAAGCCAATACATTGCAATTACATTCAGATATCAATTAACCCCTTAAACACCTTATCGGATAATAACCGCAAAGGTAATTAAGGGGTTAAGCCACACAGGCACGATACCCACCCTTCACCCATGAATTTGTACTGTGGCTTCATCATGCAACTATATATATATATACTGTATATATATACATACAGAGAGACAGAGAGAAAGAGAGAGAGAGAGATATATACAGTATATATATATACACACGTTATATACACACCCATGATAAACCAAATATACAGTACAAATAAATGTAGAAGGGTTATCAAAACCATACTGTTCTACAACCAAACACTTCTCCATACAGATACTACATTAAAATCAATTTCCTTTAAAAATCCTAACTGATCTCACAATCTACTGTACTGTATATGATCACAAACCAATGAAAAAAAAGTCACATTCCAAAATGCATAAAATCTATGCACCATACTGTATACATTCTGCAAATTAATCAAACGTAAACAAAAATCAGTTAGCAATCATTATTTACACCCCTAAACATTTCACACTCAATCAAGAACAATGAGACCATTAACAGATTCACGCCTAGAGCAGAACAATTAAGCCTTTGAAAAAATATAAGTACCGACAAAAATACAACCTTTACAGTACAGTACAACCAAGGCTATCTATCCCTGACCTTCCTCAAACACACAATACAATACCAAGGAATAATACATCTATCTAATTTTAAAATACTTTAAACTCACAAAATAATTAAAAACACATCTAATCCAGCTTTTAAAACATCATCATTTCTTACCCTGAATGTATACTGTACAGTATATCTCTCTAGACATATATATTGTACATACATACATACAGTGGCAAGAAATGATATACCACAAGCAAAAAAAAAATACACAGGTTAAAAAACCTTTTGAAATAATGAACAAGTTAAATAAAATACATTTCTTTACTGTAGTTCACTTACCATTACTTGCCCCCACCGACTCCCGTTGCCCAGCTTACTCACGAACCAATCCACGATCAGGAACCCATAAAATAATAAACCATTGAAAATAATAAACATTAAACTAAAAATCCAAACCAATCCACGGGTCTTCTACTTGTAATACACCTTCATCTGTATTCTTCTTTCTTCTATCTCCTTCCGGGCGGGGCAGGGCGTGGTCTTCTTTCCATCATCGGCCACGCCCTTGTCTTTTTCCTTCTCCGGAGGTCCTTCCTCCGCGGCGTCTGGCTGCAAAATGAGACGACATAGGCTTTTAAAGGCCTATGACGTCACATTTTGCGTCATGGTTCCCACGGTCCTGATTGGACCGTGAAAACCATGTGTGTTGGCCGATAATAAAAAAATGATGACGTCACTTAAAGGGAATGAAAGCACAGCCAATCAGAATGGCTTTGCTTCAATTGCCTTTAAGATGACGTCATGAAAAGGCACATGGTCGTGCACACATGGTACTAGAGCCAATCAGAGCGTGGGAACTTTATGCCTACTCTGATTGGCTCTGGTATACCATGTGTCAGGGGCTTGGGGGAGAAAGGATGTGACGTCAATGAAAACCTGTCACGTGGTACGGTAGCCAATCAGAGCGTGGGAACTTTATCCTTATTGACGTCACATCCTTTCTCCCCCAAGCCCCTGACACATGGTATACCAGAGCCAATCAGAGTAGGGATAAAGTTCCCACGCTCTGATTGGCTCTGGTATACCATGTGTCAGGGGCTTGGGGGAGAAAGGATGTGACGTCAATAAGGATAAAGTTCCCACGCTCTGATTGGCTACCGTACCACGTGACAGGTTTTCATTGACGTCACATCCTTTCTCCCCCAAGCCCCTGACACATGGTATACCAGAGCCAATCAGAGTAGGCATAAAGTTCCCACGCTCTGATTGGCTCTAGTACCATGTGTGCACGACCATGTGCCTTTTCATGACGTCATCTTAAAGGCAATTGAAGCAAAGCCATTCTGATTGGCTGTGCTTTCATTCCCTTTAAGTGACGTCATCATTTTTTTATTATCGGCCAACACACATGGTTTTCACGGTCCAATCAGGACCGTGGGAACCATGACGCAAAATGTGACGTCATAGGCCTTTAAAAGCCTATGTCGTCTCATTTTGCAGCCAGACGCCGCGGAGGAAGGACCTCCGGAGAAGGAAAAAGACAAGGGCGTGGCCGATGATGGAAAGAAGACCACGCCCTGCCCCGCCCGGAAGGAGATAGAAGAAAGAAGAATACAGATGAAGGTGTATTACAAGTAGAAGACCCGTGGATTGGTTTGGATTTTTAGTTTAATGTTTATTATTTTCAATGGTTTATTATTTTATGGGTTCCTGATCGTGGATTGGTTCGTGAGTAAGCTGGGCAACGGGAGTCGGTGGGGGCAAGTAATGGTAAGTGAACTACAGTAAAGAAATGTATTTTATTTAACTTGTTCATTATTTCAAAAGGTTTTTTAACCTGTGTATTTTTTTTTTGCTTGTGGTATATCATTTCTTGCCACTGTATGTATGTATGTACAATATATATGTCTAGAGAGATATACTGTACAGTATACATTCAGGGTAAGAAATGATGATGTTTTAAAAGCTGGATTAGATGTGTTTTTAATTATTTTGTGAGTTTAAAGTATTTTAAAATTAGATAGATGTATTATTCCTTGGTATTGTATTGTGTGTTTGAGGAAGGTCAGGGATAGATAGCCTTGGTTGTACTGTACTGTAAAGGTTGTATTTTTGTCGGTACTTATATTTTTTCAAAGGCTTAATTGTTCTGCTCTAGGCGTGAATCTGTTAATGGTCTCATTGTTCTTGATTGAGTGTGAAATGTTTAGGGGTGTAAATAATGATTGCTAACTGATTTTTGTTTACGTTTGATTAATTTGCAGAATGTATACAGTATGGTGCATAGATTTTATGCATTTTGGAATGTGACTTTTTTTTCATTGGTTTGTGATCATATACAGTACAGTAGATTGTGAGATCAGTTAGGATTTTTAAAGGAAATTGATTTTAATGTAGTATCTGTATGGAGAAGTGTTTGGTTGTAGAACAGTATGGTTTTGATAACCCTTCTACATTTATTTGTACTGTATATTTGGTTTATCATGGGTGTGTATATAACGTGTGTATATATATATACTGTATATATCTCTCTCTCTCTCTTTCTCTCTGTCTCTCTGTATGTATATATATACAGTATATATATATATAGTTGCATGATGAAGCCACAGTACAAATTCATGGGTGAAGGGTGGGTATCGTGCCTGTGTGGCTTAACCCCTTAATTACCTTTGCGGTTATTATCCGATAAGGTGTTTAAGGGGTTAATTGATATCTGAATGTAATTGCAATGTATTGGCTTGGTTTTGGCTATGTTTTGTGTGGGCAAGAGAAGGAAGGCGCTGGCATCGGACACTTCGTATTGATGAGGTCAGTAGTACTTTATTTATTTGTATACAGTATGCTAGTTAATGTTTTTAATAATGGGCAATTAATCTATTATCCATATCTGGATAATAGTTATTTTGCACATTATTGTACTGTAGGTGTTGGGGGGGAGGGTGTATGTATTGAATGTATTGGCCAGGTTTATTTTTTTTACATTCAGGGTTACTTCCGTGGTTTTGCGTGGGACCTCTGGAGACCACCCGCGGGGAATCCTCGGGTATCCTAAAGGGTAGCAGGCTGGTGGTTCCACGGGTGACACATGCGGGGATGATGATGTGTGGTCCCACTTCTGTGGGGGCACCGCGGACCCGTAGTCTGCGGGCATGACGATGTGTGGTCCCACTTCTGTGGGGGCACCTCCGAGCCGTAGGTGCGGGGATGATGATGTGTGGTCCCACTTCTGTGGGGGCACCGCGGACCCGTAGTGAGCACCCGTGAGTTCCCCAGACCCCCATGGGAACCACCCGAGGCCCCGCAGACACCTGTGGGTTTGACCCGGGGCTCCCAGACATCCTTGGGCCTACCGTGTGGACCCAATTGAGGCTCACGGTGACCCAAGGAGACCACCTGGGCGCCATGGTGCTGGCAGGATCCACCAGCAGGCCTCCAGAACCTGTGGAATGCTGCTGGTAAACTGTAGGTCTGTCCAGGTGCCCTGCCAGCCCACCGGGGACTAGCGTGGGGCTGCGTTATGGACCCTGAATGTAAAAGAATAAATCTTGTATTTATGGGGGGGGGGGGGGCACAGGGGGTGGGTAATGTATTTAATAAATAGAATGCTGTTTATTGTGGGTGATTGTACTGTTTTTATTGTGGGTACTGGGGTGGGGGTGGGGTGTTTCCCCAACGGTATGTGGGTAGGCCTCCCTTGTGGGAACTGATTGGGTGGTTAGGCCTCACGGGTGGGGGGGGGGTTAGTGTGGGAGGGTATGTAGGCATCCCGAGTGGTGGGTGGGTGAGGGTGGGTTAACCCCTTCATGACTGTAGCGGTTAATAACCGCTATGGTGATTAAGGGGTTAGGGGACATTACTTTGTATGTTTTAATTTTTGTGTCTGTTTTGCAGAAGCGGAGGGGCCATGGCCAGGATGGGGGGGGGGGTTAACGGTATGTGGGTAGGGGGTGAGGGTGGTTAGCAATGCAGGGAGGGAGATTTACTGGTAACAGAAACATCTCTCTCCCTTCAATGTACTGTAATCTGTTTAAAGCCCCCTCCCCCCTAATGTGTGTTTCTGTAAAATCTCTCTCCCTTCAATGTACTGTAATCTGTTTAACAGAAACATTAGGGGGGAAGGGGCTTTAGGCCTTTATATCTCTCTCCCTTCAGTGTAATCTACTTAACAGAAACATTAGGGGGGGAAGGGGTTTTTAAACAATGCTGTGTATAATGTACTGTATAAGGTTTTTTACAATTAGATAGATGTAATCCTTGGTATTGTAAGGGTTAGTTTGGTTTTAAATTGTCTTTTCTGGTTGTTACTTACAGTATATATTGATTTTGGTTTACTTGCTTGGTTAAAATACTTTTTGGTATTGTAGTGTGCATTATCCTTAGCGTTGTATACTGTAGGTGCCTTTAAACCCAGTAACCTACTGTATTGTGATTCACTTTGATTCTCCCTAGTGTTTTTTGAGTCACTATCCTTTTCATGTTTAGGGTTGACAGTGTGTGTCGTTCCCTAGTGCTGTTCATTAGTGTTTAAGGGTCCATGCCTCTTTTTTAAGTGTTTTTAAATCATGTACTGTTTATTCATCCCTTTTTGCACTGTGTCAAATAAATAAACAAATATATCAATTGCATACCTGAGTGCTCCCATACGGGTTACTTTTTTCTCTTTTCACTCACATACAGTATGTATATATATATATATATATATATATATATATATATATATATATATATATATATATATATATATATATATATACAGTATATATACACAGTGTATATATGTATACTGTATATATATATATATATATGTATACAGTGTATATACTGTACAGTATATACAGTATTTATTTCTCTTCATGTCTTTATTTATTTATTTATTTATTTAGATTTATTTATTAATTGTGGGGCTGCTGTGCGTGATTTTTTTTTATTGGGGTTGAGGGGGGTGTTTGGCCCTTGGTGTGAGTTTACGACTTGCAGCAGCAGCAGCACAATTAATAAATAAATATAAATAAATAAATAAATAAATGACAATAAATACATTTGAAATACATTTTTATTGATAGTGTACATGTGCAGGGGGTCTCCGGAGCTGAAGCGCACAGGTTTTAGGTCTGGGGACCCCGTGCCCCCCGAGATACAGGCCCCTTTAGGGGGTGCCGGTATCCCTCTGCTCTGCTTGGTTAAACGCAGAGCACTCAGCACTCAGAAACACAGGCCAGCCAGATTGAAACACACACACAATAGGGGGAGGTTTTTTTTACATAGCTTGCAGGGAAGCTTAACGCACACACACAATAGGGGGATAGGGGGATAGGGGGAGGTTTTTTTTACATAGATTAGAGAGAAGGCAGGGCGTTTTAAAAGCGAGAATAGGGGGAGGGGGTTTTACATAGATTTTATTTATTTATTTATTTAGATTTATTTATTAATTGTGGGGCTGCTGTGCGTGAATTTTTTTTATTGGGGGTGAGGGGGGTGTTTGGCCCTTGGTGTGAGTTTACGACTTGCAGCAGCAGCAGCACAATTAATAAATAAATATAAATAAATAAATAAATAAATGACAATAAATACATTTGAAATACATTTTTATTGATAGTGTACATGTGCAGGGGGTCTCCGGAGCTGAACCGCGGTGGTTTTAGGTCTGGGGACCCCGTGCCCCCCGAGATACAGGCCCCTTTAGGGGGTGCCGGTATCCCTCTGCTCTGCTTGGTTAAACGCAGAGCACTCAGCACTCAGAAACACAGGCCAGCCAGATTGAAACACACACACAATAGGGGGAGGTTTTTTTTACATAGCTTGCAGGGAAGCTTAACGCACACACACAATAGGGGGATAGGGGGATAGGGGGAGGTTTTTTTTACATAGATTAGAGAGAAGGCAGGGCGTTTTAAAAGCGAGAATAGGGGGAGGGGGTTTTACATAGATTTTATTTATTTATTTATTTAGATTTATTTATTAATTGTGGGGCTGCTGTGCGTGAATTTTTTTTATTGGGGGTGAGGGGGGTGTTTGGCCCTTGGTGTGAGTTTACGACTTGCAGCAGCAGCAGCACAATTAATAAATAAATATAAATAAATAAATAAATAAATGACAATAAATACATTTGAAATACATTTTTATTGATAGTGTACATGTGCAGGGGGTCTCCGGAGCTGAAGCGCACAGGTTTTAGGTCTGGGGACCCCGTGCCCCCCGAGATACAGGCCCCTTTAGGGGGTGCCGGTATCCCTCTGCTCTGCTTGGTTAAACGCAGAGCACTCAGCACTCAGAAACACAGGCCAGCCAGATTGAAACACACACACAATAGGGGGAGGTTTTTTTTACATAGCTTGCAGGGAAGCTTAACGCACACACACAATAGGGGGATAGGGGGATAGGGGGAGGTTTTTTTTACATAGATTAGAGAGAAGGCAGGGCGTTTTAAAAGCGAGAATAGGGGGAGGGGGTTTTACATAGATTTTATTTATTTATTTATTTAGATTTATTTATTAATTGTGGGGCTGCTGTGCGTGAATTTTTTTTATTGGGGGTGAGGGGGGTGTTTGGCCCTTGGTGTGAGTTTACGACTTGCAGCAGCAGCAGCACAATTAATAAATAAATATAAATAAATAAATAAATAAATGACAATAAATACATTTGAAATACATTTTTATTGATAGTGTACATGTGCAGGGGGTCTCCGGAGCTGAAGCGCACAGGTTTTAGGTCTGGGGACCCCGTGCCCCCCGAGATACAGGCCCCTTTAGGGGGTGCCGGTATCCCTCTGCTCTGCTTGGTTTACAGGCCGCGATCACGTGATCGGGACCTTTAAACCAAGCAGAGGGCTACCGGCACCCCCTAAAGGGGCCTGTATCTCGGGGGGCACGGGGTCCCCAGACCTAAAACCACCGCGGTTCAGCTCCGGAGACCCCCTGCACATCTACACTATCAATAAAAATGTATTTCCAATGTATTTATTGTCATTTATTTATTTATTTTTTGGCGGCTGCTGTGTGTGTGTATTTTTTTATTGTGGGTAGCGGGAGGGTGGGTGAATGGGGTATTCGCCCCAACGATGGTTGGGGAGGGCTTGCGGGGGGGGGGGGGGGGGGTGGGGTAGCGGGAGGGCTTAACCCCTTCATGACCGTAGCGGTATTAACTGCTACGATCGTGAAGGGGTTAAGTGCACCCGCAACCCCCCCCCCCTCCCGCAAGTCCTAAACTCACACCAAGGGCCAAATACCCCCCTCACCCATCCCCACTACACACAATAAAGCGGGCACGGTGGGTTAACCCCTTCATTGCCTTAGCGGCTATCCGCTATGGTAATGACGCAGCATTTTCCGTATTTTTAATAATATTGATCAGGAGCAGGGGGGTTCCCTGAGCATTAATTTCTGGCTCAGGGAACCCCCTGCTCACTGTACAATATTATTAAAATACAGAAATGATGCTTCTTTACCATAGCGCATAGACGCTAAGGTAAAGAACGAGTGTTTATTTATACTGTATATTGTATGTGTTTTATTGATAGTGTACATGTGCAGGGGGTCTCCAGAGCAGAAGCGCACAGGTTTCAGGTCTGGGGACCCCGTGCCCCCCGAGATACAGGCCCCTTTAGGGGGTGCCGGTATCCCTCTGCTCTGCTTGGTTTACAGGCCGCGGTCACGTGATCGGGGCTTTTAACGCAGAGCTGGATACCGGCACCCCCTAAAGGGGCCTGTATCTCGGGGGGCACGGGGTCCCCAGACCTAAAACCACCGCGGTTCAGCTCCGGAGACCCCCTGCACATCTACACTATCAATAAAAATGTATTTCCAATGTATTTATTGTCATTTATTTATTTATTTTTTGGCGGCTGCTGTGTGTGTGTATTTTTTTATTGTGGGTAGCGGGAGGGTGGGTGAATGGGGTATTCGCCCCAACGATGGTTGGGGAGGGCTTGCGGGGGGGGGGGGGGGTGGGGTAGCGGGAGGGCTTAACCCCTTCATGACCGTAGCGGTATTAACTGCTACGATCGTGAAGGGGTTAAGTGCACCCGCAACCCCCCCCCCCTCCCGCAAGTCCTAAACTCACACCAAGGGCCAAATACCCCCCTCACCCATCCCCACTACACACAATAAAGCGGGCACGGTGGGTTAACCCCTTCATTGCCTTAGCGGCTATCCGCTATGGTAATGACGCAGCATTTTCCGTATTTTTAATAATATTGATCAGGAGCAGGGGGGTTCCCTGAGCATTAATTTCTGGCTCAGGGAACCCCCTGCTCACTGTACAATATTATTAAATCTCTCTCTGCTGCAAACACATCTCGCCCCCAGTATGTGCAGTAATTTACTGAACATGTACTGTAGAATAAATGCATACAGTAGTTTTATTTATTCGGGTTTATTACACAGTATACTGTATGGCCGGAAAACATCAGCATACAGTACAATATAATCCATCGAAATCCCCCCATTAGCCGTTTTCTTTTCTGAGGAAAAACAAAATGAAAAGTTTTAATGTACAGTAATGGTCAGCCCCCTAAAGAAGTTCCCAGCCAGCCCCACCAAAATAATACGGCAAAAATACAGTACTCACCATACTGTACAGTACAGTATTACTAAATTTCCCATTCAGCTTGCGCTGGCGCCGGCCCACTTCCAGTCCAGCTTTCATCATTTTGCAGAGGGACTAGCCCACCTGTAGTCAGCGGGAAATCGCTTAGGTACATGCAAGCTTCATCAAAACTGGCTGCGAAATCCATCTCAGATTTGTCACCGACGGCAGGACCATGATGATAAGCTGGTGCTGCTGCTGGTTCTGGTTCTGGTTCTGGCGCATTGCTTGGCAGGGACTGTCGCTTCTTATTTCGTTTTAACACGACCCTTCGCCTTTTGCCGCCTCCATTATCATAGATACGGGAAAAACCCTGTGACACACACCAATACCCTCCAACAAATTGGGGCTCAATACGGTGAAAACAGGGGTCACTACATAACCTTTTCCTTATTGCATGCTTCCACAAATGAGGAGTTGGCGAAAATCTGTAAAAGTCATAATTTTCGATAAAATACTGATAAATTTGAACAACTGTTGCCATCTTATCCTCTGTTGCATTTATAGCGGCCCATATCAAATAAGCATAACTTCTGTCAGGTTTTTGGAACACGGGCTCCACTTGTTCACTCATGTCTCTGTAGAATAGTGTAAGTGAAAATGATCTTTGTCTTTATTTAATACATTACTGTATGTAAAGCCTAAATTGATACATTTTTTGCAACTATTCCTTCAGTCTCAAGGACAAGTTACACAATAGCATACTGTACTGGGATAAAGTAACTTTTTTTGGAAACGAAACAACTTGCAAAGGCCACACATTACTTAAGTCATGAGTTTATGCCATCTGGTGGACAATCGAAACATCGCAGCCTAGTAAATCATTCTCATTATCATTTAACAAGATCAGGCCCCCGTCAGCCAGGCATGAACCGTGGCTGGGAAGGCAAGCGCAACGAAGCATGCAAGAGGTGAGCAGTGGCGGATTCCAGGTTTCTGCCAGGTACAAACCAGGCATTTGCTCGAATAAAGTGTGTCGGTGCAGTAGACATAATTTCACTCTCACAACATTATGGCTGGTTGGAGACAGTCCGAACCACAAGTACCGGGTCCATGGTTCTGGGCGTATACTGGGGGGACGGGGACGACTCCCATTAACCCCTGACTATACCGGGGATACGCTTATCACAATGCCTTTCTGGTCTGTGCTGAAGCAGGGCATTCTGGCAGCCAAGTGGCTTGACCTTTATTAGTGAGCCTGGTTACCCCCTCTCGGAACCACAGACTTAGAAATCGCCAGCTCATATACAGTGCATAAAATATATTTATATAATATATTTATATATATACCCTTATACACCATTTCAATAAAAAATATCACAAAGTACTTCTAAGTCCCTCGGGAAGAGTGAAAGACGCGCACGTTCATTTTCAGAGCTTCTAGACCTTCCAATAAGAAGTTAGCCAAAAAATAGCTTCGAAAAACGCTTAGGTTAAGTTTCAGAGTTGCTTCTAATGTTCCAAAGCTGGACATAGACATAATTTCACTCTCACAACATTATGGCTGGTTGGAGACAGTCCGAACCACAAGTACCGGGTCCATGGTTCTGGGCGTATACTGGGGGGGACGGGGACGACTCCCATTAACCCCTGACTATACCGGGGATACGCTTTTCACAATGCCTTTCTGGTCTGTGCTGGAGCAGGGCATTCTGGCAACCAAGTGGCTTGACCTTTATTAGTGAGCCTGGTTACCCCCTCTCGGAACCACAAACTTAGAAATCGCAAGCTCATATACAGTGCATAAAATATATTTATATATATACCCTTATACACCATTTTAATAAAAAATATCACTAAATTCTTCTAAGTCCCTCGGGAAGAGTGAAAGACGCGCACGTTCATTTTTAGAGCTCCTAGACCTTCCTATAAGAAGTTAGCCAAAAGTAGCTTCGAAAAACGCTTAGGTTAAGTTTCAGAGTTGCTTCTAATGTACCAAAGCTGGACTTAGACATAATTTCACTCTCACAACATTATGGCTGGTTGGAGACAGTCCGAACCACAACTACCGGGTCCATGGTTCTGGGCGTATACTGGGGGGACGGGGACGACTCCCATTAACCCCTGACTATACCGGGGATACGCTTATCACAATGCCTTTCTGGTCTGTGCTGAAGCAGGGCATTCTGGCAGCCAAGTGGCTTGACCTTTATTAGTGAGCCTGGTTACCCCCTCTCGGAACCACAGACTTAGAAATCGCCAGCTCATATACAGTGCATAAAATATATTTATATAATATATTTATATATATACCCTTATACACCATTTCAATAAAAAATATCACAAAGTTCTTCTAAGTCCCTCGGGAAGAGTGAAAGACGCGCACGTTCATTTTCAGAGCTTCTAGACCTTCCAATAAGAAGTTAGCCAAAAAATAGCTTCGAAAAACGCTTAGGTTAAGTTTCAGAGTTGCTTCTAATGTTCCAAAGCTGGACATAGACATAATTTCACTCTCACAACATTATGGCTGGTTGGAGACAGTCCGAACCACAAGTACCGGGTCCATGGTTCTGGGCGTATACTGGGGGGGACGGGGACGACTCCCATTAACCCCTGACTATACCGGGGATACGCTTTTCACAATGCCTTTCTGGTCTGTGCTGGAGCAGGGCATTCTGGCAACCAAGTGGCTTGACCTTTATTAGTGAGCCTGGTTACCCCCTCTCGGAACCACAAACTTAGAAATCGCAAGCTCATATACAGTGCATAAAATATATTTATATATATACCCTTATACACCATTTTAATAAAAAATATCACTAAATTCTTCTAAGTCCCTCGGGAAGAGTGAAAGACGCGCACGTTCATTTTTAGAGCTCCTAGACCTTCCTATAAGAAGTTAGCCAAAAGTAGCTTCGAAAAACGCTTAGGTTAAGTTTCAGAGTTGCTTCTAATGTACCAAAGCTGGACTTAGACATAATTTCACTCTCACAACATTATGGCTGGTTGGAGACAGTCCGAACCACAACTACCGGGTCCATGGTTCTGGGCGTATACTGGGGGGACGGGGACGACTCCCATTAACCCCTGACTATACCGGGGATACGCTTATCACAATGCCTTTCTGGTCTGTGCTGAAGCAGGGCATTCTGGCAGCCAAGTGGCTTGACCTTTATTAGTGAGCCTGGTTACCCCCTCTCGGAGCCACAGACTTAGAAATCGCAAGCTCATATACAGTGCATAAAATATATTTATATAATATATTTATATATATACCCTTATACACCATTTCAATAAAAAATATCACAAAGTTCTTCTAAGTCCCTCGGGAAGAGTGAAAGACGCGCACGTTCATTTTCAGAGCTTCTAGACCTTCCAATAAGAAGTTAGCCAAAAAGTAGCTTCGAAAAACGCTTAGGTTAAGTTTCAGAGTTGCTTCTAATGTACCAAAGCTGGACTTAGACATAATTTCACTCTCACAACATTATGGATGGTTGGAGACAGTCCGAACCACAAGTACTGGGTCCATGGTTCTGGGCGTATACTGGGGGGACGGGGACGACTCCCATTAACCCCTGACTATACCGGGGATACGCTTTTCACAATGCCTTTCTGGTCTGTGCTGAAGCAGGGCATTCTGGCAACCAAGTGGCTTGACCTTTATTAGTGAGCCTGGTTACCCCCTCTCGGAACCACAAACTTAGAAATCGCAAGCTCATATACAGTGCATAAAATATATTTATATATATACCCTTATACACCATTTTAATAAAAAATATCACTAAATTCTTCTAAGTCCCTCGGGAAGAGTGAAAGATGCGCACGTTCATTTTTAGAGCTCCTAGACCTTCCTATAAGAAGTTAGCCAAAAGTAGCTTCGAAAAACGCTTAGGTTAAGTTTCAGAGTTGCTTCTAATGTACCAAAGCTGGACTTAGACATAATTTCACTCTCACAACATTATGGCTGGTTGGAGACAGTCCGAACCACAAGTACCGGGTCGATGGTTCTGGGCGTATACTGGGGGGACGGGGACGACTCCCATTAACCCCTGACTATACCGGGGATACGCTTATCACAATGCCTTTCTGGTCTGTGCTGAAGCAGGGCATTCTGGCAACCAAGTGGCTTGACCATTATTAGTGAGCCTGGTTACCCCCTCTCGGAACCACAGACTTAGAAATCGCCAGCTCATATACAGTGCATAAAATATATTTATATATATACCCTTATACACCATTTTAATAAAAAATATCACAAAATTCTTCTAAGTCCCTCGGGAAGAGAGAAAGACGCGCACTTTCATTTTCAGAGCTCCTAGACCTTCCTATAAGAAGTTAGCCAAAAGTAGCTTCGAAAAACGCTTAGGTTAAGTTTCAGAGTTGCTTCTAATGTACCAAAGCTGGACTTAGACATAATTTCACTCTCACAACATTATGGCTGGTTTGAGACAGTCCGAACCACAAGTACCGGGTCCATGGTTCTGGGCGTATACTGGGGGGACGGGGACGACTCCCATTAACCCCTGACTATACCGGGGATACGCTTTTCACAATGCCTTTCTGGTCTGTGCTGAAGCAGGGCATTCTGGCAACCAAGTGGCTTGACCTTTATTAGTGAGCCTGGTTACCCCCTCTCGGAACCACAGACTTAGAAATCGCCAGCTCATATACAGTGCATAAAATATATTTATATATATACCCTTATACACCATTTCAATAAAAAATATCACAAAGTTCTTCTAAGTCCCTCGGGAAGAGTGAAAGACGCGCACGTTCATTTTCAGAGCTCCTAGACCTTCCTATAAGAAGTTAGCCAAAAGTAGCTTCGAAAAACGCTTAGGTTAAGTTTCAGAGTTGCTTCTAATGTACCAAAGCTGGACTTAGACATAATTTCACTCTCACAACATTATGGCTGGTTGGAGACAGTCCGAACCACAAGTACCGGGTCGATGGTTCTGGGCGTATACTGGGGGGACGGGGACGACTCCCATTAACCCCTGACTATACCGGGGATACGCTTATCACAATGCCTTTCTGGTCTGTGCTGAAGCAGGGCATTCTGGCAACCAAGTGGCTTGACCATTATTAGTGAGCCTGGTTACCCCCTCTCGGAACCACAGACTTAGAAATCGCCAGCTCATATACAGTGCATAAAATATATTTATATATATACCCTTATACACCATTTTAATAAAAAATATCACAAAATTCTTCTAAGTCCCTCGGGAAGAGAGAAAGACGCGCACTTTCATTTTCAGAGCTCCTAGACCTTCCTATAAGAAGTTAGCCAAAAGTAGCTTCGAAAAACGCTTAGGTTAAGTTTCAGAGTTGCTTCTAATGTACCAAAGCTGGACTTAGACATAATTTCACTCTCACAACATTATGGCTGGTTTGAGACAGTCCGAACCACAAGTACCGGGTCCATGGTTCTGGGCGTATACTGGGGGGACGGGGACGACTCCCATTAACCCCTGACTATACCGGGGATACGCTTTTCACAATGCCTTTCTGGTCTGTGCTGAAGCAGGGCATTCTGGCAACCAAGTGGCTTGACCTTTATTAGTGAGCCTGGTTACCCCCTCTCGGAACCACAGACTTAGAAATCGCCAGCTCATATACAGTGCATAAAATATATTTATATATATACCCTTATACACCATTTCAATAAAAAATATCACAAAGTTCTTCTAAGTCCCTCGGGAAGAGTGAAAGACGCGCACGTTCATTTTCAGAGCTTCTAGACCTTCCAATAAGAAGTTAGCCAAAAAGTAGCTTCGAAAAACGCTTAGGTTAAGTTTCAGAGTTGCTTCTAATGTACCAAAGCTGGACTTAGACATAATTTCACTCTCACAACATTATGGATGGTTGGAGACAGTCCGAACCACAAGTACTGGGTCCATGGTTCTGGGCGTATACTGGGGGGACGGGGACGACTCCCATTAACCCCTGACTATACCGGGGATACGCTTATCACAATGCCTTTCTGGTCTGTGCTGAAGCAGGGCATTCTGGCAACCAAGTGGCTTGACCATTATTAGTGAGCCTGGTTACCCCCTCTCGGAACCACAGACTTAGAAATCGCCAGCTCATATACAGTGCATAAAATATATTTATATATATACCCTTATACACCATTTTAATAAAAAATATCACAAAATTCTTCTAAGTCCCTCGGGAAGAGAGAAAGACGCGCACTTTCATTTTCAGAGCTCCTAGACCTTCCTATAAGAAGTTAGCCAAAAGTAGCTTCGAAAAACGCTTAGGTTAAGTTTCAGAGTTGCTTCTAATGTACCAAAGCTGGACTTAGACATAATTTCACTCTCACAACATTATGGCTGGTTTGAGACAGTCCGAACCACAAGTACCGGGTCCATGGTTCTGGGCGTATACTGGGGGGACGGGGACGACTCCCATTAACCCCTGACTATACCGGGGATACGCTTTTCACAATGCCTTTCTGGTCTGTGCTGAAGCAGGGCATTCTGGCAACCAAGTGGCTTGACCTTTATTAGTGAGCCTGGTTACCCCCTCTCGGAACCACAGACTTAGAAATCGCCAGCTCATATACAGTGCATAAAATATATTTATATATATACCCTTATACACCATTTTAATAAAAAATATCACAAAATTCTCCTAAGTCCCTCGGGAAGAGAGAAAGACGCGCACATTCATTTTCAGAGCTTCTAGACCTTCCTATAAGAAGTTAGCCAAAAGTAGCTTCGAAAAACGCTTAGGTTAAGTTTCAGAGTTGCTTCTAATGTACCAAAGCTGGACTTAGACATAATTTCACTCTCACAACATTATAGCTGGTTGGAGACAGTCCGAACCACAATTACCGGGTCCATGGTTCTGAGCGTATACTGGGGGGACGGGGACGACTCCCATTAACCCCTGACTATACCGGAAATACGCTTATCACAATGCCTTTCTGGTCTGTGCTGAAGCAGGGCATTCTGGCAGCCAAGTGGCTTGACCTTTATTAGTGAGCCTGGTTACCCCCTCTCGGAACCACAGACTTAGAAATCGCCAGCTCATATACAGTGCATAAAATATATTTATATAATATATTTATATATAAACCCTTATACACCATTTTAATAAAAAATATCACAAAATTCTTCTAAGTCCCTCGGGAAGAGTGAAAGACGCGCACTTTCATTTTCAGAGCTCCTAGACCTTCCTATAAGAAGTTAGCCAAAAGTAGCTTCGAAAAACGCTTAGGTTAAGTTTCAGAGTTGCTTCTAATGTACCAAAGCTGGACTTAGACATAATTTCACTCTCACAACATTATGGCTGGTTGGAGACAGTCCGAACCACAAGTACCGGGTCCATGGTTCTGGGCGTATACTGGGGTGACGGGGACGACTCCCATTAACCCCTGACTATACCGGGGATACGCTTATCACAATGCCTTTCTGGTCTGTGCTGAAGCAGGGCATTCTGGCAGCCAAGTGGCTTGACCTTTATTAGTGAGCCTGGTTACCCCCTCTCGGAACCACAGACTTAGAAATCGCCAGCTCATATACAGTGCATAAAATATATTTATATATATACCCATATACACCATTTTAATAAAAAATATCACTAAATTCTTCTAAGTCCCTCGGGAAGAGTGAAAGACGCGCACGTTCATTTTCAGAGCTCCTTGACCTTCCTATAAGAAGTTAGCCAAAAGTAGCTTCGAAAAACGCTAAGGTTAAGTTTCAGAGTTGCTTCTAATGTACCAAAGCTGGACTTAGACATAATTTCACTCTCACAACATTATGGCTGGTTGGAGACAGTCCGAACCACAAGTACCGGGTCCATGGTTCTGGGCGTATACTGGGGGGACGGGGACGACTCCCATTAACCCCTGACTATACCGGGGATACGCTTATCACAATGCCTTTCTGGTCTGTGCTGAAGCAGGGCATTCTGGCAGCCAAGTGGCTTGACCTTTATTAGTGAGCCTGGTTACCCCCTCTCGGAACCACAGACTTAGAAATCGCCAGCTCATATACAGTGCATAAAATATATTTATATAATATATTTATATATATACCCTTATACACCATTTCAATAAAAAATATCACAAAGTTCTTCTAAGTCCCTCGGGAAGAGTGAAAGACGCGCACGTTCATTTTCAGAGCTTCTAGACCTTCCAATAAGAAGTTAGCCAAAAAATAGCTTCGAAAAACGCTTAGGTTAAGTTTCAGAGTTGCTTCTAATGTTCCAAAGCTGGACTTAGACATAATTTCACTCTCACAACATTATGGCTGGTTGGAGACAGTCCGAACCACAAGTACCGGGTCCATGGTTCTGGGCGTATACTGGGGGGGACGGGGACGACTCCCATTAACCCCTGACTATACCGGGGATACGCTTTTCACAATGCCTTTCTGGTCTGTGCTGGAGCAGGGCATTCTGGCAACCAAGTGGCTTGACCTTTATTAGTGAGCCTGGTTACCCCCTCTCGGAACCACAAACTTAGAAATCGCAAGCTCATATACAGTGCATAAAATATATTTATATATATACCCTTATACACCATTTTAATAAAAAATATCACTAAATTCTTCTAAGTCCCTCGGGAAGAGTGAAAGACGCGCACGTTCATTTTTAGAGCTCCTAGACCTTCCTATAAGAAGTTAGCCAAAAGTAGCTTCGAAAAACGCTTAGGTTAAGTTTCAGAGTTGCTTCTAATGTACCAAAGCTGGACTTAGACATAATTTCACTCTCACAACATTATGGCTGGTTGGAGACAGTCCGAACCACAAGTACCGGGTCCATGGTTCTGGGCGTATACTGGGGGGACGGGGACGACTCCCATTAACCCCTGACTATACCGGGGATACGCTTATCACAATGCCTTTCTGGTCTGTGCTGAAGCAGGGCATTCTGGCAGCCAAGTGGCTTGACCTTTATTAGTGAGCCTGGTTACCCCCTCTCGGAACCACAGACTTAGAAATCGCCAGCTCATATACAGTGCATAAAATATATTTATATAATATATTTATATATATACCCTTATACACCATTTCAATAAAAAATATCACAAAGTTCTTCTAAGTCCCTCGGGAAGAGTGAAAGACGCGCACGTTCATTTTCAGAGCTTCTAGACCTTCCAATAAGAAGTTAGCCAAAAAGTAGCTTCGAAAAACGCTTAGGTTAAGTTTCAGAGTTGCTTCTAATGTACCAAAGCTGGACTTAGACATAATTTCACTCTCACAACATTATGGATGGTTGGAGACAGTCCGAACCACAAGTACTGGGTCCATGGTTCTGGGCGTATACTGGGGGGACGGGGACGACTCCCATTAACCCCTGACTATACCGGGGATACGCTTATCACAATGCCTTTCTGGTCTGTGCTGAAGCAGGGCATTCTGGCAACCAAGTGGCTTGACCATTATTAGTGAGCCTGGTTACCCCCTCTCGGAACCACAGACTTAGAAATCGCCAGCTCATATACAGTGCATAAAATATATTTATATATATACCCTTATACACCATTTTAATAAAAAATATCACAAAATTCTTCTAAGTCCCTCGGGAAGAGAGAAAGACGCGCACATTCATTTTCAGAGCTTCTAGACCTTCCTATAAGAAGTTAGCCAAAAGTAGCTTCGAAAAACGCTTAGGTTAAGTTTCAGAGTTGCTTCTAATGTACCAAAGCTGGACTTAGACATAATTTCACTCTCACAACATTATAGCTGGTTGGAGACAGTCCGAACCACAAGTACCGGGTCCATGGTTCTGGGCGTATACTGGGGGGACGGGGACGACTCCCATTAACCCCTGACTATACCGGGGATACGCTTTTCACAATGCCTTTCTGGTCTGTGCTGAAGCAGGGCATTCTGGCAACCAAGTGGCTTGACCTTTATTAGTGAGCCTGGTTACCCCCTCTCGGAACCACAAACTTAGAAATCGCAAGCTCATATACAGTGCATAAAATATATTTATATATATACCCTTATACACCATTTTAATAAAAAATATCACTAAATTCTTCTAAGTCCCTCGGGAAGAGTGAAAGACGCGCACGTTCATTTGTAGAGCTCCTAGACCTTCCTATAAGAAGTTAGCCAAAAGTAGCTTCGAGAAACGCTTAGGTTAAGTTTCAGAGTTGCTTCTAATGTACCAAAGCTGGACTTAGACATAATTTCACTCTCACAACATTATGGCTGGTTGGAGACAGTCCGAACCACAAGTACCGGGTCCATGGTTCTGGGCGTATACTGGGGGGACGGGGACGACTCCCATTAACCCCTGACTATACCGGGGATACGCTTATCACAATGCCTTTCTGGTCTGTGCTGAAGCAGGGCATTCTGGCAGCCAAGTGGCTTGACCTTTATTAGTGAGCCTGGTTACCCCCTCTCGGAACCACAGACTTAGAAATCGCCAGCTCATATACAGTGCATAAAATATATTTATATAATATATTTATATATATACCCTTATACACCATTTCAATAAAAAATATCACAAAGTTCTTCTAAGTCCCTCGGGAAGAGTGAAAGACGCGCACGTTCATTTTCAGAGCTTCTAGACCTTCCAATAAGAAGTTAGCCAAAAAGTAGCTTCGAAAAACGCTTAGGTTAAGTTTCAGAGTTGCTTCTAATGTACCAAAGCTGGACTTAGACATAATTTCACTCTCACAACATTATGGATGGTTGGAGACAGTCCGAACCACAAGTACTGGGTCCATGGTTCTGGGCGTATACTGGGGGGACGGGGACGACTCCCATTAACCCCTGACTATACCGGGGATACGCTTATCACAATGCCTTTCTGGTCTGTGCTGAAGCAGGGCATTCTGGCAACCAAGTGGCTTGACCATTATTAGTGAGCCTGGTTACCCCCTCTCGGAACCACAGACTTAGAAATCGCCAGCTCATATACAGTGCATAAAATATATTTATATATATACCCTTATACACCATTTTAATAAAAAATATCACAAAATTCTTCTAAGTCCCTCGGGAAGAGAGAAAGACGCGCACTTTCATTTTCAGAGCTCCTAGACCTTCCTATAAGAAGTTAGCCAAAAGTAGCTTCGAAAAACGCTTAGGTTAAGTTTCAGAGTTGCTTCTAATGTACCAAAGCTGGACTTAGACATAATTTCACTCTCACAACATTATGGCTGGTTGGAGACAGTCCGAACCACAAGTACCGGGTCCATGGTTCTGGGCGTATACTGGGGGGACGGGGACGACTCCCATTAACCCCTGACTATACCGGGGATACGCTTATCACAATGCCTTTCTGGTCTGTGCTGAAGCAGGGCATTCTGGCAGCCAAGTGGCTTGACCTTTATTAGTGAGCCTGGTTACCCCCTCTCGGAACCACAGACTTAGAAATCGCCAGCTCATATACAGTGCATAAAATAAATTTATATAATATATTTATATATATACCCTTATACACCATTTCAATAAAAAATATCACAAAGTTCTTCTAAGTCCCTCGGGAAGAGTGAAAGACGCGCACGTTCATTTTCAGAGCTTCTAGACCTTCCAATAAGAAGTTAGCCAAAAAGTAGCTTCGAAAAACGCTTAGGTTAAGTTTCAGAGTTGCTTCTAATGTACCAAAGCTGGACTTAGACATAATTTCACTCTCACAACATTATGGATGGTTGGAGACAGTCCGAACCACAAGTACTGGGTCCATGGTTCTGGGCGTATACTGGGGGGACGGGGACGACTCCCATTAACCCCTGACTATACCGGGGATACGCTTATCACAATGCCTTTCTGGTCTGTGCTGAAGCAGGGCATTCTGGCAACCAAGTGGCTTGACCATTATTAGTGAGCCTGGTTACCCCCTCTCGGAACCACAGACTTAGAAATCGCCAGCTCATATACAGTGCATAAAATATATTTATATATATACCCTTATACACCATTTTAATAAAAAATATCACAAAATTCTTCTAAGTCCCTCGGGAAGAGAGAAAGACGCGCACTTTCATTTTCAGAGCTCCTAGACCTTCCTATAAGAAGTTAGCCAAAAGTAGCTTCGAAAAACGCTTAGGTTAAGTTTCAGAGTTGCTTCTAATGTACCAAAGCTGGACTTAGACATAATTTCACTCTCACAACATTATGGCTGGTTGGAGACAGTCCGAACCACAAGTACCGGGTCCATGGTTCTGGGCGTATACTGGGGGGACGGGGACGACTCCCATTAACCCCTGACTATACCGGGGATACGCTTATCACAATGCCTTTCTGGTCTGTGCTGAAGCAGGGCATTCTGGCAGCCAAGTGGCTTGACCTTTATTAGTGAGCCTGGTTACCCCCTCTCGGAACCACAGACTTAGAAATCGCAAGCTCATATACAGTGCATAAAATATATTTATATATATACCCTTATACACCATTTTAATAAAAAATATCACAAAATTCTTCTAAGTCCCTCGAAAAGAGTTAAAGACGCGCACGTTCATTTTTAGAGCTCCTAGAACTTCCTATAAGAAGTTAGCCAAAAAGTAGCTTCGAAAAACGCTTAGGTTAAGTTTAAGAGATGCTTCTAATGTACTAAAGCTGGACTTAGACATAATTTCACTCTCACAACATTATGGCTGGTTTGAGACAGTCCGAACCACAAGTACCGGGTCCATGGTTCTGGGCGTATACTGGGGGGACGGGGACGACTACCATTAACCCCTGACTATACCGGGGATACGCTTTTCACAATGCCTTTCTGGTCTGTGCTGAAGCAGGGCATTCTGGCAACCAAGTGGCTTGACCTTTATTAGTGAGCCTGGTTACCCCCTCTCGGAACCACAGACTTAGAAATCGCAAGCTCATATACAGTGCATAAAATATATTTATATATATACCCTTATACACCATTTTAATAAAAAATATCACTAAATTCTTCTAAGTCCCTCGGGAAGAGTGAAAGACGCGCACGTTCATTTTCAGAGCTCCTTGACCTTCCTATAAGAAGTTAGCCAAAAGTAGCTTCGAAAAACGCTTAGGTTAAGTTTCAGAGTTGCTTCTAATGTATCAAAGCTGGACTTAGACATAATTTCACTCTCACAACATTATGGCTGGTTGGAGACAGTCCGAACCACAAGTACCGGGTCCATGGTTCTGGGCGTATACTGGGGGGACGGGGACGACTCCCATTAACCCCTGACTATACCGGGGATACGCTTATCACAATGCCTTTCTGGTCTGTGCTGAAGCAGGGCATTCTGGCAGCCAAGTGGCTTGACCTTTATTAGTGAGCCTGGTTACCCCCTCTCGGAACCACAGACTTAGAAATCGCCAGCTCATATACAGTGCATAAAATATATTTATATAATATATTTATATATATACCCTTATACACCATTTCAATAAAAAATATCACAAAGTTCTTCTAAGTCCCTCGGGAAGAGTGAAAGACGCGCACGTTCATTTTCAGAGCTTCTAGACCTTCCAATAAGAAGTTAGCCAAAAAATAGCTTCGAAAAACGCTTAGGTTAAGTTTCAGAGTTGCTTCTAATGTTCCAAAGCTGGACTTAGACATAATTTCACTCTCACAACATTATGGATGGTTGGAGACAGTCCGAACCACAAGTACCGGGTCCATGGTTCTGGGCGTATACTGGGGGGACGGGGACGACTCCCATTAACCCCTGACTATACCGGGAATACGCTTATCACAATGCCTTTCTGGTCTGTGCTGAAGCAGGGCATTCTGGCAACCAAGTGTCTTGACCTTTATTAGTGAGCCTGGTTACCCCCTCTCGGAACCACAGACTTAGAAATCGCCAGCTCATATACAGTGCATAAAATATATTTATATATATACCCTTATACACCATTTTAATAAAAAATATCACAAAATTCTTCGAAGTCCCTCGGGAAGAGAGAAAGACGCGCACATTCATTTTCAGAGCTTCTAGACCTTCCTATAAGAAGTTAGCCAAAAGTAGCTTCGAAAAACGCTTAGGTTAAGTTTCAGAGTTGCTTCTAATGTACCAAAGCTGGACTTAGACATAATTTCACTCTCACAACATTATAGCTGGTTGGAGACAGTCCGAACCACAAGTACCGGGTCCATGGTTCTGGGCGTATACTGGGGGGACGGGGACGACTCCCATTAACCCCTGACTATACCGGGGATACGCTTATCACAATGCTTTTCTGGTCTGTGCTGAAGCAGGGCATTCTGGCAGCCAAGTGGCTTGACCTTTATTAGTGAGCCTGGTTACCCCCTCTCGGAACCACAGACTTAGAAATCGCCAGCTCATATACAGTGCATAAAATATATTTATATAATATATTTATATATATACCCTTATACACCATTTTAATAAAAAATATCACAAAATTCTTCTAAGTCCCTCGGGAAGAGTGAAAGACGCGCACGTTCATTTTCAGAGCTCCTAGACCTTCCTATAAGAAGTTAGCCAAAAAGTAGATTCGAAAAACGCTTAGGTTAAGTTTCAGAGTTGCTTCTAATGTACCAAAGCTGGACTTAGACATAATTTCACTCTCACAACATTATGGCTGGTTGGAGACAGTCCGAACCACAAGTACCGGGTCCATGGTTCTGGACGTATACTGGGGGGACGGGGACGACTCCCATTAACCCCTGACTATACCGGGGATACGCTTATCACAATGCCTTTCTGGTCTGTGCTGAAGCAGGGCATTCTGACAGCCAAGTGGCTTGACCTTTATTAGTGAGCCTGGTTACCCCCTCTCGGAACCACAGACTTAGAAATCGCCAGCTCATATACAGTGCATAAAATATATTTATATAATATATTTATATATATACCCTTATACACCATTTTAATAAAAAATATCACAAAATTCTTCTAAGTCCCTCAGGAAGAGTGAAAGACGCGCACGTTCATTTTTAGAGCTCCTAGACCTTCCTATAAGAAGTTAGTCAAAAAGTAGCTTCGAAAAACGCTTAGGTTAAGTTTCAGAGTTGCTTCTAATGTACCAAAGCTGGACTTAGACATAATTTCACTCTCACAACATTATGGCTGGTTGGAGACAGTCCGAACCACGAGTACCGGGTCCATGGTTCTGGACGTATACTGGGGGGACGGGGACGACTCCCATTAACCCCTGACTATACCGGGGATACGCTTATCACAATGCCTTTCTGGTCTGTGCTGAAGCAAGGCATTCTGGCAACCAAGTGGCTTGACCTTTATTAGTGAGCCTGATTACCCCCTCTCGGAACCACAGACTTAGAAATCGCCAGCTCATATACAGTGCATAAAATATATTTATATATATACCCTTATACACCATTTTAATAAAAAATATCACAAAATTCTTCTAAGTCCCTCGAGAAGAGTGAAAGACGCGCACGTTCATTTTCAGAGCTCCTAGAACTTCCTATAAGAAGTTAGCCAAAAAGTAGCTTCGAAAAACGCTTAGGTTAAGTTTCAGAGATGCTTCTAATGTACCAAAGCTGGACTTAGACATAATTTCACTCTCACAACATTATGGCTGGTTGGAGACAGTCCGAACCACAAGTACCGGGTCCATGGTTCTGGGCGTATACTGGGGGGACGGGAACGACTCCCATTAACCCCTGACTATACCGGGGATACGCTTATCACAATGCCTTTCTGGTCTGTGCTGAAGCAGGGCATTCTGGCAGCCAAGTGGCTTGACCTTTATTAGTGAGCCTGGTTACTCCCCTCTCGGAACCACAGACTTAGAAATCGCCAGCTCATATACAGTGCATAAAATATATTTATATAATATATTTATATATATACCCTTATACACCATTTTAATAAAAAATATCACAAAGTTCTTCTAAGTCCCTCGGGAAGAGTGAAAGACGCGCACGTTCATTTTCAGAGCTTCTAGACCTTCCAATAAGAAGTTAGCCAAAAAGTAGCTTCGAAAAACGCTTAGGTTAAGTTTCAGAGTTGCTTCTAATGCACCAAAGCTGGACTTAGACATAATTTCACTCTCACAACATTATGGCTGGTTGGAGACAGTCCGAACCACAAGTACCGGGTCCATGGTTCTGGGCGTATACTGGGGGGACGGGGACGACTCCCATTAACCCCTGACTATACCAGGGATACGCTTATCACAATGCCTTTCTGGTCTGTGCTGAAGCAGGGCATTCTGGCAACCAAGTGGCTTGACCTTTATTAGTGAGCCTGGTTACCCCCTCTCGGAACCACAGACTTAGAAATCGCCAGCTCATATACAGTGCATAAAATATATTAATATAATATATTTATATATATACCCTTATACACCATTTTAATAAAAAAATATCACACAATTCTTCTAAGTCCCTCGGGAAGAGTGAAAGACGCGCACGTTCATTTTCAGAGCTCCTAGACCTTCCTATAAGAAGTTAGCCAAAAAGTAGCTTCGAAAAACGCTTAGGTTAAGTTTCAGAGTTGCTTCTAATGTACCAAAGCTGGACTTAGACATAATTTCACTCTCACAACATTATGGCTGGTTGGAGACAGTCCGAACCACAAGTACTGGGTCCATGGTTCTGGGCGTATACTGGGGGGACGGGGACGACTCCCATTAACCCCTGACTATACCGGGGATACGCTTATCACAATGCCTTTCTGGTCTGTGCTGAAGCAGGGCATTCTGGCAACCAAGTGGCTTGACCTTTATTAGTGAGCCTGGTTACCCCCTCTCGGAACCACAAACTTAGAAATCGCCAGCTCATATACAGTGCATAAAATATATTAATATATATATCCTTATACACCATTTTAATAAAAAATATCACACAATTCTTCTAAGTCCCTCGGGAAGAGTTAAAGACACGCACGTTCATTTTCAGAACTCCTAGACCTTCCTATAAGAAGTTAGCCAAAAAGTAGCTTCGAAAAACGCTTAGGTTAAGTTTCAGAGTTGCTTCTAATGTACCAAAGCTGGACTTAGACATAATTTCACTCTCACAACATTATGGCTGGTTGGAGACAGTCCGAACCACAAGTACCGGGTCCATGGTTCTGGGCGTATACTGGGGGGACGGGGACGACTCCCATTAACCCCTGACTATACCGGGGATACGCTTATCACAATGCCTTTCTGGTCTGTGCTGAAGCAGGGCATTCTGGCAGCCAAGTGGCTTGACCTTTATTAGTGAGCCTGGTTACCCCCCTCTCGGAACCACAGACTTAGAAATCGCCAGCTCATATACAGTGCATAAAATATATTTATATAATATATTTATATATATACCCTTATACACCATTTTAATAAAAAATATCACAAAGTTCTTCTAAGTCCCTCGGGAAGAGTGAAAGACGCGCACGTTCATTTTCAGAGCTTCTAGACCTTCCAATAAGAAGTTAGCCAAAAAGTAGCTTCGAAAAACGCTTAGGTTAAGTTTCAGAGTTGCTTCTAATGCACCAAAGCTGGACTTAGACATAATTTCACTCTCACGACATTATGGCTGGTTGGAGACAGTCCGAACCACAAGTACCGGGTCCATGGTTCTGGGCGTATACTGGGGGGACGGGGACGACTCCCATTAACCCCTGACTATACCGGGGATACGCTTATCACAATGCCTTTCTGGTCTGTGCTGAAGCAGGGCATTCTGGCAGCCAAGTGGCTTGACCTTTATTAGTGAGCCTGATTACCCCCTCTCGGAACCACAGACTTAGAAATCGCCAGCTCATATACAGTGCATAAAATATATTTATATAATATATTTAAATATACACCCTTATACACCATTTTAATAAAAAATATCACAAAATTCTTCTAAGTCCCTCGGGAAGAGTGAAAGACGCGCACGTTCATTTTCAGAGCTCCTAGACCTTCCTATAAGAAGTTAGCCAAAAAGTAGCTTCGAAAAACGCTTAGGTTAAGTTTCAGAGTTGCTTCTAATGTACCAAAGCTGGACTTAGACATAATTTCACTCTCACAACATTATGGCTGGTTGGAGACAGTCCGAACCACAAGTACTGGGTCCATGGTTCTGGGCGTATACTGGGGGGACGGGGACGACTCCCATTAACCCCTGACTATACCGGGGATACGCTTATCACAATGCCTTTCTGGTCTGTGCTGAAGCAGGGCATTCTGGCAACCAAGTGGCTTGACCTTTATTAGTGAGCCTGGTTACCCCCTCTCGGAACCACAAACTTAGAAATCGCCAGCTCATATACAGTGCATAAAATATATTAATATATATATCCTTATACACCATTTTAATAAAAAATATCACACAATTCTTCTAAGTCCCTCGGGAAGAGTTAAAGACACGCACGTTCATTTTCAGAACTCCTAGACCTTCCTATAAGAAGTTAGCCAAAAAGTAGCTTCGAAAAACGCTTAGGTTAAGTTTCAGAGTTGCTTCTAATGTACCAAAGCTGGACTTAGACATAATTTCACTCTCACAACATTATGGCTGGTTGGAGACAGTCCGAACCACAAGTACCGGGTCCATGGTTCTGGGCGTATACTGGGGGGACGGGGACGACTCCCATTAACCCCTGACTATACCGGGGATACGCTTATCACAATGCCTTTCTGGTCTGTGCTGAAGCAGGGCATTCTGGCAGCCAAGTGGCTTGACCTTTATTAGTGAGCCTGGTTACCCCCCTCTCGGAACCACAGACTTAGAAATCGCCAGCTCATATACAGTGCATAAAATATATTTATATAATATATTTATATATATACCCTTATACACCATTTTAATAAAAAATATCACAAAGTTCTTCTAAGTCCCTCGGGAAGAGTGAAAGACGCGCACGTTCATTTTCAGAGCTTCTAGACCTTCCAATAAGAAGTTAGCCAAAAAGTAGCTTCGAAAAACGCTTAGGTTAAGTTTCAGAGTTGCTTCTAATGCACCAAAGCTGGACTTAGACATAATTTCACTCTCACGACATTATGGCTGGTTGGAGACAGTCCGAACCACAAGTACCGGGTCCATGGTTCTGGGCGTATACTGGGGGGACGGGGACGACTCCCATTAACCCCTGACTATACCGGGGATACGCTTATCACAATGCCTTTCTGGTCTGTGCTGAAGCAGGGCATTCTGGCAGCCAAGTGGCTTGACCTTTATTAGTGAGCCTGATTACCCCCTCTCGGAACCACAGACTTAGAAATCGCCAGCTCATATACAGTGCATAAAATATATTTATATAATATATTTAAATATACACCCTTATACACCATTTTAATAAAAAATATCACAAAATTCTTCTAAGTCCCTCGGGAAGAGTGAAAGACGCGCACGTTCATTTTCAGAGCTCCTAGACCTTCCTATAAGAAGTTAGCCAAAAAGTAGCTTCGAAAAACGGTTAGGTTAAGTTTCAGAGTTGCTTCTAATGTACCAAAGCTGGACTTAGACATAATTTCACTCTCACAACATTATGGCTGGTTGGAGACAGTCCGAACCACAAGTACCGGGTCCATGGTTCTGGGCGTATACTGGGGGGACGGGGACGACTCCCATTAACCCCTGACTATACCGGGGATACGCTTATCACAATGCCTTTCTGGTCTGTGCTGAAGCAGGGCATTCTGGCAACCAAGTGGCTTGACCTTTATTAGTGAGCCTGGTTACCCCCTCTCGGAACCACAGACTTAGAAATCGCCAGCTCATATACAGTGCATAAAATATATTAATATAATATATTTATATATATACCCTTATACACCATTTTAATAAAAAATATCACACAATTCTTCTAAGTTCCTCGGGAAGAGGGAAAGACGCGCACGTTCATTTTCAGAGCTCCTAGACCTTCCTATAAGAAGTTAGCCAAAAAGTAGCTTCGAAAAACGCTTAGGTTAAGTTTCAGAGTTGCTTCTAATGTACCAAAGCTGGACTTAGACATAATTTCACTCTCACAACATTATGGCTGGTTGGAGACAGTCCGAACCACAAGTACTGGGTCCATGGTTCTGGGCGTATACTGGGGGGACGGGGACGACTCCCATTAACCCCTGACTATACCGGGGATACGCTTATCACAATGCCTTTCTGGTCTGTGCTGAAGCAGGGCATTCTGGCAACCAAGTGGCTTGACCTTTATTAGTGAGCCTGGTTACCCCCTCTCGGAACCACAGACTTAGAAATCGCCAGCTCATATACAGTGCATAAAATATATTAATATATATACCCTTATACACCATTTTAATAAAAAATATCACAACATTCTTCTAAGTCCCTCGGGGAGAGTGAAAGACGCGCACGTTCATTTTCAGAGCTCCTAGACCTTCCTGTAAGAAGTTAGCCAAAAGTAGCTTCGAAAAACGCTTAGGTTAAGTTTCAGAGTTGCTTCTAATGTACCAAAGCTGGACTTAGACATAATTTCACTCTCACAACATTATGGCTGGTTGGAGACAGTCCGAACCACAAGTACCGGGTCCATGGTTCTGGGCGTATACTGGGGGGACGGGGACGACTCCCATTAACCCCTGACTATACCGGGGATACGCTTATCACAATGCCTTTCTGGTCTGTGCTGAAGCAGGGCATTCTGGCAGCCAGGTGGCTTGACCTTTATTAGTGAGCCTGGTTACCCCCCTCTCGGAACCACAGACTTAGAAATCGCCAGCTCATATACAGTGCATAAAATATATTTATATAATATATTTATATATATACCCTTATACACCATTTTAATAAAAAATATCACAAAGTTCTTCTAAGTCCCTCGGGAAGAGTGTAAGACGCGCACGTTCATTTTCAGAGCTTCTAGACCTTCCAATAAGAAGTTAGCCAAAAAGTAGCTTCGAAAAACGCTTAGGTTAAGTTTCAGAGTTGCTTCTAATGCACCAAAGCTGGACTTAGACATAATTTCACTCTCACGACATTATGGCTGGTTGGAGACAGTCCGAACCACAAGTACCGGGTCCATGGTTCTGGGCGTATACTGGGGGGACGGGGACGACTCCCATTAACCCCTGACTATACCGGGGATACGCTTATCACAATGCCTTTCTGGTCTGTGCTGAAGCAGGGCATTCTGGCAGCCAAGTGGCTTGACCTTTATTAGTGAGCCTGGTTACCCCCTCTCGGAACCACAGACTTAGAAATCGCCAGCTCATATACAGTGCATAAAATATATTTATATAATATATTTAAATATACACCCTTATACACCATTTTAATAAAAAATATCACAAAATTCTTCTAAGTCCCTCGGGAAGAGTGAAAGACGCGCACGTTCATTTTCAGAGCTCCTAGACCTTCCTATAAGAAGTTAGCCAAAAAGTAGCTTCGAAAAACGGTTAGGTTAAGTTTCAGAGTTGCTTCTAATGTACCAAAGCTGGACTTAGACATAATTTCACTCTCACAACATTATGGCTGGTTGGAGACAGTCCGAACCACAAGTACCGGGTCCATGGTTCTGGGCGTATACTGGGGGGACGGGGACGACTCCCATTAACCCCTGACTATACCGGGGATACGCTTATCACAATGCCTTTCTGGTCTGTGCTGAAGCAGGGCATTCTGGCAACCAAGTGGCTTGACCTTTATTAGTGAGCCTGGTTACCCCCTCTCGGAACCACAGACTTAGAAATCGCCAGCTCATATACAGTGCATAAAATATATTAATATAATATATTTATATATATACCCTTATACACCATTTTAATAAAAAATATCACACAATTCTTCTAAGTTCCTCGGGAAGAGGGAAAGACGCGCACGTTCATTTTCAGAGCTCCTAGACCTTCCTATAAGAAGTTAGCCAAAAAGTAGCTTCGAAAAACGCTTAGGTTAAGTTTCAGAGTTGCTTCTAATGTACCAAAGCTGGACTTAGACATAATTTCTCTCTCACAACATTATGGCTGGTTGGAGACAGTCCGAACCACAAGTACTGGGTCCATGGTTCTGGGCGTATACTGGGGGGACGGGGACGACTCCCATTAACCCCTGACTATACCGGGGATACGCTTATCACAATGCCTTTCTGGTCTGTGCTGAAGCAGGGCATTCTGGCAACCAAGTGGCTTGACCTTTATTAGTGAGCCTGGTTACCCCCTCTCGGAACCACAGACTTAGAAATCGCCAGCTCATATACAGTGCATAAAATATATTAATATATATACCCTTATACACCATTTTAATAAAAAATATCACAAAATTCTTCTAAGTCCCTCGGGGAGAGTGAAAGACGCGCACGTTCATTTTCAGAGCTCCTAGACCTTCCTGTAAGAAGTTAGCCAAAAGTAGCTTCGAAAAACGCTTAGGTTAAGTTTCAGAGTTGCTTCTAATGTACCAAAGCTGGACTTAGACATAATTTCACTCTCACAACATTATGGCTGGTTGGAGACAGTCCGAACCACAAGTACCGGGTCCATGGTTCTGGGCGTATACTGGGGGGACGGGGACGACTCCCATTAACCCCTGACTATACCGGGGATACGCTTATCACAATGCCTTTCTGGTCTGTGCTGAAGCAGGGCATTCTGGCAGCCAGGTGGCTTGACCTTTATTAGTGAGCCTGGTTACCCCCCTCTCGGAACCACAGACTTAGAAATCGCCAGCTCATATACAGTGCATAAAATATATTTATATAATATATTTATATATATACCCTTATACACCATTTTAATAAAAAATATCACAAAGTTCTTCTAAGTCCCTCGGGAAGAGTGTAAGACGCGCACGTTCATTTTCAGAGCTTCTAGACCTTCCAATAAGAAGTTAGCCAAAAAGTAGCTTCGAAAAACGCTTAGGTTAAGTTTCAGAGTTGCTTCTAATGCACCAAAGCTGGACTTAGACATAATTTCACTCTCACGACATTATGGCTGGTTGGAGACAGTCCGAACCACAAGTACCGGGTCCATGGTTCTGGGCGTATACTGGGGGGACGGGGACGACTCCCATTAACCCCTGACTATACCGGGGATACGCTTATCACAATGCCTTTCTGGTCTGTGCTGAAGCAGGGCATTCTGGCAGCCAAGTGGCTTGACCTTTATTAGTGAGCCTGGTTACCCCCTCTCGGAACCACAGACTTAGAAATCGCCAGCTCATATACAGTGCATAAAATATATTTATATAATATATTTATATATATACCCTTATACACCATTTTAATAAAAAATATCACAAAATTCTTCTAAGTCCCTCGGGAAGAGTGAAAGACGCGCACGTTCATTTTCAGAGCTCCTAGACCTTCCTATAAGAAGTTAGCCAAAAAGTAGCTTCGAAAAACGCTTAGGTTAAGTTTCAGAGTTGCTTCTAATGTACCAAAGCTGGACTTAGACATAATTTCACTCTCACAACATTATGGATGGTTGGAGACAGTCCGAACCACAAGTACCGGGTCCATGGTTCTGGGCGTATACTGGGGGGACGGGGACGACTCCCATTAACCCCTGACTATACCGGGGATACGCTTATCACAATGCCTTTCTGGTCTGTGCTGAAGCAGGGCATTCTGGCAGCCAAGTGGCTTGACCGTTATTAGTGAGCCTGATTACCCCCTCTCGGAACCACAGACTTAGAAATCGCCAGCTCATATACAGTGCATAAAATATATTTATATAATATATTTAAATATACACCCTTATACACCATTTTAATAAAAAATATCACAAAATTCTTCTAAGTCCCTCGGGAAGAGTGAAAGACGCGCACGTTCATTTTCAGAGCTCCTAGACCTTCCTATAAGAAGTTAGCCAAAAAGTAGCTTCGAAAAACGCTTAGGTTAAGTTTCAGAGTTGCTTCTAATGTACCAAAGCTGGACTTAGACATAATTTCACTCTCACAACATTATGGCTGGTTGGAGACAGTCCGAACCACAAGTACCGGGTCCATGGTTCTGGGCGTATACTGGGGGGACGGGGACGACTCCCATTAACCCCTGACTATACCGGGGATACGCTTATCACAATGCCTTTCTGGTCTGTGCTGAAGCAGGGCATTCTGACAGCCAAGTGGCTTGACCTTTATTAGTGAGCCTGGTTACCCCCTCTCGGAACCACAGACTTAGAAATCGCCAGCTCATATACAGTGCATAAAATATATTTATATAATATATTTATATATATACCCTTATACACCATTTTAATAAAAAATATCACAAAATTCTTCTAAGTCCCTCAGGAAGAGTGAAAGACGCGCACGTTCATTTTTAGAGCTCCTAGACCTTCCTATAAGAAGTTAGCCAAAAAGTAGCTTCGAAAAACGCTTAGGTTAAGTTTCAGAGTTGCTTCTAATGTACCAAAGCTGGACTTAGACATAATTTCACTCTCACAACATTATGGCTGGTTGGAGACAGTCCGAACCACAAGTACCGGGTCCATGGTTCTGGACGTATACTGGGGGGACGGGGACGACTCCCATTAACCCCTGACTATACCGGGGATACGCTTATCACAATGCCTTTCTGGTCTGTGCTGAAGCAAGGCATTCTGGCAACCAAGTGGCTTGACCTTTATTAGTGAGCCTGATTACCCCCTCTCGGAACCACAGACTTAGAAATCGCCAGCTCATATACAGTGCATAAAATATATTTATATATATACCCTTATACACCATTTTAATAAAAAATATCACAAAATTCTTCTAAGTCCCTCGAGAAGAGTGAAAGACGCGCACGTTCATTTTCAGAGCTCCTAGAACTTCCTATAAGAAGTTAGCCAAAAAGTAGCTTCGAAAAACGCTTAGGTTAAGTTTCAGAGATGCTTCTAATGTACCAAAGCTGGACTTAGACATAATTTCACTCTCACAACATTATGGCTGGTTGGAGACAGTCCGAACCACAAGTACCGGGTCCATGGTCCTGGGCGTATACTGGGGGGACGGGGACGACTCCCATTAACCCCTGACTATACCGGGGATACGCTTATCACAATGCCTTTCTGGTCTGTGCTGAAGCAGGGCATTCTGGCAACCAAGTGGCTTGACCTTTATTAGTGAGCCTGGTTACCCCCTCTCGAAACCACAGACTTAGAAATCGCAAGCTCATATACAGTGCATAAAATATATTTATATATATACCCTTATACACCATTTTAATAAAAAAATATCACAAAATTCTTCTAAGTCCCTCGGGGAGAGTGAAAGACGCGCACGTTCATTTTCAGAGCTCCTAGACCTTCCTGTAAGAAGTTAGCCAAAAGTAGCTTCGAAAAACGCTTAGGTTAAGTTTCAGAGTTGCTTCTAATGTACCAAAGCTGGACTTAGACATAATTTCACTCTCACAACATTATGGCTGGTTGGAGACAGTCCGAACCACAAGTACCGGGTCCATGGTTCTGGGCGTATACTGGGGGGACGGGGACGACTCCCATTAACCCCTGACTATACCGGGGATACGCTTATCACAATGCCTTTCTGGTCTGTGCTGAAGCAGGGCATTCTGGCAGCCAAGTGGCTTGACCTTTATTAGTGAGCCTGGTTACTCCCCTCTCGGAACCACAGACTTAGAAATCGCCAGCTCATATACAGTGCATAAAATATATTTATATAATATATTTATATATATACCCTTATACACCATTTTAATAAAAAATATCACAAAGTTCTTCTAAGTCCCTCGGGAAGAGTGAAAGACGCGCACGTTCATTTTCAGAGCTTCTAGACCTTCCAATAAGAAGTTAGCCAAAAAGTAGCTTCGAAAAACGCTTAGGTTAAGTTTCAGAGTTGCTTCTAATGCACCAAAGCTGGACTTAGACATAATTTCACTCTCACGACATTATGGCTGGTTGGAGACAGTCCGAACCACAAGTACCGGGTCCATGGTTCTGGGCGTATACTGGGGGGACGGGGACGACTCCCATTAACCCCTGACTATACCAGGGATACGCTTATCACAATGCCTTTCTGGTCTGTGCTGAAGCAGGGCATTCTGGCAAACAAGTGGCTTGACCTTTATTAGTGAGCCTGGTTACCCCCTCTCGGAACCACAGACTTAGAAATCGCCAGCTCATGTACAGTGCATAAAATATATTAATATAATATATTTATATATATACCCTTATACACCATTTTAATAAAAAATATCACACAATTCTTCTAAGTCCCTCGGGAAGAGTGAAAGACGCGCACGTTCATTTTCAGAGCTCCTAGACCTTCCTATAAGAAGTTAGCCAAAAAGTAGCTTCGAAAAACGCTTAGGTTAAGTTTCAGAGTTGCTTCTAATGTACCAAAGCTGGACTTAGACATAATTTAACTCTCACAACATTATGGCTGGTTGGAGACAGTCCGAACCACAAGTACTGGGTCCATGGTTCTGGGCGTATACTGGGGGGACGGGGACGACTCCCATTAACCCCTGACTATACCGGGGATACGCTTATCACAATGCCTTTCTGGTCTGTGCTGAAGCAGGGCATTCTGGCAACCAAGTGGCTTGACCTTTATTAGTGAGCCTGGTTACCCCCTCTCGGAACCACAGACTTAGAAATCGCCAGCTCATATACAGTGCATAAAATCTATTAATATATATACCCTTATACACCATTTTAATAAAAAATATCACACAATTCTTCTAAGTCCCTCGGGAAGAGTTAAAGACGCGCACGTTCATTTTCAGAACTCCTAGACCTTCCTATAAGAAGTTAGCCAAAAAGTAGCTTCGAAAAACGCTTAGGTTAAGTTTCAGAGTTGCTTCTAATGTACCAAAGCTGGACTTAGACATAATTTCACTCTCACAACATTATGGCTGGTTGGAGACAGTCCGAACCACAAGTACCGGGTCCATGGTTCTGGGCGTATACTGGGGGGACGGGGACGACTCCCATTAACCCCTGACTATACCGGGGATACGCTTATCACAATGCCTTTCTGGTCTGTGCTGAAGCAGGGCATTCTGGCAGCCAAGTGGCTTGACCTTTATTAGTGAGCCTGGTTACTCCCCTCTCGGAACCACAGACTTAGAAATCGCCAGCTCATATACAGTGCATAAAATATATTTATATAATATATTTATATATATACCCTTATACACCATTTTAATAAAAAATATCACAAAGTTCTTCTAAGTCCCTCGGGAAGAGTGAAAGACGCGCACGTTCATTTTCAGAGCTTCTAGACCTTCCAATAAGAAGTTAGCCAAAAAGTAGCTTCGAAAAACGCTTAGGTTAAGTTTCAGAGTTGCTTCTAATGCACCAAAGCTGGACTTAGACATAATTTCACTCTCACGACATTATGGCTGGTTGGAGACAGTCCGAACCACAAGTACCGGGTCCATGGTTCTGGGCGTATACTGGGGGGACGGGGACGACTCCCATTAACCCCTGACTATACCAGGGATACGCTTATCACAATGCCTTTCTGGTCTGTGCTGAAGCAGGGCATTCTGGCAACCAAGTGGCTTGACCTTTATTAGTGAGCCTGGTTACCCCCTCTCGGAACCACAGACTTAGAAATCGCCAGCTCATGTACAGTGCATAAAATATATTAATATAATATATTTATATATATACCCTTATACACCATTTTAATAAAAAATATCACACAATTCTTCTAAGTCCCTCGGGAAGAGTGAAAGACGCGCACGTTCATTTTCAGAGCTCCTAGACCTTCCTATAAGAAGTTAGCCAAAAAGTAGCTTCGAAAAACGCTTAGGTTAAGTTTCAGAGTTGCTTCTAATGTACCAAAGCTGGACTTAGACATAATTTAACTCTCACAACATTATGGCTGGTTGGAGACAGTCCGAACCACAAGTACTGGGTCCATGGTTCTGGGCGTATACTGGGGGGACGGGGACGACTCCCATTAACCCCTGACTATACCGGGGATACGCTTATCACAATGCCTTTCTGGTCTGTGCTGAAGCAGGGCATTCTGGCAACCAAGTGGCTTGACCTTTATTAGTGAGCCTGGTTACCCCCTCTCGGAACCACAGACTTAGAAATCGCCAGCTCATATACAGTGCATAAAATCTATTAATATATATACCCTTATACACCATTTTAATAAAAAATATCACACAATTCTTCTAAGTCCCTCGGGAAGAGTTAAAGACGCGCACGTTCATTTTCAGAACTCCTAGACCTTCCTATAAGAAGTTAGCCAAAAAGTAGCTTCGAAAAACGCTTAGGTTAAGTTTCAGAGTTGCTTCTAATGTACCAAAGCTGGACTTAGACATAATTTCACTCTCACAACATTATGGCTGGTTGGAGACAGTCCGAACCACAAGTACCGGGTCCATGGTTCTGGGTGTATACTGGGGGGACGGGGACGACTCCCATTAACCCCTGACTATACCGGGGATACGCTTATCACAATGCCTTTCTGGTCTGTGCTGAAGCAGGGCATTCTGGCAGCCAAGTGGCTTGACCTTTATTAGTGAGCCTGGTTACCCCCCTCTCGGAACCACAGACTTAGAAATCGCCAGCTCATATACAGTGCATAAAATATATTTATATAATATATTTATATATATACCCTTATACACCATTTTAATAAAAAATATCACAAAGTTCTTCTAAGTCCCTCGGGAAGAGTGAAAGACGCGCACGTTCATTTTCAGAGCTTCTAGACCTTCCAATAAGAAGTTAGCCAAAAAGTAGCTTCGAAAAACGCTTAGGTTAAGTTTCAGAGTTGCTTCTAATGCACCAAAGCTGGACTTAGACATAATTTCACTCTCACGACATTATGGCTGGTTGGAGACAGTCCGAACCACAAGTACCGGGTCCATGGTTCTGGGCGTATACTGGGGGGACGGGGACGACTCCCATTAACCCCTGACTATACCAGGGATACGCTTATCACAATGCCTTTCTGGTCTGTGCTGAAGCAGGGCATTCTGGCAACCAAGTGGCTTGACCTTTATTAGTGAGCCTGGTTACCCCCTCTCGGAACCACAGACTTAGAAATCGCCAGCTCATATACAGTGCATAAAATATATTAATATAATATATTTATATATATACCCTTAAACACCATTTTAATAAAAAATATCACACAATTCTTCTAAGTTCCTCGGGAAGAGTGAAAGACGCGCACGTTCATTTTCAGAGCTCCTAGACCTTCCTATAAGAAGTTAGCCAAAAAGTAGCTTCGAAAAACGCTTAGGTTAAGTTTCAGAGTTGCTTCTAATGTACCAAAGCTGGACTTAGACATAATTTCACTCTCACAACATTATGGCTGGTTGGAGACAGTCCGAACCACAAGTACTGGGTCCATGGTTCTGGGCGTATACTGGGGGGACGGGGACGACTCCCATTAACCCCTGACTATACCGGGGATACGCTTATCACAATGCCTTTCTGGTCTGTGCTGAAGCAGGGCATTCTGGCAACCAAGTGGCTTGACCTTTATTAGTGAGCCTGGTTACCCCCTCTCGGAACCACAGACTTAGAAATCGCCAGCTCATATACAGTGCATAAAATATATTAATATATATACCCTTATACACCATTTTAATAAAAAATATCACAAAATTCTTCTAAGTCCCTCGGGGAGAGTGAAAGACGCGCACGTTCATTTTCAGAGCTCCTAGACCTTCCTGTAAGAAGTTAGCCAAAAGTAGCTTCGAAAAACGCTTAGGTTAAGTTTCAGAGTTGCTTCTAATGTACCAAAGCTGGACTTAGACATAATTTCACTCTCACAACATTATGGCTGGTTGGAGACAGTCCGAACCACAAGTACCGGGTCCATGGTTCTGGGCGTATACTGGGGGGACGGGGACGACTCCCATTAACCCCTGACTATACCGGGGATACGCTTATCACAATGCCTTTCTGGTCTGTGCTGAAGCAGGGCATTCTGGCAGCCAAGTGGCTTGACCTTTATTAGTGAGCCTGGTTACCACCCTCTCGGAACCACAGACTTAGAAATCGCCAGCTCATATACAGTGCATAAAATATATTTATATAATATATTTATATATATACCCTTATACACCATTTTAATAAAAAATATCACAAAGTTCTTCTAAGTCCCTCGGGAAGAGTGTAAGACGCGCACGTTCATTTTCAGAGCTTCTAGACCTTCCAATAAGAAGTTAGCCAAAAAGTAGCTTCGAAAAACGCTTAGGTTAAGTTTCAGAGTTGCTTCTAATGCACCAAAGCTGGACTTAGACATAATTTCACTCTCACGACATTATGGCTGGTTGGAGACAGTCCGAACCACAAGTACCGGGTCCATGGTTCTGGGCGTATACTGGGGGGACGGGGACGACTCCCATTAACCCCTGACTATACCAGGGATACGCTTATCACAATGCCTTTCTGGTCTGTGCTGAAGCAGGGCATTCTGGCAACCAAGTGGCTTGACCTTTATTAGTGAGCCTGGTTACCCCCTCTCGGAACCACAGACTTAGAAATCGCCAGCTCATATACAGTGCATAAAATATATTAATATAATATATTTATATATATACCCTTATACACCATTTTAATAAAAAATATCACACAATTCTTCTAAGTCCCTCGGGAAGAGTGAAAGACGCGCACGTTCATTTTCAGAGCTCCTAGACCAGCCTATAAGAAGTTAGCCAAAAAGTAGCTTCGAAAAACGCTTAGGTTAAGTTTCAGAGTTGCTTCTAATGTACCAAAGCTGGACTTAGACATAATTTCACTCTCACAACATTATGGCTGGTTGGAGACAGTCCGAACCACAAGTACCGGGTCCATGGTTCTGGGCGTATACTGGGGGGACGGGGACGACTCCCATTAACCCCTGACTATACCGGGGATACGCTTATCACAATGCCTTTCTGGTCTGTGCTGAAGCAGGGCATTCTGGCAGCCAAGTGGCTTGACCTTTATTAGTGAGCCTGGTTACCCCCCTCTCGGAACCACAGACTTAGAAATCGCCAGCTCATATACAGTGCATAAAATATATTTATATAATATATTTATATGTATACCCTTATACACCATTTTAATAAAAAATATCACAAAGTTCTTCTAAGTCCCTCGGGGAGAGTGAAAGACGCGCACGTTCATTTGCAGAGCTCCTAGACCTTCCTGTAAGAAGTTAGCCAAAAGTAGCTTCGAAAAACGCTTAGGTTAAGTTTCAGAGTTGCTTCTAATGTACCAAAGCTGGACTTAGACATAATTTCACTCTCACAACATTATGGCTGGTTGGAGACAGTCCGAACCACAAGTACCGGGTCCATGGTTCTGGGCGTATACTGGGGGGACGGGGACGACTCCCATTAACCCCTGACTATACCGGGGATACGCTTATCACAATGCCTTTCTGGTCTGTGCTGAAGCAGGGCATTCTGGCAGCCAAGTGGCTTGACCTTTATTAGTGAGCCTGGTTACCACCCTCTCGGAACCACAGACTTAGAAATCGCCAGCTCATATACAGTGCATAAAATATATTTATATAATATATTTATATATATACCCTTATACACCATTTTAATAAAAAATATCACAAAGTTCTTCTAAGTCCCTCGGGAAGAGTGAAAGACGCGCACGTTCATTTTCAGAACTCCTAGACCTTCCTATAAGAAGTTAGCCAAAAAGTAGCTTCGAAAAACGCTTAGGTTAAGTTTCAGAGTTGCTTCTAATGTACCAAAGCTGGACTTAGACATAATTTCACTCTCACAACATTATGGCTGGTTGGAGACAGTCCGAACCACAAGTACCGGGTCCATGGTTCTGGGCGTATACTGGGGGGACGGGGACGACTCCCATTAACCCCTGACTATACCGGGGATACGCTTATCACAATGCCTTTCTGGTCTGTGCTGAAGCAGGGCATTCTGGCAACCAAGTGGCTTGAGCTTTATTAGTGAGCCTGGTTACCCCCTCTCGGAACCACAGACTTAGAAATCGCCAGCTCATATACAGTGCATAAAATATATTTATATATATACCCTTTTACACCATTTTAATAAAAAATATCACAAAATTCTTCTAAGTCCCTCGAGAAGAGTGAAAGACGCGCACGTTCATTTTCAGAGCTCCTAGACCTTCCTGTAAGAAGTTAGCCAAAAGTAGTTTCGAAAAACGCTTAGGTTAAGTTTCAGAGTTGCTTCTAATGTACCAAAGCTGGACTTAGACATAATTTCACTCTCACAACATTATGGCTGGTTGGAGACAGTCCGAACCACAAGTACTGGGTCCATGGTTCTGGGCGTATACTGGGGGGACGGGGACGACTCCCATTAACCCCTGACTATACCGGGGATACGCTTATCACAATGCCTTTCTGGTCTGTGCTGAAGCAGGGCATTCTGGCAACCAAGTGGCTTGACCTTTATTAGTGAGCCTGGTTACCCCCTCTCGGAACCACAGACTTAGAAATCGCCAGCTCATATACAGTGCATAAAATATATTAATATATATACCCTTATACACCATTTTAATAAAAAATATCACAAAATTCTTCTAAGTCCCTCGGGGAGAGTGAAAGACGCGCACGTTCATTTTCAGAGCTCCTAGACCTTCCTGTAAGAAGTTAGCCAAAAGTAGCTTCGAAAAACGCTTAGGTTAAGTTTCAGAGTTGCTTCTAATGTACCAAAGCTGGACTTAGACATAATTTCACTCTCACAACATTATGGCTGGTTGGAGACAGTCCGAACCACAAGTACCGGGTCCATGGTTCTGGGCGTATACTGGGGGGACGGGGACGACTCTCATTAACCCCTGACTATACCGGGGATACGCTTATCACAATGCCTTTCTGGTCTGTGCTGAAGCAGGGCATTCTGGCAGCCAAGTGGCTTGACCTTTATTAGTGAGCCTGGTTACCACCCTCTCGGAACCACAGACTTAGAAATCGCCAGCTCATATACAGTGCATAAAATATATTTATATAATATATTTATATATATACCCTTATACACCATTTTAATAAAAAATATCACAAAGTTCTTCTAAGTCCCTCGGGAAGAGTGTAAGACGCGCACGTTCATTTTCAGAGCTTCTAGACCTTCCAATAAGAAGTTAGCCAAAAAGTAGCTTCGAAAAACGCTTAGGTTAAGTTTCAGAGTTGCTTCTAATGCACCAAAGCTGGACTTAGACATAATTTCACTCTCACGACATTATGGCTGGTTGGAGACAGTCCGAACCACAAGTACCGGGTCCATGGTTCTGGGCGTATACTGGGGGGACGGGGACGACTCCCATTAACCCCTGACTATACCAGGGATACGCTTATCACAATGCCTTTCTGGTCTGTGCTGAAGCAGGGCATTCTGGCAACCAAGTGGCTTGACCTTTATTAGTGAGCCTGGTTACCCCCTCTCGGAACCACAGACTTAGAAATCGCCAGCTCATATACAGTGCATAAAATATATTAATATAATATATTTATATATATACCCTTATACACCATTTTAATAAAAAATATCACACAATTCTTCTAAGTCCCTCGGGAAGAGTGAAAGACGCGCACGTTCATTTTCAGAGCTCCTAGACCTTCCTATAAGAAGTTAGCCAAAAAGTAGCTTCGAAAAACGCTTAGGTTAAGTTTCAGAGTTGCTTCTAATGTACCAAAGCTGGACTTAGACATAATTTCACTCTCACAACATTATGGCTGGTTGGAGACAGTCCGAACCACAAGTACCGGGTCCATGGTTCTGGGCGTATACTGGGGGGACGGGGACGACTCCCATTAACCCCTGACTATACCGGGGATACGCTTATCACAATGCCTTTCTGGTCTGTGCTGAAGCAGGGCATTCTGGCAGCCAAGTGGCTTGACCTTTATTAGTGAGCCTGGTTACCCCCCTCTCGGAACCACAGACTTAGAAATCGCCAGCTCATATACAGTGCATAAAATATATTTATATAATATATTTATATGTATACCCTTATACACCATTTTAATAAAAAATATCACAAAGTTCTTCTAAGTCCCTCGGGAAGAGTGAAAGACGCGCACGTTCATTTTCAGAACTCCTAGACCTTCCTATAAGAAGTTAGCCAAAAAGTAGCTTCGAAAAACGCTTAGGTTAAGTTTCAGAGTTGCTTCTAATGTACCAAAGCTGGACTTAGACATAATTTCACTCTCACAACATTATGGCTGGTTGGAGACAGTCCGAACCACAAGTACCGGGTCCATGGTTCTGGGCGTATACTGGGGGGACGGGGACGACTCCCATTAACCCCTGACTATACCGGGGATACGCTTATCACAATGCCTTTCTGGTCTGTGCTGAAGCAGGGCATTCTGGCAGCAAAGTGGTTTGACCTTTATTAGTGAGCCTGGTTACCCCCTCTCGGAACCACAGACTTAGAAATCGCCAGCTCATATACAGTGCATAAAATATATTAATATAATATATTTATATATATACCCTTATACACCATTTTAATAAAAAATATCACACAATTCTTCTAAGTCCCTCGGGAAGAGTGAAAGACGCGCACGTTCATTTTCAGAGCTCCTAGACCTTCCTATAAGAAGTTAGCCAAAAAGTAGCTTCGAAAAACGCTTAGGTTAAGTTTCAGAGTTGCTTCTAATGTACCAAAGCTGGACTTAGACATAATTTCACTCTCACAACATTATGGCTGGTTGGAGACAGTCCGAACCACAAGTACCGGGTCCATGGTTCTGGGCGTATACTGGGGGGACGGGGACGACTCCCATTAACCCCTGACTATACCGGGGATACGCTTATCACAATGCCTTTCTGGTCTGTGCTGAAGCAGGGCATTCTGGCAGCCAAGTGGCTTGACCTTTATTAGTGAGCCTGGTTACCCCCCTCTCGGAACCACAGACTTAGAAATCGCCAGCTCATATACAGTGCATAAAATATATTTATATAATATATTTATATGTATACCCTTATACACCATTTTAATAAAAAATATCACAAAGTTCTTCTAAGTCCCTCGGGAAGAGTGAAAGACGCGCACGTTCATTTTCAGAACTCCTAGACCTTCCTATAAGAAGTTAGCCAAAAAGTAGCTTCGAAAAACGCTTAGGTTAAGTTTCAGAGTTGCTTCTAATGTACCAAAGCTGGACTTAGACATAATTTCACTCTCACAACATTATGGCTGGTTGGAGACAGTCCGAACCACAAGTACCGGGTCCATGGTTCTGGGCGTATACTGGGGGGACGGGGACGACTCCCATTAACCCCTGACTATACCGGGGATACGCTTATCACAATGCCTTTCTGGTCTGTGCTGAAGCAGGGCATTCTGGCAACCAAGTGGCTTGAGCTTTATTAGTGAGCCTGGTTACCCCCTCTCGGAACCACAGACTTAGAAATCGCCAGCTCATATACAGTGCATAAAATATATTTATATATATACCCTTTTACACCATTTTAATAAAAAATATCACAAAATTCTTCTAAGTCCCTCGAGAAGAGTGAAAGACGCGCACGTTCATTTTCAGAGCTCCTAGACCTTCCTGTAAGAAGTTAGCCAAAAGTAGTTTCGAAAAACGCTTAGGTTACGTTTCAGAGTTGCTTCTAATGTACCAAAGCTGGACTTAGACATAATTTCACTCTCACAACATTATGGCTGGTTGGAGACAGTCCGAACCACAAGTACTGGGTCCATGGTTCTGGGCGTATACTGGGGGGACGGGGACGACTCCCATTAACCCCTGACTATACCGGGGATACGCTTATCACAATGCCTTTCTGGTCTGTGCTGAAGCAGGGCATTCTGGCAACCAAGTGGCTTGACCTTTATTAGTGAGCCTGGTTACCCCCTCTCGGAACCACAGACTTAGAAATCGCCAGCTCATATACAGTGCATAAAATATATTAATATATATACCCTTATACACCATTTTAATAAAAAATATCACACAATTCTTCTAAGTCCCTCGGGAAGAGTGAAAGACGCGCACGTTCATTTTCAGAGCTCCTAGACCTTCCTATAAGAAGTTAGCCAAAAAGTAGCTTCGAAAAACGCTTAGGTTAAGTTTCAGAGTTGCTTCTAATGTACCAAAGCTGGACTTAGACATAATTTCACTCTCACAACATTATGGCTGGTTGGAGACAGTCCGAACCACAAGTACCGGGTCCATGGTTCTGGGCGTATACTGGGGGGACGGGGACGACTCCCATTAACCCCTGACTATACCGGGGATACGCTTATCACAATGCCTTTCTGGTCTGTGCTGAAGCAGGGCATTCTGGCAGCCAAGTGGCTTGACCTTTATTAGTGAGCCTGGTTACCCCCCTCTCGGAACCACAGACTTAGAAATCGCCAGCTCATATACAGTGCATAAAATATATTTATATAATATATTTATATGTATACCCTTATACACCATTTTAATAAAAAATATCACAAAGTTCTTCTAAGTCCCTCGGGAAGAGTGAAAGACGCGCACGTTCATTTTCAGAACTCCTAGACCTTCCTATAAGAAGTTAGCCAAAAAGTAGCTTCGAAAAACGCTTAGGTTAAGTTTCAGAGTTGCTTCTAATGTACCAAAGCTGGACTTAGACATAATTTCACTCTCACAACATTATGGCTGGTTGGAGACAGTCCGAACCACAAGTACCGGGTCCATGGTTCTGGGCGTATACTGGGGGGACGGGGACGACTCCCATTAACCCCTGACTATACCGGGGATACGCTTATCACAATGCCTTTCTGGTCTGTGCTGAAGCAGGGCATTCTGGCAACCAAGTGGCTTGAGCTTTATTAGTGAGCCTGGTTACCCCCTCTCGGAACCACAGACTTAGAAATCGCCAGCTCATATACAGTGCATAAAATATATTTATATATATACCCTTTTACACCATTTTAATAAAAAATATCACAAAATTCTTCTAAGTCCCTCGAGAAGAGTGAAAGACGCGCACGTTCATTTTCAGAGCTCCTAGACCTTCCTGTAAGAAGTTAGCCAAAAGTAGTTTCGAAAAACGCTTAGGTTACGTTTCAGAGTTGCTTCTAATGTACCAAAGCTGGACTTAGACATAATTTCACTCTCACAACATTATGGCTGGTTGGAGACAGTCCGAACCACAAGTACTGGGTCCATGGTTCTGGGCGTATACTGGGGGGACGGGGACGACTCCCATTAACCCCTGACTATACCGGGGATACGCTTATCACAATGCCTTTCTGGTCTGTGCTGAAGCAGGGCATTCTGGCAACCAAGTGGCTTGACCTTTATTAGTGAGCCTGGTTACCCCCTCTCGGAACCACAGACTTAGAAATCGCCAGCTCATATACAGTGCATAAAATATATTAATATATATACCCTTATACACCATTTTAATAAAAAATATCACACAATTCTTCTAAGTCCCTCGGGAAGAGTGAAAGACGCGCACGTTCATTTTCAGAGCTCCTAGACCTTCCTATAAGAAGTTAGCCAAAAAGTAGCTTCGAAAAACGCTTAGGTTAAGTTTCAGAGTTGCTTCTAATGTACCAAAGCTGGACTTAGACATAATTTCACTCTCACAACATTATGGCTGGTTGGAGACAGTCCGAACCACAAGTACTGGGTCCATGGTTCTGGGTGTATACTGGGGGGACGGGGACGACTCCCATTAACCCCTGACTATACCGGGGATACGCTTATCACAATGCCTTTCTGGTCTGTGCTGAAGCAGGGCATTCTGGCAACCAAGTGGCTTGACCTTTATTAGTGAGCCTGGTTACCCCCTCTCGGAACCACAGACTTAGAAATCGCCAGCTCATATACAGTGCATAAAATATATTAATATATATACCCTTATACACCATTTTAATAAAAAATATCACACAATTCTTCTAAGTCCCTCGGGAAGAGTGAAAGACGCGCACGTTCATTTTCAGAGCTCCTAGACCTTCCTATAAGAAGTTAGCCAAAAAGTAGCTTCGAAAAACGCTTAGGTTAAGTTTCAGAGTTGCTTCTAATGTACCAAAGCTGGACTTAGACATAATTTCACTCTCACAACATTATGGCTGGTTGGAGACAGTCCGAACCACAAGTACTGGGTCCATGGTTCTGGGCGTATACTGGGGGGACGGGGACGACTCCCATTAACCCCTGACTATACCGGGGATACGCTTATCACAATGCCTTTCTGGTCTGTGCTGAAGCAGGGCATTCTGGCAACCAAGTGGCTTGACCTTTATTAGTGAGCCTGGTTACCCCCTCTCGGAACCACAGACTTAGAAATCGCCAGCTCATATACAGTGCATAAAATATATTAATACTGTATATATACCCTTATACACCATTTTAATAAAAAATATCACACAATTCTTCTAAGTCCCTCGGGAAGAGTTAAAGACGCGCACGTTCATTTTCAGAACTCCTAGACCTTCCTATAAGAAGTTAGCAAAAAAGTAGCTTCGAAAAACGCTTAGGTTAAGTTTCAGAGTTGCTTCTAATGTACCAAAGCTGGACTTAGACATAATTTCACTCTCACAACATTATGGCTGGTTGGAGACAGTCCGAACCACAAGTACCGGGTCCATGGTTCTGGGCGTATACTGGGGGGACGGGGACGACTCCCATTAACCCCTGACTATACCGGGGATACGCTTATCACAATGCCTTTCTGGTCTGTGCTGAAGCAGGGCATTCTGGCAACCAAGTGGCTTGAGCTTTATTAGTGAGCCTGGTTACCCCCACTCGGAACCACAGACTTAGAAATCGCAAGCTCATATACAGTGCATAAAATATATTTATATATATACCCTTATACACCATTTTAATAAAAAATATCACAAAATTCTTCTAAGACCCTCGAGAAGAGTGAAAGACGCGCACGTTCATTTTCAGAGCTCCTAGACCTTCCTGTAAGAAGTTAGCCAAAAGTAGATTCCAAAAACGCTTAGGTTAAGTTTCAGAGTTGCTTCTAATGTACAGTACCAAAGCTGGACTTAGACATAATTTCACTCTCACAACATTATGGCTGGTTGGAGACAGTCCGAACCACATGTACTGGGTCCATGGTTCTGGGTGTATACTGGGGGGACGGGGACGACTCCCATTAACCCCTGACTATACCGGGGATACGCTTATCACAATGCCTTTCTGGTCTGTGCTGAAGCAGGGCATTCTGGCAACCAAGTGGCTTGACCTTTATTAGTGAGCCTGGTTACCCCCTCTCGGAACCACAGACTTAGAAATCGCCAGCTCATATACAGTGCATAAAATATATTAATATATATACCCTTATACACCATTTTAATAAAAAATATCACACAATTCTTCTAAGTCCCTCGGGAAGAGTGAAAGACGCGCACGTTCATTTTTAGAGCTCCTAGACCTTCCTATAAGAAGTTAGCCAAAAAGTAGCTTCGAAAAACGCTTAGGTTAAGTTTCAGAGTTGCTTCTAATGTACCAAAGCTGGACTTAGACATAATTTCACTCTCACAACATTATGGCTGGTTGGAGACAGTCCGAACCACAAGTACTGGGTCCATGGTTCTGGGCGTATACTGGGGGGACGGGGACGACTCCCATTAACCCCTGACTATACCGGGGATACGCTTATCACAATGCCTTTCTGGTCTGTGCTGAAGCAGGGCATTCTGGCAACCAAGTGGCTTGACCTTTATTAGTGAGCCTGGTTACCCCCTCTCGGAACCACAGACTTAGAAATCGCCAGCTCATATACAGTGCATAAAATATATTAATACTGTATATATACCCTTATACACCATTTTAATAAAAAATATCACACAATTCTTCTAAGTCCCTCGGGAAGAGTTAAAGACGCGCACGTTCATTTTCAGAACTCCTAGACCTTCCTATAAGAAGTTAGCAAAAAAGTAGCTTCGAAAAACGCTTAGGTTAAGTTTCAGAGTTGCTTCTAATGTACCAAAGCTGGACTTAGACATAATTTCACTCTCACAACATTATGGCTGGTTGGAGACAGTCCGAACCACAAGTACCGGGTCCATGGTTCTGGGCGTATACTGGGGGGACGGGGACGACTCCCATTAACCCCTGACTATACCGGGGATACGCTTATCACAATGCCTTTCTGGTCTGTGCTGAAGCAGGGCATTCTGGCAACCAAGTGGCTTGAGCTTTATTAGTGAGCATGGTTACCCCCTCTCGGAACCACAGACTTTGAAATCGCAAGCTCATATACAGTGCATAAAATATATTTATATATATACCCTTATACACCATTTTAATAAAAAATATCACAAAATTCTTCTAAGACCCTCGAGAAGAGTGAAAGACGCGCACGTTCATTTTCAGAGCTCCTAGACCTTCCTGTAAGAAGTTAGCCAAAAGTAGATTCGAAAAACGCTTAGGTTAAGTTTCAGAGTTGCTTCTAATGTACCAAAGCTGGACTTAGACATAATTTCACTCTCACAACATTATGGCTGGTTGGAGACATTCCGAACCACAAGTACCGGGTCCATGGTTCTGGGCGTATACTGGGGGGACGGGGACGACTCCCGTTAACCCCTGACTATACCGGGGATACGCTTATCACAATGCCTTTCTGGTCTGTGCTGAAGCAGGGCATTCTGGCAACCAAGTGGCTTGACCTTTATTAGTGAGCCTGATTACCCCCTCTCGGAACCACAGACTTAGAAATCGCCAGCTCATATACAGTGCATAAAATATATTTATATAATATATTTATATATATACCCTTATACACCATTTTAATAAAAAATATCACAAAGTTCTTCTAAGTCCCAAGGGAAGAGTGAAAGACGCGCACGTTCATTTTCAGAGCTCCTAGACCTTCCTGTAAGAAGTTAGCCAAAAAGTAGTTTCGAAAAACGCTTAGGTTAAGTTTCAGAGTTGCTTCTAATGTACCAAAGCTGGACTTACAGTAGACATAATTTCACTCTCACAACATTATGGCTGGTTGGAGACAGTCCGAACCACAAGTACCGGGTCCATGGTTCTGGGCGTATACTGGGGGGACGGGGACGACTCCCATTAACCCCTGACTATACCGGGGATACGCTTATCACAATGCCTTTCTGGTCTGTGCTGAAGCAGGGCATTCTGGCAGCCAAGTGGCTTGACCTTTATTAGTGAACCTGGTAACCCCCTCTCGGAACCACAGACTTAGAAATCGCCAGCTCATATACAGTGCATAAAATATATTTATATAATATATTTATATATATACCCTTATACACCATTTTAATAAAAAATATCACAAAATTCTTCTAAGTCCCTCGGGAAGAGTGAAAGACGCGCACGTTCATTTTCAGAGCTCCTAGACCTTCCTATAAGAAGTTAGCCAAAAAGTAGCTTCGAAAAACGCTTAGTTTAAGTTTCAGAGTTGCTTCTAATGTACCAAAGCTGGACTTAGACATAATTTCACTCTCACAACATTATGGCTGGTTGGAGACAGTCCGAACCACAAGTACCGGGTCCATGGTTCTGGGCGTATACTGGGGGGACGGGGACGACTCCCATTAACCCCTGACTATACCGGGGATACGCTTATCACAATGCCTTTCTGGTCTGTGCTGAAGCAAGGCATTCTGGCAACCAAGTGGCTTGACCTTTATTAGTGAGCCTGGTTACCCCCTCTCGGAACCACAGACTTAGAAATCGCCAGCTCATATACAGTGCATAAAATATATTTATATATATACCCTTATACACCATTTTAATAAAAAATATCACACAATTCTTCTAAGTCCCTCGGGAAGATTGAAAGACGCGCACGTTCATTTTCAGAGCTCCTAGAACTTCCTATAAGAAGTTAGCCAAAAAGTAGCTTCGAAAATCGCTTAGGTTAAGTTTCAGAGTTGCTTCTAATGCACTAAACCTGGACTTAGACATAATTTCACTCTCACAACATTATGGCTGGTTGGAGACAGTCCGAACCACAAGTACCGGGTCCATGGTTCTGGGCGTATACTGGGGGGACGGGGACGACTCCCATTAACCCCTGACTATACCGGGGATACGCTTATCACAATGCCTTTCTGGTCTGTGCTGAAGCAGGGCATTCTGGCAGCCAAGTGGCTTGACCTTTATTAGTGAACCTGGTTACCCCCTCTCGGAACCACAGACTTAGAAATCGCCAGCTCATATACAGTGCATAAAATATATTTATATAATATATTTATATATATACCCTTATACACCATTTTAATAAAAAATATCACAAAATTCTTTTAAGTCCCTCGGGAAGAGTGAAAGACGCGCACGTTCATTTTCAGAGCTCCTAGACCTTTCTATAAGAAGTTAGCCAAAAAGTAGCTTCGAAAAACGCTTAGGTTAAGTTTCAGAGTTGCTTCTAATGTACCAAAGCTGGACTTAGACATAATTTCACTCTCACAACATTATGGATGGTTGGAGACAGTCCGAACCACAAGTACCGGGTCCATGGTTCTGGACGTATACTGGGGGGACGGGGACGACTCCCATTAACCCCTGACTATACCGGGGATACGCTTATCACAATGCCTTTCTGGTCTGTGCTGAAGCAGGGCATTCTGGCAGCCAAGTGGCTTGACCTTTATTAGTGAGCCTGGTTACCCCCTCTCGGAACCACAGACTTAGAAATCGCCAGCTCATATACAGTGCATAAAATATATTTATATATATACCCTTATACACCATTTTAATAAAAAATATCACAAAATTCTTCTAAGTCCCTCGAGAAGAGTGAAAGACGCGTACGTTCATTTTCAGAGCTCCTAGAACTTCCTATAAGAAGTTAGCCAAAAAGTAGCTTCGAAAAACGCTTAGGTTAAGTTTCAGAGATGCTTCTAATGTACAGTACCAAAGCTGGACTTAGACATAATTTCACTCTCACAACATTATGGCTGGTTGGAGACAGTCCGAACCACAAGTACCGGGTCCATGGTTCTGGGCGTATACTGGGGGGACGGGGACGACTCCCATTAACCCCTGACTATACCGGGGATACGCTTATCACAATGCCTTTCTGGTCTGTGCTGAAGCAGGGCATTCTGGCAACCACGTGGCTTGACCTTTATTAGTGATCCTGGTTACCCCCTCTCGGAACCACAGACTTAGAAATCGCCAGCTCATATACAGTGCATAAAATATATTAATATATATACCCTTATACACCATTTTAATAAAAAATATCACACAATTCTTCTAAGTCCCTCGGGAAGAGTGAAAGACGCGCACGTTCATTTTCAGAGCTCCTAGAACTTCCTATAAGAAGTTAGCCAAAAAGTAGCTTCGAAAAACGCTTAGGTTAAGTTTCAGAGTTGCTTCTAATGCACCAAACCTGGACTTAGACATAATTTCACTCTCACAACATTATGGCTGGTTGGAGACAGTCCGAACCACAAGTACCGGGTCCATGGTTCTGGGCGTATACTGGGGGGACGGGGACGACTCCCATTAACCCCTGACTATACCGGGGATACGCTTATCACAATGCCTTTCTGGTCTGTGCTGAAGCAGGGCATTCTGGCAACCAAGTGGCTTGACCTTTATTAGTGATCCTGGTTACCCCCTCTCGGAACCACAGACTTAGAAATCGCCAGCTCATATACAGTGCATAAAATATATTAATATATATACCCTTATACACCATTTTAATAAAAAATATCACACAATTCTTCTAAGTCCCTCGGGAAGATTGAAAGACGCGCACGTTCATTTTCAGAGCTCCTAGAACTTCCTATAAGAAGTTAGCCAAAAAGTAGCTTCGAAAAACGCTTAGGTTAAGTTTCAGAGTTGCTTCTAATGTACCAAAGCTGGACTTAGACATAATTTCACTCTCACAACATTATGGATGGTTGGAGACAGTCCGAACCACAAGTACCGGGTCCATGGTTCTGGACGTATACTGGGGGGACGGGGACGACTCCCATTAACCCCTGACTTTACCGGGGATACGCTTATCACAATGCCTTTCTGGTCTGTGCTGAAGCAGGGCATTCTGGCAGCCAAGTGGCTTGACCTTTATTAGTGAGCCTGGTTACCCCCTCTCGGAACCACATACTTAGAAAACGCCAGCTCATATACAGTGCATAAAATATATTTATATAATATATTTATATATATACCCTTATACACCATTTTAATAAAAAATATCACAAAATTCTTCTAAGTCCCTCGGGAAGAGTGAAAGACGCGCACGTTCATTTTCAGAGCTCCTAGACCTTCCTATAAGAAGTTAGCCTTAAAGTAGCTTCGAAAAACGCTTAGGTTAAGTTTCAGAGTTGCTTCTAATGTACCAAAGCTGGACTTAGACATAATTTCACTCTCACAACATTATGGCTGGCTGGAGACAGTCCGAACCACAAGTACTGGGTCCATGGTTCTGGGCGTATACTGGGGGGACGGGGACGACTCCCATTAACCCCTGACTATACCGGGGATACGCTTATCACAATTCCTTTCTGGTCTTTGCTGAAGCAAGGCATTCTGGCAACCAAGTGGCTTGACCTTTATTAGTGAGCCTGGTTACCCCCTCTCGGAACCACAGACTTAGAAATCGCCAGCTCATATACAGTGCATAAAATATATTTATATATATACCCTTATACACCATTTTAATAAAAAATATCACAAAATTCTTCTAAGTCCCTCGAGAAGAGTGAAAGACGCGTACGTTCATTTTCAGAGCTCCTAGACCTTCCTGTAAGAAGTTAGCCAAAAGTAGTTTCGAAAAACGCTTAGGTTAAGTTTCAGAGTTGCTTCTAATGTACCAAAGCTGGACTTAGACATAATTTCACTCTCACAACATTATGGCTGGTTGGAGACAGTCCGAACCACAAGTACTGGGTCCATGGTTCTGGGCGTATACTGGGGGGACGGGGACGACTCCCATTAACCCCTGACTATACCGGGGATACGCTTATCACAATGCCTTTCTGGTCTGTGCTGAAGCAAGGCATTCTGGCAACCAAGTGGCTTGACCTTTATTAGTGAGCCTGGTTACCCCCTCTCGGAACCACAGACTTAGAAATCGCCAGCTCATATACAGTGCATAAAATATATTAATATATATACCCTTATACACCATTTTAATAAAAAATATCACACAATTCTTCTAAGTCCCTCGGGAAGAGTGAAAGACGCGCACGTTCATTTTCAGAGCTCCTAGACCTTCCTATAAGAAGTTAGCCAAAAAGTAGCTTCGAAAAACGCTTAGGTTAAGTTTCAGAGTTGCTTCTAATGTACCAAAGCTGGACTTAGACATAATTTCACTCTCACAACATTATGGCTGGTTGGAGACAGTCCGAACCACAAGTACTGGGTCCATGGTTCTGGGTGTATACTGGGGGGACGGGGACGACTCCCATTAACCCCTGACTATACCGGGGATACGCTTATCACAATGCCTTTCTGGTCTGTGCTGAAGCAGGGCATTCTGGCAACCAAGTGGCTTGACCTTTATTAGTGAGCCTGGTTACCCCCTCTCGGAACCACAGACTTAGAAATCGCCAGCTCATATACAGTGCATAAAATATATTAATATATATACCCTTATACACCATTTTAATAAAAAATATCACACAATTCTTCTAAGTCCCTCGGGAAGAGTGAAAGACGCGCACGTTCATTTTCAGAGCTCCTAGACCTTCCTATAAGAAGTTAGCCAAAAAGTAGCTTCGAAAAACGCTTAGGTTAAGTTTCAGAGTTGCTTCTAATGTACCAAAGCTGGACTTAGACATAATTTCACTCTCACAACATTATGGCTGGTTGGAGACAGTCCGAACCACAAGTACTGGGTCCATGGTTCTGGGCGTATACTGGGGGGACGGGGACGACTCCCATTAACCCCTGACTATACCGGGGATACGCTTATCACAATGCCTTTCTGGTCTGTGCTGAAGCAGGGCATTCTGGCAACCAAGTGGCTTGACCTTTATTAGTGAGCCTGGTTACCCCCTCTCGGAACCACAGACTTAGAAATCGCCAGCTCATATACAGTGCATAAAATATATTAATACTGTATATATACCCTTATACACCATTTTAATAAAAAATATCACACAATTCTTCTAAGTCCCTCGGGAAGAGTTAAAGACGCGCACGTTCATTTTCAGAACTCCTAGACCTTCCTATAAGAAGTTAGCAAAAAAGTAGCTTCGAAAAACGCTTAGGTTAAGTTTCAGAGTTGCTTCTAATGTACCAAAGCTGGACTTAGACATAATTTCACTCTCACAACATTATGGCTGGTTGGAGACAGTCCGAACCACAAGTACCGGGTCCATGGTTCTGGGCGTATACTGGGGGGACGGGGACGACTCCCATTAACCCCTGACTATACCGGGGATACGCTTATCACAATGCCTTTCTGGTCTGTGCTGAAGCAGGGCATTCTGGCAACCAAGTGGCTTGAGCTTTATTAGTGAGCCTGGTTACCCCCTCTCGGAACCACAGACTTAGAAATCGCAAGCTCATATACAGTGCATAAAATATATTTATATATATACCCTTATACACCATTTTAATAAAAAATATCACAAAATTCTTCTAAGACCCTCGAGAAGAGTGAAAGACGCGCACGTTCATTTTCAGAGCTCCTAGACCTTCCTGTAAGAAGTTAGCCAAAAGTAGATTCGAAAAACGCTTAGGTTAAGTTTCAGAGTTGCTTCTAATGTACCAAAGCTGGACTTAGACATAATTTCACTCTCACAACATTATGGCTGGTTGGAGACAGTCCGAACCACAAGTACCGGGTCCATGGTTCTGGGCGTATACTGGGGGGACGGGGACGACTCCCGTTAACCCCTGACTATACCGGGGATACGCTTATCACAATGCCTTTCTGGTCTGTGCTGAAGCAGGGCATTCTGGCAACCAAGTGGCTTGACCTTTATTAGTGAGCCTGATTACCCCCTCTCGGAACCACAGACTTAGAAATCGCCAGCTCATATACAGTGCATAAAATATATTTATATAATATATTTATATATATACCCTTATACACCATTTTAATAAAAAATATCACAAAGTTCTTCTAAGTCCCAAGGGAAGAGTGAAAGACGCGCACGTTCATTTTCAGAGCTCCTAGACCTTCCTGTAAGAAGTTAGCCAAAAAGTAGTTTCGAAAAACGCTTATGTTAAGTTTCAGAGTTGCTTCTAATGTACCAAAGCTGGACTTAGACATAATTTCACTCTCAACATTATGGCTGGTTGGAGACAGTCCGAACCACAAGTACCGGGTCCATGGTTCTGGGCGTATACTGGGGGGACGGGGACGACTCCCATTAACCCCTGACTATACCGGGGATACGCTTATCACAATGCCTTTCTGGTCTGTGCTGAAGCAGGGCATTCTGGCAACCAAGTGGCTTGAGCTTTATTAGTGAGCCTGGTTACCCCCTCTCGGAACCACAGACTTAGAAATCGCAAGCTCATATACAGTGCATAAAATATATTTATATATATACCCTTATACACCATTTTAATAAAAAATATCACAAAATTCTTCTAAGACCCTCGAGAAGAGTGAAAGACGCGCACGTTCATTTTCAGAGCTCCTAGACCTTCCTGTAAGAAGTTAGCCAAAAGTAGATTCGAAAAACGCTTAGGTTAAGTTTCAGAGTTGCTTCTAATGTACCAAAGCTGGACTTAGACATAATTTCACTCTCACAACATTATGGCTGGTTGGAGACAGTCCGAACCACAAGTACTGGGTCCATGGTTCTGGGTGTATACTGGGGGGACGGGGACGACTCCCATTAACCCCTGACTATACCGGGGATACGCTTATCACAATGCCTTTCTGGTCTGTGCTGAAGCAGGGCATTCTGGCAACCAAGTGGCTTGACCTTTATTAGTGAGCCTGGTTACCCCCTCTCGGAACCACAGACTTAGAAATCGCCAGCTCATATACAGTGCATAAAATATATTAATATATATACCCTTATACACCATTTTAATAAAAAATATCACACAATTCTTCTAAGTCCCTCGGGAAGAGTGAAAGACGCGCACGTTCATTTTTAGAGCTCCTAGACCTTCCTATAAGAAGTTAGCCAAAAAGTAGCTTCGAAAAACGCTTAGGTTAAGTTTCAGAGTTGCTTCTAATGTACCAAAGCTGGACTTAGACATAATTTCACTCTCACAACATTATGGCTGGTTGGAGACAGTCCGAACCACAAGTACTGGGTCCATGGTTCTGGGCGTATACTGGGGGGACGGGGACGACTCCCATTAACCCCTGACTATACCGGGGATACGCTTATCACAATGCCTTTCTGGTCTGAGCTGAAGCAGGGCATTCTGGCAACCAAGTGGCTTGACCTTTATTAGTGAGCCTGGTTACCCCCTCTCGGAACCACAGACTTAGAAATCGCCAGCTCATATACAGTGCATAAAATATATTAATACTGTATATATACCCTTATACACCATTTTAATAAAAAATATCACACAATTCTTCTAAGTCCCTCGGGAAGAGTTAAAGACGCGCACGTTCATTTTCAGAACTCCTAGACCTTCCTATAAGAAGTTAGCAAAAAAGTAGCTTCGAAAAACGCTTAGGTTAAGTTTCAGAGTTGCTTCTAATGTACCAAAGCTGGACTTAGACATAATTTCACTCTCACAACATTATGGCTGGTTGGAGACAGTCCGAACCACAAGTACCGGGTCCATGGTTCTGGGCGTATACTGGGGGGACGGGGACGACTCCCATTAACCCCTGACTATACCGGGGATACGCTTATCACAATGCCTTTCTGGTCTGTGCTGAAGCAGGGCATTCTGGCAACCAAGTGGCTTGAGCTTTATTAGTGAGCCTGGTTACCCCCTCTCGGAACCACAGACTTAGAAATCGCAAGCTCATATACAGTGCATAAAATATATTTATATATATACCCTTATACACCATTTTAATAAAAAATATCACAAAATTCTTCTAAGACCCTCGAGAAGAGTGAAAGACGCGCACGTTCATTTTCAGAGCTCCTAGACCTTCCTGTAAGAAGTTAGCCAAAAGTAGATTCGAAAAACGCTTAGGTTAAGTTTCAGAGTTGCTTCTAATGTACCAAAGCTGGACTTAGACATAATTTCACTCTCACAACATTATGGCTGGTTGGAGACAGTCCGAACCACAAGTACCGGGTCCATGGTTCTGGGCGTATACTGGGGGGACGGGGACGACTCCCGTTAACCCCTGACTATACCGGGGATACGCTTATCACAATGCCTTTCTGGTCTGTGCTGAAGCAGGGCATTCTGGCAACCAAGTGGCTTGACCTTTATTAGTGAGCCTGATTACCCCCTCTCGGAACCACAGACTTAGAAATCGCCAGCTCATATACAGTGCATAAAATATATTTATATAATATATTTATATATATACCCTTATACACCATTTTAATAAAAAATATCACAAAGTTCTTCTAAGTCCCAAGGGAAGAGTGAAAGACGCGCACGTTCATTTTCAGAGCTCCTAGACCTTCCTGTAAGAAGTTAGCCAAAAAGTAGTTTCGAAAAACGCTTAGGTTAAGTTTCAGAGTTGCTTCTAATGTACCAAAGCTGGACTTAGACATAATTTCACTCTCACAACATTATGGCTGGTTGGAGACAGTCCGAACCACAAGTACCGGGTCCATGGTTCTGGGCGTATACTGGGGGGACGGGGACGACTCCCATTAACCCCTGACTATACCGGGGATACGCTTATCACAATGCCTTTCTGGTCTGTGCTGAAGCAGGGCATTCTGGCAACCAAGTGGCTTGACCTTTATTAGTGAGCCTGGTTACCCCCTCTCGGAACCACAGACTTAGAAATCGCCAGCTCATATACAGTGCATAAAATATATTAATATATATACCCTTATACACCAATTTAATAAAAAATATCACACAATTCTTCTAAGCCCCTCGGGAAGAGTTAAAGACGCGCACGTTCATTTCCAGAACTCCTAGACCTTCCTATAAGAAGTTAGCCAAAAAGTAGCTTCGTAAAACGCTTAGGTTAAGTTTCAGAGTTGCTTCTAATGTACCAAAGCTGGACTTACAGTAGACATAATTTCACTCTCACAACATTATGGCTGGTTGGAGACAGTCCGAACCACAAGTACCGGGTCCATGGTTCTGGGCGTATACTGGGGGGACGGGGACGACTCCCATTAACCCCTGACTATACCGGGGATACGCTTATCACAATGCCTTTCTGGTCTGTGCTGAAGCAGGGCATTCTGGCAGCCAAGTGGCTTGACCTTTATTAGTGAGCCTGGTTACCCCCTCTCGGAACCACAGACTTAGAAATCGCCAGCTCATATACAGTGCATAAAATATATTTATATAATATATTTATATATATACCCTTATACACCATTTTAATAAAAAATATCACAAAATTCTTCTAAGTCCCTCGGGAAGAGTGAAAGACGCGCACGTTCATTTTCAGAGCTCCTAGACCTTCCTATAAGAAGTTAGCCAAAAAGTAGCTTCGAAAAACGCTTAGTTTAAGTTTCAGAGTTGCTTCTAATGTACCAAAGCTGGACTTAGACATAATTTCACTCTCACAACATTATGGCTGGTTGGAGACAGTCCGAACCACAAGTACCGGGTCCATGGTTCTGGGCGTATACTGGGGGGACGGGGACGACTCCCATTAACCCCTGACTATACCGGGGATACGCTTATCACAATGCCTTTCTGATCTGTGCTGAAGCAGGGCATTCTGGCAGCCAAGTGGCTTGACCTTTATTAGTGAGCCTGGTTACCCCCTCTCGGAACCACAGACTTAGAAATCGCCAGCTCATATACAGTGCATAAAAAATATTTATATAATATATTTATATATATACCCTTATACACCATTTTAATAAAAAATATCACACAATTCTTCTAAGTCCCTCGGGAAGAGTGAAAGACGCGCACGTTCATTTTCAGAGCTCCTAGACCTTCCTATAAGAAGTTAGCCAAAAAGTAGCTTCGAAAAACGCTTAGGTTAAGTTTCAGAGTTGCTTCTAATGTACCAAAGCGGACTTAGACATAATTTCACTCTCACAACATTATGGCTGGTTGGAGACAGTCCGAACCACAAGTACTGGGTCCATGGTCCTGGGCGTATACTGGGGGGACGGGGACGACTCCCATTAACCCCTGACTATACCGGGGATACGCTTATCACAATGCCTTTCTGGTCTGTGCTGAAGCAGGGCATTCTGGCAACCAATTGGCTTGACCTTTATTAGTGATCCTGGTTACCCCCTCTCGGAACCACAGACTTAGAAATCGCCAGCTCATATACAGTGCATAAAATATATTAATATATATACCCTTATACACCATTTTAATAAAAAATATCACACAATTCTTCTAAGTCCCTAGGGAAGAGTTAAAGACGCGCACGTTCATTTTCAGAGCTCCTAGACCTTCCTATAAGAAGTTAGCCAAAAAGTAGCTTCGAAAAACGCTTAGGTTATGTTTCAGAGTTGCTTCTAATGTACCAAAGCTGGACTTAGACATAATTTCACTCTCACAACATTATGGCTGGTTGGAGACAGTCCGAACCACAAGTACCGGGTCCATGGTCCTGGGCGTATACTGGGGGGACGGGGACGACTCCCATTAACCCCTGACTATACCGGGGATACGCTTATCACAATGCCTTTCTGGTCTGTGCTGAAGCAGGGCATTCTGGCAACCAAGTGGCTTGACCTTTATTAGTGATCCTGGTTACCCCCTCTCGGAACCACAGACTTAGAAATCGCCAGCTCATATACAGTGCATAAAATATATTAATATATATACCCTTATACACCATTTTAATAAAAAATATCGCACAATTCTTCTAAGTCCCTCGGGAAGAGTGAAAGACGCGCACGTTCATTTTCAGAGCTCCTAGACCTTCCTATAAGAAGTTAGCCAAAAAGTAGCTTCGAAAAACGCTTAGGTTAAGTTTCAGAGTTGCTTCTAATGTACCAAAGCGGACTTAGACATAATTTCACTCTCACAACATTATGGCTGGTTGGAGACAGTCCGAACCACAAGTACTGGGTCCATGGTCCTGGGCGTATACTGGGGGGACGGGGACGACTCCCATTAACCCCTGACTATACCGGGGATACGCTTATCACAATGCCTTTCTGGTCTGTGCTGAAGCAGGGCATTCTGGCAACCAAGTGGCTTGACCTTTATTAGTGATCCTGGTTACCCCCTCTCGGAACCACAGACTTAGAAATCGCCAGCTCATATACAGTGCATAAAATATATTTATATATATACCCTTATACACCATTTTAATAAAAAATATCACACAATTCTTCTAAGTCCCTCGGGAAGATTGAAAGACGCGCACGTTCATTTTCAGAGCTCCTAGAACTTCCTATAAGAAGTTAGCCAAAAAGTAGCTTCGAAAATCGCTTAGGTTAAGTTTCAGAGTTGCTTCTAATGCACTAAACCTGGACTTAGACATAATTTCACTCTCACAACATTATGGCTGGTTGGAGACAGTCCGAACCACAAGTACCGGGTCCATGGTTCTGGGCGTATACTGGGGGGACGGGGACGACTCCCATTAACCCCTGACTATACCGGGGATACGCTTATCACAATGCCTTTCTGGTCTGTGCTGAAGCAGGGCATTCTGGCAGCCAAGTGGCTTGACCTTTATTAGTGAACCTGGTTACCCCCTCTCGGAACCACAGACTTAGAAATCGCCAGCTCATATACAGTGCATAAAATATATTTATATAATATATTTATATATATACCCTTATACACCATTTTAATAAAAAATATCACAAAATTCTTTTAAGTCCCTCGGGAAGAGTGAAAGATGCGCACGTTCATTTTCAGAGCTCCTAGACCTTTCTATAAGAAGTTAGCCAAAAGTAGATTCGAAAAACGCTTAGGTTAAGTTTCAGAGTTGCTTCTAATGTACCAAAGCTGGACTTAGACATAATTTCACTCTCACAACATTATGGCTGGTTGGAGACAGTCCGAACCACAAGTACTGGGTCCATGGTTCTGGGCGTATACTGGGGGGACGGGGACGACTCCCATTAACCCCTGACTATACCGGGGATACGCTTATCACAATGCCTTTCTGGTCTGTGCTGAAGCAGGGCATTCTGGCAACCAAGTGGCTTGACCTTTATTAGTGAGCCTGGTTACCCCCTCTCGGAACCACAGACTTAGAAATCGCCAGCTCATATACAGTGCATAAAATATATTAATACTGTATATATACCCTTATACACCATTTTAATAAAAAATATCACACAATTCTTCTAAGTCCCTCGGGAAGAGTTAAAGACGCGCACGTTCATTTTCAGAACTCCTAGACCTTCCTATAAGAAGTTAGCAAAAAAGTAGCTTCGAAAAACGCTTAGGTTAAGTTTCAGAGTTGCTTCTAATGTACCAAAGCTGGACTTAGACATAATTTCACTCTCACAACATTATGGCTGGTTGGAGACAGTCCGAACCACAAGTACCGGGTCCATGGTTCTGGGCGTATACTGGGGGGACGGGGACGACTCCCATTAACCCCTGACTATACCGGGGATACGCTTATCACAATGCGTTTCTGGTCTGTGCTGAAGCAGGGCATTCTGGCAACCAAGTGGCTTGAGCTTTATTAGTGAGCCTGGTTACCCCCTCTCGGAACCACAGACTTAGAAATCGCAAGCTCATATACAGTGCATAAAATATATTTATATATATACCCTTATACACCATTTTAATAAAAAATATCACAAAATTCTTCTAAGACCCTCGAGAAGAGTGAAAGACGCGCACGTTCATTTTCAGAGCTCCTAGACCTTCCTGTAAGAAGTTAGCCAAAAGTAGATTCGAAAAACGCTTAGGTTAAGTTTCAGAGTTGCTTCTAATGTACCAAAGCTGGACTTAGACATAATTTCACTCTCACAACATTATGGCTGGTTGGAGACAGTCCGAACCACAAGTACCGGGTCCATGGTTCTGGGCGTATACTGGGGGGACGGGGACGACTCCCGTTAACCCCTGACTATACCGGGGATACGCTTATCACAATGCCTTTCTGGTCTGTGCTGAAGCAGGGCATTCTGGCAACCAAGTGGCTTGACCTTTATTAGTGAGCCTGATTACCCCCTCTCGGAACCACAGACTTAGAAATCGCCAGCTCATATACAGTGCATAAAATATATTTATATAATATATTTATATATATACCCTTATACACCATTTTAATAAAAAATATCACAAAGTTCTTCTAAGTCCCAAGGGAAGAGTGAAAGACGCGCACGTTCATTTTCAGAGCTCCTAGACCTTCCTGTAAGAAGTTAGCCAAAAAGTAGTTTCGAAAAACGCTTAGGTTAAGTTTCAGAGTTGCTTCTAATGTACCAAAGCTGGACTTAGACATAATTTCACTCTCACAACATTATGGCTGGTTGGAGACAGTCCGAACCACAAGTACCGGGTCCATGGTTCTGGGCGTATACTGGGGGGACGGGGACGACTCCCATTAACCCCTGACTATACCGGGGATACGCTTATCACAATGCCTTTCTGGTCTGTGCTGAAGCAGGGCATTCTGGCAACCAAGTGGCTTGAGCTTTATTAGTGAGCCTGGTTACCCCCTCTCGGAACCACAGACTTAGAAATCGCAAGCTCATATACAGTGCATAAAATATATTAATATATATACCCTTATACACCATTTTAATAAAAAATATCACAAAATTCTTCTAAGACCCTCGAGAAGAGTGAAAGACGCGCACGTTCATTTTCAGAGCTCCTAGACCTTCCTGTAAGAAGTTAGCCAAAAGTAGATTCGAAAAACGCTTAGGTTAAGTTTCAGAGTTGCTTCTAATGTACCAAAGCTGGACTTAGACATAATTTCACTCTCACAACATTATGGCTGGTTGGAGACAGTCCGAACCACAAGTACTGGGTCCATGGTTCTGGGTGTATACTGGGGGGACGGGGACGACTCCCATTAACCCCTGACTATACCGGGGATACGCTTATCACAATGCCTTTCTGGTCTGTGCTGAAGCAGGGCATTCTGGCAACCAAGTGGCTTGACCTTTATTAGTGAGCCTGGTTACCCCCTCTCGGAACCACAGACTTAGAAATCGCCAGCTCATATACAGTGCATAAAATATATTAATATATATACCCTTATACACCATTTTAATAAAAAATATCACACAATTCTTCTAAGTCCCTCGGGAAGAGTGAAAGACGCGCACGTTCATTTTTAGAGCTCCTAGACCTTCCTATAAGAAGTTAGCCAAAAAGTAGCTTCGAAAAACGCTTAGGTTAAGTTTCAGAGTTGCTTCTAATGTACCAAAGCTGGACTTAGACATAATTTCACTCTCACAACATTATGGCTGGTTGGAGACAGTCCGAACCACAAGTACTGGGTCCATGGTTCTGGGCGTATACTGGGGGGACGGGGACGACTCCCATTAACCCCTGACTATACCGGGGATACGCTTATCACAATGCCTTTCTGGTCTGTGCTGAAGCAGGGCATTCTGGCAACCAAGTGGCTTGACCTTTATTAGTGAGCCTGGTTACCCCCTCTCGGAACCACAGACTTAGAAATCGCCAGCTCATATACAGTGCATAAAATATATTAATACTGTATATATACCCTTATACACCATTTTAATAAAAAATATCACACAATTCTTCTAAGTCCCTCGGGAAGAGTTAAAGACGCGCACGTTCATTTTCAGAACTCCTAGACCTTCCTATAAGAAGTTAGCAAAAAAGTAGCTTCGAAAAACGCTTAGGTTAAGTTTCAGAGTTGCTTCTAATGTACCAAAGCTGGACTTAGACATAATTTCACTCTCACAACATTATGGCTGGTTGGAGACAGTCCGAACCACAAGTACCGGGTCCATGGTTCTGGGCGTATACTGGGGGGACGGGGACGACTCCCATTAACCCCTGACTATACCGGGGATACGCTTATCACAATGCCTTTCTGGTCTGTGCTGAAGCAGGGCATTCTGGCAACCAAGTGGCTTGAGCTTTATTAGTGAGCCTGGTTACCCCCTCTCGGAACCACAGACTTAGAAATCGCAAGCTCATATACAGTGCATAAAATATATTTATATATATACCCTTATACACCATTTTAATAAAAAATATCACAAAATTCTTCTAAGACCCTCGAGAAGAGTGAAAGACGCGCACGTTCATTTTCAGAGCTCCTAGACCTTCCTGTAAGAAGTTAGCCAAAAGTAGATTCGAAAAACGCTTAGGTTAAGTTTCAGAGTTGCTTCTAATGTACCAAAGCTGGACTTAGACATAATTTCACTCTCACAACATTATGGCTGGTTGGAGACAGTCCGAACCACAAGTACCGGGTCCATGGTTCTGGGCGTATACTGGGGGGACGGGGACGACTCCCGTTAACCCCTGACTATACCGGGGATACGCTTATCACAATGCCTTTCTGGTCTGTGCTGAAGCAGGGCATTCTGGCAACCAAGTGGCTTGACCTTTATTAGTGAGCCTGATTACCCCCTCTCGGAACCACAGACTTAGAAATCGCCAGCTCATATACAGTGCATAAAATATATTTATATAATATATTTATATATATACCCTTATACACCATTTTAATAAAAAATATCACAAAGTTCTTCTAAGTCCCAAGGGAAGAGTGAAAGACGCGCACGTTCATTTTCAGAGCTCCTAGACCTTCCTGTAAGAAGTTAGCCAAAAAGTAGTTTCGAAAAACGCTTAGGTTAAGTTTCAGAGTTGCTTCTAATGTACCAAAGCTGGACTTAGACATAATTTCACTCTCACAACATTATGGCTGGTTGGAGACAGTCCGAACCACAAGTACCGGGTCCATGGTTCTGGGCGTATACTGGGGGGACGGGGACGACTCCCATTAACCCCTGACTATACCGGGGATACGCTTATCACAATGCCTTTCTGGTCTGTGCTGAAGCAGGGCATTCTGGCAACCAAGTGGCTTGACCTTTATTAGTGAGCCTGGTTACCCCCTCTCGGAACCACAGACTTAGAAATCGCCAGCTCATATACAGTGCATAAAATATATTAATATATATACCCTTATACACCAATTTAATAAAAAATATCACACAATTCTTCTAAGCCCCTCGGGAAGAGTTAAAGACGCGCACGTTCATTTCCAGAACTCCTAGACCTTCCTATAAGAAGTTAGCCAAAAAGTAGCTTCGTAAAACGCTTAGGTTAAGTTTCAGAGTTGCTTCTAATGTACCAAAGCTGGACTTACAGTAGACATAATTTCACTCTCACAACATTATGGCTGGTTGGAGACAGTCTGAACCACAAGTACCGGGTCCATGGTTCTGGGCGTATACTGGGGGGACGGGGACGACTCCCATTAACCCCTGACTATACCGGGGATACGCTTATCACAATGCCTTTCTGGTCTGTGCTGAAGCAGGGCATTCTGGCAGCCAAGTGGCTTGACCTTTATTAGTGAGCCTGGTTACCCCCTCTCGGAACCACAGACTTAGAAATCGCAAGCTCATATACAGTGCATAAAATATATTTATATATATACCCTTATACACCATTTTAATAAAAAATATCACAAAATTCTTCTAAGACCCTCGAGAAGAGTGAAAGACGCGCACGTTCATTTTCAGAGCTCCTAGACCTTCCTGTAAGAAGTTAGCCAAAAGTAGATTCGAAAAACGCTTAGGTTAAGTTTCAGAGTTGCTTCTAATGTACCAAAGCTGGACTTAGACATAATTTCACTCTCACAACATTATGGCTGGTTGGAGACAGTCCGAACCACAAGTACTGGGTCCATGGTTCTGGGTGTATACTGGGGGGACGGGGACGACTCCCATTAACCCCTGACTATACCGGGGATACGCTTATCACAATGCCTTTCTGGTCTGTGCTGAAGCAGGGCATTCTGGCAACCAAGTGGCTTGACCTTTATTAGTGAGCCTGGTTACCCCCTCTCGGAACCACAGACTTAGAAATCGCCAGCTCATATACAGTGCATAAAATATATTAATATATATACCCTTATACACCATTTTAATAAAAAATATCACACAATTCTTCTAAGTCCCTCGGGAAGAGTGAAAGACGCGCACGTTCATTTTTAGAGCTCCTAGACCTTCCTATAAGAAGTTAGCCAAAAAGTAGCTTCGAAAAACGCTTAGGTTAAGTTTCAGAGTTGCTTCTAATGTACCAAAGCTGGACTTAGACATAATTTCACTCTCACAACATTATGGCTGGTTGGAGACAGTCCGAACCACAAGTACTGGGTCCATGGTTCTGGGCGTATACTGGGGGGACGGGGACGACTCCCATTAACCCCTGACTATACCGGGGATACGCTTATCACAATGCCTTTCTGGTCTGTGCTGAAGCAGGGCATTCTGGCAACCAAGTGGCTTGACCTTTATTAGTGAGCCTGGTTACCCCCTCTCGGAACCACAGACTTAGAAATCGCCAGCTCATATACAGTGCATAAAATATATTAATACTGTATATATACCCTTATACACCATTTTAATAAAAAATATCACACAATTCTTCTAAGTCCCTCGGGAAGAGTTAAAGACGCGCACGTTCATTTTCAGAACTCCTAGACCTTCCTATAAGAAGTTAGCAAAAAAGTAGCTTCGAAAAACGCTTAGGTTAAGTTTCAGAGTTGCTTCTAATGTACCAAAGCTGGACTTAGACATAATTTCACTCTCACAACATTATGGCTGGTTGGAGACAGTCCGAACCACAAGTACCGGGTCCATGGTTCTGGGCGTATACTGGGGGGACGGGGACGACTCCCATTAACCCCTGACTATACCGGGGATACGCTTATCACAATGCCTTTCTGGTCTGTGCTGAAGCAGGGCATTCTGGCAACCAAGTGGCTTGAGCTTTATTAGTGAGCCTGGTTACCCCCTCTCGGAACCACAGACTTAGAAATCGCAAGCTCATATACAGTGCATAAAATATATTTATATATATACCCTTATACACCATTTTAATAAAAAATATCACAAAATTCTTCTAAGACCCTCGAGAAGAGTGAAAGACGCGCACGTTCATTTTCAGAGCTCCTAGACCTTCCTGTAAGAAGTTAGCCAAAAGTAGATTCGAAAAACGCTTAGGTTAAGTTTCAGAGTTGCTTCTAATGTACCAAAGCTGGACTTAGACATAATTTCACTCTCACAACATTATGGCTGGTTGGAGACAGTCCGAACCACAAGTACCGGGTCCATGGTTCTGGGCGTATACTGGGGGGACGGGGACGACTCCCGTTAACCCCTGACTATACCGGGGATACGCTTATCACAATGCCTTTCTGGTCTGTGCTGAAGCAGGGCATTCTGGCAACCAAGTGGCTTGACCTTTATTAGTGAGCCTGATTACCCCCTCTCGGAACCACAGACTTAGAAATCGCCAGCTCATATACAGTGCATAAAATATATTTATATAATATATTTATATATATACCCTTATACACCATTTTAATAAAAAATATCACAAAGTTCTTCTAAGTCCCAAGGGAAGAGTGAAAGACGCGCACGTTCATTTTCAGAGCTCCTAGACCTTCCTGTAAGAAGTTAGCCAAAAAGTAGTTTCGAAAAACGCTTAGGTTAAGTTTCAGAGTTGCTTCTAATGTACCAAAGCTGGACTTAGACATAATTTCACTCTCACAACATTATGGCTGGTTGGAGACAGTCCGAACCACAAGTACCGGGTCCATGGTTCTGGGCGTATACTGGGGGGACGGGGACGACTCCCATTAACCCCTGACTATACCGGGGATACGCTTATCACAATGCCTTTCTGGTCTGTGCTGAAGCAGGGCATTCTGGCAACCAAGTGGCTTGACCTTTATTAGTGAGCCTGGTTACCCCCTCTCGGAACCACAGACTTAGAAATCGCCAGCTCATATACAGTGCATAAAATATATTAATATATATACCCTTATACACCAATTTAATAAAAAATATCACACAATTCTTCTAAGCCCCTCGGGAAGAGTTAAAGACGCGCACGTTCATTTCCAGAACTCCTAGACCTTCCTATAAGAAGTTAGCCAAAAAGTAGCTTCGTAAAACGCTTAGGTTAAGTTTCAGAGTTGCTTCTAATGTACCAAAGCTGGACTTACAGTAGACATAATTTCACTCTCACAACATTATGGCTGGTTGGAGACAGTCCGAACCACAAGTACCGGGTCCATGGTTCTGGGCGTATACTGGGGGGACGGGGACGACTCCCATTAACCCCTGACTATACCGGGGATACGCTTATCACAATGCCTTTCTGGTCTGTGCTGAAGCAGGGCATTCTGGCAGCCAAGTGGCTTGACCTTTATTAGTGAGCCTGGTTACCCCCTCTCGGAACCACAGACTTAGAAATCGCCAGCTCATATACAGTGCATAAAATATATTTATATAATATATTTATATATATACCCTTATACACCATTTTAATAAAAAATATCACAAAATTCTTCTAAGTCCCTCGGGAAGAGTGAAAGACGCGCACGTTCATTTTCAGAGATCCTAGACCTTCCTATAAGAAGTTAGCCAAAAAGTAGCTTCGAAAAACGCTTAGTTTAAGTTTCAGAGTTGCTTCTAATGTACCAAAGCTGGACTTAGACATAATTTCACTCTCACAACATTATGGCTGGTTGGAGACAGTCCGAACCACAAGTACCGGGTCCATGGTTCTGGGCGTATACTGGGGGGACGGGGACGACTCCCATTAACCCCTGACTATACCGGGGATACGCTTATCACAATGCCTTTCTGGTCTGTGCTGAAGCAAGGCATTCTGGCAACCAAGTGGCTTGACCTTTATTAGTGAGCCTGGTTACTCCCTCTCGGAACCACAGACTTAGAAATCGCCAGCTCATATACAGTGCATAAAATATATTTATATATATACCCTTATACACCATTTTAATAAAAAATATCACAAAATTCTTCTAAGTCCCTCGGGAAGAGTGAAAGACGCGCACGTTCATTTTCAGAGCTCCTAGACCTTCCTATAAGAAGTTAGCCAAAAGTAGCTGCGAAAAACGCTTAGGTTAAGTTTCAGAGTTGTTTCTAATGTACCAAAGCTGGACTTAGACATAATTTCAGTCTCACAACATTATGGCTGGTTGGAGACAGTCCGAACCACAAGTACCGGGTCAATGGTTCTGGGCGTATACTGGGGGGACGGGGACGACTCCCATTAACCCCTGACTATACCGGGGATACGCTTAAAACAATGCCTTTCTGATCTGTGCTGAAGCAGGGCATTCTGGCAGCCAAGTGGCTTGACCTTTATTAGTGAGCCTGGTTACCCCCTCTCGGAACCACAGACTTAGAAATCGCCAGCTCATATACAGTGCATAAAAAATATTTATATAATATATTTATATATATACCCTTATACACCATTTTAATAAAAAATATCACACAATTCTTCTAAGTCCCTCGGGAAGAGTGAAAGACGCGCACGTTCATTTTCAGAGCTCCTAGACCTTCCTATAAGAAGTTAGCCAAAAAGTAGCTTCGAAAAACGCTTAGGTTAAGTTTCAGAGTTGCTTCTAATGTACCAAAGCGGACTTAGACATAATTTCACTCTCACAACATTATGGCTGGTTGGAGACAGTCCGAACCACAAGTACTGGGTCCATGGTCCTGGGCGTATACTGGGGGGACGGGGACGACTCCCATTAACCCCTGACTATACCGGGGATACGCTTATCACAATGCCTTTCTGGTCTGTGCTGAAGCAGGGCATTCTGGCAACCAATTGGCTTGACCTTTATTAGTGATCCTGGTTACCCCCTCTCGGAACCACAGACTTAGAAATCGCCAGCTCATATACAGTGCATAAAATATATTAATATATATACCCTTATACACCATTTTAATAAAAAATATCACACAATTCTTCTAAGTCCCTAGGGAAGAGTTAAAGACGCGCACGTTCATTTTCAGAGCTCCTAGACCTTCCTATAAGAAGTTAGCCAAAAAGTAGCTTCGAAAAACGCTTAGGTTAAGTTTCAGAGTTGCTTCTAATGTACCAAAGCTGGACTTAGACATAATTTCACTCTCACAACATTATGGCTGGTTGGAGACAGTCCGAACCACAAGTACCGGGTCCATGGTCCTGGGCGTATACTGGGGGGACGGGGACGACTCCCATTAACCCCTGACTATACCGGGGATACGCTTATCACAATGCCTTTCTGGTCTGTGCTGAAGCAGGGCATTCTGGCAACCAAGTGGCTTGACCTTTATTAGTGATCCTGGTTACCCCCTCTCGGAACCACAGACTTAGAAATCGCCAGCTCATATACAGTGCATAAAATATATTAATATATATACCCTTATACACCATTTTAATAAAAAATATCGCACAATTCTTCTAAGTCCCTCGGGAAGAGTGAAAGACGCGCACGTTCATTTTCAGAGCTCCTAGACCTTCCTATAAGAAGTTAGCCAAAAAGTAGCTTCGAAAAACGCTTAGGTTAAGTTTCAGAGTTGCTTCTAATGTACCAAAGCGGACTTAGACATAATTTCACTCTCACAACATTATGGCTGGTTGGAGACAGTCCGAACCACAAGTACTGGGTCCATGGTCCTGGGCGTATACTGGGGGGACGGGGACGACTCCCATTAACCCCTGACTATACCGGGGATACGCTTATCACAATGCCTTTCTGGTCTGTGCTGAAGCAGGGCATTCTGGCAACCAAGTGGCTTGACCTTTATTAGTGATCCTGGTTACCCCCTCTCGGAACCACAGACTTAGAAATCGCCAGCTCATATACAGTGCATAAAATATATTTATATATATACCCTTATACACCATTTTAATAAAAAATATCACACAATTCTTCTAAGTCCCTCGGGAAGATTGAAAGACGCGCACGTTCATTTTCAGAGCTCCTAGAACTTCCTATAAGAAGTTAGCCAAAAAGTAGCTACGAAAATCGCTTAGGTTAAGTTTCAGAGTTGCTTCTAATGCACTAAACCTGGACTTAGACATAATTTCACTCTCACAACATTATGGCTGGTTGGAGACAGTCCGAACCACAAGTACCGGGTCCATGGTTCTGGGCGTATACTGGGGGGACGGGGACGACTCCCATTAACCCCTGACTATACCGGGGATACGCTTATCACAATGCCTTTCTGGTCTGTGCTGAAGCAGGGCATTCTGGCAGCCAAGTGGCTTGACCTTTATTAGTGAACCTGGTTACCCCCTCTCGGAACCACAGACTTAGAAATCGCCAGCTCATATACAGTGCATAAAATATATTTATATAATATATTTATATATATACCCTTATACACCATTTTAATAAAAAATATCACAAAATTCTTTTAAGTCCCTCGGGAAGAGTGAAAGATGCGCACGTTCATTTTCAGAGCTCCTAGACCTTTCTATAAGAAGTTAGCCAAAAGTAGATTCGAAAAACGCTTAGGTTAAGTTTCAGAGTTGCTTCTAATGTACCAAAGCTGGACTTAGACATAATTTCACTCTCACAACATTATGGCTGGTTGGAGACAGTCCGAACCACAAGTACCGGGTCCATGGTTCTGGGCGTATACTGGGGGGACGGGGACGACTCCCGTTAACCCCTGACTATACCGGGGATACGCTTATCACAATGCCTTTCTGGTCTGTGCTGAAGCAGGGCATTCTGGCAACCAAGTGGCTTGACCTTTATTAGTGAGCCTGATTACCCCCTCTCGGAACCACAGACTTAGAAATCGCCAGCTCATATACAGTGCATAAAATATATTTATATAATATATTTATATATATACCCTTATACACCATTTTAATAAAAAATATCACAAAGTTCTTCTAAGTCCCAAGGGAAGAGTGAAAGACGCGCACGTTCATTTTCAGAGCTCCTAGACCTTCCTGTAAGAAGTTAGCCAAAAAGTAGTTTCGAAAAACGCTTAGGTTAAGTTTCAGAGTTGCTTCTAATGTACCAAAGCTGGACTTAGACATAATTTCACTCTCACAACATTATGGCTGGTTGGAGACAGTCCGAACCACAAGTACCGGGTCCATGGTTCTGGGCGTATACTGGGGGGACGGGGACGACTCCCATTAACCCCTGACTATACCGGGGATACGCTTATCACAATGCCTTTCTGGTCTGTGCTGAAGCAGGGCATTCTGGCAACCAAGTGGCTTGACCTTTATTAGTGAGCCTGGTTACCCCCTCTCGGAACCACAGACTTAGAAATCGCCAGCTCATATACAGTGCATAAAATATATTAATATATATACCCTTATACACCAATTTAATAAAAAATATCACACAATTCTTCTAAGCCCCTCGGGAAGAGTTAAAGACGCGCACGTTCATTTCCAGAACTCCTAGACCTTCCTATAAGAAGTTAGCCAAAAAGTAGCTTCGTAAAACGCTTAGGTTAAGTTTCAGAGTTGCTTCTAATGTACCAAAGCTGGACTTACAGTAGACATAATTTCACTCTCACAACATTATGGCTGGTTGGAGACAGTCCGAACCACAAGTACCGGGTCCATGGTTCTGGGCGTATACTGGGGGGACGGGGACGACTCCCATTAACCCCTGACTATACCGGGGATACGCTTATCACAATGCCTTTCTGGTCTGTGCTGAAGCAGGGCATTCTGGCAGCCAAGTGGCTTGACCTTTATTAGTGAACCTGGTTACCCCCTCTCGGAACCACAGACTTAGAAATCGCCAGCTCATATACAGTGCATAAAATATATTTATATAATATATTTATATATATACCCTTATACACCATTTTAATAAAAAATATCACAAAATTCTTCTAAGTCCCTCGGGAAGAGTGAAAGACGCGCACGTTCATTTTCAGAGCTCCTAGACCTTCCTATAAGAAGTTAGCCAAAAAGTAGCTTCGAAAAACGCTTAGTTTAAGTTTCAGAGTTGCTTCTAATGTACCAAAGCTGGACTTAGACATAATTTCACTCTCACAACATTATGGCTGGTTGGAGACAGTCCGAACCACAAGTACCGGGTCCATGGTTCTGGGCGTATACTGGGGGGACGTGGACGACTCCCATTAACCCCTGACTATACCGGGGATACGCTTATCACAATGCCTTTCTGGTCTGTGCTGAAGCAAGGCATTCTGGCAACCAAGTGGCTTGACCTTTATTAGTGAGCCTGGTTACTCCCTCTCGGAACCACAGACTTAGAAATCGCCAGCTCATATACAGTGCATAAAATATATTTATATATATACCCTTATACACCATTTTAATAAAAAATATCACAAAATTCTTCTAAGTCCCTCGGGAAGAGTGAAAGACGCGCACGTTCATTTTCAGAGCTCCTAGACCTTCCTATAAGAAGTTAGCCAAAAGTAGCTGCGAAAAACGCTTAGGTTAAGTTTCAGAGTTGTTTCTAATGTACCAAAGCTGGACTTAGACATAATTTCAGTCTCACAACATTATGGCTGGTTGGAGACAGTCCGAACCACAAGTACCGGGTCAATGGTTCTGGGCGTATACTGGGGGGACGGGGACGACTCCCATTAACCCCTGACTATACCGGGGATACGCTTATCACAATGCCTTTCTGATCTGTGCTGAAGCAGGGCATTCTGGCAGCCAAGTGGCTTGACCTTTATTAGTGAGCCTGGTTACCCCCTCTCGGAACCACAGACTTAGAAATCGCCAGCTCATATACAGTGCATAAAAAATATTTATATAATATATTTATATATATACCCTTATACACCATTTTAATAAAAAATATCACACAATTCTTCTAAGTCCCTCGGGAAGAGTGAAAGACGCGCACGTTCATTTTCAGAGCTCCTAGACCTTCCTATAAGAAGTTAGCCAAAAAGTAGCTTCGAAAAACGCTTAGGTTAAGTTTCAGAGTTGCTTCTAATGTACCAAAGCGGACTTAGACATAATTTCACTCTCACAACATTATGGCTGGTTGGAGACAGTCCGAACCACAAGTACTGGGTCCATGGTCCTGGGCGTATACTGGGGGGACGGGGACGACTCCCATTAACCCCTGACTATACCGGGGATACGCTTATCACAATGCCTTTCTGGTCTGTGCTGAAGCAGGGCATTCTGGCAACCAATTGGCTTGACCTTTATTAGTGATCCTGGTTACCCCCTCTCGGAACCACAGACTTAGAAATCGCCAGCTCATATACAGTGCATAAAATATATTAATATATATACCCTTATACACCATTTTAATAAAAAATATCACACAATTCTTCTAAGTCCCTAGGGAAGAGTTAAAGACGCGCACGTTCATTTTCAGAGCTCCTAGACCTTCCTATAAGAAGTTAGCCAAAAAGTAGCTTCGAAAAACGCTTAGGTTAAGTTTCAGAGTTGCTTCTAATGTACCAAAGCTGGACTTAGACATAATTTCACTCTCACAACATTATGGCTGGTTGGAGACAGTCCGAACCACAAGTACCGGGTCCATGGTCCTGGGCGTATACTGGGGGGACGGGGACGACTCCCATTAACCCCTGACTATACCGGGGATACGCTTATCACAATGCCTTTCTGGTCTGTGCTGAAGCAGGGCATTCTGACAACCAAGTGGCTTGACCTTTATTAGTGATCCTGGTTACCCCCTCTCGGAACCACAGACTTAGAAATCGCCAGCTCATATACAGTGCATAAAATATATTAATATATATACCCTTATACACCATTTTAATAAAAAATATCGCACAATTCTTCTAAGTCCCTCGGGAAGAGTGAAAGACGCGCACGTTCATTTTCAGAGCTCCTAGACCTTCCTATAAGAAGTTAGCCAAAAAGTAGCTTCGAAAAACGCTTAGGTTAAGTTTCAGAGTTGCTTCTAATGTACCAAAGCGGACTTAGACATAATTTCACTCTCACAACATTATGGCTGGTTGGAGACAGTCCGAACCACAAGTACTGGGTCCATGGTCCTGGGCGTATACTGGGGGGACGGGGACGACTCCCATTAACCCCTGACTATACCGGGGATACGCTTATCACAATGCCTTTCTGGTCTGTGCTGAAGCAGGGCATTCTGGCAACCAAGTGGCTTGACCTTTATTAGTGATCCTGGTTACCCCCTCTCGGAACCACAGACTTAGAAATCGCCAGCTCATATACAGTGCATAAAATATATTTATATATATACCCTTATACACCATTTTAATAAAAAATATCACACAATTCTTCTAAGTCCCTCGGGAAGATTGAAAGACGCGCACGTTCATTTTCAGAGCTCCTAGAACTTCCTATAAGAAGTTAGCCAAAAAGTAGCTTCGAAAATCGCTTAGGTTAAGTTTCAGAGTTGCTTCTAATGCACTAAACCTGGCCTTAGACATAATTTCACTCTCACAACATTATGGCTGGTTGGAGACAGTCCGAACCACAAGTACCGGGTCCATGGTTCTGGGCGTATACTGGGGGGACGGGGACGACTCCCATTAACCCCTGACTATACCGGGGATACGCTTATCACAATGCCTTTCTGGTCTGTGCTGAAGCAGGGCATTCTGGCAGCCAAGTGGCTTGACCTTTATTAGTGAACCTGGTTACCCCCTCTCGGAACCACAGACTTAGAAATCGCCAGCTCATATACAGTGCATAAAATATATTTATATAATATATTTATATATATACCCTTATACACCATTTTAATAAAAAATATCACAAAATTCTTTTAAGTCCCTCGGGAAGAGTGAAAGACGCGCACGTTCATTTTCAGAGCTCCTAGACCTTTCTATAAGAAGTTAGCCAAAAAGTAGCTTCGAAAACCGCTTAGGTTAAGTTTCAGAGTTGCTTCTAATGTACCAAAGCTGGACTTAGACATAATTTCACTCTCACAACATTATGGATGGTTGGAGACAGTCCGAACCACAAGTACCGGGTCCATGGTTCTGGGCGTATACTGGGGGGACGGGGACGACTCCCATTAACCCCTGACTATACCGGGGATACGCTTATCACAATTCCTTTCTGGTCTTTGCTGAAGCAAGGCATTCTGGCAACCAAGTGGCTTGACCTTTATTAGTGAGCCTGGTTACCCCCTCTCGGAACCACAGACTTAGAAATCGCCAGCTCATATACAGTGCATAAAATATATTTATATATATACCCTTATACACCATTTTAATAAAAAATATCACAAAATTCTTCTAAGTCCCTCGAGAAGAGTGAAAGACGCGTACGTTCATTTTCAGAGCTCCTAGAACTTCCTATAAGAAGTTAGCCAAAAAGTAGCTTCGAAAAACGCTTAGGTTAAGTTTCAGAGATGCTTCTAATGTACCAAAGCTGGACTTAGACATAATTTCACTCTCACAACATTATGGCTGGTTGGAGACAGTCCGAACCACAAGTACCGGGTCCATGGTTCTGGGCGTATACTGGGGGGACGGGGACGACTCCCATTAACCCCTGACTATACCGGGGATACGCTTATCACAATGCCTTTCTGGTCTGTGCTGAAGCAGGGCATTCTGGCAACCACGTGGCTTGACCTTTATTAGTGATCCTGGTTACCCCCTCTCGGAACCACAGACTTAGAAATCGCCAGCTCATATACAGTGCATAAAATATATTAATATATATACCCTTATACACCATTTTAATAAAAAATATCACACAATTCTTCTAAGTCCCTCGGGAAGAGTGAAAGACGCGCACGTTCATTTTCAGAGCTCCTAGAACTTCCTATAAGAAGTTAGCCAAAAAGTAGCTTCGAAAAACGCTTAGGTTAAGTTTCAGAGTTGCTTCTAATGCACCAAACCTGGACTTAGACATAATTTCACTCTCACAACATTATGGCTGGTTGGAGACAGTCCGAACCACAAGTACCGGGTCCATGGTTCTGGGCGTATACTGGGGGGACGGGGACGACTCCCATTAACCCCTGACTATACCGGGGATACGCTTATCACAATGCCTTTCTGGTCTGTGCTGAAGCAGGGCATTCTGGCAACCAAGTGGCTTGACCTTTATTAGTGATCCTGGTTACCCCCTCTCGGAACCACAGACTTAGAAATCGCCAGCTCATATACAGTGCATAAAATATATTAATATATATACCCTTATACACCATTTTAATAAAAAATATCACACAATTCTTCTAAGTCCCTCGGGAAGAGTGAAAGACGCGCACGTTCATTTTCAGAGCTCCTAGAACTTCCTATAAGAAGTTAGCCAAAAAGTAGCTTCGAAAATCGCTTAGGTTAAGTTTCAGAGTTGCTTCTAATGCACCAAACCTGGACTTAGACATAATTTCACTCTCACAACATTATGGCTGGTTGGAGACAGTCCGAACCACAAGTACCGGGTCCATGGTTCTGGGCGTATACTGGGGGGACGGGGACGACTCCCATTAACCCCTGACTATACCGGGGATACGCTTATCACAATTCCTTTCTGGTCTTTGCTGAAGCAAGGCATTCTGGCAACCAAGTGGCTTGACCTTTATTAGTGAGCCTGGTTACCCCCTCTCGGAACCACAGACTTAGAAATCGCCAGCTCATATACAGTGCATAAAATATATTTATATATATACCCTTATACACCATTTTAATAAAAAATATCACAAAATTCTTCTAAGTCCCTCGAGAAGAGTGAAAGACGCGTACGTTCATTTTCAGAGCTCCTAGAACTTCCTATAAGAAGTTAGCCAAAAAGTAGCTTCGAAAAACGCTTAGGTTAAGTTTCAGAGATGCTTCTAATGTACCAAAGCTGGACTTAGACATAATTTCACTCTCACAACATTATGGCTGGTTGGAGACAGTCCGAACCACAAGTACCGGGTCCATGGTTCTGGGCGTATACTGGGGGGACGGGGACGACTCCCATTAACCCCTGACTATACCGGGGATACGCTTATCACAATGCCTTTCTGGTCTGTGCTGAAGCAGGGCATTCTGGCAACCACGTGGCTTGACCTTTATTAGTGATCCTGGTTACCCCCTCTCGGAACCACAGACTTAGAAATCGCCAGCTCATATACAGTGCATAAAATATATTAATATATATACCCTTATACACCATTTTAATAAAAAATATCACACAATTCTTCTAAGTCCCTCGGGAAGAGTGAAAGACGCGCACGTTCATTTTCAGAGCTCCTAGAACTTCCTATAAGAAGTTAGCCAAAAAGTAGCTTCGAAAAACGCTTAGGTTAAGTTTCAGAGTTGCTTCTAATGCACCAAACCTGGACTTAGACATAATTTCACTCTCACAACATTATGGCTGGTTGGAGACAGTCCGAACCACAAGTACCGGGTCCATGGTTCTGGGCGTATACTGGGGGGACGGGGACGACTCCCATTAACCCCTGACTATACCGGGGATACGCTTATCACAATGCCTTTCTGGTCTGTGCTGAAGCAGGGCATTCTGGCAACCAAGTGGCTTGACCTTTATTAGTGATCCTGGTTACCCCCTCTCGGAACCACAGACTTAGAAATCGCCAGCTCATATACAGTGCATAAAATATATTAATATATATACCCTTATACACCATTTTAATAAAAAATATCACACAATTCTTCTAAGTCCCTCGGGAAGAGTGAAAGACGCGCACGTTCATTTTCAGAGCTCCTAGAACTTCCTATAAGAAGTTAGCCAAAAAGTAGCTTCGAAAATCGCTTAGGTTAAGTTTCAGAGTTGCTTCTAATGCACCAAACCTGGACTTAGACATAATTTCACTCTCACAACATTATGGCTGGTTGGAGACAGTCCGAACCACAAGTACCGGGTCCATGGTTCTGGGCGTATACTGGGGGGACGGGGACGACTCCCATTAACCCCTGACTATACCGGGGATACGCTTATCACAATGCCTTTCTGGTCTGTGCTGAAGCAGGGCATTCTGGCAGCCAAGTGGCTTGACCTTTATTAGTGAACCTGGTTACCCCCTCTCGGAACCACAGACTTAGAAATCGCCAGCTCATATACAGTGCATAAAATATATTTATATAATATATTTATATATATACCCTTATACACCATTTTAATAAAAAATATCACAAAATTCTTTTAAGTCCCTCGGGAAGAGTGAAAGACGCGCACGTTCATTTTCAGAGCTCCTAGACCTTTCTATAAGAAGTTAGCCAAAAAGTAGCTTCGAAAAACGCTTAGGTTAAGTTTCAGAGTTGCTTCTAATGTACCAAAGCTGGACTTAGACATAATTTCACTCTCACAACATTATGGATGGTTGGAGACAGTCCGAACCACAAGTACCGGGTCCATGGTTCTGGACGTATACTGGGGGGACGGGGACGACTCCCATTAACCCCTGACTATACCGGGGATACGCTTATCACAATGCCTTTCTGGTCTGTGCTGAAGCAGGGCATTCTGGCAGCCAAGTGGCTTGACCTTTATTAGTGAGCCTGGTTACCCCCTCTCGGAACCACATACTTAGAAATCGCCAGCTCATATACAGTGCATAAAATATATTTATATAATATATTTATATATATACCCTTATACACCATTTTAATAAAAAATATCACAAAATTCTTCTAAGTCCCTCGGGAAGAGTGAAAGACGCGCACGTTCATTTTCAGAGCTCCTAGACCTTCCTATAAGAAGTTAGCCTTAAAGTAGCTTCGAAAAACGCTTAGGTTAAGTTTCAGAGTTGCTTCTAATGTACCAAAGCTGGACTTAGACATAATTTCACTCTCACAACATTATGGCTGGCTGGAGACAGTCCGAACCACAAGTACTGGGTCCATGGTTCTGGGCGTATACTGGGGGGACGGGGACGACTCCCATTAACCCCTGACTATACCGGGGATACGCTTATCACAATTCCTTTCTGGTCTTTGCTGAAGCAAGGCATTCTGGCAACCAAGTGGCTTGACCTTTATTAGTGAGCCTGGTTACCCCCTCTCGGAACCACAGACTTCGAAATCGCCAGCTCATATACAGTGCATAAAATATATTTATATATATACCCTTATACACCATTTTAATAAAAAATATCACAAAATTCTTCTAAGTCCCTCGAGAAGAGTGAAAGACGCGTACGTTCATTTTCAGAGCTCCTAGAACTTCCTATAAGAAGTTAGCCAAAAAGTAGCTTCGAAAAACGCTTAGGTTAAGTTTCAGAGATGCTTCTAATGTACCAAAGCTGGACTTAGACATAATTTCACTCTCACAACATTATGGCTGGTTGGAGACAGTCCGAACCACAAGTACCGGGTCCATGGTTCTGGGCGTATACTGGGGGGACGGGGACGACTCCCATTAACCCCTGACTATACCGGGGATACGCTTATCACAATGTCTTTCTGGTCTGTGCTGAAGCAGGGCATTCTGGCAACCAAGTGGCTTGAGCTTTATTAGTGAGCCTGGTTACCCCCTCTCGGAACCACAGACTTAGAAATCGCCAGCTCATATACAGTGCATAAAATATATTTATATATATACCCTTATACACCATTTTAATAAAAAATATCACAAAATTCTTCTAAGTCCCTCGAGAAGAGTGAAAGACGCGCACGTTCATTTTCAGAGCTTCTAGAATAGAACTTCCTATAAGAAGTTAGCCAAAAAGTAGCTTCGAAAAATGCTTAGGTTAAGTTTCAGAGTTGCTTCTAATGCACCAAACCTGGACTTAGACATAATTTCACTCTCACAACATTATGGCTGGTTGGAGACAGTCCGAACCACAAGTACCGGGTCCATGGTTCTGGGCGTATACTGGGGGGACGGGGACGACTCCCATTAACCCCTGATTATACCGGGGATACGCTTATCACAATGCCTTTCTGGTCTGTGCTGAAGCAGGGCATTCTGGCAGCCAAGTGTCTTGACCTTTATTAGTGCGCCTTATTACCCCCTCTCGGAACCAAAGACTTAGAAATCGCCAGCTCATATACAGTGCATAAAATATATTTATATATATACCCTTATACACCATTTTAATAAAAAATATCACAAAATTCTTCTAAGTCCCTCGGGAAGAGTGAAAGACGCGCACGTTCATTTTCAGCGCTCCTAGACCTTCCTATAAGAAGTTAGCCAAAAAGTAGCTTCGAAAAACGCTTAGGTTAAGTTTCAGAGTTGCTTCTAATGTACCAAAGCTGGACTTAGACATAATTTCACTCTCACAACATTATGGCTGGTTGGAGACAGTCCGAACCACAAGTACCGGGTCCATGGTTCTGGGCGTATACTGGGGGGACGGGGACGACTCCCATTAACCCCTGACTATACCGGGGATACGCTTATCACAATGCCTTTCTGGTCTGTGCTGAAGCAGGGCATTCTGGCAACCAAGTGGCTTGACCTTTATTAGTGATCCTGGTTACCCCCTCTCGGAACCACAGACTTAGAAATCGCCAGCTCATATACAGTGCATAAAATATATTAATATATATACCCTTATACACCATTTTAATAAAAAATATCACACAATTCTTCTAAGTCCCTCGGGAAGAGTGAAAGACGCGCACGTTCATTTTCAGAGCTCCTAGACCTTCCTATAAGAAGTTAGCCAAAAAGTAGCTTCGAAAAACGCTTAGGTTAAGTTTCAGAGTTGCTTCTAATGTACCAAAGCGGACTTAGACATAATTTCACTCTCACAACATTATGGCTGGTTGGAGACAGTCCGAACCACAAGTACTGGGTCCATGGTCCTGGGCGTATACTGGGGGGACGGGGACGACTCCCATTAACCCCTGACTATACCGGGGATACGCTTATCACAATGCCTTTCTGGTCTGTGCTGAAGCAGGGCATTCTGGCAACCAAGTGGCTTGACCTTTATTAGTGATCCTGGTTACCCCCTCTCGGAACCACAGACTTAGAAATCGCCAGCTCATATACAGTGCAAAAAATATATTAATATATATACCCTTATACACCATTTTAATAAAAAATATCACACAATTCTTCTAAGTCCCTCGGGAAGATTGAAAGACGCGCACGTTCATTTTCAGAGCTCCTAGAACTTCCTATAAGAAGTCAGCCAAAAAGTAGCTTCGAAAATCGCTTAGGTTAAGTTTCAGAGTTGCTTCTAATGCACCAAACCTGGACTTAGACATAATTTCACTCTCACAACATTATGGCTGGTTGGAGACAGTCCGAACCACAAGTACCGGGTCCATGGTTCTGGGCGTATACTGGGGGGACGGGGACGACTCCCATTAACCCCTGACTATACCGGGGATACGCTTATCACAATGCCTTTCTGGTCTGTGCTGAAGCAGGGCATTCTGGCAGCCAAGTGGCTTGACCTTTATTAGTGAGCCTGGTTACCCCCTCTCGGAACCACATACTTAGAAATCGCCAGCTCATATACAGTGCATAAAATATATTTATATAATATATTTATATATATACCCTTATTCACCATTTTAATAAAAAATATCACAAAATTCTTCTAAGTCCCTCGGGAAGAGTGAAAGACGCGCACGTTCATTTTCAGAGATCCTAGACCTTCCTATAAGAAGTTAGCCTTAAAGTAGCTTCGAAAAACGCTTAGGTTAAGTTTCAGAGTTGCTTCTAATGTACCAAAGCTGGACTTAGACATAATTTCACTCTCACAACATTATGGCTGGCTGGAGTCAGTCCGAACCACAAGTACTGGGTCCATGGTTCTGGGCGTATACTGGGGGGACGGGGACGACTCCCATTAACCCCTGACTATACCGGGGATACGCTTATCACAATTCCTTTCTGGTCTTTGCTGAAGCAAGGCATTCTGGCAACCAAGTGGCTTGACCTTTATTAGTGAGCCTGGTTACCCCCTCTCGGAACCACAGACTTCGAAATCGCCAGCTCATATACAGTGCATAAAATATATTTATATATATACCCTCTTACACCATTTTAATAAAAAATATCACAAAATTCTTCTAAGTCCCTCGAGAAGAGTGAAAGACGCGTACGTTCATTTTCAGAGCTCCTAGAACTTCCTATAAGAAATTAGCCAAAAAGTAGCTTCGAAAAACGCTTAGGTTAAGTTTCAGAGATGCTTCTAATGTACCAAAGCTGGACTTAGACATAATTTCACTCTCACAACATTATGGCTGGTTGGAGACAGTCCGAACCACAAGTACCGGGTCCATGGTTCTGGGCGTATACTGGGGGGACGGGGACGACTCCCATTAACCCCTGACTATACCGGGGATACGCTTATCACAATGTCTTTCTGGTCTGTGCTGAAGCAGGGCATTCTGGCAACCAAGTGGCTTGAGCTTTATTAGTGAGCCTGGTTACCCCCTCTCGGAACCACAGACTTAGAAATCGCCAGCTCATATACAGTGCATAAAATATATTTATATATATACCCTTATACACCATTTTAATAAAAAATATCACAAAATTCTTCTAAGTCCCTCGAGAAGAGTGAAAGACGCGCACGTTCATTTTCAGAGCTTCTAGAATAGAACTTCCTATAAGAAGTTAGCCAAAAAGTAGCTTCGAAAAATGCTTAGGTTAAGTTTCAGAGTTGCTTCTAATGCACCAAACCTGGACTTAGACATAATTTCACTCTCACAACATTATGGCTGGTTGGAGACAGTCCGAACCACAAGTACCGGGTCCATGGTTCTGGGCGTATACTGGGGGGACGGGGACGACTCCCATTAACCCCTGACTATACCGGGGATACGCTTATCACAATGCCTTTCTGGTCTGTGCTGAAGCAGGGCATTCTGGCAGCCAAGTGGCTTGACCTTTATTAGTGAACCTGGTTACCCCCTCTCGGAACCACAGATTTAGAAATCGCCAGCTCATATACAGTGCATAAAATATATTTATATAATATATTTATATATATACCCTTATACACCATTTTAATAAAAAATATCACAAAATTCTTCTAAGTCCCTCGGGAAGAGTGAAAGACGCGCACGTTCATTTTCAGAGCTCCTAGACCTTCCTATAAGAAGTTAGCCAAAAAGTAGCTTCGAAAAACGCTTAGGTTAAGTTTCAGAGTTGCTTCTAATGTACCAAAGCTGGACTTAGACATAATTTCACTCTCACAACATTATGGCTGGTTGGAGACAGTCCGAACCACAAGTACCGGGTCCATGGTTCTGGGCGTATACTGGGGGGACGGGGACGACTCCCATTAACCCCTGACTATACCGGGGATACGCTTATCACAATGCCTTTCTGGTCTGTGCTGAAGCAAGGCATTCTGGCAACCAAGTGGCTTGACCTTTATTAGTGAGCCTGGTTACCCCCTCTCGGAACCACAGACTTAGAAATCGCCAGCTCATATACAGTGCATAAAATATATTTATATATATACCCTTATACACCATTTTAATAAAAAATATCACAAAATTCTTCTAAGTCCCTCGGGAAGAGTGAAAGACGCGCACGTTCATTTTCAGAGCTCCTAGACCTTCCTATAAGAAGTTAGCCAAAAGTAGCTTCGAAAAACGCTTAGGTTAAGTTTCAGAGTTGCTTCTAATGTACCAAAGCTGGACTTAGACATAATTTCACTCTCACAACATTATGGCTGGTTGGAGACAGTCCGAACCACAAGTACCGGGTCCATGGTTCTGGGCGTATACTGGGGGGACGGGGACGACTCCCATTAACCCCTGACTATACCGGGGATACGCTTATCACAATGCCTTTCTGGTCTGTGCTGAAGCAGGGCATTCTGGCAGCCAAGTGGCTTGACCTTTATTAGTGAGCCTGGTTACCCCCTCTCGGAGCCACAGACTTAGAAATCGCCAGCTCATATACAGTGCATAAAAAATATTTATATAATATATTTATATATATACCCTTATACACCATTTTAATAAAAAATATCACACAATTCTTCTAAGTCCCTCGGGAAGAGTGAAAGACGCGCACGTTCATTTTCAGAGCTCCTAGACCTTCCTATAAGAAGTTAGCCAAAAAGTAGCTTCGAAAAACGCTTAGGTTAAGTTTCAGAGTTGCTTCTAATGTACCAAAGCGGACTTAGACATAATTTCACTCTCACAACATTATGGCTGGTTGGAGACAGTCCGAACCACAAGTACCGGGTCCATGGTTCTGGGCGTATACTGGGGGGACGGGGACGACTCCCATTAACCCCTGACTATACCGGGGATACGCTTATCACAATGTCTTTCTGGTCTGTGCTGAAGCAGGGCATTCTGGCAACCAAGTGGCTTGACCTTTATTAGTGAGCCTGGTTACCCCCTCTCGGAACCACAGACTTAGAAATCGCCAGCTCATATACAGTGCATAAAATATATTTATATATATATACCCTTATACACCATTTTAATAAAAAATATCACAAAATTCTTCTAAGTCCCTCGAGAAGAGTGAAAGACGCGCACGTTCATTTTCAGAGCTTCTAGAATAGAACTTCCTATAAGAAGTTAGCCAAAAAGTAGCTTCGAAAAACGCTTAGGTTAAGTTTCAGAGTTGCTTCTAATGCACCAAACCTGGACTTAGACATAATTTCACTCTCACAACATTATTTCTGGTTGGAGACAGTCCGAACCACAAGTATCGGGTCCATGGTTCTGGGCGTATACTGGGGGGACGGGGACGACTCCCATTAACCCCTGACTATACCGGGGATACGCTTATCACAATGCCTTTCTGGTCTGTGCTGAAGCAGGGCATTCTGGCAGCCAAGTGGCTTGACCTTTATTAGTGAACTTGGTTACCCCCTCTCGGAACCACAGACTTAGAAATCGCCAGCTCATATACAGTGCATAAAATATATTTATATAATATATTTATATATATACCCTTATACACCATTTTAATAAAAAATATCACAAAATTCTTCTAAGTCCCTCGGGAAGAGTGAAAGACGCGAACGTTCATTTTCAGAGCTCCTAGACCTTCCTATAAGAAGTTAGCCAAAAGTAGCTTCGAAAAACGCTTAGGTTAAGTTTCAGAGTTGCTTCTAATGTACCAAAGCTGGACTTAGACATAATTTCACTCTCACAACATTATGGCTGGTTGGAGACAGTCCGAACCACAAGTACCGGGTCCATGGTTCTGGGCGTATACTGGGGGGACGGGGACGACTCCCATTAACCCCTGACTATACCGGGGATACGCTTATCACAATGCCTTTCTGGTCTGTGCTGAAGCAGGGCATTCTGGCAGCCAAGTGGCTTGACCTTTATTAGTGAGCCTGGTTACCCCCTCTCGGAACCACAGACTTAGAAATCGCCAGCTCATATACAGTGCATAAAAAATATTTATATAATATATTTATATATATACCCTTATACACCATTTTAATAAAAAATATCACACAATTCTTCTAAGTCCCTCGGGAAGAGTGAAAGACGCGCACGTTCATTTTCAGAGCTCCTAGACCTTCCTATAAGAAGTTAGCCAAAAAGTAGCTTCGAAAAACGCTTAGGTTAAGTTTCAGAGTTGCTTCTAATGTACCAAAGCGGACTTAGACATAATTTCACTCTCACAACATTATGGCTGGTTGGAGACAGTCCGAACCACAAGTACCGGGTCCATGGTTCTGGGCGTATACTGGGGGGACGGGGACGACTCCCATTAACCCCTGACTATACCGGGGATACGCTTATCACAATGTCTTTCTGGTCTGTGCTGAAGCAGGGCATTCTGGCAACCAAGTGGCTTGAGCTTTATTAGTGAGCCTGGTTACCCCCTCTCGGAACCACAGACTTAGAAATCGCCAGCTCATATACAGTGCATAAAATATATTTATATATATATACCCTTATACACCATTTTAATAAAAAATATCACAAAATTCTTCTAAGTCCCTCGAGAAGAGTGAAAGACGCGCACGTTCATTTTCAGAGCTTCTAGAATAGAACTTCCTATAAGAAGTTAGCCAAAAAGTAGCTTCGAAAAACGCTTAGGTTAAGTTTCAGAGTTGCTTCTAATGCACCAAACCTGGACTTAGACATAATTTCACTCTCACAACATTATTTCTGGTTGGAGACAGTCCGAACCACAAGTATCGGGTCCATGGTTCTGGGCGTATACTGGGGGGACGGGGACGACTCCCATTAACCCCTGACTATACCGGGGATACGCTTATCACAATGCCTTTCTGGTCTGTGCTGAAGCAGGGCATTCTGGCAGCCAAGTGGCTTGACCTTTATTAGTGAACTTGGTTACCCCCTCTCGGAACCACAGACTTAGAAATCGCCAGCTAATATACAGTGCATAAAATATATTTATATAATATATTTATATATATACCCTTATACACCATTTTAATAAAAAATATCACAAAATTCTTCTAAGTCCCTCGGGAATAGTGAAAGACGCGCACGTTCATTTTCAGAGCTCCTAGACCTTCCTATAAGAAGTTAGCCAAAAAGTAGCTTCGAAAAACGCTTAGGTTAAGTTTCAGAGTTGCTTCTAATGTACCAAAGCTGGACTTAGACATAATTTCACTCTCACAACATTGTGGCTGGTTGGAGACAGTCCGAACCACAAGTACCGGGTCCATGGTTCTGGGCGTATACTGGGGGGACGGGGATGACTCCCATTAACCCCTGACTATACCGGGGATACGCTTATCACAATGCCTTTCTGGTCTGTGCTGAAGCAAGGCATTCTGGCAACCAAGTGGCTTGACCTTTATTAGTGAGCCTGGTTACCCCCTCTCGGAACCACAGACTTAGAAATCGCCAGCTCATATACAGTGCATAAAATATATTTATATATATACCCTTATACACCATTTTAATAAAAAATATCACAAAATTCTTCTAAATCCCTCGGGAAGAGTGAAAGACGCGCACGTTCATTTTCAGAGCTCCTAGACCTTCCTATAAGAAGTTAGCCAAAAGTAGCTTCGAAAAACGCTTAGGTTAAGTTTCAGAGTTGCTTCTAATGTACCAAAGCTGGACTTAGACATAATTTCACTCTCACAACATTATGGCTGGTTGGAGACAGTCCGAACCACAAGTACCGGGTCCATGGTTCTGGGCGTATACTGGGGGGACGGGGACGACTCCCATTAACCCCTGACTATACCGGGGATACGCTTATCACAATGCCTTTCTGGTCTGTGCTGAAGCAGGGCATTCTGGCAGCCAAGTGGCTTGACCTTTATTAGTGAGCCTGGTTACCCCCTCTCGGAACCACAGACTTAGAAATCGCCAGCTCATATACAGTGCATAAAAAATATTTATATAATATATTTATATATATACCCTTATACACCATTTTAATAAAAAATATCACACAATTCTTCTAAGTCCCTCGGGAAGAGTGAAAGACGCGCACGTTCATTTTCAGAGCTCCTAGACCTTCCTATAAGAAGTTAGCCAAAAAGTAGCTTCGAAAAACGCTTAGGTTAAGTTTCAGAGTTGCTTCTAATGTACCAAAGCGGACTTAGACATAATTTCACTCTCACAACATTATGGCTGGTTGGAGACAGTCCGAACCACAAGTACTGGGTCCATGGTCCTGGGCGTATACTGGGGGGACGGGGACGACTCCCATTAACCCCTGACTATACCGGGGATACGCTTATCACAATGCCTTTCTGGTCTGTGCTGAAGCAGGGCATTCTGGCAACCAAGTGGCTTGACCTTTATTAGTGATCCTGGTTACCCCCTCTCGGAACCACAGACTTAGAAATCGCCAGCTCATATACAGTGCATAAAATATATTAATATATATACCCTTATACACCATTTTAATAAAAAATATCACACAATTCTTCTAAGTCCCTCGGGAAGAGTGAAAGACGCGCACGTTCATTTTCAGAGCTCCTAGAACTTCCTATAAGAAGTTAGCCAAAAAGTAGATTCGAAAAACGCTTAGGTTAAGTTTCAGAGTTGCTTCTAATGCACCAAACCTGGACTTAGACATAATTTCACTCTCACAACATTATGCTGGTTGGAGACAGTCCGAACCACAAGTACCGAGTCCATGGTTCTGGGCGTATACTGGGGGGACGGGGACGACTCCCATTAACCCCTGACTATACCGGGGATACGCTTATCACAATGCCTTTCTGGTCTGTGCTGAAGCAGGGCATTCTGGCAGCCAAGTGGCTTGACCTTTATTAGTGAACCTGGTTACCCCCTCTCGGAACCACAGACTTAGAAATCGCCAGCTCATATACAGTGCATAAAATATATTTATATAATATATTTATATATATACCCTTATACACCATTTTAATAAAAAATATCACACAATTCTTCTAAGTCCCTCGGGAAGAGTGAAAGACGCGCACGTTCATTTTCAGAGCTCCTAGAACTTCCTATAAGAAGTTAGCCAAAAAGTAGCTTCGAAAAACGCTTAGGTTAAGTTTCAGAGTTGCTTCTAATGTACCAAAGCTGGACTTAGACATAATTTCACTCTCACAACATTATGGATGGTTGGAGACAGTCCGAACCACAAGTACCGGGTCCATGGTTCTGGGCGTATACTGGTATGACGGGGACGACTCCCATTAACCCCTGACTATACCGGGGATACGCTTATCACAATGCCTTTCTGGTCTGTGCTGAAGCAGGGCATTCTGGCAGCCAAGTGGCTTGACCTTTATTAGTGAGCCTGGATACCCCCTCTCGGAACCACAGACTTAGAAATCGCCAGCTCATATACAGTGCATAAAATATATTAATATATATATACCCTTATACACCATTTTAATAAAAAATATCACACAATTCTTCTAAGTCCCTCGGGAAGAGTGAAAGACGCGTACGTTCATTTTCAGAGCTCCTAGAACTTCCTATAAGAAGTTAGCCAAAAAGTAGCTTCGAAAAACGCTTAGGTTAAGTTTCAGAGTTGCTTCTAATGCACCAAACCTGGACTTAGACATAATTTCACTCTCACAACATTATGGCTGGTTGGAGACAGTCCGAACCACAAGTACCGGGTCCATGGTTCTGGGCGTATACTGGGGGGACGGGGACGACTCCCATTAACCCCTGACTATACCGGGGATACGCTTATCACAATGTCTTTCTGGTCTGTGCTGAAGCAGGGCATTCTGGCAACCAAGTGGCTTGAGCTTTATTAGTGAGCCTGGTTACCCCCTCTCGGAACCACAGACTTAGAAATCGCCAGCTCATATACAGTGCATAAAATATATTTATATATATACCCTTGTACACCATTTTAATAAAAAATATCACAAAATTCTTCTAAGTCCCTCGAGAAGAGTGAAAGACGCGCACGTTCATTTTCAGAGCTTCTAGAATAGAACTTCCTATAAGAAGTTAGCCAAAAAGTAGCTTCAAAAAACGCTTAGGTTAAGTTTCAGAGTTGCTTCTAATGCACCAAACCTGGACTTAGACATAATTTCACTCTCACAACATTATGGCTGGTTGGAGACAGTCCGAACCACAAGTACCGGGTCCATGGTTCTGGGCGTATACTGGGGGGACGGGGACGACTCCCATTAACCCCTGACTATACCGGGGATACGCTTATCACAATGCCTTTCTTGTCTGTGCTGAAGCACGGCATTCTGGCAGCCAAGTGGCTTGACCTTTATTAGTGAACCTGGTTACCCCCTCTCGGAACCACAGACTTAGAAATCGCCAGCTCATATACAGTGCATAAAATATATTTATATAATATATTTATATTTATACCCTTATACACCATTTTAATAAAAAATATCACAAAATTCTTCTAAGTCCCTCGGGAAGAGTGAAAGACGCGCACGTTCATTTTCAGAGCTCCTAGACCTTCCTATAAGAAGTTAGCCAAAAAGTAGCTTCGAAAAACGCTTAGGTTAAGTTTCAGAGTTGCTTCTAATGTACCAAAGTTGGACTTAGACATAATTTCACTCTCACAACATTATGGCTGGTTGGAGACAGTCCCAACCACAAGTACCGGGTCCATGGTTCTGGGCGTATACTGGGGGGACGGGGATGACTCCCATTAACCCCTGACTATACCGGGGATACGCTTATCACAATGCCTTTCTGGTCTGTGCTGAAGCAAGGCATTCTGGCAACCAAGTGGCTTGACCTTTATTAGTGAGCCTGGTTACCCCCTCTCGGAACCACAGACTTAGAAATCGCCAGCTCATATACAGTGCATAAAATATATTTATATATATACCCTTATACACCATTTTAATAAAAAATATCACAAAATTCTTCTAAGTCCCTCGAGAAGAGTGAAAGACGCGCACGTTCATTTTCAGAGCTTCTAGAATAGAACTTCCTATAAGAAGTTAGCCAAAAAGTAGCTTCGAAAAACGCTTAGGTTAAGTTTCAGAGTTGCTTCTAATGCACCAAACCTGGACTTAGACATAATTTCACTCTCACAACATTATTTCTGGTTGGAGACAGTCCGAACCACAAGTATCGGGTCCATGGTTCTGGGCGTATACTGGGGGGACGGGGACGACTCCCATTAACCCCTGACTATACCGGGGATACGCTTATCACAATGCCTTTCTGGTCTGTGCTGAAGCAGGGCATTCTGGCAGCCAAGTGGCTTGACCTTTATTAGTGAACTTGGTTACCCCCTCTCGGAACCACAGACTTAGAAATCGCCAGCTCATATACAGTGCATAAAATATATTTATATAATATATTTATATATATACCCTTATACACCATTTTAATAAAAAATATCACAAAATTCTTCTAAGTCCCTCGGGAAGAGTGAAAGACGCGTACGTTCATTTTCAGAGCTCCTAGAACTTCCTATAAGAAGTTAGCCAAAAAGTAGCTTCGAAAAACGCTTAGGTTAAGTTTCAGAGTTGCTTCTAATGCACCAAAGCTGGACTTAGACATAATTTCACTCTCACAACATTATGGCTGGTTGGAGACAGTCCGAACCACAAGTACCGGGTCCATGGTTCTGGGCGTATACTGGGGGGACGGGGATGACTCCCATTAACCCCTGACTATACCGGGGATACGCTTATCACAATGCCTTTCTGGTCTGTGCTGAAGCAAGGCATTCTGGCAACCAAGTGGCTTGACCTTTATTAGTGAGCCTGGTTACCCCCTCTCGGAACCACAGACTTAGAAATCGCCAGCTCATATACAGTGCATAAAATATATTTATATATATACCCTTATACACCATTTTAATAAAAAATATCACAAAATTCTTCTAAGTCCCTCGGGAAGAGTGAAAGACGCGCACGTTCATTTTCAGAGCTCCTAGACCTTCCTATAAGAAGTTAGCCAAAAGTAGCTTCGAAAAACGCTTAGGTTAAGTTTCAGAGTTGCTTCTAATGTACCAAAGCTGGACTTAGACATAATTTCACTCTCACAACATTATGGCTGGTTGGAGACAGTCCGAACCACAAGTACCGGGTCCATGGTTCTGGGCGTATACTGGGGGGACGGGGACGACTCCCATTAACCCCTGACTATACCGGGGATACGCTTATCACAATGCCTTTCTGGTCTGTGCTGAAGCAGGGCATTCTGGCAGCCAAGTGGCTTGACCTTTATTAGTGAGCCTGGTTACCCCCTCTCGGAACCACAGACTTAGAAATCGCCAGCTCATATACAGTGCATAAAAAATATTTATATAATATATTTATATATATACCCTTAAACACCATTTTAATAAAAAATATCACACAATTCTTCTAAGTCCCTCGGGAAGAGTGAAAGACGCGCACGTTCATTTTCAGAGCTCCTAGACCTTCCTATAAGAAGTTAGTCAAAAAGTAGCTTCGAAAAACGCTTAGGTTACGTTTCAGAGTTGCTTCTAATGTACCAAAGCGGACTTAGACATAATTTCACTCTCACAACATTATGGCTGGTTGGAGACAGTCCGAACCACAAGTACTGGGTCCATGGTCCTGGGCGTATACTGGGGGGACGGGGACGACTCCCATTAACCCCTGACTATACCGGGGATACGCTTATCACAATGCCTTTCTGGTCTGTGCTGAAGCAGGGCATTCTGGCAACCAAGTGGCTTGACCTTTATTAGTGATCCTGGTTACCCCCTCTCGGAACCACAGACTTAGAAATCGCCAGCTCATATACAGTGCAAAAATATATATATATATATACCCTTATACACCATTTTAATAAAAAATATCACACAATTCTTCTAAGTCCCTCGGGAAGAGTGAAAGACGCGCACGTTCATTTTCAGAGCTCCTAGAACTTCCTATAAGAAGTTAGCCAAAAAGTAGATTCGAAAAACGCTTAGGTTAAGTTTCAGAGTTGCTTCTAATGCACCAAACCTGGACTTAGACATAATTTCACTCTCAAAACATTATGCTGGTTGGAGACAGTCCGAACCACAAGTACCGAGTCCATGGTTCTGGGCGTATACTGGGGGGACGGGGACGACTCCCATTAACCCCTGACTATACCGGGGATACGCTTATCACAATGCCTTTCTGGTCTGTGCTGAAGCAGGGCATTCTGGCAGCCAAGTGGCTTGACCTTTATTAGTGAACCTGGTTACCCCCTCTCGGAACCACAGACTTAGAAATCGCCAGCTCATATACAGTGCATAAAATATATTTATATAATATATTTATATATATACCCTTATACACCATTTTAATAAAAAATATCACAAAATTCTTCTAAGTCCCTAGGGAAGAGTGAAAGACACGCACGTTCATTTTCAGAGCTCCTAGACCTTCCTATAAGAAGTTAGCCAAAAAGTAGCTTCGAAAAACGCTTAGGTTAAGTTTCAGAGTTGCTTCTAATGTACCAAAGCTGGACTTAGACATAATTTCACTCTCACAACATTATGGATGGTTGGAGACAGTCCGAACCACAAGTACCGGGTCCATGGTTCTGGGCGTATACTGGTATGACGGGGACGACTCCCATTAACCCCTGACTATACCGGGGATACGCTTATCACAATGCCTTTCTGGTCTGTGCTGAAGCAGGGCATTCTGGCAGCCAAGTGGCTTGACCTTTATTAGTGAGCCTGGATACCCCCTCTCGGAACCACAGACTTAGAAATCGCCAGCTCATATACAGTGCATAAAATATATTAATATATATACCCTTATACACCATTTTAATAAAAAATATCACACAATTCTTCTAAGTCCCTCGGGAAGAGTGAAAGACGCGTACGTTCATTTTCAGAGCTCCTAGAACTTCCTATAAGAAGTTAGCCAAAAAGTAGCTTCGAAAAACGCTTAGGTTAAGTTTCAGAGTTGCTTCTAATGCACCAAACCTGGACTTAGACATAATTTCACTCTCACAACATTATGGCTGGTTGGAGACAGTCCGAACCACAAGTACCGGGTCCATGGTTCTGGGCGTATACTGGGGGGACGGGGATGACTCCCATTAACCCCTGACTATACCGGGGATACGCTTATCACAATGCCTTTCTGGTCTGTGCTGAAGCAAGGCATTCTGGCAACCAAGTGGCTTGACCTTTATTAGTGAGCCTGGTTACCCCCTCTCGGAACCACAGACTTAGAAATCGCCAGCTCATATACAGTGCATAAAATATATTTATATATATACCCTTATACACCATTTTAATAAAAAATATCACAAAATTCTTCTAAGTCCCTCAGGAAGAGTGAAAGACGCGCACGTTCATTTTCAGAGCTCCTAGACCTTCCTATAAGAAGTTAGCCAAAAGTAGCTTCGAAAAACGCTTAGGTTAAGTTTCAGAGTTGCTTCTAATGTACCAAAGCTGGACTTAGACATAATTTCACTCTCACAACATTATGGCTGGTTGGAGACAGTCCGAACCACAAGTACCGAGTCCATGGTTCTGGGCGTATACTGGGGGGACGGGGACGACTCCCATTAACCCCTGACTATACCGGGGATACGCTTATCACAATGCCTTTCTGGTCTGTGCTGAAGCAGGGCATTCTGGCAGCCAAGTGGCTTGACCTTTATTAGTGAACCTGGTTACCCCCTCTCGGAACCACAGACTTAGAAATCGCCAGCTCATATACAGTGCATAAAATATATTTATATAATATATTTATATATATACCCTTATACACCATTTTAATAAAAAATATCACAAAATTCTTCTAAGTCCCTAGGGAAGAGTGAAAGACACGCACGTTCATTTTCAGAGCTCCTAGACCTTCCTATAAGAAGTTAGCCAAAAAGTAGCTTCGAAAAACGCTTAGGTTAAGTTTCAGAGTTGCTTCTAATGTACCAAAGATGGACTTAGACATAATTTCACTCTCACAACATTATGGATGGTTGGAGACAGTCCGAACCACAAGTACCGGGTCCATGGTTCTGGGCGTATACTGGGGGGACGGGGACGACTCCCATTAACCCCTGACTATACCGGGGATACGCTTATCACAATGTCTTTCTGGTCTGTGCTGAAGCAGGGCATTCTGGCAACCAAGTGGCTTGAGCTTTATTAGTGAGCCTGGTTACCCCCTCTCGGAACCACAGACTTAGAAATCGCCAGCTCATATACAGTGCATAAAATATATTTATATATATACCCTTATACACCATTTTAATAAAAAATATCACAAAATTCTTCTAAGTCCCTCGAGAAGAGTGAAAGACGCGCACGTTCATTTTCAGAGCTTCTAGAATAGAACTTCCTATAAGAAGTTAGCCAAAAAGTAGCTTCAAAAAACGCTTAGGTTAAGTTTCAGAGTTGCTTCTAATGCACCAAACCTGGACTTAGACATAATTTCACTCTCACAACATTATGGCTGGTTGGAGACAGTCCGAACCACAAGTACCGGGTCCATGGTTCTGGGCGTATACTGGGGGGACGGGGACGACTCCCATTAACCCCTGACTATACCGGGGATACGCTTATCACAATGCCTTTCTGGTCTGTGCTGAAGCAGGGCATTCTGGCAGCCAAGTGGCTTGACCTTTATTAGTGAACCTGGTTACCCCCTCTCGGAACCACAGACTTAGAAATCGCCAGCTCATATACAGTGCATAAAATATATTTATATAATATATTTATATATATACCCTTATACACCATTTTAATAAAAAATATCACAAAATTCTTCTAAGTCCCTAGGGAAGAGTGAAAGACGCGCACGTTCATTTTCAGAGCTCCTAGACCTTCCTATAAGAAGTTAGCCAAAAAGTAGCTTCGAAAAACGCTTAGGTTAAGTTTCAGAGTTGCTTCTAATGTACCAAAGCTGGACTTAGACATAATTTCACTCTCACAACATTATGGATGGTTGGAGACAGTCCGAACCACAAGTACCGGGTCCATGGTTCTGGGCGTATACTGGTATGACGGGGACGACTCCCATTAACCCCTGACTATACCGGGGATACGCTTATCACAATGCCTTTCTGGTCTGTGCTGAAGCAGGGCATTCTGGCAGCCAAGTGGCTTGACCTTTATTAGTGAGCCTGGATACCCCCTCTCGGAACCACAGACTTAGAAATCGCCAGCTCATATACAGTGCATAAAATATATTAATATATATACCCTTATACACCATTTTAATAAAAAATATCACACAATTCTTCTAAGTCCCTCGGGAAGAGTGAAAGACGCGTACGTTCATTTTCAGAGCTCCTAGAACTTCCTATAAGAAGTTAGCCAAAAAGTAGCTTCGAAAAACGCTTAGGTTAAGTTTCAGAGTTGCTTCTAATGCACCAAACCTGGACTTAGACATAATTTCACTCTCACAACATTATGGCTGGTTGGAGACAGTCCGAACCACAAGTACCGGGTCCATGGTTCTGGGCGTATACTGGGGGGACGGGGACGACTCCCATTAACCCCTGACTATACCGGGGATACGCTTATCACAATGTCTTTCTGGTCTGTGCTGAAGCAGGGCATTCTGGCAACCAAGTGGCTTGAGCTTTATTAGTGAGCCTGGTTACCCCCTCTCGGAACCACAGACTTAGAAATCGCCAGCTCATATACAGTGCATAAAATATATTAATATATATACCCTTATACACCATTTTAATAAAAAATATCACACAATTCTTCTAAGTCCCTCGGGAAGAGTGAAAGACGCGTACGTTCATTTTCAGAGCTCCTAGAACTTCCTATAAGAAGTTAGCCAAAAAGTAGCTTCGAAAAACGCTTAGGTTAAGTTTCAGAGTTGCTTCTAATGCACCAAAGCTGGACTTAGACATAATTTCACTCTCACAACATTATGGCTGGTTGGAGACAGTCCGAACCACAAGTACCGGGTCCATGGTTCTGGGCGTATACTGGGGGGACGGGGATGACTCCCATTAACCCCTGACTATACCGGGGATACGCTTATCACAATGCCTTTCTGGTCTGTGCTGAAGCAAGGCATTCTGGCAACCAAGTGGCTTGACCTTTATTAGTGAGCCTGGTTACCCCCTCTCGGAACCACAGACTTAGAAATCGCCAGCTCATATACAGTGCATAAAATATATTTATATAATATATTTATATATATACCCTTAAACACCATTTTAATAAAAAATATCACACAATTCTTCTAAGTCCCTCGGGAAGAGTGAAAGACGCGCACGTTCATTTTCAGAGCTCCTAGACCTTCCTATAAGAAGTTAGTCAAAAAGTAGCTTCGAAAAACGCTTAGGTTAAGTTTCAGAGTTGCTTCTAATGTACCAAAGCGGACTTAGACATAATTTCACTCTCACAACATTATGGCTGGTTGGAGACAGTCCGAACCACAAGTACTGGGTCCATGGTCCTGGGCGTATACTGGGGGGACGGGGACGACTCCCATTAACCCCTGACTATACCGGGGATACGCTTATCACAATGCCTTTCTGGTCTGTGCTGAAGCAGGGCATTCTGGCAACCAAGTGGCTTGACCTTTATTAGTGATCCTGGTTACCCCCTCTCGGAACCACAGACTTAGAAATCGCCAGCTCATATACAGTGCATAAAATATATTAATATATATACCCTTATACACCATTTTAATAAAAAATATCACACAATTCTTCTAAGTCCCTCGGGAAGAGTGAAAGACGCGCACGTTCATTTTCAGAGCTCCTAGAACTTCCTATAAGAAGTTAGCCAAAAAGTAGATTCGAAAAACGCTTAGGTTAAGTTTCAGAGTTGCTTCTAATGCACCAAACCTGGACTTAGACATAATTTCACTCTCACAACATTATGCTGGTTGGAGACAGTCCGAACCACAAGTACCGAGTCCATGGTTCTGGGCGTATACTGGGGGGACGGGGACGACTCCCATTAACCCCTGACTATACCGGGGATACGCTTATCACAATGCCTTTCTGGTCTGTGCTGAAGCAGGGCATTCTGGCAGCCAAGTGGCTTGACCTTTATTAGTGAACCTGGTTACCCCCTCTCGGAACCACAGACTTAGAAATCGCCAGCTCATATACAGTGCATAAAATATATTTATATAATATATTTATATATATACCCTTATACACCATTTTAATAAAAAATATCACAAAATTCTTCTAAGTCCCTAGGGAAGAGTGAAAGACGCGCACGTTCATTTTCAGAGCTCCTAGACCTTCCTATAAGAAGTTAGCCAAAAAGTAGCTTCGAAAAACGCTTAGGTTAAGTTTCAGAGTTGCTTCTAAAGTACCAAAGCTGGACTTAGACATAATTTCACTCTCACAACATTATGGATGGTTGGAGACAGTCCGAACCACAAGTACCGGGTCCATGGTTCTGGGCGTATACTGGTATGACGGGGACGACTCCCATTAACCCCTGACTATACCGGGGATACGCTTATCACAATGCCTTTCTGGTCTGTGCTGAAGCAGGGCATTCTGGCAGCCAAGTGGCTTGACCTTTATTAGTGAGCCTGGATACCCCCTCTCGGAACCACAGACTTAGAAATCGCCAGCTCATATACAGTGCATAAAATATATTAATATATATACCCTTATACACCATTTTAATAAAAAATATCACACAATTCTTCTAAGTCCCTCGGGAAGAGTGAAAGACGCGTACGTTCATTTTCAGAGCTCCTAGAACTTCCTATAAGAAGTTAGCCAAAAAGTAGCTTCGAAAAACGCTTAGGTTAAGTTTCAGAGTTACTTCTAATGCACCAAACCTGGACTTAGACATAATTTCACTCTCACAACATTATGGCTGGTTGGAGACAGTCCGAACCACAAGTACCGGGTCCATGGTTCTGGGCGTATACTGGGGGGACGGGGACGACTCCCATTAACCCCTGACTATACCGGGGATACGCTTATCACAATGCCTTTCTGGTCTGTGCTGAAGCAGGGCATTCTGGCAGCCAAGTGGCTTGACCTTTATTAGTGAACCTGGTTACCCCCTCTCGGAACCACAGACTTAGAAATCGCCAGCTCATATACAGTGCATAAAATATATTTATATAATATATTTATATATATACCCTTATACACCATTTTAATAAAAAATATCACAAAATTATTCTAAGTCCCTAGGGAAGAGTGAAAGACGCGCACGTTCATTTTCAGAGCTCCTAGACCTTCCTATAAGAAGTTAGCCAAAAAGTAGCTTCGAAAAACGCTTAGGTTAAGTTTCAGAGTTGCTTCTAATGTACCAAAGCTGGACTTAGACATAATTTCACTCTCACAACATTATGGATGGTTGGAGACAGTCCGAACCACAAGTACCGGGTCCATGGTTCTGGGCGTATACTGGTATGACGGGGACGACTCCCATTAACCCCTGACTATACCGGGGATACGCTTATCACAATGCCTTTCTGGTCTGTGCTGAAGCAGGGCATTCTGGCAGCCAAGTGGCTTGACCTTTATTAGTGAGCCTGGATACCCCCTCTCGGAACCACAGACTTAGAAATCGCCAGCTCATATACAGTGCATAAAATATATTAATATATATACCCTTATACACCATTTTAATAAAAAATATCACACAATTCTTCTAAGTCCCTCGGGAAGAGTGAAAGACGCGTACGTTCATTTTCAGAGCTCCTAGAACTTCCTATAAGAAGTTAGCCAAAAAGTAGCTTCGAAAAACGCTTAGGTTAAGTTTCAGAGTTGCTTCTAATGCACCAAACCTGGACTTAGACATAATTTCACTCTCACAACATTATGGCTGGTTGGAGACAGTCCGAACCACAAGTACCGGGTCCATGGTTCTGGGCGTATACTGGGGGGACGGGGACGACTCCCATTAACCCCTGACTATACCGGGGATACGCTTATCACAATGTCTTTCTGGTCTGTGCTGAAGCAGGGCATTCTGGCAACCAAGTGGCTTGAGCTTTATTAGTGAGCCTGGTTACCCCCTCTCGGAACCACAGACTTAGAAATCGCCAGCTCATATACAGTGCATAAAATATATTTATATATATACCCTTATACACCATTTTAATAAAAAATATCACAAAATTCTTCTAAGTCCCTCGAGAAGAGTGAAAGACGCGCACGTTCATTTTCAGAGCTTCTAGAATAGAACTTCCTATAAGAAGTTAGCCAAAAAGTAGCTTCAAAAAACGCTTAGGTTAAGTTTCAGAGTTGCTTCTAATGCACCAAACCTGGACTTAGACATAATTTCACTCACAACATTATGGCTGGTTGGAGACAGTCCGAACCACAAGTACCGGGTCCATGGTTCTGGGCGTATACTGGGGGGACGGGGACGACTCCCATTAACCCCTGACTATACCGGGGATACGCTTATCACAATGCCTTTCTGGTCTGTGCTGAAGCAGGGCATTCTGGCAGCCAAGTGGCTTGACCTTTATTAGTGAACCTGGTTACCCCCTCTCGGAACCACAGACTTAGAAATCGCCAGCTCATATACAGTGCATAAAATATATTTATATAATATATTTATATATATACCCTTATACACCATTTTAATAAAAAATATCACAAAATTCTTCTAAGTCCCTCGGGAAGAGTGAAAGACGCGCACGTTCATTTTCAGAGCTCCTAGACCTTCCTATAAGAAGTTAGCCAAAAAGTAGCTTCGAAAAACGCTTAGGTTAAGTTTCAGAGTTGCTTCTAATGTACCAAAGCTGGACTTAGACATAATTTCACTCTCACAACATTATGGCTGGTTGGAGACAGTCCCAACCACAAGTACCGGGTCCATGGTTCTGGGCGTATACTGGGGGGACGGGGATGACTCCCATTAACCCCTGACTATACCGGGGATACGCTTATCACAATGCCTTTCTGGTCTGTGCTGAAGCAAGGCATTCTGGCAACCAAGTGGCTTGACCTTTATTAGTGAGCCTGGTTACCCCCTCTCGGAACCACAGACTTAGAAATCGCCAGCTCATATACAGTGCATAAAATATATTTATATATATACCCTTATACACCATTTTAATAAAAAATATCACACAATTCTTCTAAGTCCCTCGGGAAGAGTGAAAGACGCGCACGTTCATTTTCAGAGCTCCTAGAACTTCCTATAAGAAGTTAGCCAAAAAGTAGCTTCGAAAAACGCTTAGGTTAAGTTTCAGAGTTGCTTCTAATGCACCAAACCTGGACTTAGACATAATTTCACTCTCACAACATTATGCTGGTTGGAGACAGTCCGAACCACAAGTATCGAGTCCATGGTTCTGGGCGTATACTGGGGGGACGGGGACGACTCCCATTAACCCCTGACTATACCGGGGATACGCTTATCACAATGCCTTTCTGGTCTGTGCTGAAGCAGGGCATTCTGGCAGCCAAGTGGCTTGACCTTTATTAGTGAACCTGGTTACCCCCTCTCGGAACCACAGACTTAGAAATCGCCAGCTCATATACAGTGCATAAAATATATTTATATAATATATTTATATATATACCCTTATACACCATTTTAATAAAAAATATCACAAAATTCTTCTAAGTCCCTCGGGAAGAGTGAAAGACGCGCACGTTCATTTTCAGAGCTCCTAGACCTTCCTATAAGAAGTTAGCCAAAAAGTAGCTTCGAAAAACGCTTAGGTTAAGTTTCAGAGTTGCTTCAAATGTACCAAAGCTGGACTTAGACATAATTTCACTCTCACAACATTATGGATGGTTGGAGACAGTCCGAACCACAAGTACCGGGTCCATGGTTCTGGGCGTATACTGGTATGACGGGGACGACTCCCATTAACCCCTGACTATACCGGGGATACGCTTATCACAATGCCTTTCTGGTCTGTGCTGAAGCAGGGCATTCTGGCAGCCAAGTGGCTTGACCTTTATTAGTGAGCCTGGATACCCCCTCTCGGAACCACAGACTTAGAAATCGCCAGCTCATATACAGTGCATAAAATATATTAATATATATACCCTTATACACCATTTTAATAAAAAATATCACACAATTCTTCTAAGTCCCTCGGGAAGAGTGAAAGACGCGTACGTTCATTTTCAGAGCTCCTAGAACTTCCTATAAGAAGTTAGCCAAAAAGTAGCTTCGAAAAACGCTTAGGTTAAGTTTCAGAGTTGCTTCTAATGCACCAAACCTGGACTTAGACATAATTTCACTCTCACAACATTATGGCTGGTTGGAGACAGTCCGAACCACAAGTACCGGGTCCATGGTACTGGGCGTATACTGGGGGGACGGGGACGACTCCCATTAACCCCTGACTATACCGGGGATACGCTTATCACAATGTCTTTCTGGTCTGTGCTGAAGCAGGGCATTCTGGCAACCAAGTGGCTTGAGCTTTATTAGTGAGCCTGGTTACCCCCTCTCGGAACCACAGACTTAGAAATCGCCAGCTCATATACAGTGCATAAAATATATTTATATATATACCCTTATACACCATTTTAATAAAAAATATCACAAAATTCTTCTAAGTCCCTCGAGAAGAGTGAAAGACGCGCACGTTCATTTTCAGAGCTTCTAGAATAGAACTTCCTATAAGAAGTTAGCCAAAAAGTAGCTTCAAAAAACGCTTAGGTTAAGTTTCAGAGTTGCTTCTAATGCACCAAACCTGGACTTAGACATAATTTCACTCTCACAACATTATGGCTGGTTGGAGACAGTCCGAACCACAAGTACCGGGTCCATGGTTCTGGGCGTATACTGGGGGGACGGGGACGACTCCCATTAACCCCTGACTATACCGGGGATACGCTTATCACAATGCCTTTCTGGTCTGTGCTGAAGCAGGGCATTCTGGCAGCCAAGTGGCTTGACCTTTATTAGTGAACCTGGTTACCCCCTCTCGGAACCACAGACTTAGAAATCGCCAGCTCATATACAGTGCATAAAATATATTTATATAATATATTTATATATATACCCTTATACACCATTTTAATAAAAAATATCACAAAATTCTTCTAAGTCCCTCGGGAAGAGTAAAAGACGCGCACGTTCATTTTCAGAGCTCCTAGACCTTCCTATAAGAAGTTAGCCAAAAAGTAGCTTCGAAAAACGCTTAGGTTAAGTTTCAGAGTTGCTTCTAATGTACCAAAGCTGGACTTAGACATAATTTCACTCTCACAACATTATGGCTGGTTGGAGACAGTCCCAACCACAAGTACCGGGTCCATGGTTCTGGGCGTATACTGGGGGGACGGGGATGACTCCCATTAACCCCTGACTATACCGGGGATACGCTTATCACAATGCCTTTCTGGTCTGTGCTGAAGCAAGGCATTCTGGCAACCAAGTGGCTTGACCTTTATTAGTGAGCCTGGTTACCCCCTCTCGGAACCACAGACTTAGAAATCGCCAGCTCATATACAGTGCATAAAATATATTAATATATATACCCTTATACACCATTTTAATAAATAATATCACACAATTCTTCTAAGTCCCTCGGGAAGAGTGAAAGACGCGCACGTTCATTTTCAGAGCTCCTAGAACTTCCTATAAGAAGTTAGCCAAAAAGTAGCTTCGAAAAACGCTTAGGTTAAGTTTCAGAGTTGCTTCTAATGCACCAAACCTGGACTTAGACATAATTTCACTCTCACAACATTATGCTGGTTGGAGACAGTCCGAACCACAAGTACCGAGTCCATGGTTCTGGGCGTATACTGGGGGGACGGGAACGACTCCCATTAACCCCTGACTATACCGGGGATACGCTTATCACAATGCCTTTCTGGTCTGTGCTGAAGCAGGGCATTCTGGCAGCCAAGTGGCTTGACCTTTATTAGTGAACCTGGTTACCCCCTCTCGGAACCACAGACTTAGAAATCGCCAGCTCATATACAGTGCATAAAATATATTTATATAATATATTTATATATATACCCTTATACACCATTTTAATAAAAAATATCACAAAATTCTTCTAAGTCCCTCGGGAAGAGTGAAAGACGCGCACCTTCATTTTCAGAGCTCCTAGACCTTCCTATAAGAAGTTAGCCAAAAAGTAGCTTCGAAAAACGCTTAGGTTAAGTTTCAGAGTTGCTTCTAATGTACCAAAGCTGGACTTAGACATAATTTCACTCTCACAACATTATGGATGGTTGGAGACAGTCCGATCCACAAGTACCGGGTCCATGGTTCTGGGCGTATACTGGTATGACGGGGACGACTCCCATTAACCCCTGACTATACCGGGGATACGCTTTACACAATGCCTTTCTGGTCTGTGCTGAAGCAGGGCATTCTGGCAGCCAAGTGGCTTGACCTTTATTAGTGAGCCTGGATACCCCCTCTCGGAACCACAGACTTAGAAATCGCCAGCTCATATACAGTGCATAAAATATATTTATATAATATATTTATATATATACCCTTATACACCATTTTAATAAAAAATATCACAAAATTCTTCTAAGTCCCTCGGGAAGAGTGAAAAACGCGCACGTTCATTTTCAGAGCTCCTAGAACTTCCTATAAGAAGTTAGCCAAAAAGTAGCTTCGAAAAACGCTTAGGTTAAGTTTCAGAGTTGCTTCTAATGCACCAAACCTGGACTTAGACATAATTTCACTCTCACAACATTATGGCTGGTTGGAGACAGTCCGAACCACAAGTACCGGGTCCATGGTTCTGGGCGTATACTGGGGGGACGGGGACGACTCCCATTAACCCCTGACTATACCGGGGATACGCTTATCACAATGTCTTTCTGGTCTGTGCTGAAGCAGGGCATTCTGGCAACCAAGTGGCTTGAGCTTTATTAGTGAGCCTGGTTACCCCCTCTCGGAACCACAGACTTAGAACTCGCCAGCTCATATACAGTGCATAAAATATAATTATATATATACCCTTATACACCATTTTAATAAAAAATATCACAAAATTCTTCTAAGTCCCTCGAGAAGAGTGAAAGACGCGCACGTTCATTTTCAGAGCTTCTAGAATAGAACTTCCTATAAGAAGTTAGCCAAAAAGTAGCTTCGAAAAACGCTTAGGTTAAGTTTCAGAGTTGCTTCTAATGCACCAAACCTGGACTTAGACATAATTTCACTCTCACAACATTATGGCTGGTTGGAGACAGTCCAAACCACAAGTACCGGGTCCATGGTTCTGGGCGTATACTGGGGGGACGGGGACGACTCCCATAAACCCCTGACTATACCGGGGATACGCTTATCACAATGTCTTTCTGGTCTGTGCTGAAGCAGGGCATTCTGGCAACCAAGTGGCTTGAGCTTTATTAGTGAGCCTGGTTACCCCCTCTCGGAACCACAGACTTAGAACTCGCCAGCTCATATACAGTGCATAAAATATAATTATATATATACCCTTATTCACCATTTTAATAAAAAATATCACAAAATTCTTCTAAGTCCCTCGAGAAGAGTGAAAGACGCGCACGTTCATTTTCAGAGCTTCTAGAATAGAACTTCCTATAAGAAGTTAGCCAAAAAGTAGCTTCGAAAAACGCTTAGGTTAAGTTTCAGAGTTGCTTCTAATGCACCAAACCTGGACTTAGACATAATTTCACTCTCACAACATTATGGCTGGTTGGAGACAGTCCGAACCACAAGTACCGGGTCCATGGTTCTGGGCGTATACTGGGGGGACGGGGACGACTCCCATTAACCCCTGACTATACCGGGGATACGCTTATCACAATGCCTTTCTGGTCTGTGCTGAAGCAGGGCATTCTGGCAGCCAAGTGGCTTGACCTTTATTAGTGAACTTGGTTACCCCCTCTCGGAACCACAGACTTAGAAATCGCCAGCTCATATACAGTGCATAAAATATATTTATATAATATATTTATATATATACCCTTATACACCATTTTAATAAAAAATATCACACAATTCTTCTAAGTCCCTCGGGAAGAGTGAAAGACGCGCACGTTCATTTTCAGAGCTCCTAGAACTTCCTATAAGAAGTTAGCCAAAAAGTAGCTTCGAAAAACGCTTAGGTTAAGTTTCAGAGTTGCTTCTAATGCACCAAACCTGGACTTAGACATAATTTCACTCTCACAACATTATGCTGGTTGGAGACAGTCCGAACCACAAGTACCGAGTCCATGGTTCTGGGCGTATACTGGGGGGACGGGGACGACTCCCATTAACCCCTGACTATACCGGGGATACGCTTATCACAATGCCTTTCTGGTCTGTGCTGAAGCAGGGCATTCTGGCAGCCAAGTGGCTTGACCTTTATTAGTGAACCTGGTTACCCCCTCTCGGAACCACAGACTTAGAAATCGCCAGCTCATATACAGTGCATAAAATATATTTATATAATATATTTATATATATACCCTTATACACCATTTTAATAAAAAATATCACAAAATTCTTCTAAGTCCCTCGGGAAGAGTGAAAGACGCGCACGTTCATTTTCAGAGCTCCTAGACCTTCCTATAAGAAGTTAGCCAAAAAGTAGCTTCGAAAAACGCTTAGGTTAAGTTTCAGAGTTGCTTCTAATGTACCAAAGCTGGACTTAGACATAATTTCACTCTCACAACATTATGGATGGTTGGAGACAGTCCGAACCACAAGTACCGGGTCCATGGTTCTGGGCGTATACTGGTATGACGGGGACGACTCCCATTAACCCCTGACTATACCGGGGATACGCTTTACACAATGCCTTTCTGGTCTGTGCTGAAGCAGGGCATTCTGGCAGCCAAGATGCTTGACCTTTATTAGTGAGCCTGGATACCCCCTCTCGGAACCACAGACTTAGAAATCGCCAGCTCATATACAGTGCATAAAATATATTTATATAATATATTTATATATATACCCTTATACACCATTTTAATAAAAAATATCACAAAATTCTTCTAAGTCCCTCGGGAAGAGTGAAAGACGCGCACGTTCATTTTCAGAGCTCCTAGACCTTCCTATAAGAAGTTAGCCAAAAAGTAGCTTCGAAAAACGCTTAGGTTAAGTTTCAGAGTTGCTTCTAATGTACCAAAGCTGGACTTAGACATAATTTCACTCTCACAACATTATGGATGGTTGGAGACAGTCCGATCCACAAGTACCGGGTCCATGGTTCTGGGCGTATACTGGTATGACGGGGACGACTCCCATTAACCCCTGACTATACCGGGGATACGCTTTACACAATGCCTTTCTGGTCTGTGCTGAAGCAGGGCATTCTGGCAGCCAAGTGGCTTGACCTTTATTAGTGAGCCTGGATACCCCCTCTCGGAACCACAGACTTAGAAATCGCCAGCTCATATACAGTGCATAAAATATATTTATATAATATATTTATATATATACCCTTATACACCATTTTAATAAAAAATATCACAAAATTCTTCTAAGTCCCTCGGGAAGAGTGAAAGACGCGCACGTTCATTTTCAGAGCTCCTAGACCTTCCTATAAGAAGTTAGCCAAAAAGTAGCTTCGAAAAACGCTTAGGTTAAGTTTCAGAGTTGCTTCTAATGCACCAAACCTGGACTTAGACATAATTTCACTCTCACAACATTATGGCTGGTTGGAGACAGTCCAAACCACAAGTACCGGGTCCATGGTTCTGGGCGTATACTGGGGGGACGGGGACGACTCCCATAAACCCCTGACTATACCGGGGATACGCTTATCACAATGTCTTTCTGGTCTGTGCTGAAGCAGGGCATTCTGGCAACCAAGTGGCTTGAGCTTTATTAGTGAGCCTGGTTACCCCCTCTCGGAACCACAGACTTAGAACTCGCCAGCTCATATACAGTGCATAAAATATAATTATATATATACCCTTATACACCATTTTAATAAAAAATATCACAAAATTCTTCTAAGTCCCTCGAGAAGAGTGAAAGACGCGCACGTTCATTTTCAGAGCTTCTAGAATAGAACTTCCTATAAGAAGTTAGCCAAAAAGTAGCTTCGAAAAACGCTTAGGTTAAGTTTCAGAGTTGCTTCTAATGCACCAAACCTGGACTTAGACATAATTTCACTCTCACAACATTATGGCTGGTTGGAGACAGTCCGAACCACAAGTACCGGGTCCATGGTTCTGGGCGTATACTGGGGGGACGGGGACGACTCCCATTAACCCCTGACTATACCGGGGATACGCTTATCACAATGCCTTTCTGGTCTGTGCTGAAGCAGGGCATTCTGGCAGCCAAGTGGCTTGACCTTTATTAGTGAACTTGGTTACCCCCTCTCGGAACCACAGACTTAGAAATCGCCAGCTCATATACAGTGCATAAAATATATTTATATAATATATTTATATATATACCCTTATACACCATTTTAATAAAAAATATCACACAATTCTTCTAAGTCCCTCGGGAAGAGTGAAAGACGCGCACGTTCATTTTCAGAGCTCCTAGAACTTCCTATAAGAAGTTAGCCAAAAAGTAGCTTCGAAAAACGCTTAGGTTAAGTTTCAGAGTTGCTTCTAATGCACCAAACCTGGACTTAGACATAATTTCACTCTCACAACATTATGCTGGTTGGAGACAGTCCGAACCACAAGTACCGAGTCCATGGTTCTGGGCGTATACTGGGGGGACGGGGACGACTCCCATTAACCCCTGACTATACCGGGGATACGCTTATCACAATGCCTTTCTGGTCTGTGCTGAAGCAGGGCATTCTGGCAGCCAAGTGGCTTGACCTTTATTAGTGAACTTGGTTACCCCCTCTCGGAACCACAGACTTAGAAATCGCCAGCTCATATACAGTGCATAAAATATATTTATATAATATATTTATATATATACCCTTATACACCATTTTAATAAAAAATATCACAAAATTCTTCTAAGTCCCTCGGGAAGAGTGAAAGACGCGCACGTTCATTTTCAGAGCTCCTAGACCTTCCTATAAGAAGTTAGCCAAAAAGTAGCTTCGAAAAACGCTTAGGTTAAGTTTCAGAGTTGCTTCTAATGTACCAAAGCTGGACTTAGACATAATTTCACTCTCACAACATTATGGATGGTTGGAGACAGTCCGAACCACAAGTACCGGGTCCATGGTTCTGGGCGTATACTGGTATGACGGGGACGACTCCCATTAACCCCTGACTATACCGGGGATACGCTTTACACAATGCCTTTCTGGTCTGTGCTGAAGCAGGGCATTCTGGCAGCCAAGTGGCTTGACCTTTATTAGTGAGCCTGGATACCCCCTCTCGGAACCACAGACTTAGAAATCGCCAGCTCATATACAGTGCATAAAATATATTTATATAATATATTTATATATATACCCTTATACACCATTTTAATAAAAAATATCACAAAATTCTTCTAAGTCCCTCGGGAAGAGTGAAAGACGCGCACGTTCATTTTCAGAGCTCCTAGACCTTCCTATAAGAAGTTAGCCAAAAAGTAGCTTCGAAAAACGCTTAGGTTAAGTTTCAGAGTTGCTTCTAATGTACCAAAGCTGGACTTAGACATAATTTCACTCTCACAACATTATGGCTGGTTGGAGACAGTCCGAACCACAAGTACCGGGTCCATGGTTCTGGGCGTATACTGGGGGACGGGGACGACTCCCATTAACCCCTGACTACAGTATACCGGGGATACGCTTATCACAATGTCTTTCTGGTCTGTGCTGAAGCAGGGCATTCTGGCAACCAAGTGGCTTGAGCTTTATTAGTGAGCCTGGTTACCCCCTCTCGGAACCACAGACTTAGAACTCGCCAGCTCATATACAGTGCATAAAATATATTTATATATATACCCTTATACACCATTTTAATAAAAAATATCACAAAATTCTTCTAAGTCCCTCGAGAAGAGTGAAAGACGCGCACGTTCCTTTTCAGAGCTTCTAGAATAGAACTACCTATAAGAAGTTAGCCAAAAAGTAGCTTCGAAAAACGCTTAGGTTAAGTTTCAGAGTTGCTTCTAATGCACCAAACCTGGACTTAGACATAATTTCACTCTCACAACATTATGGCTGGTTGGAGACAGTCCGAACCACAAGTACCGGGTCCATGGTTCTGGGCGTATACTGGGGGGACGGGGACGACTCCCATTAACCCCTGACTATACCGGGGATACGCTTATCACAATGCCTTTCTGGTCTGTGCTGAAGCAGGGCATTCTGGCAGCCAAGTGGCTTGACCTTTATTAGTGAACCTGGTTACCCCCTCTCGGAACCACAGACTTAGAAATCGCCAGCTCATATACAGTGCATAAAATATATTTATATAATATATTTATATATATACCCTTATACACCATTTTAATAAAAAATATCACAAAATTCTTCTAAGTCCCTCGGGAAGAGTGAAAGACGCGCACGTTCATTTTCAGAGCTCCTAGACCTTCCTATAAGAAGTTAGCCAAAAAGTAGCTTCGAAAAACGCTTAGGTTAAGTTTCAGAGTTGCTTCTAATGTACCAAAGCTGGACTTAGACATAATTTCACTCTCACAACATTATGGCTGGTTGGAGACAGTCCGAACCACAAGTACCGGGTCCATGGTTCTGGGCGTATACTGGGGGGACGGGGACGACTCCCATTAACACCTGACTACAGCATACCGGGGATACGCTTATCACAATTCCTTTCTGGTCTTTGCTGAAGCAAGGCATTCTGGCAACCAAGTGGCTTGACCTTTATTAGTGAGCCTGGTTACCCCCTCTCGGAACCACAGACTTAGAAATCGCCAGCTCATATACAGTGCATAAAATATATTTATATATATACACTTATACACCATTTTAATAAAAAATATCACAAAATTCTTCTAAGTCCCTCGAGAAGAGTGAAAGACGCGCACGTTCATTTTCAGAGCTCCTAGAACTTCCTATAAGAAGTTAGCCAAAAAGTAGCTTCGAAAAACGCTTAGGTTAAGTTTCAGAGATGCTTCTAATGTACCAAAGCTGGACTTAGACATAATTTCACTCTCACAACATTATGGCTGGTTGGAGACAGTCCGAACCACAAGTACCGGGTCCATGGTTCTGGGCGTATACTGGGGGGACGGGGACGACTCCCATTAACCCCTGACTATACCGGGGATACGCTTATCACAATGCCTTTCGGGTCTGTGCTGAAGCAGGGCATTCTGGCAACCAAGTGGCTTGACCTTTATTAGTGATCCTGGTTACCCCCTCTCGGAACCACAGACTTAGAAATCGCCAGCTCATATACAGTGCATAAAATATATTAATATATATACCCTTATACACCATTTTAATAAAAAATATCACACAATTCTTCTAAGTCCCTCGGGAAGAGTGAAAGACGCGCACGTTCATTTTCAGAGCTCCTAGAACTTCCTATAAGAAGTTAGCCAAAAAGTAGCTTCGAAAAACGCTTAGGTTAAGTTTCAGAGATGCTTCTAATGTACCAAAGCTGGACTTAGACATAATTTCACTCTCACAACATTATGCTGGTTGGAGACAGTCCGAACCACAAGTACCGAGTCCATGGTTCTGAGCGTATACTGGGGGGACGGGGACGACTCCCATTAACCCCTGACTATACCGGGGATACGCTTATCACAATGCCTTTCTGGTCTGTGCTGAAGCAGGGCATTCTGGCAGCCAAGTGGCTTGACCTTTATTAGTGAACCTGGTTACCCCCTCTCGGAACCACAGACTTAGAAATCGCCAGCTCATATACAGTGCATAAAATATATTTATATAATATATTTATATATATATACCCTTATACACCATTTTAATAAAAAAAAACTCAAAATTCTTCTAAGTCCCTCGGGAAGAGTGAAAGACGCGCACGTTCATTTTCAGAGTTCCTAGACCTTCCTATAAGAAGTTAGCCAAAAAGTAGCTTCGAAAAACGCTTAGGTTAAGTTTCAGAGTTGCTTCTAATGTACCAAAGCTGGACTTAGACATAATTTCACTCTCACAACATTATGGCTGGTTGGAGACAGTCCGAACCACAAGTACCGGGTCCATGGTTCTGGGCGTAAACTGGGGGGACGGGGACGACTCCCATTAACCCCTGACTATACCGGGGATACGCTTATCACAATGCCTTTCTGGTCTGTGCTGAAGCAAGGCATTCTGGCAACCAAGTGGCTTGACCTTTATTAGTGAGCCTGGTTACCCCCTCTCGGAACCACAGACTTAGAAATCGCCAGCTCATATACAGTGCATAAAATATATTTATATATATACCCTTATACACCATTTTAATAAAAAATATCACAAAATTCTTCTAAGTCCCTCGGGAAGAGTGAAAGACGCGCACGTTCATTTTCAGCGCTCCTAGACCTTCCTATAAGAAGTTAGCCAAAAAGTAGCTTCGAAAAACGCTTAGGTTAAGTTTCAGAGTTGCTTCTAATGTACCAAAGCTGGACTTAGACATAATTTCACTCTCACAACATTATGGCTGGTTGGAGACAGTCTGAAACACAAGTACCGGGTCCATGGTTCTGGGCGTATACTGGGGGGACGGGGACGACTCCCATTAACCCCTGACTATACCGGGGATACGCTTATCACAATGCCTTTCTGGTCTGTGCTGAAGCAGGGCATTCTGGCAGCCAAGTGGCTTGACCTTTATTAGTGAGCCTGGTTACCCCCTCTCGGAACCACAGACTTAGAAATCGCCAGCTCATATACAGTGCATAAAAAATATTTATATAATATATTTATATATATACCCTTATACACCATTTTAATAAAAAATATCACACAATTCTTCTAAGTCCCTCGGGAAGAGTGAAAGACGCGCACGATCATTTTCAGAGCTCCTAGACCTTCCTATAAGAAGTTAGCCAAAAAGTAGCTTCGAAAAACGCTTAGGTTAAGTTTCAGAGTTGCTTCTAATGTACCAAAGCGGACTTAGACATAATTTCACTCTCACAACATTATGGCTGGTTGGAGACAGTCCGAACCACAAGTACTGGTTCCATGGTCCTGGGCGTATACTGGGGGGACGGGGACGACTCCCATTAACCCCTGACTATACCGGGGATACGCTTATCACAATGCCTTTCTGGTCTGTGCTGAAGCAGGGCATTCTGGCAACCAAGTAGCTTGACCTTTATTAGTGATCCTGGTTACCCCCTCTCGGAACCACAGACTTAGAAATCGCCAGCTCATATACAGTGCATAAAATATATTAATATATATACCCTTATACACCATTTTAATAAAAAATATCACACAATTCTTCTAAGTCCCTCGGGAAGAGTTAAAGACGCGCACGTTCATTTTCAGAGCTCCTAGACCTTCCTATAAGAAGTTAGCCAAAAAGTAGCTTCGAAAAACGCTTAGGTTAAGTTTCAGAGTTGCTTCTAAAGTACCAAAGCTGGACTTAGACATAATTTCACTCTCACAACATTATGGCTGGTTGGAGACAGTCCGAACCACAAGTACCGGGTCCATGGTTCTGGGCGTATACTGGGGGGACGGGGACGACTCCCATTAACCCCTGACTATACCGGGGATACGCTTATCACAATGCCTTTCTGGTCTGTGCTGAAGCAGGGCATTCTGGCAGCCAAGTGGCTTGACCTTTATTAGTGAGCCTGGTTACCCCCTCTCGGAACCACAGACTTAGAAATCGCCAGCTCAAATACAGTGCATAAAAAATATTTATATAATATATTTATATATATACCCTTATACACCATTTTAATAAAAAATATCACAAAATTCTTCTAAGTCCCTCGGGAAGAGTGAAAGACGCGCATGTTCATTTTCAGAGCTCCTAGACCTTCCTATAAGAAGTTAGCCAAAAAGTAGCTTCGAAAAACGCTTAGGTTAAGTTTCAGAGTTGCTTCTAATGTACCAAAGCTGGACTTAGACATAATTTCACTCTCACAACATTATGGATGGTTGGAGACAGTCCGAACCACAAGTACCGGGTCCATGGTTCTGGGTGTATACTGGTATGACGGGGACGACTCCCATTAACCCCTGACTATACCGGGGATACGCTTATCACAATGCCTTTCTGGTCTGTGCTGAAGCAGGGCATTCTGGCAGCCAAGTGGCTTGACCTTTATTAGTGAGCCTGGTTACCCCCTCTCGGAACCACAGACTTAGAAATCGCCAGCTCATATACAGTGCATAAAATATATTTATATAATATATTTATATATATACCCTTATACACCATTTTAATAAAAAATATCACAAAATTCTTCTAAGTCCCTCGGGAAGAGTGAAAGACGCGCACGTTCATTTTCAGAGCTCCTAGAACTTCCTATAAGAAGTTAGCCAAAAAGTAGCTTCGAAAAACGCTTAGGTTAAGTTTCAGAGTTGCTTCTAATGCACCAAAACTGGACTTAGACATAATTTCACTCTCACAACATTATGCTGGTTGGAGACAGTCCGAACCACAAGTACCGAGTCCATGGTTCTGGGCGTATACTGGGGGGACGGGGACGACTCCCATTAACCCCTGACTATACCGGGGATACGCTTATCACAATGCCTTTCTGGTCTGTGCTGAAGCAGGGCATTCTGGCAGCCAAGTGGCTTGACCTTTATTAGTGAACCTGGTTACCCCTCTCGGAACCACAGACTTAGAAATCGCCAGCTCATATACAGTGCATAAAATATATTTATATAATATATTTATATATATACCCTTATACACCATTTTAATAAAAAATATCACAAAATTCTTCTAAGTCCCTCGGGAAGAGTGAAAGACGCGCACGTTCATTTTCAGAGCTCCTAGACCTTCCTATAAGAAGTTAGCCAAAAAGTAGCTTCGAAAAACGCTTAGGTTAAGTTTCAGAGTTGCTTCTAATGTACCAAAGCTGGACTTAGACATAATTTCACTCTCACAACATTATGGATGGTTGGAGACAGTCCGAACCACAAGTACCGGGTCCATGGTTCTGGGCGTATACTGGTATGACGGGGACGACTCCCATTAACCCCTGACTATACCGGGGATACGCTTTACACAATGCCTTTCTGGTCTGTGCTGAAGCAGGGCATTCTGGCAGCCAAGTGGCTTGACCTTTATTAGTGAGCCTGGATACCCCCTCTCGGAACCACAGACTTAGAAATCGCCAGCTCATATACAGTGCATAAAATATATTTATATAATATATTTATATATATACCCTTATACACCATTTTAATAAAAAATATCACAAAATTCTTCTAAGTCTCTCGGGAAGAGTGAAAGACGCGCACGTTCATTTTCAGAGCTCCTAGACCTTCCTATAAGAAGTTAGCCAAAAAGTAGCTTCGAAAAACGCTTAGGTTAAGTTTCAGAGTTGCTTCTAATGTACCAAAGCTGGACTTAGACATAATTTCACTCTCACAACATTATGGCTGGTTGGAGACAGTCCGAACCACAAGTACCGGGTCCATGGTTCTGGGCGTATACTGGGGGGACGGGGACGACTCCCATTAACCCCTGACTACAGCATACCGGGGATACGCTTATCACAATTCCTTTCTGGTCTTTGCTGAAGCAAGGCATTCTGGCAACCAAGTGGCTTGACCTTTATTAGTGAGCCTGGTTACCCCCTCTCGGAACCACAGACTTAGAAATCGCCAGCTCATATACAGTGCATAAAATATATTTATATATATACACTTATACACCATTTTAATAAAAAATATCACAAAATTCTTCTAAGTCCCTCGAGAAGAGTGAAAGACGCGCACGTTCATTTTCAGAGATCCTAGAACTTCCTATAAGAAGTTAGCCAAAAAGTAGCTTCGAAAAACGCTTAGGTTAAGTTTCAGAGATGCTTCTAATGTACCAAAGCTGGACTTAGACATAATTTCACTCTCACAACATTATGGCTGGTTGGAGACAGTCCGAACCACAAGTACCGGGTCCATGGTTCTGGGCGTATACTGGGGGGACGGGGACGACTCCCATTAACCCCTGACTATACCGGGGATACGCTTATCACAATGCCTTTCGGGTCTGTGCTGAAGCAGGGCATTCTGGCAACCAAGTGGCTTGACCTTTATTAGTGATCCTGGTTACCCCCTCTCGGAACCACAGACTTAGAAATCGCCAGCTCATATACAGTGCATAAAATATATTAATATATATACCCTTATACACCATTTTAATAAAAAATATCACACAATTCTTCTAAGTCCCTCGGGAAGAGTGAAAGACGCGCACGTTCATTTTCAGAGCTCCTAGAACTTCCTATAAGAAGTTAGCCAAAAAGTAGCTTCGAAAAACGCTTAGGTTAAGTTTCAGAGTTGCTTCTAATGCACCAAACCTGGACTTAGACATAATTTCACTCTCACAACATTATGGCTGGTTGGAGACAGTCCGAACCACAAGTACCTGGTCCATGGTTCTGGGCGTATACTGGGGGGACGGGGACGACACCCATTAACCACTGACTATACCGGGGATACGCTTATCACAATGTCTTTCTGGTCTGTGCTGAAGCAGGGCATTCTGGCAACCAAGTGGCTTGAGCTTTATTAGTGAGCCTGGATACCCCCTCTCGGAACCACAGACTTAGAAATCGCCAGCTCATATACAGTGCATAAAATATATTTATATATATACCCTTATACACCATTTTAATAAAAAATATCACAAAATTCTTCTAAGTCCCTCGAGAAGAGTGAAAGACGCGCACGTTCATTTTCAGAGCTTCTAGAACTTCCTATAAGAAGTTAGCCAAAAAGTAGCTTCGAAAAACGCTTAGGTTAAGTTTCAGAGTTGCTTCTAATGCACCAAACCTGGACTTAGACATAATTTCACTCTCACAACATTATGGCTGGTTGGAGACAGTCCGAACCACAAGTACCGGGTCCATGGTTCTGGGCGTATACTGGGGGGACGGGGACGACTCCCATTAACCCCTGACTATACCGGGGATACGCTTATCACAATGCCTTTCTGGTCTGTGCTGAAGCAGGGCATTCTGGCAGCCAAGTGGCTTGACCTTTATTAGTGAACCTGGTTACCCCCTCTCGGAACCACAGACTTAGAAATCGCCAGCTCATATACAGTGCATAAAATATATTTATATAATATATTTATATATATACCCTTATACACCATTTTAATAAAAAATATCACAAAATTCTTCTAAGTCCCTCGGGAAGAGTGAAAGACGCGCACGTTCATTTTCAGAGTTCCTAGACCTTCCTATAAGAAGTTAGCCAAAAAGTAGCTTCGAAAAACGCTTAGGTTAAGTTTCAGAGTTGCTTCTAATGTACCAAAGCTGGACTTAGACATAATTTCACTCTCACAACATTATGGCTGGTTGGAGACAGTCCGAAACACAAGTACCGGGTCCATGGTTCTGGACGTATACTGGGGGGACGGGGACGACTCCCATTAACCCCTGACTCTACCGGGGATACGCTTATCACAATGCCTTTCTGGTCTGTGCTGAAGAAGGGCATTCTGGCAGCCAAGTGGCTTGACCTTTATTAGTGAGCCTGGTTACCCCCTCTCGGAACCACAGACTTAGAAATCGCCAGCTCATATACAGTGCATAAAAAATATTTATATAATATATTTATATATATACCCTTATACACCATTTTAATAAAAAATATCACACAATTCTTCTAAGTCCCTCGGGAAGAGTGAAAGACGCGCACGATCATTTTCAGAGCTCCTAGACCTTCCTATAAGAAGTTAGCCAAAAAGTAGCTTCGAAAAACGCTTAGGTTAAGTTTCAGAGTTGCTTCTAATGTACCAAAGCGGACTTAGACATAATTTCACTCTCACAACATTATGGCTGGTTGGAGACAGTCCGAACCACAAGTACTGGTTCCATGGTCCTGGGCGTATACTGGGGGGACGGGGACGACTCCCATTAACCCCTGACTATACCGGGGATACGCTTATCACAATGCCTTTCTGGTCTGTGCTGAAGCAGGGCATTCTGGCAACCAAGTGGCTTGACCTTTATTAGTGATCCTGGTTACCCCCTCTCGGAACCACAGACTTAGAAATCGCCAGCTCATATACAGTGCATAAAATATATTAATATATATACCCTTATACACCATTTTAATAAAAAATATCACACAATTCTTCTAAGTCCCTCGGGAAGAGTTAAAGACGCGCACGTTCATTTTCAGAGCTCCTAGACCTTCCTATAAGAATTTAGCCAAAAAGTAGCTTCGAAAAACGCTTAGGTTAAGTTTCAGAGTTGCTTCTAATGTACCAAAGCTGGACTTAGACATAATTTCACTCTCACAACATTATGGCTGGTTGGAGACAGTCCGAACCACAAGTACCGGGTCCATGGTTCTGGGCGTATATTGGGGGGACGGGGACGACTCCCATTAACCCCTGACTATACCGGGGATACGCTTATCACAATGCCTTTCTGGTCTGTGCTGAAGCAGGGCATTCTGGCAGCCAAGTGGCTTGACCTTTATTAGTGAGCCTGGTTACCCCCTCTCGGAACCACAGACTTAGAAATCGCCAGCTCAAATACAGTGCATAAAAAATATTTATATAATATATTTATATATATACCCTTATACACCATTTTAATAAAAAATATCACAAAATTCTTCTAAGTCCCTCGGGAAGAGTGAAAGACGCGCATGTTCATTTTCAGAGCTCCTAGACCTTCCTATAAGAAGTTAGCCAAAAAGTAGCTTCGAAAAACGCTTAGGTTAAGTTTCAGAGTTGCTTCTAATGTACCAAAGCTGGACTTAGACATAATTTCACTCTCACAACATTATGGATGGTTGGAGACAGTCCGAACCACAAGTACCGGGTCCATGGTTCTGGGCGTATACTGGTATGACGGGGACGACTCCCATTAACCCCTGACTATACCGGGGATACGCTTATCACAATGCCTTTCTGGTCTGTGCTGAAGCAGGGCATTCTGGCAGCCAAGTGGCTTGACCTTTATTAGTGAGCCTGGTTACCCCCTCTCGGAACCACAGACTTAGAAATCGCCAGCTCATATACAGTGCATAAAATATATTTATATAATATATTTATATATATACCCTTATACACCATTTTAATAAAAAATATCACAAAATTCTTCTAAGTCCCTCGGGAAGAGTGAAAGACGCGCACGTTCATTTTCAGAGCTCCTAGACCTTCCTATAAGAAGTTAGCCAAAAAGTAGCTTCGAAAAACGCTTAGGTTAAGTTTCAGAGTTGCTTCTAATGTACCAAAGCTGGACTTAGACATAATTTCACTCTCACAAAATTATGGATGGTTGGAGACAGTCCGAACCACAAGTACCGGGTCCATGGTTCTGGGCGTATACTGGTATGACGGGAACGACTCCCATTAACCCCTGACTATACCGGGGATACGCTTATCACAATGCCTTTCTGGTCTGTGCTGAAGCAGGGCATTCTGGCAGCCAAGTGGCTTGACCTTTATTAGTGAGCCTGGTTACCCCCTCTCGGAACCACAGACTTAGAAATCGCTAGCTCATATACAGTGCATAAAATATATTTATATAATATATTTATATATATACCCTTATACACCATTTTGATAAAAAATATCACAAAATTCTTCTAAGTCCCTCGGGAAGAGAGAAAGACGCGCACGTTCATTTTCAGAGCTCCTAGACCTTCCTATAAGAAGTTAGCCAAAAAGTAGATTCGAAAAACGCTTAGGTTAAGTTTCAGAGTTGCTTCTAATGTACCAAAGCTGGACTTAGACATAATTTCACTCTCACAACATTATGGCTGGTTGGAGACAGTCCGAACCACAAGTACAAGGTCCATGGTTCTGGGCGTATACTGGGGGGACGGGGACGACTCCCATTAACCCCTGACTATACCGGGGATACGCTTATCACAATGCCTTTCTGGTCTGTGCTGAAGCAGGGCATTCTGGCAGCCAAGTGGCTTGACCTTTATTAGTGAGCCTGGATAACCCCTCTCGGAACCACAGACTTAGAAATCGCCAGCTCATATACTGTGCATAAAATATATTTATATAATATATTTATATATACTGTATACCCTTATACACCATTTTAATAAAAAATATCACAAAATTCTTCTAAGTCCCTCGGGAAGAGAGAAAGACGCGCACGTTCATTTTCAGAGCTCCTAGACCTTCCTATAAGAAGTTAGCCAAAAAGTAGCTTCGAAAAACGCTTAGGTTAAGTTTCAGAGTTGCCTCTCATGTACCAAAGCTGGACTTAGACATAATTTCACTCTCACAACATTATGGCTGGTTGGAGACAGTCCGAACCACAAGTACCGGGTCCATAGTTCTGGGCGTATACTGGGGGGACGGGGACGACTCCCATTAACCCCTGACTATACCGGGGATACGCTTATCACAATGCCTTTCTGGTCTGTGCTGAAGCAGGGCATTCTGGCAGCCAAGTGGCTTGACCTTTATTAGTGAGCCTGGTTACCCCCTCTCGGAACCACAGACTTAGAAATCGCCAGCTCATATACAGTGCATAAAATATATTTATATAATATATTTATATATATACCCTTATACACCATTTTAATAAAAAATATCACAAAATTCTTCTAAGTCCCTCGGGAAGAGTGAAAGACGCGCACGTTCATTTTCAGAGCTCCTAGACCTTCCTATAAGAAGTTAGCCAAAAAGTAGCTTCGAAAAACGCTTAGGTTAAGTTTCAGAGTTGCTTCTAATGCACCAAACCTGGACTTAGACATAATTTCACTCTCACAACATTATGGCTGGTTGGAGACAGTCCGAACCACAAGTACCGGGTCCATGGTTCTGGGCGTATACTGGGGGGACGGGGACGACTCCCATTAACCCCTGACTATACCAGGGATACGCTTATCACAATGCCTTTCTGGTCTGTGCTGAAGCAGGGCATTCTGGCAACCAAGTGGCTTGACCTTTATTAGTGAGCCTGGTTACCCCCTCTCGGAACCACAGACTTAGAAATCGCCAGCTCATATACAGTGCATAAAATATATTAATATAATATATTTATATATATACCCTTATACACCATTTTAATAAAAAATATCACACAATTCTTCTAAGTCCCTCGGGAAGAGTGAAAGACGCGCACGTTCATTTTCAGAGCTCCTAGACCTTCCTATAAGAAGTTAGCCAAAAAGTATCTTCGAAAAATGCTTAGGTTAAGTTTCAGAGTTGCTTCTAATGTACCAAAGCTGGACTTAGACATAATTTCACTCTCACAACATTATGGCTGGTTGGAGACAGTCCGAACCACAAGTACTGGGTCCATGGTTCTGGGCGTAAACTAGGGGGACGGGGACGACTCCCATTAACCCCTGACTATACCGGGGATACGCTTATCACAATGATTTCTGGTCTGTGCTGAAGCAGGGCATTCTGGCAACCAAGTGGCTTGACCTTTATTAGTGAGCCTGGTTACCCCCTCTCGGAACCACAGACTTAGAAATCGCCAGCTCAAATACAGTGCATAAAAAATATTTATATAATATATTTATATACAGTATATACCCTTATACACCATTTTATAAGTCCCTCGGGAAGAGTGAAAGACGCGCATGTTCATTTTCAGAGCTCCTAGACCTTCCTATAAGAAGTTAGCCAAAAAGTAGCTTCGAAAAACGCTTAGGTTAAGTTTCAGAGTTGCTTCTAATGTACCAAAGCTGGACTTAGACATAATTTCACTCTCACATTATTATGGATGGTTGGAGACAGTCCGAACCACAAGTACCGGGTCCATGGTTCTGGGCGTATACTGGTATGACGGGGACGACTCCCATTAACCCCTGACTATACCGGGGATACGCTTATCACAATGCCTTTCTGGTCTGTGCTGAAGCAGGGCATTCTGGCAGCCAAGTGGCTTGACCTTTATTAGTGAGCCTGGTTACCCCCTCTCGGAACCACAGACTTAGAAATCGCCAGCTCATATACAGTGCATAAAATATATTTATATAATATATTTATATATATACCCTTATACACCATTTTAATAAAAAATATCACAAAATTCTTCTAAGTCCTTCGGGAAGAGTGAAAGACGCGCACGTTCATTTTCAGAGCTCCTAGACCTTCCTATAAGAAGTTAGCCAAAAAGTAGATTCGAAAAACGCTTAGGTTAAGTTTCAGAGTTGCTTCTAATGTACCAAAGCTGGACTTAGACATAATTTCACTCTCACAACATTATGGCTGGTTGGAGACAGTCCGAACCACAAGTACCGGGTCCATGGTTCTGGGCGTATACCGGGGGGACGGGGACGACTCCCATTAACCCCTGACTATACCGGGGATACGCTTATCACAATGCCTTTCTGGTCTGTGCTGAAGCAGGGCATTCTGGCAATCAAGTGGCTTGAACTTTATTAGTGAGCCTGGTTACCCCCTCTCGGAACCACAGACTTAGAAATCGCCAGCTCATATACAGTGCATAAAATATATTTATATATATACCCTTATACACCATTTTAATAAAAAATATCACAAAATTCTTCTAAGTCCCTCGGGAAGAGTGAAAGACGCGCACGTTCATTTTCAGAGCTCCTAGACCTTCCTATAAGAAGTTAGCCAAAAAGTAGCTTCGAAAAACGCTTAGGTTAAGTTTCAGAGTTGCTTCTAATGTACCAAAGCTGGACTTAGACATAATTTCACTCTCACAACATTATGGCTGGTTGGAGACAGTCCGAACCACAAGTACCTGGTCCATGGTTCTGGGCGTATACTGGGGGGACGGGGACGACTCCCATTAACCCCTGACTATACCGAGGATACGCTTATCACAATGCCTTTCTGGTCTGTGCTGAAGCAGGGCATTCTGGCAGCCAAGTGGCTTGACCTTTATTAGTGAGCCTGGTTACCCCCTCTCGGTTCCACAGACTTAGAAATCGCCAGCTCATATACAGTGCATAAAATATATTTATATAATATATTTATATATATAGCCTTATACACCATTTTAATAAAAAATATCACAAAATTCTTCTAAGTCCCTCGGGAAGAGTGAAAGACGCGCACGTTCATTTTCAGAGCTCCTAGACCTTCCTATAAGAAGTTAGCCAAAAATAGCTTCGAAAAACGCTTAGGTTAAGTTTCAGAGTTGCTTCTAATGTACCAAAGCTGGACTTAGACATAATTTCACTCTCACAACATTATGGATGGTTGGAGACAGTCCGAACCACAAGTACCGGGTCCATGGTTCTGGGCGTATACTGGTATGACGGGGACGACTCCCATTAACCCCTGACTATACCGGGGATACGCTTATCACAATGCCTTTCTGGTCTGTGCTGAAGCAGGGCATTCTGGCAACCAAGTGGCTTGACCTTTATTAGTGAGCCTGGTTACCCCCTCTCGGAACCACAGACTTAGAAATTGCTAGCTCATATACAGTGCATAAAATATATTTATATAATATATTTATATATATACCCTTATACACCATTTTAATAAAAAATATCACAAAATTCTTCTAAGTCCCTCGGGAAGAGTGAAAAACGCGCACGTTCATTTTCAGAGCTCTTAGACCTTCCTATAAGAAGTTAGCCAAAAGTAGCTTCGAAAAACGCTTAGGTTAAGTTTCAGAGTTGCTTCTAATGTACCAAAGCTGGACTTAGACATAATTTCACTCTCACAACATTATGGCTGGTTGGAGACAGTCCGAACCACAAGTACAAGGTCCATGGTTCTGGGCGTATACTGGGGGGACGGGGACGACTCCCATTAACCCCTGACTATACCGGGGATACGCTTATCACAATGCCTTTCTGGTCTGTGCTGAAGCAGGGCATTCTGGCAGCCAAGTGGCTTGACCTTTATTAGTGAGCCTGGTTAACCCCTCTCGGAACCACAGACTTAGAAATCGCCAGCTCATATACTGTGCATAAAATATATTTATATAATATATTTATATATATATACCCTTATACACCATTTTAATAAAAAATATCACAAAATTCTTCTAAGTCCCTCGGGAAGAGTGAAAGACGCGCACGTTCATTTTCAGAGCTCCTAGACCTTCCTATAAGAAGTTAGCCAAAAAGTAGATTCGAAAAACGCTTAGTTTAAGTTTCAGAGTTGCTTCTAATGTACCAAAGCTGGACTTAGACATAATTTCACTCTCACAACATTATGGCTGGTTGGAGACAGTCCGAACCACAAGTACCGGGTCCATGGTTCTGGGCGTATACCGGGGGGACGGGGACGACTCCCATTAACCCCTGACTATACCGGGGATACGCTTATCACAATGCCTTTCTGGTCTGTGCTGAAGCAGGGCATTCTGGCAACCAAGTGGCTTGACCTTTATTAGTGAGCCTGGTTACCCCCTCTCGGAACCACAGACTTAGAAATCGCCAGCTCATATACAGTGCATAAAATATATTTATATATATACCCTTATACACCATTTTAATAAAAAATATCACAAAATTCTTCTAAGTCCCTCGGGAAGAGTGAAAGACGCGCACGTTCATTTTCAGAGCTCCTAGACCTTCCTATAAGAAGTTAGCCAAGAAGTAGCTTCGAAAAACGCTTAGGTTAAGTTTCAGAGTTGCTTATAATGTACCAAAGCTGGACTTAGACATAATTTCACTCTCACAACATTATGGCTGGTTGGAGACAGTCCGAACCACAAGTACCGGGTCCATGGTTCTGGGCGTATACTGGGGGGACGGGGACGACTCCCATTAACCCCTGACTATACAGGGGATACGCTTATCACAATGCCTTTCTGGTCTGTGCTGAAGCAGGGCATTCTGGCAGCCAAGTGGCTTGACCTTTATTAGTGAGTCTGGTTAGCCCCTCTCGGAACCACAGACTTAGAAATCGCCAGCTCATATACAGTGCATAAAATATATTTATATAATATATTTATATATATACCCTTATACACCATTTTAATAAAAAATATCACAAAATTCTTCTAAGTCCCTCGGGAAGAGTGAAAGACGCGCACGTTCATTTTCAGAGCTCCTAGACCTTCCTATAAGAAGTTAGCCAAAAAGTAGCTTCGAAAAACGCTTAGGTTAAGTTTCAGAGTTGCTTCTAATGTACCAAAGCTGGACTTAGACATAATTTCACTCTCACAACATTATGGCTATTTGGAGACAGTCCGAACCACAAGTACCTGGTCCATGGTTCTGGGCGTATACTGGGGGGACGGGGACGACTCCCATTAACCCCTGACTATACCGAGGATACGCTTATCACAATGCCTTTCTGGTCTGTGCTGAAGCAGGGCATTCTGGCAGCCAAGTGGCTTGACCTTTATTAGTGAGCCTGGTTACCCCCTCTCGGAACCACAGACTTAGAAATCGCCAGCTCATATACAGTGCATAAAATATATTTATATAATATATTTATTTATATACCCTTATACACCATTTTAATAAAAAATATCACAAAATTCTTCTAAGTCCCTCGGGAAGAGTGAAAGACGCGCACGTTCATTTTCAGAGCTCCTAGACCTTCCTATAAGAAGTTAGCCAAAAAGTAGATTCGAAAAACGCTTAGGTTAAGTTTCAGAGTTGCTTCTAATGTACCAAAGCTGGACTTAGACATAATTTCACTCTCACAACATTATGGCTGGTTGGAGACAGTCCGAACCACAAGTACCGGGTCCATGGTTCTGGGCGTATACCGGGGGGACGGGGACGACTCCCATTAACCCCTGACTATACCGGGGATACGCTTATCACAATGCCTTTCTGGTCTGTGCTGAAGCAGGGCATTCTGGCAACCAAGTGGCTTGAACTTTATTAGTGAGCCTGGTTACCCCCTCTCGGAACCACAGACTTAGAAATCGCCAGCTCATATACAGTGCATAAAATATATTTATATATATACCCTTATACACCATTTTAATAAAAAATATCACAAAATTCTTCTAAGTCCCTCGGGAAGAGTGAAAGACGCGCACGTTCATTTTCAGAGCTCCTAGACCTTCCTATAAGAAGTTAGCCAAAAAGTAGCTTCGAAAAACGCTTAGGTTAAGTTTCAGAGTTGCTTCTAATGTACCAAAGCTGGACTTAGACATAATTTCACTCTCACAACATTATGGCTGGTTGGAGACAGTCCGAACCACAAGTACCTGGTCCATGGTTCTGGGCGTATACTGGGGGGACGGGGACGACTCCCATTAACCCCTGACTATACCGAGGATACGCTTATCACAATGCCTTTCTGGTCTGTGCTGAAGCAGGGCATTCTGGCAGCCAAGTGGCTTGACCTTTATTAGTGAGCCTGGTTACCCCCTCTCGGTTCCACAGACTTAGAAATCGCCAGCTCATATACAGTGCATAAAATATATTTATATAATATATTTATATATATAGCCTTATACACCATTTTAATAAAAAATATCACAAAATTCTTCTAAGTCCCTCGGGAAGAGTGAAAGACGCGCACGTTCATTTTCAGAGCTCCTAGACCTTCCTATAAGAAGTTAGCCAAAAATAGCTTCGAAAAACGCTTAGGTTAAGTTTCAGAGTTGCTTCTAATGTACCAAAGCTGGACTTAGACATAATTTCACTCTCACAACATTATGGATGGTTGGAGACAGTCCGAACCACAAGTACCGGGTCCATGGTTCTGGGCGTATACTGGTATGACGGGGACGACTCCCATTAACCCCTGACTATACCGGGGATACGCTTATCACAATGCCTTTCTGGTCTGTGCTGAAGCAGGGCATTCTGGCAACCAAGTGGCTTGACCTTTATTAGTGAGCCTGGTTACCCCCTCTCGGAACCACAGACTTAGAAATTGCTAGCTCATATACAGTGCATAAAATATATTTATATAATATATTTATATATATACCCTTATACACCATTTTAATAAAAAATATCACAAAATTCTTCTAAGTCCCTCGGGAAGAGTGAAAAACGCGCACGTTCATTTTCAGAGCTCTTAGACCTTCCTATAAGAAGTTAGCCAAAAGTAGCTTCGAAAAACGCTTAGGTTAAGTTTCAGAGTTGCTTCTAATGTACCAAAGCTGGACTTAGACATAATTTCACTCTCACAACATTATGGCTGGTTGGAGACAGTCCGAACCACAAGTACAAGGTCCATGGTTCTGGGCGTATACTGGGGGGACGGGGACGACTCCCATTAACCCCTGACTATACCGGGGATACGCTTATCACAATGCCTTTCTGGTCTGTGCTGAAGCAGGGCATTCTGGCAGCCAAGTGGCTTGACCTTTATTAGTGAGCCTGGTTAACCCCTCTCGGAACCACAGACTTAGAAATCGCCAGATCATATACTGTGCATAAAATATATTTATATAATATATTTATATATATATACCCTTATACACCATTTTAATAAAAAATATCACAAAATTCTTCTAAGTCCCTCGGGAAGAGTGAAAGACGCGCACGTTCATTTTCAGAGCTCCTAGACCTTCCTATAAGAAGTTAGCCAAAAAGTAGATTCGAAAAACGCTTAGTTTAAGTTTCAGAGTTGCTTCTAATGTACCAAAGCTGGACTTAGACATAATTTCACTCTCACAACATTATGGCTGGTTGGAGACAGTCCGAACCACAAGTACCGGGTCCATGGTTCTGGGCGTATACCGGGGGGACGGGGACGACTCCCATTAACCCCTGACTATACCGGGGATACGCTTATCACAATGCCTTTCTGGTCTGTGCTGAAGCAGGGCATTCTGGCAACCAAGTGGCTTGACCTTTATTAGTGAGCCTGGTTACCCCCTCTCGGAACCACAGACTTAGAAATCGCCAGCTCATATACAGTGCATAAAATATATTTATATATATACCCTTATACACCATTTTAATAAAAAATATCACAAAATTCTTCTAAGTCCCTCGGGAAGAGTGAAAGACGCGCACGTTCATTTTCAGAGCTCCTAGACCTTCCTATAAGAAGTTAGCCAAGAAGTAGCTTCGAAAAACGCTTAGGTTAAGTTTCAGAGTTGCTTATAATGTACCAAAGCTGGACTTAGACATAATTTCACTCTCACAACATTATGGCTGGTTGGAGACAGTCCGAACCACAAGTACCGGGTCCATGGTTCTGGGCGTATACTGGGGGGACGGGGACGACTCCCATTAACCCCTGACTATACAGGGGATACGCTTATCACAATGCCTTTCTGGTCTGTGCTGAAGCAGGGCATTCTGGCAGCCAAGTGGCTTGACCTTTATTAGTGAGTCTGGTTAGCCCCTCTCGGAACCACAGACTTAGAAATCGCCAGCTCATATACAGTGCATAAAATATATTTATATAATATATTTATATATATACCCTTATACACCATTTTAATAAAAAATATCACAAAATTCTTCTAAGTCCCTCGGGAAGAGTGAAAGACGCGCACGTTCATTTTCAGAGCTCCTAGACCTTCCTATAAGAAGTTAGCCAAAAAGTAGCTTCGAAAAACGCTTAGGTTAAGTTTCAGAGTTGCTTCTAATGTACCAAAGCTGGACTTAGACATAATTTCACTCTCACAACATTATGGCTATTTGGAGACAGTCCGAACCACAAGTACCTGGTCCATGGTTCTGGGCGTATACTGGGGGGACGGGGACGACTCCCATTAACCCCTGACTATACCGAGGATACGCTTATCACAATGCCTTTCTGGTCTGTGCTGAAGCAGGGCATTCTGGCAGCCAAGTGGCTTGACCTTTATTAGTGAGCCTGGTTACCCCCTCTCGGAACCACAGACTTAGAAATCGCCAGCTCATATACAGTGCATAAAATATATTTATATAATATATTTATTTATATACCCTTATACACCATTTTAATAAAAAATATCACAAAATTCTTCTAAGTCCCTCGGGAAGAGTGAAAGACGCGCACGTTCATTTTCAGAGCTCCTAGACCTTCCTATAAGAAGTTAGCCAAAAAGTAGCTTCGAAAAACGCTTAGGTTAAGTTTCAGAGTTGCTTCTAATGCACCAAACCTGGACTTAGACATAATTTCACTCTCACAACATTATGGCTGGTTGGAGACAGTCCGAACCACAAGTACCGGGTCCATGGTTCTGGGCGTATACTGGGGGGACGGGGACGACTCCCATTAACCCCTGACTATACCAGGGATACGCTTATCACAATGCCTTTCTGGTCTGTGCTGAAGCAGGGCATTCTGGCAACCAAGTGGCTTGACCTTTATTAGTGAGCCTGGTTAACCCCTCTCGGAACCACAGACTTAGAAATCGCCAGCTCATATACAGTGCATAAAATATATTAATATAATATATTTATATATATACCCTTATACACCATTTTAATAAAAAATATCACACAATTCTTCTAAGTCCCTCGGGAAGAGTGAAAGACGCGCACGTTCATTTTCAGAGCTCCTAGACCTTCCTATAAGAAGTTAGCCAAAAAGTAGCTTCGAAAAACGTTTAGGTTAAGTTTCAGAGTTGCTTCTAATGTACCAAAGCTGGACTTAGACATAATTTCACTCTCACAACATTATGGCTGGTTGGAGACAGTCCGAACCACAAGTACTGGGTCCATGGTTCTGGGCGTAAACTGGGGGGACGGGGACGACTCCCATTAACCCCTGACTATACCGGGGATACGCTTATCACAATGATTTCTGGTCTGTGCTGAAGCAGGGCATTCTGGCAGCCAAGTGGCTTGACCTTTATTAGTGAGTCTGGTTAGCCCCTCTCGGAACCACAGACTTAGAAATCGCCAGCTCATATACAGTGCATAAAATATATTTATATAACACTGGCGACACACTTTATTCGAGCTCGGCTAGTCCCACGAATTCGGGTATACCCGGGTGTATTGAGGTTTGTGACTGTTTTCTGCCCGAGTGCATTGAGGTATTTTCCATGCAGGGATTGAAGCATTTTATTCCCGCTGGCTGCAATACTGCACAGTATACATATATATACTGCATTACAATTCATGAATTTATGCCATCTGGTAGACACGCGAAGCATTGCAGCCTATTAAATCCTAATCATTATCATTTAACAGATTTGCCGCCCGTCAGCCAGGCATGAACCCAGGCTGGGAAGGCAAATGCAACGGGGCTTGTCAGAGGTGAGGAGCGGCGCATTCCAGGTATCTGCCAGGTACATACTGGGTATTTGCTCGAATAAAGTGTGTCGGTGCAGTAATATATTTATATATATACCCTTATACACCATTTTAATAAAAAATATCACAAAATTCTTCTAAGTCCCTCGGGAAGAGTGAAAGACGCGCACGTTCATTTTCAGAGCTCCTAGACCTTCCTATAAGAAGTTAGCCAAAAAGTAGCTTCGAAAAACGCTTAGGTTAAGTTTCAGAGTTGCTTCTAATGTACCAAAGCTGGACTTAGACATAATTTCACTCTCACAACATTATGGCTATTTGGAGACAGTCCGAACCACAAGTACCTGGTCCATGGTTCTGGGCGTATACTGGGGGGACGGGGACGACTCCCATTAACCCCTGACTATACCGAGGATACGCTTATCACAATGCCTTTCTGGTCTGTGCTGAAGCAGGGCATTCTGGCAGCCAAGTGGCTTGACCTTTATTAGTGAGCCTGGTTACCCCCTCTCGGAACCACAGACTTAGAAATCGCCAGCTCATATACAGTGCATAAAATATATTTATATAATATATTTATTTATATACCCTTATACACCATTTTAATAAAAAATATCACAAAATTCTTCTAAGTCCCTCGGGAAGAGTGAAAGACGCGCACGTTCATTTTCAGAGCTCCTAGACCTTCCTATAAGAAGTTAGCCAAAAAGTAGCTTCGAAAAACGCTTAGGTTAAGTTTCAGAGTTGCTTCTAATGCACCAAACCTGGACTTAGACATAATTTCACTCTCACAACATTATGGCTGGTTGGAGACAGTCCGAACCACAAGTACCGGGTCCATGGTTCTGGGCGTATACTGGGGGGACGGGGACGACTCCCATTAACCCCTGACTATACCAGGGATACGCTTATCACAATGCCTTTCTGGTCTGTGCTGAAGCAGGGCATTCTGGCAACCAAGTGGCTTGACCTTTATTAGTGAGCCTGGTTAACCCCTCTCGGAACCACAGACTTAGAAATCGCCAGCTCATATACAGTGCATAAAATATATTAATATAATATATTTATATATATACCCTTATACACCATTTTAATAAAAAATATCACACAATTCTTCTAAGTCCCTCGGGAAGAGTGAAAGACGCGCACGTTCATTTTCAGAGCTCCTAGACCTTCCTATAAGAAGTTAGCCAAAAAGTAGCTTCGAAAAACGTTTAGGTTAAGTTTCAGAGTTGCTTCTAATGTACCAAAGCTGGACTTAGACATAATTTCACTCTCACAACATTATGGCTGGTTGGAGACAGTCCGAACCACAAGTACTGGGTCCATGGTTCTGGGCGTAAACTGGGGGGACGGGGACGACTCCCATTAACCCCTGACTATACCGGGGATACGCTTATCACAATGATTTCTGGTCTGTGCTGAAGCAGGGCATTCTGGCAACCAAGTGGCTTGACCTTTATTAGTGAGCCTGGTTACCCCCTCTCGGAACCACAGACTTAGAAATCGCCAGCTCATATACAGTGCATAAAATATATTAATATATATACCCTTATACACCATTTTAATAAAAAATATCACACAATTCTTCTAAGTCCCTCGGGAAGAGTTAAAGACGCGCACGTTCATTTTCAGAACTCCTAGACCTTCTTATAAGAAGTTAGCCAAAAAGTAGCTTCGAAAAATGCTTAGGTTAAGTTTCAGAGTTGCTTCTAATGTACCAAAGCTGGACTTAGACATAATTTCACTCTCACAACATTATACTGGTTGGAGACAGTCCGAACCACAAGTACTGGGTCCATGGTTCTGGGCGTATACTGGGGGGACGGGGACGACTCCCATTAACCCCTGACTATACCGGGGATAGTCTTATCACAATGCCTTTCTGGTCTGTGCTGAAGCAGGGCATTCTGGCAACCAAGTGGCTTGACCTTTATTAGTGAGCCTGGTTACCCCCTCTCGGAACCACAGACTTAGAAATCGCCAGCTCATATACAGTGCATAAAATATATTAATATATATACCCTTATACACCATTTTAATAAAAAATATCACACAATTCTTCTAAGTCCCTCGGGAAGAGTTAAAGACGCGCACGTTCATTTTCAGAACTCCTAGACCTTCCTATAAGAAGTTAGCCAAAAAGTAGCTTCGAAAAACGCTTAGGTTAAGTTTCAGAGTTGCTTCTAATGTACCAAAGCTGAACTTAGACATAATTTCACTCTCACAACATTATGGCTGGTTGGAGACAGTCCGAACCACAAGTACCGGGTCCATGGTTATTGGCGTATACTGGGGGGACGGGGACGACTCCCATTAACCCCTGACTATACCGGGGATACGCTTATCACAATGCCTTTCTGGTCTGTGCTGAAGCAGGGCATTCTGGCAACCAAGTGGCTTGACCTTTATTAGTGAGCCTGGTTACCCCCTCTCGGAACCACAGATTTAGAAATCGCCAGCTCATATACAGTGCATAAAATATATTTATATAATATATTTATATATATACCCTTATACACCATTTTAATAAAAAATATCACAAAATTCTTCTAAGTCCCTCGGGAAGAGTGAAAGACGCGCACGTTCTTTTTCAGAGCTCCTAGACCTTCCTATAAGAAGTTAGCCAAAAAGTAGCTTCGAAAAACGCTTAGGTTAAGTTTCAGAGTTGCTTCTAATGTACCAAAGCTGGACTTAGACATAATTTCACTCTCACAACATTATAGCTGGTTGGAGACAGTCCGAACCACAAGTACTGGGTCCATGGTACTGGGCGTATACTGGGGGGACGGGGACGACTCCCATTAACCCCTGACTATACCGGGGATACGCTTATCACAATGCCTTTCTGGTCTGTGCTGAAGCAGGGCATTCTGGCAACCAAGTGGCTTGACCTTTATTAGTGAGCCTGGTTACCCCCTCTCGGAACCACAGACTTAGAAATCGCCAGCTCATATACAGTGCATAAAATATATTAATATATATACCCTTATACACCATTTTAATAAAAAATCACAAAATTCTTCTTAGTCCCTCGGGAATAGTTAAAGACGCGCACGTTCATTTTCAGAACTCCTAGACCTTCCTATAAGAAGTTAGCCAAAAAGTAGCTTCGAAAAACGCTTAGGTTAAGTTTCAGAGTTGCTTCTAATGTACCAAAGCTGGACTTAGACATAATTTCACTCTCACAACATTATGGCTGGTTGGAGACAGTCCGAACCACAAGTACCGGGTCCATGGTTCTGGGCGTATACTGGGGGGACGGGGACGACTCCCATTAACCCCTGACTATACCGGGGATACGCTTATCACAATGCTTTCTGGTCTGTGCTGAAGCAGGGCATTCTGGCAACCAAGTGGCTTGACCTTTATTAGTGAGCCTGGTTACCCCCTCTCGGAACCACAGACTTAGAAATCGCCAGCTCATATACAGTGCATAAAACATATTTATATATATACCCTTATACACCATTTTAATAAAAAAAATCACAAAATTCTTCTAAGTCCGTCGGGAAGAGTGAAAGACGCGCACGTTCATTTTCAGAGCTCCTAGACCTTCCTATAAGAAGTTAGCCAAAAAGTAGCTTCGAAAAACGCTTAGGTTAAGTTTCAGAGTTGCTTCTAATGTACCAAAGCTGGACTTAGACATAATTTCACTCTCACAACATTATGGCTGGTTGGAGACATTCCGAACAACAAGTACCGGGTCCATGGTTCTGGGCGTATACTGGGGGGACGGGGACGACTCCCATTAACCCCTGACTATACCGGGGATACGCTTATCACAATGCCTTTCTGGTCTGTGCTGAAGCAGGGCATTCTGGCAGCCAAGTGGCTTGACCTTTATTAGTGAGCCTGGTTACCCCCTCTCGGAACCACAGACTTAGAAATCGCCAGCTCATATACAGTGCATAAAATATATTTATATAATATATTTATATATATACCCTTATACACCATTTTAATAAAAAATATCACAAAATTCTTCTAAGTCCCTCGGGAAGAGTGAAAGACGCGCACGTTGATTTTCAGAGCTCCTAGACCTTCCTATAAGAAGTTAGCCAAAAGTAGCTTCGAAAAACGCTTAGGTTAAGTTTCAGAGTTGCTTCTAATGTACCAAAGCTGGACTTAGACATAATTTCACTCTCACAACATTATGGCTGGTTGGAGACAGTCCGAACCACAAGTACCGGGTCCATGGTTCTGGGCGTATACTGGGGGGACGGGGACGACTCACATTAACCCCTGACTATACCGGGGATACGCTTATCACAATGCCTTTCTGGTCTGTGCTGAAGCAGGGCATTCTGGCAACCAAGTGGCTTGACCTTTATTAGTGAGCCTGGTTACCCCCTCTCGGAACCACAGACTTAGAAATTGCCAGCTCATATACAGTGCATAAAATATATTTATATATATACCCTTATACACCATTTTAATAAAAAATATCACACAATTCTTCTAAGTCCCTCGGGAAGAGTTAAAGACGCGCACGTTCATTTTCAGAACTCCTAGACCTTCCTATAAGAAGTTAGCCAAAAAGTAGCTTCGAAAAACGCTTAGGTTAAGTTTCAGAGTTGCTTCTAATGTACCAAAGCTGAACTTAGACATAATTTCACTCTCACAACATTATGGCTGGTTGGAGACAGTCCGAACCACAAGTACCGGGTCCATGGTTCTGGGCGTATACTGGGGGGACGGGGACGACTCCCATTAACCCCTGACTATACCGGGGATACGCTTATCACAATGCCTTTCTGGTCTGTGCTGAAGCAGGGCATTCTGGCAACCAAGTGGCTTGACCTTTATTAGTGAGCCTGGTTACCCCCTCTCGGAACCACAGATTTAGAAATCGCCAGCTCATATACAGTGCATAAAATATATTTATATAATATATTTATATATATACCCTTATACACCATTTCAATAAAAAATATCACAAAGTTCTTCTAAGTCCCTCGGGAAGAGTGAAAGACGCGCACGTTCATTTTCAGAGTTTCTAGACCTTCCTATAAGAAGTTAGCCAAAAAGTAGTTTCGAAAAACGCTTAGGTTAAGTTTCAGAGTTGCTTCTAATGCACCAAAGCTGGACTGAGACATAATTTCACTCTCACAACATTATGGCTGGTTGGAGACAGTCCGAACCACAAGTACCGGGTCCATGGTTCTGGGCGTATACTGGGGGGACGGGGACGACTCCCATTAACCCCTGACTATACCAGGGATACGCTTATCACAATGCCTTTCTGGTCTGTGCTGAAGCAGGGAATTCTGGCAGCCAAGTGGCTTGACCTTTATTAGTGAGCCTGGTTATCCCCTCTCGGAACCACAGATTTAGAAATCGCCAGCTCATATACAGTGCATAAAATATATTTATATAATATATTTATATATATACCCTTATACACCATTTTAATAAAAAATATCACAAAATTCTTCTAAGTCCCTCGGGAAGAGTGAAAGACGCGCACGTTCATTTTCAGAGCTCCTAGACCTTCCTATAAGAAGTTAGCCAAAAAGTAGCTTCGAAAAACGCTTAGGTTAAGTTTCAGAGTTGCTTCTAATGTACCAAAGCTGGACTTAGACATAATTTCACTCTCACAACATTATGGCTGGTTGGAGACAGTCCGAACCACAAGTACTGGGTCCATGGTTCTGGGCGTATACTGGGGGGACGGGGACGACTCCCATTAACCCCTGACTATACCGGGGATACGCTTATCACAATGCCTTTCTGGTCTGTGCTGAAGCAGGGCATTCTGGCAACCAAGTGGCTTGACCTTTATTAGTGAGCCTGGTTACCCCCTCTCGGAACCACAGACTTAGAAATCGCCAGCTCATATACAGTGCATAAAATATATTAATATATATACTCTTATACACCATTTTAATAAAAAATCACAAAATTCTTCTTAGTCCCTCGGGAAGAGTTAAAGACGCGCACGTTCATTTTCAGAACTCCTAGACCTTCCTATAAGAAGTTAGCCAAAAAGTAGCTTCGAAAAACGCTTAGGTTAAGTTTCAGAGTTGCTTCTAATGTACCAAAGCTGGACTTAGACATAATTTCACTCTCACAACATTATGGCTGGTTGGAGACAGTCCGATCCACAAGTACCGGGTCCATGGTTCTGGGCGTATACTGGGGGGACGGGGGGGACTCCCATTAACCCCTGACTATACCGGGGATACGCTTATCACAATGCCTTTCTGGTCTGTGCTGAAGCAGGGCATTCTGGCAACCAAGTGGCTTGACCTTTATTAGTGAGCCTGGTTACCCCCTCTCGGAACCACAGACTTAGAAATCGCCAGCTCATATACAGTGCATAAAATATATTAATATATATACCCTTATACACCATTTTAATAAAAAATATCACAAAATTCTTCTAAGTCCCTCGGGAAGAGTGAAAGACGCGCATGTTCATTTTCAGAGCTCCTAGACCTTCCTATAAGAAGTTAGCCAAAAAGTAGCTTCGAAAAACGCTTAGGTTAATTTTCAGAGTTGCTTCTAATGTACCAAAGCTGGACTTAGACATAATTTCACTCTCACAACATTATGGCTGGTTGGAGACAGTCCGAACCACAAGTACCGGGTCGATGGTTCTGGGCGTATACTGGGGGGACGGGGACGACTCCCATTAATCCCTGACTATACCGGGGATACGCTTATCACAATGCCTTTCTGGTCTGTGCTGAAGCAGGGCATTCTGGCAGCCAAGTTGCTTGACCTTTATTAGTGAGCCTGGTTACCCCCTCTCGGAACCACAGACTTAGAAATCGCCAGCTCATATACAGTGCATAAAATATATTTATATATATACCCTTATTCACCATTTTAATAAAAAATATCACTAAATTCTTCTAAGTCCCTCGGGAAGAGTGAAAGACGCGCACGTTCATTTTCAGCGCTCCTAGACCTTCCTATAAGAAGTTAGCCAAAAAGTAGCTTCGAAAAACGCTTAGGTTTAGTTTCAGAGTTGCTTCTAATGTACCAAAGCTGGACTTAGACATAATTTCACTCTCACAACATTATGGCTGGTTGGAGACAGTCCGAACCACAAGTCCCGGGTCGATGGTTCTGGGCGTATACTGGGGGGACGGGGACGACTCCCATTGACCCCTGACTGTACCGGGGATACGCTTATCACAATGCCTTTCTGGTCTGTGCTGAAGCAGGGCATTCTGGCAGCCAAGTGGCTTGACCTTTATTAGTGAGCCTGGTTACCCCCTCTCGGAACCACAGACTTAGAAATCGCCAGCTCATATACAGTGCATAAAATATATTTATATAATACATTTATATATATACCCTTATACACCATTTTAATAAAAAATATCACAAAATTCTTCGAAGTCCCTCGGGAAGAGTGAAAAACGCGCACGTTCATTTTCAGCGCTCCTAGACCTTCCTATAAGAAGTTAGCCAAAAAGTAGCTTCGAAAAACGCTTAGGTTAAGTTTCAGAGTTGCTTCTAATGTACCAAAGCTGGACTTAGACATAATTTCACTCTCACAACATTATGGCTGGTTGGAGACAGTCCGAACCACAAGTCCCGGGTCGATGGTTCTGGGCGTATACTGGGGGGACGGGGACGACTCCCATTAACCCCTGACTATACCGGGGATACGCTTATCACAATGCCTTTCTGGTCTGTGCTGAAGCAGGGCATTCTGGCAGCCAAGTGGCTTGACCTTTATTAGTGAGCCTGGTTACCCCCTCTCGGAACCACAGACTTAGAAATCGCTAGCTCATATACAGTGCATAAAATATATTTATATAATATATTTATATATATACCCTTATACACCATTTTAATAAAAAATATCACAAAATTCTTCTAAGTCCCTCGGGAAGAGTGAAAAACGCGCACGTTCATTTTCAGCGCTCCTTGACCTTCCTATAAGAAGTTAGCCAAAAAGTATCTTCGAAAATCGCTTAGGTTAAGTTTCAGAGTTGCTTCTAATGTATCAAAGCTGGACTTAGACATCATTTCACTCTCACAACATTATGGCTGGTTGGAGACAGTCCGAACCACAAGAACCGGGTCGATTGTTCTGGGCGTATACTGGGGGGACGGGGACGACTCCCATTAACCCCTGACTATACCGGGGATACGCTTATCACAATGCCTTTCTGGTCTGTGCTGAAGCAGGGCATTCTGGCAGCCAAGTGGTTTGACCTTTATTAGTGAGCCTGGTTACCCCCTCTCGGAACCACAGACTTAGAAATCGCCAGCTCATATACAGTGCATAAAATATATTTATATATATACCCTTATTCACCATTTTAATAAAAAATATCACAACATTCTTCTAAGTCCCTCGGGAAGAGTGAAAGACGCGCACGTTCATTTTCAGCGCTCCTAGACCTTCCTATAAGAAGTTAGCCTAAAAGTAGCTTCGAAAAACGCTTAGGTTAAGTTTCAGAGTTGCTTCTAATGTACCAAAGCTGGACTTAGACATAATTTCACTCTCACAACATTATGGCTGGTTGGAGACAGTCCGAACCACAAGTCCCGGGTCGATGGTTCTGGGCGTATACTGGGGGGACGGGGACGACTCCCATTAACCCCTGACTATACCGGGGATACGCTTATCACAATGCCTTTCTGGTCTGTGCTGAAGCAGGGCATTCTGGCAGCCAAGTGGCTTGACCTTTATTAGTGAGCCTGGTTACCCCCTCTCGGAACCACAGACATAGAAATCGCCAGCTCATATACAGTGCATAAAATATATTTATATATATATACCCTTATACACCATTTTAATAAAAAATATCACAAAATTCTTCTAAGTCCCTCGGGAAGAGTGAAAGACGCGGACATTCATTTTGAGAGCTCCTAGACCTTCCTATAAGAAGTTAGCCAAAAAGTAGCTTCGAAAAACGCTTAGGTTAATTTTCAGAGTTGCTTCTAATGAACCAAAGCTGGACTTAGACATAATTTCACTCTCACAACATTATGGCTGGTTGGAGACAGTCCGAAGCACAAGTACCGGGTCCATGGTTCTGGCCGTATACTGGGGGGACGGGGACGACTCCCATTAACCCCTGACTATACCGGGGATACGCTTATCACAATGCCTTTCTGGTCTGTGCTGAAGCAGGGCATTCTGGCAACCAAGTGGTTTGACCTTTATTAGTGAGCCTGGTTACCCCCTCTCGGAACCACAGACTTAGAAATCGCCAGCTCATATACAGTGCATAAAATATATTTATATATATACCCTTATACACCATTTTAATAAAAAATATCACAAAATTCTTCTAAGTCCCTCGAGAAGAGTGAAAGACGCGCACGTTCATTTTCAGCGCTCCTAGACCTTCCTATAAGAAGTTAGCCAAAAAGTAGCTTCGAAAAACGCTTAGGTTAATTTTCAGAGTTGCTTCTAATGAACCAAAGCTGGACTTAGACATAATTTCACTCTCACAACATTATGGCTGGTTGGAGACAGTCCGAACCACAAGTCCCGGGTCGATGGTTCTGGGCGTATACTGGGGGGACGGGGACGACTCCCATTAACCCCTGACTATACCGGGGATACGCTTATCACAATGCCTTTCTGGTCTGTGCTGAAGCAGGGCATTCTGGCAGCCAAGTGGCTTGACCTTTATTAGTGAGCCTGGTTACCCCCTCTCGGAACCACAGACATAGAAATCGCCAGCTCATATACAGTGCATAAAATATATTTATATATATATACCCTTATACACCATTTTAATAAAAAATATCACAAAATTCTTCTAAGTCCCTCGAGAAGAGTGAAAGACGCGCACGTTCATTTTCAGCGCTCCTAGACCTTCCTATAAGAAGTTAGCCAAAAAGTAGCTTCGAAAAACGCTTAGGTTAAGTTTCAGAGTTGCTTCTAATGTACCAAAGCAGGACTTAGACATAATTTCACTCTCACAACATTATGGCTGGTTGGAGACAGTCCGAACCACAAGTACCGGGTCCATGGTTCTGGGCGTATACTGGGGGGACGGGGACGACTCCCATTAACCCCTGACTATACCGGGGATACGCTTATCACAATGCATTTCTGGTCTGTGCTGAAGCAGGGCATTCTGGCAGCCAAGTGGCTTGACCTTTATTAGTGAGCCTTCGTTACCCCCTCTCGGAACCACAGACTTAGAAATCGCCAGCTCATATTCACCATTTTAATAAAAAATATCACTAAATTCTTCTAAGTCCCTCGGGAAGAGTGAAAGACGCGCACGTTCATTTTCAGCGCTCCTAGACCTTCCTATAAGAAGTTAGCCAAAAAGTAGCTTCGAAAAACGCTTAGGTTAAGTTTCAGAGTTGCTTCTAATGTACCAAAGCTGGACTTAGACATAATTTCACTCTCACAACATTATGGCTGGTTGGAGACAGTCCGAACCACAAGTACCGGGTCGATGGTTCTGGGCGTATACTGGGGGGACGGGGACGACTCCCATTAACCCCTGACTATACCGGGGATACGCTTATCACAATGCCTTTCTGGTCTGTGCTGAAGCAGGGCATTCTGGCAGCCAAGTGGCTTGACCTTTATTAGTGAGCCTGGTTACCCCCTCTCGGAACCACAGACTTAGAAATCGCCAGCTCATATACAGTGCATAAAATATATTTATATATATACCCTTATTCACCATTTTAATAAAAAATATCACTAAATTCTTCTAAGTCCCTCGGGAAGAGTGAAAGACGCGCACGTTCATTTTCAGCGCTCCTAGACCTTCCTATAAGAAGTTAGCCAAAAAGTAGCTTCGAAAAACGCTTAGGTTAAGTTTCAGAGTTGCTTCTAATGTACCAAAGCTGGACTTAGACATAATTTCACTCTCACAACATTATGGCTGGTTGGAGACAGTCCGAACCACAAGTCCCGGGTCGATGGTTCTGGGCGTATACTGGGGGGACTGGGACGACTCCCATTGACCCCTGACTATACCGGGGATACGCTTATCACAATGCCTTTCTGGTCTGTGCTGAAGCAGGGCATTCTGGCAGCCAAGTGGCTTGACCTTTATTAGTGAGCCTGGTTACCCCCTCTCGGAACCACAGACTTAGAAATCGCCAGCTCATATACAGTGCATAAAATATATTTATATATATACCCTTATACACCATTTTAATAAAAAATATCACAAAATTCTTCTAAGTCCCTCGAGAAGAGTGAAAGACGCGCACGTTCATTTTCAGCGCTCCTAGACCTTCCTATAAGAAGTTAGCCAAAAAGTAGCTTCGAAAAACGCTTAAGTTAAGTTTCAGAGTTGCTTCTAATGTACCAAAGCAGGACTTAGACATAATTTCACTCTCACAACATTATGGCTGGTTGGAGACAGTCCGAACCACAAGTACCGGGTCCATGGTTCTGGGCGTATACTGGGGGGACGGGGACGACTCCCATTAACCCCTGACTATACCGGGGATACGCTTATCACAATGCATTTCTGGTCTGTGCTGAAGCAGGGCATTCTGGCAGCCAAGTGGCTTGACCTTTATTAGTGAGCCTTCGTTACCCCCTCTCGGAACCACAGACTTAGAAATCGCCAGCTCATATACAGTGCATAAAATATATTTATATAATATATTTATATATATACCCTTATACACCATTTTAATAAAAAATATCACAAAATTCTTCTAAGTCCCTCGAGAAGAGTGAAAGACGCGCATGTTCATTTTCAGAGCTCCTAGACCTTCCTATAAGAAGTTAGCCAAAAAGTAGCTTCGAAAAACGCTTAGGTTAATTTTCAGAGTTGCTTCTAATGTACCAAAGCTGGACTTAGACATAATTTCACTCTCACAACATTATGGCTGGTTGGAGACAGTCCGAACCACAAGTACCGGGTCCATGGTTCTGGGCGTATACTGGGGGGACGGGGACGACTCCCATTAACCCCTGACTATACCGGGGATACGCTTATCACAATGCATTTCTGGTCTGTGCTGAAGCAGGGCATTCTGGCAGCCAAGTGGCTTGAACTTTATTAGTGAGCCTTCGTTACCCCCTCTCGGAACCACAGACTTAGAAATCGCCAGCTCATATTCACCATTTTAATAAAAAATATCACTAAATTCTTCTAAGTCCCTCGGGAAGAGTGAAAGACGCGCACGTTCATTTTCAGCGCTCCTAGACCTTCCTATAAGAAGTTAGCCAAAAAGTAGCTTCGAAAAACGCTTAGGTTAAGTTTCAGAGTTGCTTCTAATGTACCAAAGCTGGACTTAGACATAATTTCACTCTCACAACATTATGGCTGGTTGGAGACAGTCCGAACCACAAGTACCGGGTCGATGGTTCTGGGCGTATACTGGGGGGACGGGGACGACTCCCATTAACCCCTGACTATACCGGGGATACGCTTATCACAATGCCTTTCTGGTCTGTGCTGAAGCAGGGCATTCTGGCAGCCAAGTGGCTTGACCTTTATTAGTGAGCCTGGTTACCCCCTCTCGGAACCACAGACTTAGAAATCGCCAGCTCATATACAGTGCATAAAATATATTTATATATATACCCTTATTCACCATTTTAATAAAAAATATCACTAAATTCTTCTAAGTCCCTCGGGAAGAGTGAAAGACGCGCACGTTCATTTTCAGCGCTCCTAGACCTTCCTATAAGAAGTTAGCCAAAAAGTAGCTTCGAAAAACGCTTAGGTTAAGTTTCAGAGTTGCTTCTAATGTACCAAAGCTGGACTTAGACATAATTTCACTCTCACAACATTATGGCTGGTTGGAGACAGTCCGAACCACAAGTCCCGGGTCGATGGTTCTGGGCGTATACTGGGGGGACTGGGACGACTCCCATTGACCCCTGACTATACCGGGGATACGCTTATCACAATGCCTTTCTGGTCTGTGCTGAAGCAGGGCATTCTGGCAGCCAAGTGGCTTGACCTTTATTAGTGAGCCTGGTTACCCCCTCTCGGAACCACAGACTTAGAAATCGCCAGCTCATATACAGTGCATAAAATATATTTATATATATACCCTTATACACCATTTTAATAAAAAATATCACAAAATTCTTCTAAGTCCCTCGAGAAGAGTGAAAGACGCGCACGTTCATTTTCAGCGCTCCTAGACCTTCCTATAAGAAGTTAGCCAAAAAGTAGCTTCGAAAAACGCTTAAGTTAAGTTTCAGAGTTGCTTCTAATGTACCAAAGCAGGACTTAGACATAATTTCACTCTCACAACATTATGGCTGGTTGGAGACAGTCCGAACCACAAGTACCGGGTCCATGGTTCTGGGCGTATACTGGGGGGACGGGGACGACTCCCATTAACCCCTGACTATACCGGGGATACGCTTATCACAATGCATTTCTGGTCTGTGCTGAAGCAGGGCATTCTGGCAGCCAAGTGGCTTGACCTTTATTAGTGAGCCTTCGTTACCCCCTCTCGGAACCACAGACTTAGAAATCGCCAGCTCATATACAGTGCATAAAATATATTTATATAATATATTTATATATATACCCTTATACACCATTTTAATAAAAAATATCACAAAATTCTTCTAAGTCCCTCGAGAAGAGTGAAAGACGCGCATGTTCATTTTCAGAGCTCCTAGACCTTCCTATAAGAAGTTAGCCAAAAAGTAGCTTCGAAAAACGCTTAGGTTAAGTTTCAGAGTTGCTTCTAATGTACCAAAGCTGGACTTAGACATAATTTCACTCTCACAACATTATGGCTGGTTGGAGACAGTCCGAACCACAAGTACCGGGTCGATGGTTCTGGGTGTATACTGGGGGGACGGGGACGACTCCCATTAACCCCTGACTATACCGGGGATACGCTTATCACAATGCCTTTCTGGTCTGTGCTGAAGCAGGGCATTCTGGCAGCCAAGTGGCTTGACCTTTATTAGTGAGCCTGGTTACCCCCTCTCGGAACCACAGACTTAGAAATCGCCAGCTCATATACAGTGCATAAAATATATTTATATATATACCCTTATTCACCATTTTAATAAAAAATATCACTAAATTCTTCTAAGTCCCTCGGGAAGAGTGAAAGACGCGCACGTTCATTTTCAGCGCTCCTAGACCTTCCTATAAGAAGTTAGCCAAAAAGTAGCTTCGAAAAACGCTTAGGTTAAGTTTCAGAGTTGCTTCTAATGTACCAAAGCTGGACTTAGACATAATTTCACTCTCACAACATTATGGCTGGTTGGAGACAGTCCGAAACACAAGTCCCGGGTCGATGGTTCTGGGCGTATACTGGGGGGACGGGGACGACTCCCATTGACCCCTGACTATACCGGGGATACGCTTATCACAATGCCTTTCTGGTCTGTGCTGAAGCAGGGCATTCTGGCAGCCAAGTGGCTTGACCTTTATTAGTGAGCCTGGTTACCCCCTCTCGGAACCACAGACTTAGAAATCGCCAGCTCATATACAGTGCATAAAATATATTTATATATATACCCTTATACACCATTTTAATAAAAAATATCACAAAATTCTTCTAAGTCCCTCGAGAAGAGTGATAGACGCGCACGTTCATTTTCAGCGCTCCTAGACCTTCCTATAAGAAGTTAGCCAAAAAGTAGCTTCGAAAAACGCTTAGGTTAAGTTTCAGAGTTGCTTCTAATGTACCAAAGCAGGACTTAGACATAATTTCACTCTCACAACATTATGGCTGGTTGGAGACAGTCCGAACCACAAGTACCGGGTCCATGGTTCTGGGCGTATACTGGGGGGACGGGGACGACTCCCATTAACCCCTGACTATACCGGGGATACGCTTATCACAATGCATTTCTGGTCTGTGCTGAAGCAGGGCATTCTGGCAGCCAAGTGGCTTGACCTTTATTAGTGAGCCTTCGTTACCCCCTCTCGGAACCACAGACTTAGAAATCGCCAGCTCATATACAGTGCATAAAATATATTTATATAATATATTTATATATATACCCTTATACACCATTTTAATAAAAAATATCACAAAATTCTTCTAAGTCCCTCGGGAAGAGTGAAAGACGCGCATGTTCATTTTCAGAGCTCCTAGACCTTCCTATAAGAAGTTAGCCAAAAAGTAGCTTTGAAAAACGCTTAGGTTAATTTTCAGAGTTGCTTCTAATGTACCAAAGCTGGACTTAGACATAATTTCACTCTCACAACATTATGGCTGGTTGGAGACAGTCCGAACCACAAGTACCGGGTCGATGGTTCTGGGCGTATACTGGGGGGACGGGGACGACTCCCATTAACCCCTGACTATACCGGGAATACGCTTATCACAATGCCTTTCTGGTCTGTGCTGAAGCAGGGCATTCTGGCAGCCAAGTGGCTTGACCTTTATTAGTGAGCCTGGTTACCCCCTCTCGGAACCACAGACTTAGAAATCGCCAGCTCATATACAGTGCATAAAATATATTTATATATATACCCTTATTCACCATTTTAATAAAAAATATCACTAAATTCTTCTAAGTCCCTCGGGAAGAGTGAAAGACGCGCATGTTCATTTTCAGAGCTCCTAGACCTTCCTATAAGAAGTTAGCCAAAAAGTAGCTTTGAAAAACGCTTAGGTTAATTTTCAGAGTTGCTTCTAATGTACCAAAGCTGGACTTAGACATAATTTCACTCTCACAACATTATGGCTGGTTGGAGACAGTCCGAACCACAAGTACCGGGTCGATGGTTCTGGGCGTATACTGGGGGGACGGGGACGACTCCCATTAACCCCTGACTATACCGGGGATACGCTTATCACAATGCCTTTCTGGTCTGTGCTGAAGCAGGGCATTCTGGCAGCCAAGTGGCTTGACCTTTATTAGTGAGCCTGGTTACCCCCTCTCGGAACCACAGACTTAGAAATCGCCAGCTCATATACAGTGCATAAAATATATTTATATATATACCCTTATTCACCATTTTAATAAAAAATATCACTAAATTCTTCTAAGTCCCTCGGGAAGAGTGAAAGACGCGCACGTTCATTTTCAGCGCTCCTAGACCTTCCTATAAGAAGTTAGCCAAAAAGTAGCTTCGAAAAACGCTTAGGTTAAGTTTCAGAGTTGCTTCTAATGTACCAAAGCTGGACTTAGACATAATTTCACTCTCACAACATTATGGCTGGTTGGAGACAGTCCGAACCACAAGTCCCGGGTCGATGGTTCTGGGCGTATACTGGGGGGACGGGGACGACTCCCATTGACCCCTGACTATACCGGGGATACGCTTATCACAATGCCTTTCTGGTCTGTGCTGAAGCAGGGCATTCTGGCAGCCAAGTGGCTTGACCTTTATTAGTGAGCCTGGTTACCCCCTCTCGGAACCACAGACTTAGAAATCGCCAGCTCATATACAGTGCATAAAATATATTTATATATATACCCTTATACACCATTTTAATAAAAAATATCACAAAATTCTTCTAAGTCCCTCGAGAAGAGTGTAAGACGCGCACGTTCATTTTCAGCGCTCCTAGACCTTCCTATAAGAAGTTAGCCAAAAAGTAGCTTCGAAAAACGCTTAGGTTAAGTTTCAGAGTTGCTTCTAATGTACCAAAGCAGGACTTAGACATAATTTCACTCTCACAACATTATGGCTGGTTGGAGACAGTCCGAACCACAAGTACCGGGTCCATGGTACTGGGCGTATACTGGGGGGACGGGGACGACTCCCATTAACCCCTGACTATACCGCGGATACGCTTATCACAATGCATTTCTGGTCTGTGCTGAAGCAGGGCATTCTGGCAGCCAAGTGGCTTGACCTTTATTAGTGAGCCTTCGTTACCCCCTCTCGGAACCACAGACTTAGAAATCGCCAGCTCATATACAGTGCATAAAATATATTTATATAATATATTTATATATATACCCTTATACACCATTTTAATAAAAAATATCACAAAATTCTTCTAAGTCCCTCGGGAAGAGTGAAAGACGCGCATGTTCATTTTCAGAACTCCTAGACCTTCCTATAAGAAGTTAGCCAAAAAGTAGCTTCGAAAAACGCTTAGGTTAAGTTTCAGAGTTGCTTCTAATGTACCAAAGCTGGACTTAGACATAATTTCACTCTCACAACATTATGGCTGGTTGGAGACAGTCCGAACCACAAGTACCGGGTCGATGGTTCTGGGTGTATACTGGGGGGACGGGGACGACTCCCATTAACCCCTGACTATACCGGGGATACGCTTATCACAATGCCTTTCTGGTCTGTGCTGAAGCAGGGCATTCTGGCAGCCAAGTGGCTTGACCTTTATTAGTGAGCCTGGTTACCCCCTCTCGGAACCACAGACTTAGAAATCGCCAGCTCATATACAGTGCATAAAATATATTTATATATATACCCTTATTCACCATTTTAATAAAAAATATCACTAAATTCTTCTAAGTCCCTCGGGAAGAGTGAAAGACGCGCACGTTCATTTTCAGCGCTCCTAGACCTTCCTATAAGAAGTTAGCCAAAAAGTAGCTTCGAAAAACGCTTAGGTTAAGTTTCAGAGTTGCTTCTAATGTACCAAAGCTGGACTTAGACATAATTTCACTCTCACAACATTATGGCTGGTTGGAGACAGTCCGAACCACAAGTCCCGGGTCGATGGTTCTGGGCGTATACTGGGGGGACGGGGACGACTCCCATTGACCCCTGACTATACCGGGGATACGCTTATCACAATGCCTTTCTGGTCTGTGCTGAAGCAGGGCATTCTGGCAGCCAAGTGGCTTGACCTTTATTAGTGAGCCTGGTTACCCCCTCTCGGAACCACAGACTTAGAAATCGCCAGCTCATATACAGTGCATAAAATATATTTATATATATACCCTTATACACCATTTTAATAAAAAATATCACAAAATTCTTCTAAGTCCCTCGAGAAGAGTGTTAGACGCGCACGTTCATTTTCAGCGCTCCTAGACCTTCCTATAAGAAGTTAGCCAAAAAGTAGCTTCGAAAAACGCTTAGGTTAAGTTTCAGAGTTGCTTCTAATGTACCAAAGCAGGACTTAGACATAATTTCACTCTCACAACATTATGGCTGGTTGGAGACAGTCCGAACCACAAGTACCGGGTCCATGGTTCTGGGCGTATACTGGGGGGACGGGGACGACTCCCATTAACCCCTGACTATACCGGGGATACGCTTATCACAATGCATTTCTGGTCTGTGCTGAAGCAGGGCATTCTGGCAGCCAAGTGGCTTGACCTTTATTAGTGAGCCTTCGTTACCCCCTCTCGGAACCACAGACTTAGAAATCGCCAGCTCATATACAGTGCATAAAATATATTTATATAATATATTTATATATATACCCTTATACACCATTTTAATAAAAAATATCACAAAATTCTTCTAAGTCCCTCGGGAAGAGTGAAAGACGCGCATGTTCATTTTCAGAGCTCCTAGACCTTCCTATAAGAAGTTAGCCAAAAAGTAGCTTTGAAAAACGCTTAGGTTAATTTTCAGAGTTGCTTCTAATGTACCAAAGCTGGACTTAGACATAATTTCACTCTCACAACATTATGGCTGGTTGGAGACAGTCCGAACCACAAGTACCGGGTCGATGGTTCTGGGCGTATACTGGGGGGACGGGGACGACTCCCATTAACCCTGACTATACCGGGGATACGCTTATCACAATGCCTTTCTGGTCTGTGCTGAAGCAGGGCATTCTGGCAGCCAAGTGGCTTGACCTTTATTAGTGAGCCTGGTTACCCCCTCTCGGAACCACAGACTTAGAAATCGCCAGCTCATATACAGTGCATAAAATATATTTATATATATACAGTACCCTTATTCACCATTTTAATAAAAAATATCACTAAATTCTTCTAAGTCCCTCGGGAAGAGTGAAAGACGCGCATGTTCATTTTCAGAGCTCCTAGACCTTCCTATAAGAAGTTAGCCAAAAAGTAGCTTTGAAAAACGCTTAGGTTAATTTTCAGAGTTGCTTCTAATGTACCAAAGCTGGACTTAGACATAATTTCACTCTCAAAACATTATGGCTGGTTGGAGACAGTCCGAACCACAAGTACCGGGTCGATGGTTCTGGGCGTATACTGGGGGGACGGGGACGACTCCCATTAACCCCTGACTATACCGGGGATACGCTTATCACAATGCCTTTCTGGTCTGTGCTGAAGCAGGGCATTCTGGCAGCCAAGTGGCTTGACCTTTATTAGTGAGCCTGGTTACCCCCTCTCGGAACCACAGACTTAGAAATCGCCAGCTCATATACAGTGCATAAAATATATTTATATATATACCCTTATTCACCATTTTAATAAAAAATATCACTAAATTCTTCTAAGTCCCTCGGGAAGAGTGAAAGACGCGCACGTTCATTTTCAGCGCTCCTAGACCTTCCTATAAGAAGTTAGCCAAAAAGTAGCTTCGAAAAACGCTTAGGTTAAGTTTCAGAGTTGCTTCTAATGTACCAAAGCTGGACTTAGACATAATTTCACTCTCACAACATTATGGCTGGTTGGAGACAGTCCGAACCACAAGTCCCGGGTCGATGGTTCTGGGCGTATACTGGGGGGACGGGGACGACTCCCATTGACCCCTGACTATACCGGGGATACGCTTATCACAATGCCTTTCTGGTCTGTGCTGAAGCAGGGCACTCTGGCAGCCATGTGGCTTGACCTTTATTAGTGAGCCTGGTTACCCCCTCTCGGAACCACAGACTTAGAAATCGCCAGCTCATATACAGTGCATAAAATATATTTATATATATACCCTTATACACCATTTTAATAAAAAATATCACAAAATTCTTCTAAGTCCCTCGGGAAGAGTGAAAGACGCGCATGTTCATTTTCAGAGCTCCTAGACCTTCCTATAAGAAGTTAGCCAAAAAGTAGCTTCGAAAAACGCTTAGGTTAAGTTTCAGAGTTGCTTCTAATGTACCAAAGCTGGACTTAGACATAATTTCACTCTCACAACATTATGGCTGGTTGGAGACAGTCCGAACCACAAGTACCGGGTCGATGGTTCTGGGTGTATACTGGGGGGACGGGGACGACTCCCATTAACCCCTGACTATACCGGGGATACGCTTATCACAATGCCTTTCTGGTCTGTGCTGAAGCAGGGCATTCTGGCAGCCAAGTGGCTTGACCTTTATTAGTGAGCCTGGTTACCCCCTCTCGGAACCACAGACTTAGAAATCGCCAGCTCATATACAGTGCATAAAATATATTTATATATATACCCTTATTCACCATTTTAATAAAAAATATCACTAAATTCTTTTAAGTCCCTCGGGAAGAGTGAAAGACGCGCACGTTCATTTTCAGCGCTCCTAGACCTTCCTATAAGAAGTTAGCCAAAAAGTAGCTTCGAAAAACGCTTAGGTTAAGTTTCAGAGTTGCTTCTAATGTACCAAAGCTGGACTTAGACATAATTTCACTCTCACAACATTATGGCTGGTTGGAGACAGTCCGAACCACAAGTCCCGGGTCGATGGTTCTGGGCGTATACTGGGGGGACGGGGACGACTCCCATTGACCCCTGACTATACCGGGGATACGCTTATCACAATGCCTTTCTGGTCTGTGCTGAAGCAGGGCATTCTGGCAGCCAAGTGGCTTGACCTTTATTAGTGAGCCTGGTTACCCCCTCTCGGAACCACAGACTTAGAAATCGCCAGCTCATATACAGTGCATAAAATATATTTATATATATACCCTTATTCACCATTTTAATAAAAAATATCACTAAATTCTTCTAAGTCCCTCGGGAAGAGTGAAAGACGCGCACGTTCATTTTCAGCGCTCCTAGACCTTCCTATAAGAAGTTAGCCAAAAAGTAGCTTCGAAAAACGCTTAGGTTAAGTTTCAGAGTTGCTTCTAATGTACCAAAGCTGGACTTAGACATAATTTCACTCTCACAACATTATGGCTGGTTGGAGACAGTCCGAACCACAAGTCCCGGGTCGATGGTTCTGGGCGTATACTGGGGGGACGGGGACGACTCCCATTGACCCCTGACTATACCGGGGATACGCTTATCACAATGCCTTTCTGGTCTGTGCTGAAGCAGGGCATTCTGGCAGCCAAGTGGCTTGACCTTTATTAGTGAGCCTGGTTACCCCCTCTCGGAACCACAGACTTAGAAATAGCCAGCTCATATACAGTGCATAAAATATATTTATATATATACCCTTATACACCATTTTAATAAAAAATATCACAAAATTCTTCTAAGTCCCTCGAGAAGAGTGTAAGACGCGCACGTTCATTTTCAGCGCTCCTAGACCTTCCTATAAGAAGTTAGCCAAAAAGTAGCTTCGAAAAACGCTTAGGTTAAGTTTCAGAGTTGCTTCTAATGTACCAAAGCAGGACTTAGACATAATTTCACTCTCACAACATTATGGCTGGTTGGAGACAGTCCGAACCACAAGTACCGGGTCCATGGTACTGGGCGTATACTGGGGGGACGGGGACGACTCCCATTAACCCCTGACTATACCGGGGATACGCTTATCACAATGCATTTCTGGTCTGTGCTGAAGCAGGGCATTCTGGCAGCCAAGTGGCTTGACCTTTATTAGTGAGCCTTCGTTACCCCCTCTCGGAACCACAGACTTAGAAATCGCCAGCTCATATACAGTGCATAAAATATATTTATATAATATATTTATATATATACCCTTATACACCATTTTAATAAAAAATATCACAAAATTCTTCTAAGTCCCTCGGGAAGAGTGAAAGACGCGCATGTTCATTTTCAGAGCTCCTAGACCTTCCTATAAGAAGTTAGCCAAAAAGTAGCTTCGAAAAACGCTTAGGTTAAGTTTCAGAGTTGCTTCTAATGTACCAAAGCTGGACTTAGACATAATTTCACTCTCACAACATTATGGCTGGTTGGAGACAGTCCGAACCACAAGTACCGGGTCGATGGTTCTGGGTGTATACTGGGGGGACGGGGACGACTCCCATTAACCCCTGACTATACCGGGGATACGCTTATCACAATGCCTTTCTGGTCTGTGCTGAAGCAGGGCATTCTGGCAGCCAAGTGGCTTGACCTTTATTAGTGAGCCTGGTTACCCCCTCTCGGAACCACAGACTTAGAAATCGCCAGCTCATATACAGTGCATAAAATATATTTATATATATACCCTTATTCACCATTTTAATAAAAAATATCACTAAATTCTTCTAAGTCCCTCGGGAAGAGTGAAAGACGCGCACGTTCATTTTCAGCGCTCCTAGACCTTCCTATAAGAAGTTAGCCAAAAAGTAGCTTCGAAAAACGCTTAGGTTAAGTTTCAGAGTTGCTTCTAATGTACCAAAGCTGGACTTAGACATAATTTCACTCTCACAACATTATGGCTGGTTGGAGACAGTCCGAACCACAAGTCCCGGGTCGATGGTTCTGGGCGTATACTGGGGGGACGGGGACGACTCCCATTGACCCCTGACTATACCGGGGATACGCTTATCACAATGCCTTTCTGGTCTGTGCTGAAGCAGGGCATTCTGGCAGCCAAGTGGCTTGACCTTTATTAGTGAGCCTGGTTACCCCCTCTCGGAACCACAGACTTAGAAATCGCCAGCTCATATACAGTGCATAAAATATATTTATATATATACCCTTATACACCATTTTAATAAAAAATATCACAAAATTCTTCTAAGTCCCTCGAGAAGAGTGAAAGACGCGCACGTTCATTTTCAGCGCTCCTAGACCTTCCTATAAGAAGTTAGCCAAAAAGTAGCTTCGAAAAACGCTTAGGTTAAGTTTCAGAGTTGCTTCTAATGTACCAAAGCAGGACTTAGACATAATTTCACTCTCACAACATTATGGCTGGTTGGAGACAGTCCGAACCACAAGTACCGGGTCCATGGTTCTGGGCGTATACTGGGGGGACGGGGACGACTCCCATTAACCCCTGACTATACCGGGGATACGCTTATCACAATGCATTTCTGGTCTGTGCTGAAGCAGGGCATTCTGGCAGCCAAGTGGCTTGACCTTTATTAGTGAGCCTTCGTTACCCCCTCTCGGAACCACAGACTTAGAAATCGCCAGCTCATATACAGTGCATAAAATATATTTATATAATATATTTATATATATACCCTTATACACCATTTTAATAAAAAATATCACAAAATTCTTCTAAGTCCCTCGGGAAGAGTGAAAGACGCGCATGTTCATTTTCAGAGCTCCTAGACCTTCCTATAAGAAGTTAGCCAAAAAGTAGCTTCGAAAAACGCTTAGGTTAATTTTCAGAGTTGCTTCTAATGTACCAAAGCTGGACTTAGACATAATTTCACTCTCACAACATTATGGCTGGTTGGAGACAGTCCGAACCACAAGTCCCGGGTCGATGGTTCTGGGCGTATACTGGGGGGACGGGGACGACTCCCATTAACCCCTGACTATACCGGGGATACGCTTATCACAATGCCTTTCTGGTCTGTGCTGAAGCAGGGCATTCTGGCAGCCAAGTGGCTTGACCTTTATTAGTGAGCCTGGTTACCCCCTCTCGGAACCACAGACTTAGAAATCGCCAGCTCATATACAGTGCATAAAATATATTTATATATATACCCTTATACACCATTTTAATAAAAAATATCACAAAATTCTTCTAAGTCCCTCGAGAAGAGTGAAAGACGCGCACGTTCATTTTCAGTGCTCCTAGACCTTCCTATAAGAAGTTAGCCAAAAAGTAGCTTCGAAAAACGCTTAGGTTAAGTTTCAGAGTTGCTTCTAATGTACCAAAGCAGGACTTAGACATAATTTCACTCTCACAACATTATGGCTGGTTGGAGACAGTCCGAACCACAAGTAGCGGGTCCATGGTTCTGGGCGTATACTGGGGGGACGGGGACGACTCCCATTAACCCCTGACTATACCGGGGATACGCTTATCACAATGCATTTCTGGTCTGTGCTGAAGCAGGGCATTCTGGCAGCCAAGTGGCTTGACCTTTATTAGTGAGCCTTCGTTACCCCCTCTCGGAACCACAGACTTAGAAATCGCCAGCTCATATACAGTGCATAAAATATATTTATATAATATATTTATATATATACCCTTATACACCATTTTAATAAAAAATATCACAAAATTCTTCTAAGTCCCTCGGGAAGAGTGAAAGACGCGCATGTTCATTTTCAGAGCTCCTAGACCTTCCTATAAGAAGTTAGCCAAAAAGTAGCTTCGAAAAACGCTTAGGTTAATTTTCAGAGTTGCTTCTAATGTACCAAAGCTGGACTTAGACATAATTTCACTCTCACAACATTATGGCTGGTTGGAGACAGTCCGAACCACAAGTCCCGGGTCGATGGTTCTGGGCGTATACTGGGGGGACGGGGACGACTCCCATTAACCCCTGACTATACCGGGGATACGCTTATCACAATGCCTTTCTGGTCTGTGCTGAAGCAGGGCATTCTGGCAGCCAAGTGGCTTGACCTTTATTAGTGAGCCTGGTTACCCCCTCTCGGAACCACAGACTTAGAAATCGCCAGCTCATATACAGTGCATAAAATATATTTATATAATATATTTATATATATACCCTTATACACCATTTTAATAAAAAATATCACAAAATTCTTCTAAGTCCCTCGGGAAGAGTGAAAAACGCGCACGTTCATTTTCAGCGCTCCTAGACCTTCCTATAAGAAGTTAGCCAAAAAGTAGCTTCGAAAAACGCTTAGGTTAAGTTTCAGAGTTGCTTCTAATGTACCAAAGCTGGACTTAGACATAATTTCACTCTCACAACATTATGGCTGGTTGGAGACAGTCCGAACCACAAGTAGCGGGTCGATGGTTCTGGGCGTATACTGGGGGGACGGGGACGACTCCCATTAACCCCTGACTATACCGGGGATACGCTTATCACAATGCCTTTCTGGTCTGTGCTGAAGCAGGGCATTCTGGCAGCCAAGTGGCTTGACCTTTATTAGTGAGCCTTGTTACCCCCTCTCGGAACCACAGACTTAGAAATCGCCAGCTCATATACAGTGCATAAAATATATTTATATAATATATTTATATATATACCCTTATACACCATTTTAATAAAAAATATCACAAAATTCTTCTAAGTCCCTCGGGAAGAGTGAAAAACGCGCACGTTCATTTTCAGCGCTCCTAGACCTTCCTATAAGAAGTTAGCCAAAAAGTAGCTTCGAAAAACGCTTAGGTTAAGTTTCAGAGTTGCTTCTAATGTACCAAAGCTGGACTTAGACATAATTTCACTCTCACAACATTATGGCTGGTTGGAGACAGTCCGAACCACAAGTAGCGGGTCGATGGTTCTGGGCGTATACTGGGGGGACGGGGACGACTCCCATTAACCCCTGACTATACCGGGGATACGCTTATCACAATGCCTTTCTGGTCTGTGCTGAAGCAGGGCATTCTGGCAGCCAAGTGGTTTGACCTTTATTAGTGAGCCTGGTTACCCCCTCTCGGAACCACAGACTTAGAAATCGCCAGCTCATATACAGTGCATAAAATATATTTATATATATACCCTTATTCACCATTTTAATAAAAAATATCACAACATTCTTCTAAGTCCCTCGGGAAGAGTGAAAGACGCGCACGTTCATTTTCAGCGCTCCTAGACCTTCCTATAAGAAGTTAGCCTAAAAGTAGCTTCGAAAAACGCTTAGGTTAAGTTTCAGAGTTGCTTCTAATGTACCAAAGCAGGACTTAGACATAATTTCACTCTCACAACATTATGGCTGGTTGGAGACAGTCCGAACCACAAGTAGCGGGTCCATGGTTCTGGGCGTATACTGGGGGGACGGGGACGACTCCCATTAACCCCTGACTATACCGGGGATACGCTTATCACAATGCATTTCTGGTCTGTGCTGAAGCAGGGCATTCTGGCAGCCAAGTGGCTTGACCTTTATTAGTGAGCCTTCGTTACCCCCTCTCGGAACCACAGACTTAGAAATCGCCAGCTCATATACAGTGCATAAAATATATTTATATAATATATTTATATATATACCCTTATACACCATTTTAATAAAAAATATCACAAAATTCTTCTAAGTCCCTCGGGAAGAGTGAAAGACGCGCATGTTCATTTTCAGAGCTCCTAGACCTTCCTATAAGAAGTTAGCCAAAAAGTAGCTTCGAAAAACGCTTAGGTTAATTTTCAGAGTTGCTTCTAATGTACCAAAGCTGGACTTAGACATAATTTCACTCTCACAACATTATGGCTGGTTGGAGACAGTCCGAACCACAAGTCCCGGGTCGATGGTTCTGGGCGTATACTGGGGGGACGGGGACGACTCCCATTAACCCCTGACTATACCGGGGATACGCTTATCACAATGCCTTTCTGGTCTGTGCTGAAGCAGGGCATTCTGGCAGCCAAGTGGCTTGACCTTTATTAGTGAGCCTGGTTACCCCCTCTCGGAACCACAGACTTAGAAATCGCCAGCTCATATACAGTGCATAAAATATATTTATATAATATATTTATATATATACCCTTATACACCATTTTAATAAAAAATATCACAAAATTCTTCTAAGTCCCTCGGGAAGAGTGAAAAACGCGCACGTTCATTTTCAGCGCTCCTAGACCTTCCTATAAGAAGTTAGCCAAAAAGTAGCTTCGAAAAACGCTTAGGTTAAGTTTCAGAGTTGCTTCTAATGTACCAAAGCTGGACTTAGACATAATTTCACTCTCACAACATTATGGCTGGTTGGAGACAGTCCGAACCACAAGTAGCGGGTCGATGGTTCTGGGCGTATACTGGGGGGACGGGGACGACTCCCATTAACCCCTGACTATACCGGGGATACGCTTATCACAATGCCTTTCTGGTCTGTGCTGAAGCAGGGCATTCTGGCAGCCAAGTGGCTTGACCTTTATTAGTGAGCCTTGTTACCCCCTCTCGGAACCACAGACTTAGAAATCGCCAGCTCATATACAGTGCATAAAATATATTTATATAATATATTTATATATATACCCTTATACACCATTTTAATAAAAAATATCACAAAATTCTTCTAAGTCCCTCGGGAAGAGTGAAAAACGCGCACGTTCATTTTCAGCGCTCCTAGACCTTCCTATAAGAAGTTAGCCAAAAAGTAGCTTCGAAAAACGCTTAGGTTAAGTTTCAGAGTTGCTTCTAATGTACCAAAGCTGGACTTAGACATAATTTCACTCTCACAACATTATGGCTGGTTGGAGACAGTCCGAACCACAAGTAGCGGGTCGATGGTTCTGGGCGTATACTGGGGGGACGGGGACGACTCCCATTAACCCCTGACTATACCGGGGATACGCTTATCACAATGCCTTTCTGGTCTGTGCTGAAGCAGGGCATTCTGGCAGCCAAGTGGTTTGACCTTTATTAGTGAGCCTGGTTACCCCCTCTCGGAACCACAGACTTAGAAATCGCCAGCTCATATACAGTGCATAAAATATATTTATATATATACCCTTATTCACCATTTTAATAAAAAATATCACAACATTCTTCTAAGTCCCTCGGGAAGAGTGAAAGACGCGCACGTTCATTTTCAGCGCTCCTAGACCTTCCTATAAGAAGTTAGCCTAAAAGTAGCTTCGAAAAACGCTTAGGTTAAGTTTCAGAGTTGCTTCTAATGTACCAAAGCAGGACTTAGACATAATTTCACTCTCACAACATTATGGCTGGTTGGAGACAGTCCGAACCACAAGTCCCGGGTCGATGGTTCTGGGCGTATACTGGGGGGACGGGGACGACTCCCATTAACCCCTGACTATACCGGGGATACGCTTATCACAATGCCTTTCTGGTCTGTGCTGAAGCAGGGCATTCTGGCAGCCAAGTGGTTTGACCTTTATTAGTGAGCCTGGTTACCCCCTCTCGGAACCACAGACTTAGAAATCGCCAGCTCATATACAGTGCATAAAATATATTTATATATATACCCTTATTCACCATTTTAATAAAAAATATCACAACATTCTTCTAAGTCCCTCGGGAAGAGTGAAAGACGCGCACGTTCATTTTCAGCGCTCCTAGACCTTCCTATAAGAAGTTAGCCAAAAAGTAGCTTCGAAAAACGCTTAGGTTAAGTTTCAGAGTTGCTTCTAATGTACCAAAGCTGGACTTAGACATAATTTCACTCTCACAACATTATGGCTGGTTGGAGACAGTCCGAACCACAAGTACCGGGTCGATGGTTCTGGGCGTATACTGGGGGGACGGGGACGACTCCAATTAACCCCTGACTATACCGGGGATACGCTTATCACAATGCCTTTCTGGTCTGTGCTGAAGCAGGGCATTCTGGCAGCCAAGTGGCTTGACCTTTATTAGTGAGCCTGGTTACCCCCTCTCGGAACCACAGACTTAGAAATCGCCAGCTCATATACAGTGCATAAAATATATTTATATATATACCCTTATTCACCATTTTAATAAAAAATATCACTAAATTCTTCTAAGTCCCTCGGGAAGAGTGAAAGACGCGCACGTTCATTTTCAGCGCTCCTAGACCTTCCTATAAGAAGTTAGCCAAAAAGTAGCTTCGAAAAACGCTTAGGTTAAGTTTCAGAGTTGCTTCTAATGTACCAAAGCTGGACTTAGACATAATTTCACTCTCACAACATTATGGCTGGTTGGAGACAGTCCGAACCACAAGTCCCGGGTCGATGGTTCTGGGCGTATACTGGGGGGACGGGGACGACTCCCATTGACCCCTGACTATACCGGGGATACGCTTATCACAATGCCTTTCTGGTCTGTGCTGAAGCAGGGCATTCTGGCAGCCAAGTGGCTTGACCTTTATTAGTGAGCCTGGTTACCCCCTCTCGGAACCACAGACTTAGAAATAGCCAGCTCATATACAGTGCATAAAATATATTTATATATATACCCTTATACACCATTTTAATAAAAAATATCACAAAATTCTTCTAAGTCCCTCGAGAAGAGTGTAAGACGCGCACGTTCATTTTCAGCGCTCCTAGACCTTCCTATAAGAAGTTAGCCAAAAAGTAGCTTCGAAAAACGCTTAGGTTAAGTTTCAGAGTTGCTTCTAATGTACCAAAGCAGGACTTAGACATAATTTCACTCTCACAACATTATGGCTGGTTGGAGACAGTCCGAACCACAAGTACCGGGTCCATGGTACTGGGCGTATACTGGGGGGACGGGGACGACTCCCATTAACCCCTGACTATACCGGGGATACGCTTATCACAATGCATTTCTGGTCTGTGCTGAAGCAGGGCATTCTGGCAGCCAAGTGGCTTGACCTTTATTAGTGAGCCTTCGTTACCCCCTCTCGGAACCACAGACTTAGAAATCGCCAGCTCATATACAGTGCATAAAATATATTTATATAATATATTTATATATATACCCTTATACACCATTTTAATAAAAAATATCACAAAATTCTTCTAAGTCCCTCGGGAAGAGTGAAAGACGCGCATGTTCATTTTCAGAGCTCCTAGACCTTCCTATAAGAAGTTAGCCAAAAAGTAGCTTCGAAAAACGCTTAGGTTAAGTTTCAGAGTTGCTTCTAATGTACCAAAGCTGGACTTAGACATAATTTCACTCTCACAACATTATGGCTGGTTGGAGACAGTCCGAACCACAAGTACCGGGTCGATGGTTCTGGGTGTATACTGGGGGGACGGGGACGACTCCCATTAACCCCTGACTATACCGGGGATACGCTTATCACAATGCCTTTCTGGTCTGTGCTGAAGCAGGGCATTCTGGCAGCCAAGTGGCTTGACCTTTATTAGTGAGCCTGGTTACCCCCTCTCGGAACCACAGACTTAGAAATCGCCAGCTCATATACAGTGCATAAAATATATTTATATATATACCCTTATTCACCATTTTAATAAAAAATATCACTAAATTCTTCTAAGTCCCTCGGGAAGAGTGAAAGACGCGCACGTTCATTTTCAGCGCTCCTAGACCTTCCTATAAGAAGTTAGCCAAAAAGTAGCTTCGAAAAACGCTTAGGTTAAGTTTCAGAGTTGCTTCTAATGTACCAAAGCTGGACTTAGACATAATTTCACTCTCACAACATTATGGCTGGTTGGAGACAGTCCGAACCACAAGTCCCGGGTCGATGGTTCTGGGCGTATACTGGGGGGACGGGGACGACTCCCATTGACCCCTGACTATACCGGGGATACGCTTATCACAATGCCTTTCTGGTCTGTGCTGAAGCAGGGCATTCTGGCAGCCAAGTGGCTTGACCTTTATTAGTGAGCCTGGTTACCCCCTCTCGGAACCACAGACTTAGAAATCGCCAGCTCATATACAGTGCATAAAATATATTTATATATATACCCTTATACACCATTTTAATAAAAAATATCACAAAATTCTTCTAAGTCCCTCGAGAAGAGTGAAAGACGCGCACGTTCATTTTCAGCGCTCCTAGACCTTCCTATAAGAAGTTAGCCAAAAAGTAGCTTCGAAAAACGCTTAGGTTAAGTTTCAGAGTTGCTTCTAATGTACCAAAGCAGGACTTAGACATAATTTCACTCTCACAACATTATGGCTGGTTGGAGACAGTCCGAACCACAAGTACCGGGTCCATGGTTCTGGGCGTATACTGGGGGGACGGGGACGACTCCCATTAACCCCTGACTATACCGGGGATACGCTTATCACAATGCATTTCTGGTCTGTGCTGAAGCAGGGCATTCTGGCAGCCAAGTGGCTTGACCTTTATTAGTGAGCCTTCGTTACCCCCTCTCGGAACCACAGACTTAGAAATCGCCAGCTCATATACAGTGCATAAAATATATTTATATAATATATTTATATATATACCCTTATACACCATTTTAATAAAAAATATCACAAAATTCTTCTAAGTCCCTCGGGAAGAGTGAAAGACGCGCATGTTCATTTTCAGAGCTCCTAGACCTTCCTATAAGAAGTTAGCCAAAAAGTAGCTTCGAAAAACGCTTAGGTTAATTTTCAGAGTTGCTTCTAATGTACCAAAGCTGGACTTAGACATAATTTCACTCTCACAACATTATGGCTGGTTGGAGACAGTCCGAACCACAAGTCCCGGGTCGATGGTTCTGGGCGTATACTGGGGGGACGGGGACGACTCCCATTAACCCCTGACTATACCGGGGATACGCTTATCACAATGCCTTTCTGGTCTGTGCTGAAGCAGGGCATTCTGGCAGCCAAGTGGCTTGACCTTTATTAGTGAGCCTGGTTACCCCCTCTCGGAACCACAGACTTAGAAATCGCCAGCTCATATACAGTGCATAAAATATATTTATATATATACCCTTATACACCATTTTAATAAAAAATATCACAAAATTCTTCTAAGTCCCTCGAGAAGAGTGAAAGACGCGCACGTTCATTTTCAGTGCTCCTAGACCTTCCTATAAGAAGTTAGCCAAAAAGTAGCTTCGAAAAACGCTTAGGTTAAGTTTCAGAGTTGCTTCTAATGTACCAAAGCAGGACTTAGACATAATTTCACTCTCACAACATTATGGCTGGTTGGAGACAGTCCGAACCACAAGTACCGGGTCCATGGTTCTGGGCGTATACTGGGGGGACGGGGACGACTCCCATTAACCCCTGACTATACCGGGGATACGCTTATCACAATGCATTTCTGGTCTGTGCTGAAGCAGGGCATTCTGGCAGCCAAGTGGCTTGACCTTTATTAGTGAGCCTTCGTTACCCCCTCTCGGAACCACAGACTTAGAAATCGCCAGCTCATATACAGTGCATAAAATATATTTATATAATATATTTATATATATACCCTTATACACCATTTTAATAAAAAATATCACAAAATTCTTCTAAGTCCCTCGGGAAGAGTGAAAGACGCGCATGTTCATTTTCAGAGCTCCTAGACCTTCCTATAAGAAGTTAGCCAAAAAGTAGCTTCGAAAAACGCTTAGGTTAATTTTCAGAGTTGCTTCTAATGTACCAAAGCTGGACTTAGACATAATTTCACTCTCACAACATTATGGCTGGTTGGAGACAGTCCGAACCACAAGTCCCGGGTCGATGGTTCTGGGCGTATACTGGGGGGACGGGGACGACTCCCATTAACCCCTGACTATACCGGGGATACGCTTATCACAATGCCTTTCTGGTCTGTGCTGAAGCAGGGCATTCTGGCAGCCAAGTGGCTTGACCTTTATTAGTGAGCCTGGTTACCCCCTCTCGGAACCACAGACTTAGAAATCGCCAGCTCATATACAGTGCATAAAATATATTTATATAATATATTTATATATATACCCTTATACACCATTTTAATAAAAAATATCACAAAATTCTTCTAAGTCCCTCGGGAAGAGTGAAAAACGCGCACGTTCATTTTCAGCGCTCCTAGACCTTCCTATAAGAAGTTAGCCAAAAAGTAGCTTCGAAAAACGCTTAGGTTAAGTTTCAGAGTTGCTTCTAATGTACCAAAGCTGGACTTAGACATAATTTCACTCTCACAACATTATGGCTGGTTGGAGACAGTCCGAACCACAAGTAGCGGGTCGATGGTTCTGGGCGTATACTGGGGGGACGGGGACGACTCCCATTAACCCCTGACTATACCGGGGATACGCTTATCACAATGCCTTTCTGGTCTGTGCTGAAGCAGGGCATTCTGGCAGCCAAGTGGCTTGACCTTTATTAGTGAGCCTTGTTACCCCCTCTCGGAACCACAGACTTAGAAATCGCCAGCTCATATACAGTGCATAAAATATATTTATATAATATATTTATATATATACCCTTATACACCATTTTAATAAAAAATATCACAAAATTCTTCTAAGTCCCTCGGGAAGAGTGAAAAACGCGCACGTTCATTTTCAGCGCTCCTAGACCTTCCTATAAGAAGTTAGCCAAAAAGTAGCTTCGAAAAACGCTTAGGTTAAGTTTCAGAGTTGCTTCTAATGTACCAAAGCTGGACTTAGACATAATTTCACTCTCACAACATTATGGCTGGTTGGAGACAGTCCGAACCACAAGTAGCGGGTCGATGGTTCTGGGCGTATACTGGGGGGACGGGGACGACTCCCATTAACCCCTGACTATACCGGGGATACGCTTATCACAATGCCTTTCTGGTCTGTGCTGAAGCAGGGCATTCTGGCAGCCAAGTGGTTTGACCTTTATTAGTGAGCCTGGTTACCCCCTCTCGGAACCACAGACTTAGAAATCGCCAGCTCATATACAGTGCATAAAATATATTTATATATATACCCTTATTCACCATTTTAATAAAAAATATCACAACATTCTTCTAAGTCCCTCGGGAAGAGTGAAAGACGCGCACGTTCATTTTCAGCGCTCCTAGACCTTCCTATAAGAAGTTAGCCTAAAAGTAGCTTCGAAAAACGCTTAGGTTAAGTTTCAGAGTTGCTTCTAATGTACCAAAGCAGGACTTAGACATAATTTCACTCTCACAACATTATGGCTGGTTGGAGACAGTCCGAACCACAAGTCCCGGGTCGATGGTTCTGGGCGTATACTGGGGGGACGGGGACGACTCCCATTAACCCCTGACTATACCGGGGATACGCTTATCACAATGCCTTTCTGGTCTGTGCTGAAGCAGGGCATTCTGGCAGCCAAGTGGTTTGACCTTTATTAGTGAGCCTGGTTACCCCCTCTCGGAACCACAGACTTAGAAATCGCCAGCTCATATACAGTGCATAAAATATATTTATATATATACCCTTATTCACCATTTTAATAAAAAATATCACAACATTCTTCTAAGTCCCTCGGGAAGAGTGAAAGACGCGCACGTTCATTTTCAGCGCTCCTAGACCTTCCTATAAGAAGTTAGCCAAAAAGTAGCTTCGAAAAACGCTTAGGTTAAGTTTCAGAGTTGCTTCTAATGTACCAAAGCTGGACTTAGACATAATTTCACTCTCACAACATTATGGCTGGTTGGAGACAGTCCGAACCACAAGTACCGGGTCGATGGTTCTGGGCGTATACTGGGGGGACGGGGACGACTCCAATTAACCCCTGACTATACCGGGGATACGCTTATCACAATGCCTTTCTGGTCTGTGCTGAAGCAGGGCATTCTGGCAGCCAAGTGGCTTGACCTTTATTAGTGAGCCTGGTTACCCCCTCTCGGAACCACAGACTTAGAAATCGCCAGCTCATATACAGTGCATAAAATATATTTATATATATACCCTTATTCACCATTTTAATAAAAAATATCACTAAATTCTTCTAAGTCCCTCGGGAAGAGTGAAAGACGCGCACGTTCATTTTCAGCGCTCCTAGACCTTCCTATAAGAAGTTAGCCAAAAAGTAGCTTCGAAAAACGCTTAGGTTAAGTTTCAGAGTTGCTTCTAATGTACCAAAGCTGGACTTAGACATAATTTCACTCTCACAACATTATGGCTGGTTGGAGACAGTCCGAACCACAAGTCCCGGGTCGATGGTTCTGGGCGTGTACTGGGGGGACGGGGACGACTCCCATTGACCCCTGACTATACCGGGGATACGCTTATCACAATGCCTTTCTGGTCTGTGCTGAAGCAGGGCATTCTGGCAGCCAAGTGGCTTGACCTTTATTAGTGAGCCTGGTTACCCCCTCTCGGAACCACAGACTTAGAAATCGCCAGCTCATATACAGTGCATAAAATATATTTATATATATACCCTTATACACCATTTTAATAAAAAATATCACAAAATTCTTCTAAGTCCCTCGAGAAGAGTGAAAGACGCGCACGTTCATTTTCAGCGCTCCTAGACCTTCCTATAAGAAGTTAGCCAAAAAGTAGCTTCGAAAAACGCTTAGGTTAAGTTTCAGAGTTGCTTCTAATGTACCAAAGCAGGACTTAGACATAATTTCACTCTCACAACATTATGGCTGGTTGGAGACAGTCCGAACCACAAGTACCGGGTCCATGGTTCTGGGCGTATACTGGGGGGACGGGGACGACTCCCATTAACCCCTGACTATACCGGGGATACGCTTATCACAATGCATTTCTGGTCTGTGCTGAAGCAGGGCATTCTGGCAGCCAAGTGGCTTGACCTTTATTAGTGAGCCTTCGTTACCCCCTCTCGGAACCACAGACTTAGAAATCGCCAGCTCATATACAGTGCATAAAATATATTTATATAATATATTTATATATATACCCTTATACACCATTTTAATAAAAAATATCACAAAATTCTTCTAAGTCCCTCGGGAAGAGTGAAAGACGCGCATGTTCATTTTCAGAGCTCCTAGACCTTCCTATAAGAAGTAAGCCAAAAAGTAGCTTCGAAAAACGCTTAGGTTAATTTTCAGAGTTGCTTCTAATGTACCAAAGCTGGACTTAGACATAATTTCACTCTCACAACATTATGGCTGGTTGGAGACAGTCCGAACCACAAGTCCCGGGTCGATGGTTCTGGGCGTATACTGGGGGGACGGGGACGACTCCCATTAACCCCTGACTATACCGGGGATACGCTTATCACAATGCCTTTCTGGTCTGTGCTGAAGCAGGGCATTCTGGCAGCCAAGTGGCTTGACCTTTATTAGTGAGCCTGGTTACCCCCTCTCGGAACCACAGACTTAGAAATCGCCAGCTCATATACAGTGCATAAAATATATTTATATATATACCCTTATTCACCATTTTAATAAAAAATATCACTAAATTCTTCTAAGTCCCTCGGGAAGAGTGAAAGACGCGCACGTTCATTTTCAGCGCTCCTAGACCTTCCTATAAGAAGTTAGCCTAAAAGTAGCTTCGAAAAACGCTTAGGTTAAGTTTCAGAGTTGCTTCTAATGTACCAAAGCTGGACTTAGACATAATTTCACTCTCACAACATTATGGCTGGTTGGAGACAGTCCGAACCACAAGTCCCGGGTCGATGGTTCTGGGCGTATACTGGGGGGACGGGGACGACTCCCATTAACCCCTGACTATACCGGGGATACGCTTATCACAATGCCTTTCTGGTCTGTGCTGAAGCAGGGCATTCTGGCAGCCAAGTGGCTTGACCTTTATTAGTGAGCCTGGTTACCCCCTCTCGGAACCACAGACTTAGAAATCGCCAGCTCATATACAGTGCATAAAATATATTTATATAATATATTTATATATATACCCTTATACACCATTTTAATAAAAAATATCACAAAATTCTTCTAAGTCCCTCGGGAAGAGTGAAAAACGCGCACGTTCATTTTCAGCGCTCCTAGACCTTCCTATAAGAAGTTAGCCAAAAAGTAGCTTCGAAAAACGCTTAGGTTAAGTTTCAGAGTTGCTTCTAATGTACCAAAGCTGGACTTAGACATAATTTCACTCTCACAACATTATGGCTGGTTGGAGACAGTCCGAACCACAAGTACCGGGTCGATGGTTCTGGGCGTATACTGGGGGGACGGGGACGACTCCCATTAACCCCTGACTATACCGGGGATACGCTTATCACAATGCCTTTCTGGTCTGTGCTGAAGCAGGGCATTCTGGCAGCCAAGTGGTTTGACCTTTATTAGTGAGCCTGGTTACCCCCTCTCGGAACCACAGACTTAGAAATCGCCAGCTCATATACAGTGCATAAAATATATTTATATATATACCCTTATTCACCATTTTAATAAAAAATATCACAACATTCTTCTAAGTCCCTCGGGAAGAGTGAAAGACGCGCACGTTCATTTTCAGCGCTCCTAGACCTTCCTATAAGAAGTTAGCCTAAAAGTAGCTTCGAAAAACGCTTAGGTTAAGTTTCAGAGTTGCTTCTAATGTACCAAAGCTGGACTTAGACATAATTTCACTCTCACAACATTATGGCTGGTTGGAGACAGTCCGAACCACAAGTCCCGGGTCGATGGTTCTGGGCGTATACTGGGGGGACGGGGACGACTCCCATTAACCCCTGACTATACCGGGGATACGCTTATCACAATGCCTTTCTGGTCTGTGCTGAAGCAGGGCATTCTGGCAGCCAAGTGGTTTGACCTTTATTAGTGAGCCTGGTTACCCCCTCTCGGAACCACAGACTTAGAAATCGCCAGCTCATATACAGTGCATAAAATATATTTATATATATACCCTTATTCACCATTTTAATAAAAAATATCACAACATTCTTCTAAGTCCCTCGGGAAGAGTGAAAGACGCGCACGTTCATTTTCAGCGCTCCTAGACCTTCCTATAAGAAGTTAGCCTAAAAGTAGCTTCGAAAAACGCTTAGGTTAAGTTTCAGAGTTGCTTCTAATGTACCAAAGCTGGACTTAGACATAATTTCACTCTCACAACATTATGGCTGGTTGGAGACAGTCCGAACCACAAGTCCCGGGTCGATGGTTCTGGGCGTATACTGGGGGGACGGGGACGACTCCCATTAACCCCTGACTATACCGGGGATACGCTTATCACAATGCCTTTCTGGTCTGTGCTGAAGCAGGGCATTCTGGCAGACAAGTGGCTTGACCTTTATTAGTGAGCCTGGTTACCCCCTCTCGGAACCACAGACTTAGAAATCGCCAGCTCATATACAGTGCATAAAATATATTTATATATATACCCTTATTCACCATTTTAATAAAAAATATCACAACATTCTTCTAAGTCCCTCGGGAAGAGTGAAAGACGCGCACGTTCATTTTCAGCGCTCCTAGACCTTCCTATAAGAAGTTAGCCTAAAAGTAGCTTCGAAAAACGCTTAGGTTAAGTTTCAGAGTTGCTTCTAATGTACCAAAGCTGGACTTAGACATAATTTCACTCTCACAACATTATGGCTGGTTGGAGACAGTCCGAACCACAAGTCCCGGGTCGATGGTTCTGGGCGTATACTGGGGGGACGGGGACGACTCCCATTAACCCCTGACTATACCGGGGATACGCTTATCACAATGCCTTTCTGGTCTGTGCTGAAGCAGGGCATTCTGGCAGCCAAGTGGTTTGACCTTTATTAGTGAGCCTGGTTACCCCCTCTCGGAACCACAGACTTAGAAATCGCCAGCTCATATACAGTGCATAAAATATATTTATATATATACCCTTATTCACCATTTTAATAAAAAATATCACAACATTCTTCTAAGTCCCTCGGGAAGAGTGAAAGACGCGCACGTTCATTTTCAGCGCTCCTAGACCTTCCTATAAGAAGTTAGCCTAAAAGTAGCTTCGAAAAACGCTTAGGTTAAGTTTCAGAGTTGCTTCTAATGTACCAAAGCTGGACTTAGACATAATTTCACTCTCACAACATTATGGCTGGTTGGAGACAGTCCGAACCACAAGTCCCGGGTCGATGGTTCTGGGCGTATACTGGGGGGACGGGGACGACTCCCATTAACCCCTGACTATACCGGGGATACGCTTATCACAATGCCTTTCTGGTCTGTGCTGAAGCAGGGCATTCTGGCAGCCAAGTGGCTTGACCTTTATTAGTGAGCCTGGTTACCCCCTCTCGGAACCACAGACTTAGAAATCGCCAGCTCATATACAGTGCATAAAATATATTTATATATATACCCTTATTCACCATTTTAATAAAAAATATCACAACATTCTTCTAAGTCCCTCGGGAAGAGTGAAAGACGCGCACGTTCATTTTAAGCGCTCCTAGACCTTCCTATAAAAAGTTAGCCTAAAAGTAGCTTCGAAAAACGCTTAGGTTAAGTTTCAGAGTTGCTTCTAATGTACCAAAGCTGGACTTAGACATAATTTCACTCTCACAACATTATGGCTGGTTGGAGACAGTCCGAACCACAAGTCCCGGGTCGATGGTTCTGGGCGTATACTGGGGGGACGGGGACGACTCCCATTAACCCCTGACTATACCGGGGATACGCTTATCACAATGCCTTTCTGGTCTGTGCTGAAGCAGGGCATTCTGGCAGCCAAGTGGTTTGACCTTTATTAGTGAGCCTGGTTACCCCCTCTCGGAACCACAGACTTAGAAATCGCCAGCTCATATACAGTGCATAAAATATATTTATATATATACCCTTATTCACCATTTTAATAAAAAATATCACAACATTCTTCTAAGTCCCTCGGGAAGAGTGAAAGACGCGCACGTTCATTTTCAGCGCTCCTAGACCTTCCTATAAGAAGTTAGCCTAAAAGTAGCTTCGAAAAACGCTTAGGTTAAGTTTCAGAGTTGCTTCTAATGTACCAAAGCTGGACTTAGACATAATTTCACTCTCACAACATTATGGCTGGTTGGAGACAGTCCGAACCACAAGTCCCGGGTCGATGGTTCTGGGCGTATACTGGGGGGACGGGGACGACTCCCATTAACCCCTGACTATACCGGGGATACGCTTATCACAATGCCTTTCTGGTCTGTGCTGAAGCAGGGCATTCTGGCAGCCAAGTGGCTTGACCTTTATTAGTGAGCCTGGTTACCCCCTCTCGGAACCACAGACTTAGAAATCGCCAGCTCATATACAGTGCATAAAATATATTTATATAATATATTTATATATATACCCTTATACACCATTTTAATAAAAAATATCACAAAATTCTTCTAAGTCCCTCGGGAAGAGTGAAAGACGCGCATGTTCATTTTCAGAGCTCCTAGACCTTCCTATAAGAAGTTAGCCAAAAAGTAGCTTCGAAAAACGCTTAGGTTAAGTTTCAGAGTTGCTTCTAATGTACCAAAGCTGGACTTAGACATAATTTCACTCTCACAACATTATGGCTGGTTGGAGACAGTCCGAAGCACAAGTACCGGGTCCATGGTTCTGGGCGTATACTGGGGGGGACGGGGACGACTCCCATTAACCCCTGACTATACCGGGGATACGCTTATCACAATGCCTTTCTGGTCTGTGCTGAAGCAGGGCATTCTGGCAGCCAAGTGGCTTGACCTTTATTAGTGAGCCTGGTTACCCCCTCTCGGAACCACAGACATAGAAATCGCCAGCTCATATACAGTGCATAAAATATATTTATATATACCCTTATACACCATTTTAATAAAAAATATCACAAAATTCTTCTAAGTCCCTCGGGAAGAGTGAAAGATGCGGACGTTCATTTTCAGAGCTCCTAGACCTTCCTATAAGAAGTTAGCCAAAAAGTAGCTTCGAAAAACGCTTAGGTTAATTTTCAGAGTTGCTTCTAATGTACCAAAGCTGGACTTAGACATAATTTCACTCTCACAACATTATGGCTGGTTGGAGACAGTCCGAACCACAAGTACCGGGTCCATGGTTCTGGGCGTATACTGGGGGGACGGGAACGACTCCCATTAACCCCTGACTATACCGGGGATACGCTTATCACAATGCCTTTCTGGTCTGTGCTGAAGCAGGGCATTCTGGCAGCCAAGTGGCTTGACCTTTATTAGTGAGCCTTGTTACCCCCTCTCGGAACCACAGACATAGAAATCGCCAGCTCATATACAGTGCATAAAATATATTTATATAATATATTTATATATATACCCTTATACACCATTTTAATAAAAAATATCACAAAATTCTTCTATGTCCCTCGGGAAGAGTGAAAGACGCGCATGTTCATTTTCAGAGCTCCTAGACCTTCCTATAAGAAGTTAGCCAAAAAGTAGCTTCGAAAAACGCTTAGGTTAAGTTTCAGAGTTGCTTCTAATGTACCAAAGCTGGACTTAGACATAATTTCACTCTCACAACATTATGGCTGGTTGGAGACAGTCCGAAGCACAAGTACCGGGTCCATGGTTCTGGGCGTATACTGGGGGGGACGGGGACGACTCCCATTAACCCCTGACTATACCGGGGATACGCTTATCACAATGCCTTTCTGGTCTGTGCTGAAGCAGGGCATTCTGGCAGCCAAGTGGCTTGACCTTTATTAGTGAGCCTGGTTACCCCCTCTCGGAACCACAGACATAGAAATCGCCAGCTCATATACAGTGCATAAAATATATTTATATATATATACCCTTATACACCATTTTAATAAAAAATATCACAAAATTCTTCTAAGTCCCTCGGGAAGAGTGAAAGACGCGGACGTTCATTTTCAGAGCTCCTAGACCTTCCTACTGTATAAGAAGTTAGCCAAAAAGTAGCTTCGAAAAACGCTTAGGTTAATTTTCAGAGTTGCTTCTAATGTACCAAAGCTGGACTTAGACATAATTTCACTCTCACAACATTATGGCTGGTTGGAGACAGTCCGAACCACAAGTACCGGGTCCATGGTTCTGGGCGTATACTGGGGGGACGGGGACGACTCCCATTAACCCCTGACTATACCGGGGATACGCTTATCACAATGCCTTTCTGGTCTGTGCTGAAGCAGGGAATTCTGGCAGCCAAGTGGCTTGACCTTTATTAGTGAGCCTGGTTACCCCCTCTCGGAACCACAGACTTAGAAATCGCCAGCTCATATACAGTGCATAAAATATATTTATATATATACCCTTATACACCATTTTAATAAAAAATATCACAAAATTCTTCTAAGTCCCTCGGGAAGAGTGAAAGACGCGCACGTTCATTTTCAGAGCTCTTAGACCTTCCTATAAGAAGTTAGCCAAAAAGTAGCTTCGAAAAACGCTTAGGTTAAGTTTCAGAGTTGCTTCTAATGTACCAAAGCTGGACTTAGACATAATTTCACTCTCACAACATTATGGCTGGTTGGAGACAGTCCGAACCACAAGTCCCGGGTCGATGGTTCTGGGCGTATACTGGGGGGACGGGGACGACTCCCATTAACCCCTGACTATACCGGGGATACGCTTATCACAATGCCTTTCTGGTCTGTGCTGAAGCAGGGCATTCTGAGAGCCAAGTGGCTTGACCTTTATTAGTGAGCCTGGTTACCCCCTCTCGGAACCACAGACTTAGAAATCGCCAGCTCATATACAGTGCATAAAATATATTTATATATATACCCTTATTCACCATTTTAATAAAAAATATCACAACATTCTTCTAAGTCCCTCGGGAAGAGTAAAAAACGCGCACGTTCATTTTTTAGCGCTCCTAGACCTTCCTATAAGAAGTTAGCCAAAAAGTAGCTTCGAAAAACGCTTAGGTTAAGTTTCAGAGTTGCTTCTAATGTACCAAAGCTGGACTTAGACATAATTTCACTCTCACAACATTATGGCTGGTTGGAGACAATCCGAAGCACAAGTACCGGGTCCATGGTTCTGGCCGTATACTGGGGGGACGGGGACGACTCCCATTAACCCCTGACTATACCGGGGATACGCTTATCACAATGCCTTTCTGGTCTGTGCTGAAGCAGGGCATTCTGGCAGCCAAGTGGTTTGACCTTTATTAGTGAGCCTTGTTACCCCCTCTCGGAACCACAGACTTAGAAATCGCCAGCTCATATACAGTGCATAAAATATATTTATATATATACCCTTATTCACCATTTTAATAAAAAATATCACAAAATTCTTCTAAGTCCCTCGGGAAGAGTGAAAGACGCGCACGTTCATTTTCAGCGCTCCTAGACCTTCCTATAAGAGGTTAGCCAAAAAGTAGCTTCGAAAAACGCTTAGGTTAAGTTTCAGAGTTGCTTCTAATGTACCAAAGCTGGACTTAGACATAATTTCACTCTCACAACATTATGGCTGGTTGGAGACATTCCGAACCACAAGTACCGGGTCGATGGTTCTGGGCGTATACTGGGGGGACGGGGACGACTCCCATTAACCCCTGACTATACCGGGGATACGCTTATCACAATGCCTTTCTGGTCTGTGCTGAAGCAGGGCATTCTGGCAGCCAAGTGGTTTGACCTTTATTAGTGAGCCTGGTTACCCCCTCTCGGAACCACAGACTTAGAAATCGCCAGCTCATATACAGTGCATAAAATATATTTATATATATATCCTTATTCACCATTTTAATAAAAAATATCACAAAATTCTTCTAAGTCCCTCGGGAAGAGTGAAAGACGCGCACGTTCATTTTCAGCGCTCCTAGACCTTCCTATAAGAAGTTAGCCAAAAAGTAGCTTCGAAAAACGCTTAGGTTAAGTTTCAGAGTTGCTTCTAATGTACCAAAGCTGGACTTAGACATAATTTCACTCTCACAACATTATGGCTGGTTGGAGACAGTCCGAACCACAAGTCCCGGGTCGATGGTTCTGGGCGTATACTGGGGGGACGGGGACGACTCCCATTAACCCCTGACTATACCGGGGATACGCTTATCACAATGCCTTTCTGGTCTGTGGTGAAGCAGGGCATTCTGGCAGCCAAGTGGCTTGACCTTTATTAGTGAGCCTGGTTACCCCCTCTCGGAACCACAGACTTAGAAATCGCCAGCTCATATACAGTGCATAAAATATATTTATATAATATATTTATATATATACCCTTATACACCATTTTAATAAAAAATATCACAAAATTCTTCTAAGTCCCTCGGGAAGAGTGAAAGACGCGCATGTTCATTTTCAGAGCTCCTAGACCTTCCTATAAGAAGTTAGCCAAAAAGTAGCTTCGAAAAACGCTTAGGTTAAGTTTCAGAGTTGCTTCTAATGTACCAAAGCTGGACTTAGACATAATTTCACTCTCACAACATTATGGCTGGTTGGAGACAGTCCGAAGCACAAGTACCGGGTCCATGGTTCTGGCCGTATACTGGGGGGACGGGGACGACTCCCATTAACCCCTGACTATACCGGGGATACGCTTATCACAATGCCTTTCTGGTCTGTGCTGAAGCAGGGCATTCTGGCAGCAAAGTGGTTTGACCTTTATTAGTGAGCCTGGTTACCCCCTCTCGGAACCACAGACTTAGAAATCGCCAGCTCATATACAGTGCATAAAATATATTTATATATATACCCTTATTCACCATTTTAATAAAAAATATCACAACATTCTTCTAAGTCCCTCGGGAAGAGTGAAAAACGCGCACGTTCATTTTCAGCGCTCCTAGACCTTCCTATAAGAAGTTAGCCAAAAAGTAGCTTCGAAAAACGCTTAGGTTAAGTTTCAGAGTTGCTTCTAATGTACCAAAGCTGGACTTAGACATAATTTCACTCTCACAACATTATGGCTGGTTGGAGACAATCCGAAGCACAAGTACCGGGTCCATGGTTCTGGCCGTATACTGGGGGGACGGGGACGACTCCCATTAACCCCTGACTATACCGGGGATACGCTTATCACAATGCCTTTCTGGTCTGTGCTGAAGCAGGGCATTCTGGCAGCCAAGTGGTTTGACCTTTATTAGTGAGCCTGGTTACCCCCTCTCGGAACCACAGACTTAGAAATCGCCAGCTCATATACAGTGCATAAAATATATTTATATATATACCCTTATTCACCATTTTAATAAAAAATATCACAAAATTCTTCTAAGTCCCTCGGGAAGAGTGAAAGACGCCCACGTTCATTTTCAGCGCTCCTAGACCTTCCTATAAGAAGTTAGCCAAAAAGTAGCTTCGAAAAACGCTTAGGTTAAGTTTCAGAGTTGCTTCTAATGTACCAAAGCTGGACTTAGACATAATTTCACTCTCACAACATTATGGCTGGTTGGAGACAGTCCGAACCACAAGTACCGGGTCGATGGTTCTGGGCGTATACTGGGGGGACGGGGACGACTCCCATTAACCCCTGACTATACCGGGGATACGCTTATCACAATGCCTTTCTGGTCTGTGCTGAAGCAGGGCATTCTGGCAGCCAAGTGGTTTGACCTTTATTAGTGAGCCTGGTTACCCCCTCTCGGAACCACAGACTTAGAAATCGCCAGCTCATATACAGTGCATAAAATATATTTATATATATATCCGTATTCACCATTTTAATAAAAAATATCACAAAATTCTTCTAAGTCCCTCGGGAAGAGTGAAAGACGCGCACGTTCATTTTCAGCGCTCCTAGACCTTCCTATAAGAAGTTAGCCAAAAAGTAGCTTCGAAAAACGCTTAGGTTAAGTTTCAGAGTTGCTTCTAATGTACCAAAGCTGGACTTAGACATAATTTCACTCTCACAACATTATGGCTGGTTGGAGACAGTCCGAACCACAAGTACCGGGTCGATGGTTCTGGGCGTATACTGGGGGGACGGGGACGACTCCCATTAACCCCTGACTATACCGGGGATACGCTTATCACAATGCCTTTCTGGTCTGTGCTGAAGCAGGGCATTCTGGCAGCCAAGTGGTTTGACCTTTATTAGTGAGCCTGGTTACCCCCTCTCGGAACCACAGACTTAGAAATCGCCAGCTCATATACAGTGCATAAAATATATTTATATATATATCCGTATTCACCATTTTAATAAAAAATATCACAAAATTCTTCTAAGTCCCTCGGGAAGAGTGAAAGACGCGCACGTTCATTTTCAGCGCTCCTAGACCTTCCTATAAGAAGTTAGCCAAAAAGTAGCTTCGAAAAACGCTTAGGTTAAGTTTCAGAGTTGCTTCTAATGTACCAAAGCTGGACTTAGACATAATTTCACTCTCACAACATTATGGCTGGTTGGAGACAGTCCGAACCACAAGTACCGGGTCGATGGTTCTGGGCGTATACTGGGGGGACGGGGACGACTCCCATTAACCCCTGACTATACCGGGGATACGCTTATCACAATGCCTTTCTGGTCTGTGCTGAAGCAGGGCATTCTGGCAGCCAAGTGGTTTGACCTTTATTAGTGAGCCTGGTTACCCCCTCTCGGAACCACAGACTTAGAAATCGCCAGCTCATATACAGTGCATAAAATATATTTATATATATATCCGTATTCACCATTTTAATAAAAAATATCACAAAATTCTTCTAAGTCCCTCGGGAAGAGTGAAAGACGCGCACGTTCATTTTCAGCGCTCCTAGACCTTCCTATAAGAAGTTAGCCAAAAAGTAGCTTCGAAAAACGCTTAGGTTAAGTTTCAGAGTTGCTTCTAATGTACCAAAGCTGGACTTAGACATAATTTCACTCTCACAACATTATGGCTGGTTGGAGACAGTCCGAACCACAAGTCCCGGGTCGATGGTTCTGGGCGTATACTGGGGGGACGGGGACGACTCCCATTAACCCCTGACTATACCGGGGATACGCTTATCACAATGCCTTTCTGGTCTGTGGTGAAGCAGGGCATTCTGGCAGCCAAGTGGCTTGACCTTTATTAGTGAGCCTGGTTACCCCCTCTCGGAACCACAGACTTAGAAATCGCCAGCTCATATACAGTGCATAAAATATATTTATATAATATATTTATATATATACCCTTATACACCATTTTAATAAAAAATATCACAACATTCTTCTAAGTCCCTCGGGAAGAGTGAAAGACGCGGACGTTCATTTTCAGATCTCCTAGACCTTCCTATAAGAAGTTAGCCAAAAAGTAGCTTCGAAAAACGCTTAGGTTAATTTTCAGAGTTGCTTCTAATGTACCAAAGCTGGACTTAGACATAATTTCACTCTCACAACATTATGGCTGGTTGGAGACAGTCCGAACCACAAGTACCGGGTCGATGGTTCTGGGCGTATACTGGGGGGACGGGGACGACTCCCATTAACCCCTGACTATACCGGGATATGCTTATCACAATGCCTTTCTGGTCTGTGCTGAAGCAGGGCATTCTGGCAGCCAAGTGGCTTGACCTTTATTAGTGAGCCTGGTTACCCCCTCTCGGAACCACAGACTTAGAAATCGCCAGCTCATATACAGTGCATAAAATATATTTATATATATACCCTTATACACCATTTTAATAAAAAATATCACAAAATTCTTCTAAGTCCCTCGGGAAGAGTGAAAGACGCGCACGTTCATTTTCAGCGCTCCTAGACCTTCCTATAAGAAGTTAGCCAAAAAGTAGCTTCGAAAAACGCTTAGGTTAAGTTTCAGAGTTGCTTCTAATGTACCAAAGCTGGACTTAGACATAATTTCACTCACAACATTATGGCTGGTTGGAGACAGTCCGAACCACAAGTCCCGGGTCGATGGTTCTGGGCGTATACTGGGGGGACGGGGACGACTCCCATTAACCCCTGACTATACCGGGGATACGCTTATCACAATGCCTTTCTGGTCTGTGCTGAAGCAGGGCATTCTGGCAGCCAAGTGGCTTGACCTTTATTAGTGAGCCTGGTTACCCCCTCTCGGAACAACAGACTTAGAAATCGCCAGCTCATATACAGTGCATAAAATATATTTATATAATATATTTATATATATACCCTTATACACCATTTTAATAAAAAATATCACAAAATTCTTCTAAGTCCCTCGGGAAGAGTGAAAGACGCGCATGTTCATTTTCAGAGCTCCTAGACCTTCCTATAAGAAGTTAGCCAAAAAGTAGCTTCGAAAAACGCTTAGGTTAAGTTTCAGAGTTGCTTCTAATGTACCAAAGCTGGACTTAGACATAATTTCACTCTCACAACATTATGGCTGGTTGGAGACAGTCCGAAGCACAAGTACCGGGTCCATGGTTCTGGGCGTATACTGGGGGGGACGGGGACGACTCCCATTAACCCCTGACTATACCGGGGATACGCTTATCACAATGCCTTTCTGGTCTGTGCTGAAGCAGGGCATTCTGGCAGCCAAGTGGCTTGACCTTTATTAGTGAGCCTGGTTACCCCCTCTCGGAACCACAGACATAGAAATCGCCAGCTCATATACAGTGCATAAAATATATTTATATATATATACCCTTATACACCATTTTAATAAAAAATATCACAAAATTCTTCTAAGTCCCTCGGGAAGAGTGAAAGACGCGGACGTTCATTTTCAGAGCTCCTAGACCTTCCTATAAGAAGTTAGCCAAAAAGTACTGTAGCTTCGAAAAACGCTTAGGTTAATTTTCAGAGTTGCTTCTAATGTACCAAAGCTGGACTTAGACATAATTTCACTCTCACAACATTATGGCTGGTTGGAGACAGTCCGAACCACAAGTACCGGGTCGATGGTTCTGGGCGTATACTGGGGGGACGGGGACGACTCCCATTAACCCCTGACTATACCGGGGATACGCTTATCACAATGCCTTTCTGGTCTGTGCTGAAGCAGGGCATTCTGGCAGCCAAGTGGCTTGACCTTTATTAGTGAGCCTGGTTACCCCCTCTCGGAACCACAGACTTAGAAATCGCCAGCTCATATACAGTGCATAAAATATATTTATATATATACCCTTATACACCATTTTAATAAAAAATATCACAAAATTCTTCTAAGTCCCTCGGGAAGAGTGAAAGACGCGCACGTTCATTTTCAGAGCTCCTAGACCTTCCTATAAGAAGTTAGCCAAAAAGTAGCTTCGAAAAACGCTTAGGTTAAGTTTCAGAGTTGCTTCTAATGTACCAAAGCAGGACTTAGACATAATTTCACTCTCACAACATTATGGCTGGTTGGAGACAGTCCGAACCACAAGTACCGGGTCCATGGTTCTGGGCGTATACTGGGGGGACGGGGACGACTCCCATTGACCCCTGACTATACCGGGGATACGCTTATCACAATGCCTTTCTGGTCTGTGCTGAAGCAGGGCATTCTGGCAGCCAAGTGGCTTGACCTTTATTAGTGAGCCTGGTTACCCCCTCTCGGAACCACAGACTTAGAAATCGCCAGCTCATATACAGTGCATAAAATATATTTATATAATATATTTATATATATACCCTTATACACCATTTTAATAAAAAATATCACAAAATTCTTCTAAGTCCCTCGGGAAGAGTGAAAGACGCGCATGTTCATTTTCAGAGCTCCTAGACCTTCCTATAAGAAGTTAGCCAAAAAGTAGCTTCGAAAAACGCTTATGTTAAGTTTCAGAGTTGCTTCTAATGTACCAAAGCTGGACTTAGACATAATTTCACTCTCACAACATTATGGCTGGTTGGAGACAGTCCGAAGCACAAGTACCGGGTCCATGGTTCTGGGCGTATACTGGGGGGGACGGGGACGACTCCCATTAACCCCTGACTATACCGGGGATACGCTTATCACAATGCCTTTCTGGTCTGTGCTGAAGCAGGGCATTCTGGCAGCCAAGTGGCTTGACCTTTATTAGTGAGCCTGGTTACCCCCTCTCGGAACCACAGACATAGAAATCGCCAGCTCATATACAGTGCATAAAATATATTTATATATATATACCCTTATACACCATTTTAATAAAAAATATCACAAAATTCTTCTAAGTCCCTCGGGAAGAGTGAAAGACGCGGACGTTCATTTTCAGATCTCCTAGACCTTCCTATAAGAAGTTAGCCAAAAAGTAGCTTCGAAAAACGCTTAGGTTAATTTTCAGAGTTGCTTCTAATGTACCAAAGCTGGACTTAGACATAATTTCACTCTCACAACATTATGGCTGGTTGGAGACAGTCCGAACCACAAGTACCGGGTCGATGGTTCTGGGCGTATACTGGGGGGACGGGGACGACTCCCATTAACCCCTGACTATACCGGGGATACGCTTATCACAATGCCTTTCTGGTCTGTGCTGAAGCAGGGCATTCTGGCAGCCAAGTGGCTTGACCTTTATTAGTGAGCCTGGTTACCCCCTCTCGGAACCACAGACTTAGAAATCGCCAGCTCATATACAGTGCATAAAATATATTTATATATATACCCTTATACACCATTTTAATAAAAAATATCACAAAATTCTTCTAAGTCCCTCGGGAAGAGTGAAAGACGCGCACGTTCATTTTCAGAGCTCCTAGACCTTCCTATAAGAAGTTAGCCAAAAAGTAGCTTCGAAAAACGCTTAGGTTAAGTTTCAGAGTTGCTTCTAATGTACCAAAGCTGGACTTAGACATAATTTCACTCTCACAACATTATGGCTGGTTGGAGACAGTCCGAACCACAAGTCCCGGGTCGATGGTTCTGGGCGTATACTGGGGGGACGGGGACGACTCCCATTAACCCCTGACTATACCGGGGATACGCTTATCACAATGCCTTTCTGGTCTGTGCTGAAGCAGGGCATTCTGGCAGCCAAGTGGCTTGACCTTTATTAGTGAGCCTGGTTACCCCCTCTCGGAACCACAGACTTAGAAATCGCCAGCTCATATACAGTGCATAAAATATATTTATATATATACCCTTATACACCATTTTAATAAAAAATATCACAAAATTCTTCTAAGTCCCTCGGGAAGAGTGAAAGACGCGCACGTTCATTTTCAGAGCTCCTAGACCTTCCTATAAGAAGTTAGCCAAAAAGTAGCTTCGAAAAACGCTTAGGTTAAGTTTCAGAGTTGATTCTAATGTACCAAAGCAGGACTTAGACATAATTTCACTCTCACAACATTATGGCTGGTTGGAGACAGTCCGAACCACAAGTACCGGGTCCATGGTTCTGGGCGTATACTGGGGGGGACGGGGACGACTCCCATTAACCCCTGACTATACCGGGGATACGCTTATCACAATGCCTTTCTGGTCTGTGCTGAAGCAGGGCATTCTGGCAGCAAGTGGCTTGACCTTTATTAGTGAGCCTGGTTACCCCCTCTCGGAACCACAGACTTAGAAATCGCCAGCTCATATACAGTGCATAAAATATATTTATATAATATATTTATATATATACCCTTATACACCATTTTAATAAAAAATATCACAAAATTCTTTTAAGTCCCTCGGGAAGAGTGAAAGACGCGAACGTTCATTTTCAGAGCTCCTAGACCTTCCTATAAGAAGTTAGCCAAAAAGTAGCTTCGAAAAACGCTTAGGTTAAGTTTCAGAGTTGCTTCTAATGTACCAAAGCT